>NW_003302550.1:1138933-1304236 GCF_000004255.2 Arabidopsis lyrata subsp. lyrata | reverse complement strand
AGGCATAGGCATCTGCGTATTTTGTTGACCACTCTTAATTGCAAAATTATTAGTCGGCCATGTGACTCAATGAGTTGACTCGGCCGCCCACTTCGGCTAGGCGCCATAGTTATTATTTCTTCTCTTCGCTGTTTTTTCTCGGATTTTTTCTTTGGTTTTCTTTGTTCAAACGTTTTTTATTTTAACTAAAGTTTTTACTATAAAATATTTTTTGTTTTCACATAATATAAGTGTTAAATTTCAATGCCATTGAAAACAAACCGGACTAAGCATGCTGTCCCATCATACGGGTCCGTATGTCCGTGTTATTAGTTCAACCGTTTTTCACGCAAGTAAATTTAACACTTATATTATTTTTTATAGTTTTTTACAAATATTTTTATTATGTAAACTATTTTTTAAAAACTATATTTTTTTATTATATAAAATGTTTTTATTTCAAAGGTTTTTATTTAACTAAAGTTTTTAATATGTAAAGTATTTTTGTTTTCAAATAATCTAAGTGTTAAATTTCAATGCCATTGAAAACAAACCGGACTAAGCATGCCGTCCCATCATACGGCTCCGTAAGCCCGTGTCATTTGTTCAACCGTTTTTCACGCAAGTAAATTTAACACTTAGATTATTTTTTATAGTTTTTTTACAAATATTTTTACTATGGAAACTATTTTTAAAAAACTATATTTTTTACTATACAAAATGTTTTTATTTCAAAGGTTTTTTTTTTCAAGTTAAAATTTTTTATTTTTTTGGCAAATATTTTCTATTTTAACTAAAGTTTTTATTATTTAAAGTATTTTTTTTTAAATAATCTAAGTGTTAAATTTCAATGCCATTGAAAACAAACTGAAATAAGCATGCCGTCCCATCATATGGGTCCGTAAGCCCGTGTTATTAGTTCAACCGTTTTTCACGCAAATAAATTTAACACTTAGATTATTTTTTATGGTCTTTATACAAATATTTTTATTATGTAAAGTATTTTTTAAAAACTATATTTGTTATTACACAAAATGTTTTCATTTCAAATGTTTTTTGAAGTGAAAACATTTTTTTTTACTTTTTATTTTCTGATTTGAAACTAATTTTTTCAAATAATGTTTTTTTATTTAACTAATTTTTCACTCAACTAATTTTTTTTCAGTTAAAAGGTTTTTCATTTAATACGGCCTAAACATCCCGTCTTTCGGGTCTTAGTTCAACCGATTTTGGCGTAATGTAACTTAACACTTAAACTATTTTTTCTGGTTTTTAATAATAATTTTGTTATGTAAGGCCCATCATTCCCGGCTAATTCTAGTTTTGGTTATGAGAGAGAGAGAGAGAGTGTGGCGAAACAAAACATGTACAAGGACTAGGAGACATCTATTACGGTTAATCAATGAACAAACATTACAAAAGTAATCTGTAATTTCTTTCTCTTAATAACCAAGACAAGTAAAAAAGAATTTCTACACAAGTAGATTTTCAAACGATTGCCCAAAATATCTTTCTGCAAAATAGAACAGTTTCTGTCTTCTTGTATTTGTCTTGAAGCTCATGTGTTTCAACTTCCCAAAGGAACTTAGGAGCCAAGTCTCGGACTCTTGAGATGATTGATTCCTCGTCTCTGATAATGATGAATCCCTGCAAACCCCAAAATCCGCATTAAACGTTATTTCCAGTCACGGACATAACAAGATGAGATGGGTTATGATCCAATGGTAGTAAACCGTTAAGGCGATAAGGTTAGTGCACTGTAAAATACCTGAGGGCGTATAATGCGGTCCATCTCAAGCATGATGTCCTCTAGTAAACAACCTTTACTGTGGATTTTATAGTGAGCGAAGAGATGGTCCGCATGTAGAAGATCGTAAGTACGGGGATACGTTGAGAACGGCTCAGACCTATGTGGCACAAGTTTTACTACTGGTGCTAAACTTAAGTGAGAAACGATGAAAATTTGAGAAAGTGATCATATTTGCTTACCAATCATGATAAGCACCAGTTAAGCCCCTCTGATAAATTCCGGATAAGGTATCGTTCATCGTAGCAGGTACAACGTTCATGACCCAAACGGGATATGAGTTCATGGCTGCGGCAAATCCACCAATGAATGCATTTGTGTCCATCACATTTCGCACTTCGGTCTTATTAACATTCATTAACTCCCAGTACTGATTCACTTGTTCTGTCCAGAAGTTTGTGTCCAATGTAAATTCATCTTCGCTGATGCCTGGTGAAAGTTTTCCCAAGTGAATTAAAGGAACCAGACAGAACATAATCTCGTTTCTATGATGAATTGAATAGAAGAAATGTACCTTTTTCTGTTAGACTTGTTGGATATGACGATAGACGTTCAGTTAAAGAAGAGGGTTTCTTTTGTATATTTTCAATAATGTCCACACAGTCTCTAAGAGGAACTTTCCATGAAGTTTTCGAAACATCTTCTACATCACATATAGTTATAAGCTCTAGCTCTGAATTCTTCCTAAGGCAAGCCTCGTCATCTTCTTTAACCCATATTGCAGTCTGTACCTTTCGGGAAATGAGCTTCCAGCACATTGCGGTAGTTAGATTGACCAACTTATCCCAAATCATGGGGAAATCTTTATCCTTTCTGTACGCAGGTGGTGCTGAATAAACAAAGTATCCATTGGGTCGGAGAAGACGATTAACCTCTTTAATCAAGATACCATCTGAAGAATCAAGCCCAAATGACTGTCTTTAGTTCCAATTGATACAAAACCAAGAAAGGCATTGAGAAACAGAATGAAGAACACAAGAGACATACCATTTTCATGCCAATCAACACGACATCTTGAGCAGTGAACCATATCAAACGAGGCCGCAGGATATGGCATTTGTTTGGTGGCTATGGCAGAGATCATTGCGCTGATTCCTCTCTCCAACGCAAACTGGATTTGGTTTTCATGACCATCTTTAGGGGCAAAAGACATTGTCTTTATACCTAAAGGAAGAAGATAAGCTGCAAAGCTAGCAACTCCACATCCAACATCAAGAACTTGTTCAACCCCAGCTGAACGAAGGTCACCTGTTTCATTAGTTGTCATGTTTCCTAACCTGAAGTTACATACAATAATGCAGGGGAATGCATTAGGCATAAGTATAAAACTCAGTCTAAGCTTCGTCTGCTAGAATTCCAAAGTAATCTAGAAATCGAAACACATGATAATTCCAAATACCTCTGGATGTATTCTGGAGCTCCGTGTTTGAAATGAGTACCGCCACCAGGGAACCACCATAATTGACCTTGTTCATGCACCCAATTCTGGCCGCCTTTCACTTCAGCAAGATGCGTATGATTCACATTGCTTCTCCATACATAATCTCTGCTAGTTGGCCAGCGTATTGGTATCTTATAATCTTTTGGCGGAGGCACCAAACAAAACAAACGCTGTTCAAGTGGCGGACAGTGTCTCTCAAGCTCTTCTCTTCTAGAAAGATTCAGGCTTGGGAGAAGCTGTTGCACATAAGTGACATTGTGACAAGGATTATACTCATTGAACTTCAATGGACAAACATTCACCCCACTCGCAGGGATCGAAACAGAAGTTCTCCGGTAAGTAAGCTCTATTTTGTTAGCAAAATTTGATGGACCTGAAACCACAAAACTGTTGCATTATCGATCCATGTCCTATTCCAGCAGAAACTGAAGACCTAAAAGAAGAAACTAGCGAGCTAAATTCGATCCAGAAGAGAAATCTAGTGGGTTTCAATCAATTTAGCTCCGGAAAACCAAAAATCAAGCAAAGCTTGGAAATTTAACGATATGCAGAGAAAAAGGATAAGACTTTAAAAAATACAGAGGGAGAGAGAGCGAACCAGATTGTGATGGAGAAGAAGAAGAAGAATTGGAAGAAGAAGAAGGTTGGGAAATGTAAATAGGAGAATTGTTTCCGAAGATAGAGCCTGCGTAAAATGATCCAACCATTAGAACCAGAGCCACCATTATCGTCTGTCCCGATCTGGCCGAACCCAACACATAACCACCTCCCATGGTTTCTTTATTGCTCTTCTTCTTCTTCTACTCTCGCTCGGTCTTCGATTCTTGCTTTATATACTTTGCTTTCTCAAAATCATGTGAATCTATTGAAGTGACTGAACCAGAAGAAAGCTCAATAGAGAAGATGAAGATCTCACTTCATTCCGTCGGCAATCCATGTGAGGGAGAGGGACACGCGACAATTCTTTATTTTTTGTGTTGTTTTGCATATTGGTCCCTAAACAATTTTATATTCACATATTCACCCTTATATTTTCTTAATTATAATAAAAGTCCTAACAAGTTTCTTTAACCAGTGAACAGTAAGTACTATTGACCTCACTCCTTACATGATACAAAATGTTCCCTACGACCCTACCTTTAAGCTTCTAGGTACAGTACTTAGCTTCTAACTGTATAAGTAGTACAATAAGAGACTATTGACCTCACTCCTTACATGATACAAAATGTTCCCTACGACCCTACCTTTAAGCTTCTAGGTACAGTACTTAGCTTCTAACTGTATAAGTAGTACAATAAGAGACATACTTAAATGTGAGATTGATACATTATACAATTGCGAAGAAAAGGCAAAGCACCAACTGTCGTGGGTAGTTATTTAACTGTCAATTGCCAACCACCAATTCCACAACCGCTTCTAGTAGATTAAATGAGATCACAATGCCGAGTCTCATACTGAGGATCATAAAGCGGGCAAACATTTTTTATACCTTAACCGATAGCTCAGATGGATGCAGTCACAGATGATGAACAACAAGTTTCATCAAATTTTGCGGTTCTTCCTGCGTAACTCATGCTCAAATCTTTGTTTCCTGACCCTGAGAACCAACATCAAACGCCTTAACAATTTGCATTGCGCAGTCAAACAGTCGCTAACGATACTGAAGACATATCTGTTATGTGATACACACTTTTTTTTCTTAAACGTGGCATACACTTTCGCCTGATCTCAGCAATAGCCATTTGAACTTCTTACTCTCGTGCAGATGATATAACCAATTGGAGAAGATAGCAACAGGTATCACCTGAGATCAATGAATGAACTACTATCAACATCCTGAAGAGTTATTTTGCCCAAGTATACATCACTGATGTGAGTGGAACACAAAGGGAGACATTTCCGATTCAAAGCTAAGTGGATTGTGCCCATGCCACGAACCCATTTCTCTTCGTCTAGTGGGTTGATACGTAAACGGTTTTGCAGTAGATGTACACGGTACATAATTGTATCTGTTCGTTCACAAAAACTAGCAGCACAGGAAAGCAAGGGCTCATCAGATGCGAGCCTGATCAAAAGCAAAGACAGTGTGCCATCCACAGGTTTTGGGTCTGAAAGGTTCTTGTCTCCCATCATCTTAACCTCTCTTTCCGATGGAAAATGCGCCTCTTCACTCCCGTCAATATCTGATACTCTGAGATCTTTCGTGTAGTGTCTAATAGCTTCACGTTTAGTGGATCCGTGCTTCTCTGCTAGTGTCAAAATACATGAGAACCTCATATGATAACTCACAATGATTTTGACCATCTTATAATTGTGGCAACAACAGAAGAAATCAAGCCATTTACGCCCTACACCCGCATACCATTTGATGATATCAGAATCCTCGAGAGTCACAAGGTGAATGATAGGCCGTGGTCGTCCCATGTTGTTTGTGAACCCAACTAACTTAATAGCCTTTCTGACAAGTTCCTCTGGAGCTGACACCTTCATGCATAACTTAGTCAAATCCTCAACTGTCCTTTCAGCATATCTCTGTTTCTCTTCTTCTTCTACTCTCCTCTCCTCATCCTCTAGTACCTTTTTAGCTAGGGTCGGAGCCAAATGTTTGTCCACCTGCTCCTGAAATTCATCATAAGCATCAATCAGGTCTTGTGGTAATTTCTCTCGTATATGTCTCAAAGAGAGAAAATCTCCTCTAGTGAGCAGCCAATGCCATTTCCAGCGCTCTTCGAGAGAACCCATAAAGTCTTGCATAACTTCCTCTCCCCAGCTCTGGAAAATATCGTTAACCTCACTCTCAATCTCACCTTCAAATTTGAAACTGTTGCTCTGCTTGATTTTCTTCAAGACATGTCTAAATATTTTCAGCCCCAGTGTCTTCCGATTCCTCTCCCTAGCATTTCTTAACTCCAACTTCCTAACGTCCTTCTGCCTCTGATACTTCTTCATTGCTCTGATCGCCTTCTCAGACTTGGGCGGGCGCAAAACCGAAGGTGGAACAGCCTGAAGATACATCCCTAAAAAACTAATTTTCTCTGAGACTGCACTATGAATCGATGTGTTCAATCTATCTACTCTCAGCTCTAATCTCTGTTCCAAAATGTCTAAAATCCGCTTCTTCAAATCCATCGTCAGCATTTTCGAGCCTGATGTTATCACAAGTATCTCATCCAAATACCTAACTGCATAAATATTTACTGGCATAAAGAAAACATTACCTGTTGATTCCTCGTCTCCTGTACCAACACGAGGATTCTTAACTTTCATCTTTAGCCTCAAATCTTGAATCTCTTTGTCAAGTCCATCAAAGTAAACATTGATCAAGATCGAACACAAGCCACATTCTTGTGGAAAACCTCTACCACAATTACATCCACCAAGTTCAATCTTCAGAATCCCAAACTCAAACAGCTTCTTTATCATCTCAATCAACAAAACATCGTTGATCTTCTCTCCAACAAAGCCACACAGTTTATCCACATTACGTTCGTCGAACATTTCTCGAACAAACGAAACTCGAAACCACCACCGTGGATTCTCCACCGAGTTTTTCAGGTAACGAATCGCGGTATGCCTACCCATACCAACACGTCCACCATACGAAAACGTAGAGAATCGATCATCATACACAATCTCAAGAACCATTCTAATAGCTTCTATCAACACTTTGAGTTTTAGATTTGGGAGAACAAGAGATTCATCACATCGTAACTTTTCACTTGAAGAGACGAATTCGACGCAACAGGAACGAATATCAAACCTACCTTCACGAATCTCGCGTCCCATTTCTTCGATTGAGAACCTCCGGGAGACGCGATCGGCTAACTCGCCGGACGAATTGGCGGAGAGAGACAGATTCTGACAGGCGGCGAGAAGGACACAAGGCAAAGAAACGGCGTTTTTAACGAGACTGTAGAACTTACCATGAGAGTATTGCTTGAGAACTAGGGCTTCGAGCTCTGATTTCACCAATGGCTCAGTGATGGTTTGGTCGGAGTTCAAAAAAAGCGAAGAAGCCGTACTAAGATTCCTCAAGGAAGAAGAGACAAGAAAGGAGATTCCACGGTTGTAGAGAGAGTGAACTCTCAGCCGCAAAACCATGGAATAGCCAAGGTTCAGGAAAGTGTTCGTCTGAATTGTTCACCGGCGGCGACGGCGGAGGAGCAGAGAGGAAGAAAACAAAAATAGAGAAATGGATCACTTTACTTTTGGGCTTTGATTTCGTGGGCCGAGTTCTCAAGTGAAACAATAAATGTTTTTCTGAATTTTTGATTGTTTTTTTTTTTTTTTGGTAGCATACATGTTTTGATCTAAGCCTATAACACATGATGATCAGTCTCATTACGTTATAAAATGACATTCAATTTGAAACGGAAAGAGTATAAAAAAAAAACAATAAAATGAATGAAGTTAAATATATTAACAATTATGGCGTTTACTTATGCATATACATACATGTGTGTGAAAAGTATATAAATACATACTCATGTAATGAGAAAAAAATAAATTAACAAAGATGGGAAAAATTCTTATATGCTTCCTTTTCTTATTTTCCATCTCCATTCAGAAAATAGACTCTATTCTTACATTTAGGCATTACAACATCGAAATTTCGAATCATCTTGCAAGTAACAAACTGCTTATGATCAATTGTAGATCCGGTAAAGATAAAGGAACCAAAGTTGAATTTCTTCCCGTTAATGATGTATGGACAATCAAATTCACAGTTTACCCAAGAACTTTGATATGGTGCAACTTATGGATGGTAATTTCAAATTTTACTTTGACTTCTTACACAATTTTTTTACGTACGCATCTATCAATGTTTCTACGATATTTTCTAGTTTTATAAGTATATTTAAGCTACTCATGTGTATATATTTTCAGGGACCTAATTATGTGCATCATGTGAGGTTTAACGCATTTCTTGGGAAAGAAAGTTTTATACATGATATATGTGGAGGTAGGAAACCTAACGTATGTTTTTGGCAAGCGCAAGAAGATGGAATATATGTACGCAATAATGCAGCCGGAACCTTTAAGTTAATGTATAAATGGGATACTATAAATAAATTAGAGACTTCTTTTCAATGAGACAGATTTTGGTTTAAACCAAGATAAAATAAATAATGTGGTAATCTATTAATATTTCGTTTAGTAGAATGTGTTGTTTTTCGATCTTTAAGAGTAAGAGTTTGTTGAGAAATGATTTAATTACATTTGACCTTATCTTGACAAAAGTATTAAAAAAAAAAAAGATTTACCTTATGATCTTCTTCTTCTTCTTCCTTTAAAGATTTACCTTATCGTTGCCCAAAATTAAAAGATTTACATTATATCAACCTTGCGAACTATTTGCTACAAGTAAGTTATTTTTACATTGTGAAAAACAAATACTCCTTCCGTTTCGGTTTAGTTGTCGTTTTAGCATTTAAATTTTGTTTCATAATAGTTGTCGTTTTAGGTTTTCAATGCAAATGTTTTGTGAAAATTCCAGTTTTATCCCTACTGTTTTAATGTTTTGGCCAATGAAATTTTTTATAAAATATATTAATAAAGGGTAAAACAGAAAATTTAATGCTTTTCTTAATTTGTGTGAAAAAACCTTAAACGACAACTAAAACGAAACGGAATGAGTATTTCTTATGTCTCCTAAAATTTTCTTATATTTTTCAAGCATTTAATTACATATTTATTGTCCTCAAGAAAATTATTTTAGTGGGTGTTATTTAATTATGGAGTTAAAGTTATTCTTTAATGTTTAAATTTGTTTAATATATTATATTTTCATCTATTTGTGTGTATTCCGAAATTTCTTCGCTATATCTTGGATTTTGATTTTAATAATTTACTCTTGAAACTTCAAAAGATTTCATTTGAGATGACTTATCATACAAAAAAATTACAATTAGGTCTTTTAGTTTCGAATAACAATAAATTGTAGTATAGAAATTTAAAATCTTTGTTGAATAACATCAAACTTTAAAATCTATTAAACATGATTTATAAATATCATATCCAATAATACTAAATTTTAAAACATGATTTAGAATCATTAATTGAATAACAACGGATTAGTATATATGTAAAGTAAAAGTATATATTTATTAAATTTCTTGTGTCTAGAAGTGAAAACTAAAAGCAACGAAGACTTTCTAACGATATAATGGTTAACAAATCTATAATATTATTGCTGATATATTAGAGCTCACATAGATGAGTTATAATAGAATTTTCTTCCTATATAAGACATTATATCAATATTACTCCAATCATGAGAGACTATTTTTTTTTTTGGTTTAACATTAGAGACCATTTTAATCAATTGGGGATACAAGTGCAGACGCTTCGAATTAAATCGCAGATAACATGAGAGGTTGGTGGACAACCAGAAAGGTCACAGTCTCCGAGTCTATCACACTGACCACCAATAGGAGAGCCATGAGCACATGTACATTCGTGCTGTGTACTACATATTATATGCTGCCCCATTCTGCAACGACGAGGATCACATTCCGCAACACTCTTACATTTACCTTCACTTCTCAAAATCAGACCTGTATATATATATATGTAAATTACAACCAATTAATTTCAAACCAAACTAAAGCATATCATTTTTAAAAAATTAGAATAAAATACTGCAATTGAACTCCAATTTAGATTAAAGAAACATGCATATAATAATATATACGTATCTATAATTAAATTATATAACACCCAAAACGTGTGTTTTAAGTCGACTAAGTGCAAACGAAATGACTAAAATTTGAGAAACTTACATGAAGAAATTAGGAGAAGAACGAAGAAAATGTTTGTTACTTTTTCCATTTTAATTTGTTGCTTACTAATTTTCCGATGTTGTTCAATTTTTTGTTTTTGTTTTGGGTGATTGTAGGCTTGTTTGTATATATGGGGTTTTGGGTCTCCTTTGTACAATTAATGTAATTGAAATTGCTTCGATTTGTTTCTATATGTTTAAATTCATTATGACTCAGTCAAAAAAGAATAATTCAACACTAAATTTATTACCTTATGGCGAAAAAGATTTTTTTTAAAAAGATTTTACCTTATAATCTTCTTCTTTTTTTTTTCTTTTTATAAAAAAATTTTTCTTCTTAGTCTCCCGTCTCCGGTCTCCTACCAAAAAAAATGAAATCTTCTTCTATTTTTTTCAAACTAAATATTTACTGCCCAAAAATAAAAGTTTTACATTATCAGCCGAATATTTGCTACATGTAAGTTTTTTTGTACATGGTGAAAAAAACAAATATATCTTACGTCTCCTCAAAATTTTCATATATTTTCCAATCATTTACTTACGACATCTCCTTCTCAAAAATATATTTTAGACATTTTTTCAACACAAATCGTCGTATTTTTCAATACTTAACACACACACGAAAAACGAAGATTTACAATGCCTTTTTATTTATTCAACACATATTTTGTTACACACATTATCACTAGGAAAGAACCCTAATTCTCGAGAAAACACTTCAAACGCCAGAAAATCTAAAAGTAGAGCAAAAAAGAGCAAAAGATGAAAAAATTTGGTATCTAGATCGATATCATCACTGAAGATCCATCATTCAAGAGAACACGTTGAAGTTCAAGAATCCGTCGCCGTCTTCGTCCACTGCTGCTATCATACGACTACATTCCTCTAGATCATGTCTCGAGACGGCACCGACGTCGTTGTCTTTGTCAATAAGCTTGAACGTTTTGAGAAGCTCCACGTGTGAGTACGGAGACAGAAGAGAATCGTCATAAGTGGTCACGACGGATAGGTTTTTGCATGATTTAGAATCATTAATTGAATAACAGTGGATTAGTGTTGGATTTCCAATTCCATCCAAATCTATGATTGATTAGACATTTTCTTCAACACAAATAAATTAACGAATTAAGGAAGATTTACAATACTTTTTTATTTATTTGAGCACAAATTTTATTATAGACATTGTCAATACGAAAGAACCTTAATTCTTCCTATATATATAAGACATTATATCAACTCCAATCATTAGAGACCCTTTAAATATTCAATTGGGAACACAAGTGCAGAAGTTTCCTCTAATTGTATCGCATATAACATGAGAGTTTGGTGGACAACCAGAACTGTCACAGTCTTCGACTGTATTACACTGACCACCAATAGGAGAACCTTGAGCACATGTACATTTGTGCCCTGTATTACATATTACATGTGTCCCTACTCTGCAACCACGAGTATCACAATCCGCAGCACTCTTACATCGAAACTGACCTTCACTCCTCAGAATTAGACCTGTATATATATATACAGATGTGTAAACCAGACCCAAATTTCAAACCAAACTAAATCATAAATAAGAAAATTACATTAGATTAGAATATTGCAATTGAACGCCAATTTAGATTAAAGAAACATGCATATAATATATACGTACTATAATTAAATTATATAACACCCAAGACGTGTGTTTTCAGTTGACCAAGTTCAAAAGAAATGATCAAAATTTGAGAAACTTACATGAAGAAATTAGGAGAAGAACGACGAAAATGCTTGTTACTTTTTCCATTTTAATTTGTTGCTTACTAATTTTCCAATGTTCTTCAAAAAAAAATTTGTATTAGGTGATTGCAGACTTGTTTATATGGGGGTTTTGGGTCTCCTTTGTACATTTAATGCAATTAAAATTGGGTCGATTTGTTTCTATATGTCTCCCTAATAAACGGGTAACTTAACTTAAATAAAGAACTTTTTCAAAAAAAAACTTAATTAAAGAAAAAATAACAAAAAACAGGTAACTTATGTATTTTCGAATTTCCAATTTATTTTTGGGGCTTTTGCAAAAATGCGACTTTTTCAATGCCACTTTTCAAAAATACCCCTTTTTTAAAACCTTATAAAAAATGCTCTTAAAAATATAAGATTTACCCAAATATGTATGTAATATTATTAAAACATACACAAACTACATTTCTATGTATCTAAAATCTTATAAATACTTTATAAAAACCTTATAAATGCATTTTAAATACCTTTAAAAACCTTTAAAATATCTTGTAAAACCTTTGAAAAACCTTAAAAATCTTTTAAAATAACTTGTAAAACCTTTAAAAACACCTTATAAAACCTTATAAATACTTGGATCGAGTCTTCAAGTAGTAGTTACAATCCATAAGTACCTTATAAACCTAATAAAACTTTATAAAAATTTCAGATTTAAAAAGGGGCATTTTTGAAAATAGACATCTAAAAGGGGCATTTTTGAAAAAGGGCACACCAAAAAGGGTATTTTTAACAATTTCCCTTTATTTTTTCTCAATACTAGATTTATTACCTTAACTTGGCGAAAGCCATATCTTATTACTATGTTTTTTTTGCTACATGTAAGTTTTTTTTTACATAGTGAAGAATAGACATTGCCACTACGAAAAACCATAATTCTCAAAACAAAGACTCAGAAGCGCGAGAGAAATCTAAAGGGAATTATGGCCAAAAAGAGAAAATATCAAAACTTTTGGTAAAGATCCATCATTCGAGAGAAGTCTTTGAAGCTCAAGAAGACTTTGATACTTATAAATGGTTAAAAACTCAATATTATTATTATTACAGATGTCCACAGATATTACATCTCAACTAGAAGAAATTAGAATGGAATTTTCTTCCTATATAAGACATTATATCAAAATTACTCCAATCATTAGAGACAATTTAAATCAATTGGGGTGACAAGTGCAGATGTTTAGATCGCAGGAAACATGATTGTTTGGTGGACAATGTGCAGAAAGGTCACAGTCTTGGAGGTTATCACATATACCACCAAGAAGAACACCATGAGCACATAAACATTTGTGGTTTTCACAATATGGATGCTCCCCATGTTTGCAACTACGAAGACCACAATCCGCAACAGTCTTACATTGAAACTGACCTTCACTCCTCATAATCAGACCTGTATGTATATGTAAACCAGAACCAAATTTCAAGCCAAACCAAACCGGACTAAATCATATGTCTCATATAGATATGGAACACAATTATTTCACGAATTTTCTCCGCTTGTTTTGTTTAACGGTGGTGTATACGAATAAGCAATACCTAAAAGTATGAAAGTGGTCGAGAATAGAAAATTGCAATTGAACAGCAAATTTAGGCTAAAGGAACATCCATAAAATATTTACAGATATATATAGCTAAATTTTTATTAACACCTAATTAAAACGAGGTCGAGACCAAGTTCAAAAGAAATGATCAAAATTTGAGAAACTTACATGAAGAAATTAGGAGAAGAACGAAGAAAATGTTTGTTACTTTTTCCATTTTAATTTGTTGCTTACTAATTTTCCGATGTTGTTCAATTTTTTGTTTTTGTTTTGGGTGATTACTAGATTTATTACCTTATTTTGGCGAAAAAGATTTTACCTCATAATCTTCTTCTTTTTTTTTTCTTTTTATGAAAAAAATCTTTTTCTATTATTTTCAAACTAAGATTGTTATCATTGCACAAAAATAGAAGTTTTACATTATCAGCCGAATATTTGCTACATGTAAGTGTTTTTGCACATGTAAGTGTAATGAATGAGAGAATTTTTTTCTGAAATTTACAGATATATCTCGATTTCACAAATGAATTTCAAACAATAAGCAATGCAAACATACACAAGAGGCGCACCAAACCCTTTGGAAACTCTGCAAATTTACTTGAGAATCTATTCACTTGAATCAATCACTCTAAGCATCTATAACACTACCAGTCACCGGTTCTTGTAAACCGGAATCTTCTGAAGAAACAGTAACCAGACTCGAGCCGTTATGTTCTTCTTCTTCTTCTTTATCATCATCTTCTTCTTCGTCTACTTCATGTTCTGATACAGAGCTATTATCCATCTCCTTCTCCGGTATATCGAGCTGTACACTCTCCGGTAACTCTGTATTTTGATTCCCAATTGACGACATTCCCAAGTTCTCTCTTTTAACGACATTTAACACAAACCCGTTACTCGTTCTCTCCGGCTGTAGAAGATCACCTTCAGTAACTGTTATGCTTGAAGTGCTTGTTCCAAGATTGTTGCTATTGCTGTTTGATTCGCTCTCGGAGTGAGCCGCTATGGATCTCGGGCTTGGAGTAAACGACCCACCAGGAGGAACTGCTGGAGAATTGGGACTGCTACTAAATCCTCTGACCAATGCAATGTCGATATCAAGACTCTGAACAAAATCAATGAACTTATTAGCAGATGCTGTTCTCATTAAAGGTCCACCAGTTCTTGTCCAAGAACTCAACTCCACGCTCTCGGTTTCACTGTCGCTTAAATTCCTGCCCGAAGAAGCGTGGAGGTTATTGTCAGCGACTAGGTCATCCAGTGAACCAGTTGAGTTCTCTCTGGCAATGATGTTCCAAGATGGGATTCTTCTTGAAGCATTGAATCGGGTGGTTGATGCTAATCCGTGATGAGACGATGACGTAGCAGTGGCGGCTCTCTCGGCGCTTTTCTTGAGCCTACGCATATGGTTAAGAATAGCTACAGAATCATCAAGTGCAAGCTCAATCCCACAGTTTGATTTTATGGCTGAGAGCTTCTCCCACGTGCATCTTCTTCCTTGGTTAGCCGCTTTCTGAAGCTCGACATGAGTCGGGTTTTGTATAATCTTCGAGTACTACACAAAATCCACAACCCAATAAGTATCCAAGCAAGTCCAAAATCTCTGATTTCAATAAAAGAAAATTCAAGATTTCGGGTTTTGGATCAAAACCTGAGCAAGAGTAGCAGGCATTACAACTGTTACATCACCTTCCCACTCCTGAGCAAAAAGCTTTGCCAGTCCACCGAGCGGAAAACCGAGCTCTAATACCTGGTTGCATCTATGTTTGACCTCCATCTCCACTAGATGTGCGAGCTAAAAAAGGCGAAATAAGTAGTGCAGTTAGAACAAAGAAAAGAAACAGAGGCCAACAAAGACAACTATGCGAAATACATACCTTAGCTGCGAATCTACCACCGTAAGCTCGAACTAAATCCTTTAGACGCAGTAACGGAGCAATGTGAGGATTGGCTTGGCTCACAATAAAATGATTGACATTGAACAGTTCTTTAAGCTGCATCATTGGTAAATCAACCTCCAAACTACCATCTCTCCACCGGCGTCCAGATGAATTAGTGCCTACTTCTGGATCCAAATTGAAAGGTGGATGATACGGTACAATTTCTCCACTTCGATCTTTAGCCATTAGTTCTTGAGCTTCAAAGAGACCAGGAAAAGCACAAGATGCAGTCACTGCGCTCCATATAACCACATGAGGCGAAGTCAAATAGTTAAGACACCGAGGAGGTTCATGCTTTCTTGGGGAGCAAACGGTGATCCCGAGAATCCTTCCTGTCATGTCATAAGCTTCTTGGAATGTGAGATTACTTGTGAGGTTTCTAAGCATACATTGCAACTGTCTGATATCGTGTAGAGCTCCTTGTGTCATTACCCGTTTCACGATTGAGAAAACGCCTCCGAGCTGATCAAAGAACTGTAAAGAATGCAAAGAATTCTCAAAGAAACTCTGTAGTTCTGGCCAAGACCTTGAGGCCACAACAGCACAAATTATGGATCCAACACTAGAACCAGCAATTATCCGAGGTAAAAGCTTATGCTCAACCAAAGTCCTAACCACACCTACATGAAAGGCACCAAGAGAAGCCCCACCACTCAGAAGCAAAGCCGTTCTACCAAAGGCGTGTCGCGTTTCATGCATAAAGGAAAGCTTCTCTTCTAAAGCAAGCTCCTCCGAGTCAGAGTTACAAACCATTCTCAATTGAGTAGAGACCTCGTCTATATACTCTTTGATATGTCTAGGAACCTGAAGTCTACCTTTATGAAGCTCCGAATTACACATATTACCGAGATTCCTCACGAGATCAGCTCTCATACAAAACATGATGTCTCTAAGTGAGGCTTCTTGGCGACGATGACGAAGCTCCTGAAGCTTGTTCTTAACCAATTCTTCATCATAAAGATCAGATTCATTCATCTTTAATGTCTCCTTTTCTAACATCTTAGCAGCATGAGCCCATTCCTCATAAGTCAAAGCCGTCCGCATCATGTTCCTCCAGAATTTCCTCCGGTAAGCCATTTCCGCCTTCATTTTCACATTCGTGTAACGTTTCAACATGAAAGCAATGATTGTAACCACTGCTAAAATCCCTTGAGGGTTCCGGGGATGAAACCACGACACAAACGGTGAAACGGTCAGCTTAAATCTAAGAAACCAATGCAACAAGAACCGAAAGAGATCACGCCTAAGCTGTGACATTGATCTACAGAACAAGACTCTGAAAGCAATGGTTCGACCCATGATCGATGATGGTCCAATAGAAAAGGGATCAACACTAGCCTCATTACTTATATCCATTGATTCGAAGATGATTTTGTGTGTGTTTCCAACTGCAAAGGGGTAACAAAAAAAAAAAACGAGAACTCAATGAGACGAAGCTCATATTTATTAAAACCTCTGCAGAGAAGAAACAGAGTCATGATCTATTTTTGGAATCTGAAACCGTGTCAGCTTTTTTTTGTTACCCCAAATTAGGCTAATCAATGAATCTATGAAGCATTTCTCAATATTAAGCAAAGCAAACTCATTTTTTTAAGAAAGAATGATCTTTTTTGCAAATTAGAGTTTCAATTCGATGAAAAGAGGAGACTTTTGACAAGATCATGAACTCGAATTTTCTTAGCGCCAGCCCAGGAAACAAAAAGAGAAATTTGATATCAACAGATAAAACCCAGAGATTCATCACAAAGACCCGTAATTGAAAAGCAGATAAAAGTTAGAAAGAAAGTAGCCAAATTTACCTGATTCTGGACTTGGGTAGGTCAGAGGAAAATCGACAAGCAAAGAAGAGACGTGAAGCAGAGAGGTTTACTTGGGAAGAGAGAAGAGATCAGAAAGAAGGAGTAAATAAATGGGGCAATTTTAAAAAGAAGATTTTTGCATAGGGAATCGCGACGAGATAAGACAGAAGAGATCGATAATGGTGACACGGACGCAGAGTCAGACTCAGACTCGGCCGAGAAATGGCCGATCATGACGGCTTCTTTTTTCCTTTTCTTTTTTCGATTAATGTGACTTAGACAAAAAAAAAACAACAAAAATAAGGTCGTTGGATAAGATTTTACGCAATTCCCACGTGGATTTCAAAAACATCATGATGTTTTCATCTCAAAGTCGAAACAGCATGTAGTCTCATGACACTGTTCAATCTAAACGCTGCGTTTTGTTTTATCCTTCTCCAAACGCTTAGAACAAAAGTCAAAATGTTCAATCATCTAAAACAAAATGACAATTTGGCGATTGGTATTTGTTACTTGTACATATGATTAATCAAATTGTTCTTTCCAGGCAATCATATTGTAAATCCAAATTTAGACCTCTCTTTCTATTAGGGTACAGATAAAAAAAGAATAATACTACTACTATACTTGAAAATTTGTGCCCAAAATCTTGGAAATTAACTTTTTCAAAACTTGGAAAACTAAAATCTTGTAAATGTAAAAGAGACGTCATAAACGAAACTTGGATGATCCAACCATATTCTTTTATTTTTCAATTTTTAATATTTAGAGCTCTACTTTTTTTTAGGACTTAGGTGTTTAAAGTATACTAATCTCCTTGAAAGGACCAAGGAGAATATAAAAAAAAAAAAAAAAAACTCGAAATCAACTACTACCATTTATGAATATACTCTACTTCAATGACGACACATTATTTAAAAAAAAAAAAAAAACTTATAAATATTCTAGAGAAGGTGAAAAGCCCTAGTTGAATCACTTGAATGAACCACGAGTCATGGCGCCTCGTATAAACCAGGTAAGGTTTATTCTTATCCTCATGGTTGTCGCTTCCGTGGCCGGAGGAAATTTTCCGGTGAAGCAAGATTCAGCAAAGAGAGATACAATTTGGGAAGAAGTATTTCACGAGGATTATGGTTCTTGGAGCCCGACTCCAAAAATTAGAAGAGGTAGTCCAGCACCTATTCCTCATGATTTTACACCACCACGTAGCTTAAAAGCGTAACTCGAGATATTTAATTGTTTTGTTAACGATCAACACGAGATTTTTTTTAATAGTTATAGAATCTCTTGATACGTTTTATGTTTTTATGTCATTTTCTAAGCATCTATATATTCTACTAGTTAAGAGTTTCGATAACCATATTGTTTGAGAGATTTTTCCTTATCATGTTTGAGTTGATGATAGGTTTTTTATGCCACATTTCGTTGTTCAGTAACATATTTCTGAATTAGTGATTTTCTTACTCTCTCAATATATCTAAGCTATAATAAATCTTGTAAATCAAAACTTAGACTTCAAAATATGAATACGATATTTAACAAAAAAAAAAAAAAAAAAAAATATGAATACGATATCTAAATTTGTTATTGTTATATTATGTACTCATGTTCAAGAATATCAAAAGCCCCAAACCCTAAAAAAAACTATAAACCGTTCGACACAGCTGACAGCATCACAGTATGCATGTATTCAACTGCAATGGTAAAACTGTACCGCTTATGGAGTTTATCATCTTGTATCTCTTTAAACTTTTAGTGTGGTATCTCTTATACTCTACCTTTCTCTGTTTTGTAGAAAAGTATATATATCACCAATCTTTTAAAAGAAAAATTTATTACCAAAAAGAAAGTGTGGAAGGTGCATGCAAAAAAAAAAAGAATATGTAAAGGATTCATATTTCAATAAACTTATTAGTTTTAATTGAAAAAAAAAATAATGATAAACTCATCTAATGTATAAGAGATGTTTCATGCATATGTAATGAGTGAGCTTTGCATATTTCTTGTTTCTACAAATTTATTTCAGAGGGATTTGAAATCACGTGGTAGAGGAAGTGTCATCAAACACATGTTTAAATCGATAGGGTCCCACATTAACGCGTTCTTATTTATCTCTCTTTTATTACATCTTTTACTACCTTGATGGGCCTGCTTTTACTAGATCCATCATATAGATTATGATTTCTCTACATTCACAATGAAAAGCTTGATTACGATGATTCACTCAAAGCTATATATTATAACCTAAACTTTTTGGAACATTATTTAAGGTAAAACACGACTCATAACACATCTCACATTCTCACTGATTACTGTTTAAGTATCCTCTCACAAGTATTAATATCAACTATATATATATATGCTTCTTGTGTTTCTTAATTGAAATATCTCCTGATTTTTTCCACAATGAATTATTATTATCGAACTAACAACCACATTATATTCCCTGTTCAATTAACTCTCCAACCTCAATTAATGTGTCTATTAAGCCTGAAATTATTAGAGACAGATATTTTGTGCCTCACTATATCATTAATGTCATTCAATTTTTCTTAGTCTAAACTCTAAACGCTCTTTCTTTTCAAATTTATTTATATCAACAAAAACTCGCTCCTTCTTTTCAAATGGTTTTTTTTTTAAAAAAACTGATAATGTCTTATGTATAAACGCAAACGTTTAATTAAAGAATTTTGACATAAATACTTAGTTAAGTTACAAACTACTTTTATTTATTGTAAAATTAAATTTCTTAAAAATTATAGTAATTAGTAAAATATTATAATTATGGAATTGAATCCTTTTTTTTGTCATCATGGAATTGAATCTATAATTATGTTTTTTTGTATATTTAATGTTAAAAAAAAAAGGATCAAATTTATATAATTTGTATCCAGGAAAAGTAAAGAAAGCGAAATAATCAACACACGAAAAGGTGCTATAAAATTCAACTTCAGCAAGAAAATAAAAAATAAGAAATTCAGTTTCGGCGACTTTTCTCATCTTCGAAGAGTGTTCAAACACGAATCAAATAAAACGAATAAAAAGTTCCGATCTTTGACGAACACAGAGAAGAGAAACATAATAATGGCAATAATTCTGTAAATTTTGGTCATCTCTGTCTTTGAAAATAGAGAAAAAAAACAGAGAGATTTGCGGTGACAATCAATCAAAAAAGCTCGAACCTTTAGAGTAAACAGAGAATGTCAAGTCCGATGTTCCCGGAGAAATGGGAGAGCTCAACAAGTAAAAGCAGCAGAAGAGTTTCTAAAAGGAGAGAGAGGAAGATGTGGAAGAAACCCATCAAGATTTCTAGATTCCCCAGTTTCGGTTTCTCCGGTTCCGACTTCACTGTTGATCAGATTCCGGCCATCTTCTCCGGCTACACTGCCGAGTCAGAAGATTCTTCTTCTTCTGAGATGTCTGATGATTCCAGAACTTACTCGAAATCATCTGATGAGAATGAGGAGATTGACCAGGCAAGTCTCACATCTGTTCTGTTTTTTCTTCATCTCTCTCTGTTTTTGTCGGAATCAAGAGTTCATTAGATGTAATAGAATCAAGAGATCTGGGAATAAACATAAATTGTTGAGTTTTGGTTTCAGGAAAGGTCAAGATCGGTGAAGAGACGAGCGAAATCGAAGAGTATTTCTCGAATTTCAAGCATGAAGGTTCTTAGGAGACAGTCAACGAGGACATTATATGGAGGAGGACAGAGACTGAAGAAGATGAGATCTATGAAGCGTTTAACTTCAAATTCGAGACATATTCTAAGGAAAAAGAATCTTGATAGGGAAGATTTTGGATTGTTACAGCCTCATTACTTGAGACCAACGAGCTCTTCTGCTTCAAAGAATGTCGAAAATATTCAGAAGAATCTTGGAGTAGCTAGGTTGAAGAGAATTGCAAGCTTGAGATACAATGGTTTGCTTAAAGCTACATGTTCTTCAGCTATGAAAGGTTCTTCTTCTTCTAAGAAGAGTAATGATGTTTGCACTTATAGGTATTGTTCTCTGCACGGTCGGCGTCATAGCCAAGCTGCGGATAACAGTGTTCCGTCTTTGAAGCGGTTTGTGTCTATGAGGAGGAAGTTTTTGAATAGGCAGAAGAGTTCGAACCGACGTTTGGTGTTATTGAAGCGGACTTTGAGTAGAAAGAGAGGGCCTTTAGGCGGTCGGGTTGTGACTGATCAAGAAGCAAAGGAGGTGGATGATAATGTAGATGGAGATTCTGATCAAGAGGTGTTTGAAGAAGAGGTTTCCAGCTCGGAGAATGGTGGAAATGATAAGGAATCGATTGGAAGATCTAGTGAGACAGTAATGGTAGATGTTGATGATAATGTGGATAGAGGAATGGATTCAATGGAGACTGTGGCATCAGAGGTTCAGGAATCTAAACCGGAGACTTTGGATGATTCAAATGGCACAAATGACAAAGATATGAAGAAAAGTGACACACTATGGCGTGCTATATGTGAGCAAACTGTGATGGGTCTCGGTCATGATGATGGGAAGGTGATGCTCGATGGAACAAAGAGTGAAGAAACTGTGGGAGATAATGAAGAAGTTTGCAAAGAAGGTTCTTCTGGAGAAATGAGAGAAGAGGATGGAAAGAAAACCGAAAATGTATGGAATGAAACTGTAATGCTCGTTAAGCAAGCGTTTGATGAGATACTTGCAGAAATCACCGATGATGACTCCTCTGAAGATATTTCTATTACAAAGGATGAACCTTTAGAGGGTGGATTGGAAAAAGAAGATATAGGAGCGGATTGGAGTGATTCAAATAGCTCGGATATGCAGCCTATTATAGGAAGAGATACACATTTGTCTGTGATTGCTTCTACTTTTCATATGAGAGAAGAATCTGATCATCAGAGAGGTCCCAAGAAGTGGAGTTACTTGAAAAGAGTAATTCTTCTCAAGAGATTTCTCAAGTCGTTGGACCGGAAAGAAAGGCGTAAGTTGTCTGATGGCAAAGAGAGTGAAACAATAATGCGGTTGAGAAGAGAGTTGGTTGGGGAGAAGAAGAATGCAGAAGAATGGATGCTTGATCATGCACTTAGGCAAGTCATTTCGACACTTGCTCCGTCGCAGAAAAAGAAAGTGAAACATCTTGTTAAAGCTTTTGAAAGTTTAATCCCAATGGATGGTGGCTCTAGAGGTCATGATGATCTTGGAAGTCCCACAAGAAAAGAAAACGAAACAGTGAACTCGCAAACGCAAACGATCTTGATAGACAATAAAGACACTACTGATATACTAGAAGCTTCACCACCAAAGTATTTTGAAGAAACAAACTTGACTTGTGAAGCATCATCCTCTCTGTCTATTGGTATGAAACCTGATGAAGCTTTGGAATCAATAGCAGATGCAAGTTTATGCAATCATCTTGCTGTGGAAGAAGAAGTAGATGGGTTGGCTTCGGGTTCATTTATAGAAGAAGAAGAGAAGAAAGGAGATTCTGAAAAGCAAAAGCTTTCTACATGGAGGAACCTTATACAGAAGCACATGGTCATGAGAAACAACAGCGAGGGAATTCGTGATGAAACTGATCAAGAACACAAATGGTCCTATGGAACTGATCAGATGACAGGTATTGATGATGCTAATGCTGCAGCTGTTAAATCGATTCAGCTAGCATTTGAAACGATTCTCTCAGAGATACCCGACTCATCGTCCGACGAAGAGATTGTTTCGGAATCATCTAACTCTCTTAAAGAAGAGAAAGAAGATCACGGAGAGACCAAGAAGAGCTGGAACGGCCTGAGAAAAGTTATACTTCTAAAAAGATTTGTGAAAAGCTTGGAAAAGATACATGTTTATAATCCGAGAAAGATGCGTAGTCTTCCTGTTGAATCTGCATTTGAGGCAGAAAATATATTACTGAGACACCGATCATTAATGGAGGGAAGAAGAATAGATGGAGAGGAACTGATGCTGGATTATGCTTTGAGACAAGCTATATCAAGATTGGCTCCTATACAGAGAAAGAAGGTAGACCTCCTTGTGCAAGCCTTTGATATAGTCCTTGATGGCCATGATACTCCTAAACAAACCAAGACCAGTGATACTCCCCGGAAAAATGATGAAACTAGCGAAGAAGGAAAACCGAGAGTAGAGGAAGATTATGAAGTCAACAAAGATGAGCAGAAGATTAAAAATGTCTTTGCAAGATTTCAGGTACATCAAAAAGACCTGAAAGGAGAAGAGGAGGTTGTTTCTACGCCGAAGGAATCCAGAAAGTTGCCTCCAATCAGAAATGTTAAACAGCGAATCGTGGTTGAGAAAGAGAAAGATTCGAGAATGTGGAAGCTTATCTATAAACACATGGTAACAGAGAAAGAAGGAAATGATTCTGCAAATGGTGACTCAGTGGCTTCACTTGAAGGTGAATGTGATGATGAAGCTGGTGGTCTTCAGATTGATGCGAGAAGAAGCGGAACAGTTACACTTGTTAGAGAAGCGCTTGAGAAAATTCTCTCTGAAATTCCGGATAACTCATCTGATGATCAGTCTATGGACAGTGATATAACTACGGATCAAGAACTATTCGAAAGAAACTCTCAAGTTAGTGAAGAGCCTGTTTCTTCAGCTAGGGAGATCACCTTCAAACCAAAGTCTAATGAGAAAAGAGTGAAGGGATGGAACAATGTAAAGAAAGTCATTCTTCTAAAGCGATTTGTTAGTGATTTAGGAAGTCTGACAAGACTCAGCCCCAAGACTCCTCGTGTTTTGCCATGGGAACCCGATCCAGAAACCGAAAAGATCCGTTTGAGGCATCAGGAAATTGGAGGGAAGAGGAATTCAGAGGAATGGATGCTTGATTATGCTCTACGACAAGCCATATCCACATTAGCACCGTCTCAGAAAAGAAAAGTCTCTCTTCTTGCACAAGCTTTCGACACTATAAGCTTACAAGATATGGGGAGTGGTTCAACCCCAGGGTCAGCAACATCGTCCAGGAACATCTCTCGTCAATCCAGCATTTCTTCTATGGCGGTCCATAGTGAAAATGAAGCTAATGCTGAGATCATTAGAGGAAAATTGAGAAATCTACAAGAGGATCTCAAAGAGAGTACAAAACTTGATAATGTAGCCAATGATTGGGAAGAGAAACAACAGTGCTCGAGCTTGTGGCGGATATTATGCAAACAGATGGAAGACAACGAGAAAAACCAAACATTGCCTGAAGAAACAAGAAAAGAAGAACAAGAAGAAGAAGAACTGAAAGAAGACACAAATGTGGATGGTGAAAAGATGGAACTTTACCAAACCGAAGCAGTGGAGCTATTAGGAGAAGTCATAGATGGAATTTCTCTTGAAGAGAGTCAAGATCAGAACCTAATCCAAGGAGAAACAAGGCAGAAGAGTAAAACTTTACAGGTCTCAAAATTGAGGATTGACCGATGGAGCAACCTGAAAAGAGCGGTTTTACTCAGGAGATTCGTCAAAGCCTTAGAGAATGTAAGGAAATTCAACCCGAGAGAGCCTCGGTTCTTGCCTCCAAACCCCGAAATCGAAGCGGAAAAAGTGAATCTAAGGCATCAAGAAACTCAAAACAAGAAAAACGGCGATGAATGGATGGTCGACAACGCGCTTCAAGGAGTGGTTTCGAAGCTAACACCAGCTCGGAAACTTAAAGTTCAATTATTGGTGCAAGCGTTTGAGACACTTTCAGCTACAGGGTACTGAGACAAAGCAATATGTCTCATTACAAAGTTTTCAGTTCATAAGGTAAACAACGCATCATAATACTGTACTCTTTACTTAGTTTCTCCATTGTTTGATGATAGCTTTTATACAGCTTTGCAGCTTCAGAAATTAAAGAACCATGAAGAACAAGAACTGGAAGATAGCTAAAGACTTTTTATTTGCTCTTGCAAATCTTGTCATGTGTTTCTTTATCTTTTGTTCTTGCATTGATTCATTATTTTGATTAAAATGGATTCAATTACAGAGTTCTCCAACCTTTTTGATTTACAAAAAATAAAACAACAGAGTATACTTCAGTGTGATATTAGAGCTGAGATATAAAATTGTCATTTGTGTTGTTGTGATCAATGAATTCAATTTTTATTTTTTTTTTCACACGAAAAGATTGTGTAATTATAATTCCAAATATATTTTGCAGCTCGTGTGTTGATGATATACATGAAAACGGATCTAGATATCATCTTAATACCGCGTTTTTTTTTACGCGTTTCTAATTGGATTTGAAATCGGTGATTAACAACATCTTAATACCGCTATAAATATAGAGGCTCAGTTCCAAACTTTAAAAAAAAACAAAACAAGTGTTAGACAATCAAACAACTTCCACATGTCCACATACGTGTCATCTGTCTCGTCTCTCGCCACCATGAAACAAAACCCTCTGAAGCGCAAACGCAACGATGAGATCAATGAAGAGACACTCGTACTCATGACTATGCACAAAGAAGACGACGAGCACGAACACACCAAACCGTCTCCACCATCTTGGGAGATTCTCTGCCTTGTTGGTCCTTACATGGACCCTGAGTCTCTAGCCGTAGCCTCTTGCGTCTCCGCCACGTGGTCGAAGTGCTTCTCCTCGGAAGATCTATGGAAGCTTCTACCAGCCACACGTCATTCTATATTCTACAAAGCCATCACCAAGGAGGAAACAACTAAACCGGCCTGGTTATCGTACAAGCGCCTAATCTCTGAAGCTGAATCTGCAGCAAAACGCCGCCGCAACAACCAACCCGCGGAGCCAAAGATCTCTCTCTCCGATCTCGTTTTCATCGTCCACGTGTCAGCTGGATCAAAGGAAGCAGTGGTTGTGAAACAGGGGAAGGATCTTATGTTTGGCTCGTACGAGCGGTTCCAAATCGAAGCTGATGTCAGCGACTCGGGATTCACCGCCGATATGAAAGACGTGAGCATGTCGTGGAACGTCGTGTTAAGGAATTATGAAAGAATGTTTCTAATATCGGAGAGTGTTAAAAAGTCACTAGATTCTAAGATTGGATGGTTCACCGACGAACTTCCGGCGACAAAGAACCGCTACTGTGACGGCAGCAACCTGGTGGGCGAAGTGAAGCCAAGTTTTAATGAAGAGGTTCTTGATAAAGTCGTATTCGCGATAGCAGATTCACGTAACTGGAAATCTCTGTTTGTTGACGATGTCTTGAGATATCTCCAATGTTTTCTTATCGAGTAAAAGTTTTGAGTCTAGTTTGTTGAGCAAGTAACCTAGATATTTTTTTTGGTTAAAGAAGTAACCTAGATATTTCCAATGTATATTCTCTTTTTTTCTTTTTTTTTTTCAATGAATATTCATTCTGTCAACAACTTTTCTAATGAATTACTATCTTTTTGTTTTGCTGGTTGAAGTTTTACAGTGTATTCATTAAGCGACTTTCGATAATCTTTTAATTAATTAGGGCTTTTCCAATACAAATTACAAATATATTCTATAAGAAATTTCCTAACACAAAAAAAATAGAAAGAAACGAACGCGTTTGTTGAATTATCTGCTAAATTAAGATTAATAAATCATAAGATTTTCTAAATTGGTGATTTTGGGGATATTCTTTAGATAATAATTAGAAGATTATCATCCGTTTTTAGTTTCACGAAGTTTAAACTACGTCATCAAGACTAAACGATCGTACTACGAACACGTGTAACTGTAACAGCTACGGAGTCGCCACATCACACAGAGTCTCTTCATCCCAAAAACTTTCCCCAAAAAAGAAAGAAACATATTTGCTCTGCTTCTCTAACATAGGGTAAGCGATCTTTACACATCTTTGCTTAAGTTTTATACTTTATCTTCTTATCTCTGACTATGGTCTGCGATTGAGGAAAACCAAAATTGTTATTTCGATGTCGTGATCATAATGGAAGATAGCTTTGGGGGCATGGTTTACCTTTTTTGTGATCGTGTACTCTAATCTCTGAATGTGTAAACTCATGTATGATTTTTCGTGATAGTTCCTAGATTCTCGGAGAATCAAATTCACATAATCAATGGAGCAAACTTCGGTGGCAGATGGTACAACTCCAGTCTCTTCTTCCACTTTTCTTTTACTCAATTCTATGCATATCGAGTGTTTGCTCAAGGAAGAAAGACTTATTTTGATATATAACCTCACATGTTCTGATTTTAGATTACATGACATTGCTTTCTTTGTAGTTGGATATGTATATTTGGGTTATGATCTGTCTTAAGCCTTGGATTATACATATACGTACACAGCATAGCTTTGTTCGTGAACAACTAACAAATTATTAGTTTCACGTAGTTGGATAACAATGCCGGTTTTGTTTGAATTTTCAGAGTCTAATCATTCCGAGATAGGTGCAGGTAAAGTAAAAGAGTCAAGGGTAATCTCTCCGGGAGGGTCCAAGATCGAAGAGAGGCAAATTCACGGTGTTACTAATGAGAATGACATGAGTCAAGGTAAGAGAGATCAGCCTCGTGGTGAAGTGAACATGGAAGCTTCTATATCAGCAGAAGATGTGATAAGAGCTGGAGGGTTTGGTGCTAAGGACGACATTGGAAGCTTCCTTCCCGTGGCGAGTGACTCCACTGACTTTGAGGAATCACTCCGCTCGGCACGTGACTATGAAGAAACGCAACCGGAGGTTCAAAGACCGGGTCTTGGCTATCCTAAAGAGTAATTTTTTTGCCTTTGGTGGTTCTAATGCTTCTACAGTTTGTTGTTGGGTTTTGTGGAATCAATTGTTGTGTGAGATGATGGGCTAAGGCTGGAATATTTCAAGGTAGAGAACTCTCTAGTTGACTTTGGAGCTGCTGTCGGTATTGGAAACGTCTTCAGTTATTTGGCTACATTTTTAGAAAGTTTTTAATTATGTTAAGATTAATCTAAGGGGGTGTTATTGGTTCCTAATTTACAAAGAATTTTGATGACTTTAATAAAATCATAGAAAGTAAACAAATAAAACGGTCTATTTCCCTATGAGAAGTATGTGTATCACGCTAGATAGAGCCTAAACTATGACCACGATTTAGATGTCCCTGAAAAAAAGTTATATACATATTTCTCCATGAATCAAAAGTTATACATCTAAATCTCCCCGAATTGATACTTCGATATCTATTAATCCACATGTCCGGGTTTTTTTGGGTTTATTATAGACCAATTCAGTCTTAACCATCTTAAAACAAATTTTAACCAAACTAAACCGAAAGTATCAAAATTAAGCCGAACTTGACCGACCATTAACGATCCGACTTTTTCTTCTTCTTCACCTGAAAATATTTTGGTATATTTTGGTTGGATTTTCTTCATTTAAAAACAATACAAATTAGACTAACTTCTTTTGGTTGATGAGATCAATGGGGTCGTCGATTTTGACAAGCTTTGAACAGTCTCTCTTCTTGGCCAAATCAATCTCGGATGCAAGTATTTAGTCTTCTCTGTAACTTCCAATTTAATTGATTTTCTGTAAATTCACTCATCTTCGTCAATTGCTTTTATATAACTTCAAATTCGAGTTTCTTATTCGTGATTTCATAAGATCTCTTCAAACTCTGTTTTTTATAGATTCGATGTGGAGAAGGTGAATACACTGAACATGGATGGGAAATTGGGAAGAAGAAGAAGAAGCGTTGGATTTTGTAAATAACGAAAGCTAATTACAAGAATGCTTACGTCACACTACGTAGCCCTTTGTCGATTTCTAAGGATTTGTTAGGAAGAGTAAAGTGAAACGTCGTCGTGGTGGTGAAAGAGATATTTCTCCGACGAGGGCTGGTGCTACGGTGACGCGGCGGCAACGGCCATGTTTCCAGTTAGGGGGTCATGAGTAGATTATTGTGATCTGGGTTTGTGTTTCCTTTAGTTTTGATTTTGTTTCGGTTAAAAAAGACGAGCTTGATAGTGAATCTGAATCATATAAGCTATATCTCAATTAGAGGTTCTGAGATTTTGGCTAATAATAATCTTAATCATATGTGCTTTAATCACAAGAAGAAAATTCGAATTTCAATTTTGACAAAAAGGAAACCCAGATCTTGAAATCTGGTGAAGAAGAGAAGAAGAAGAAGAAGAGGAAAGAAGAGGAAAGAAGAAGAAGAAGGGCATTTACAATCTCCAACGTAGTGGCTTCGGTAACAGAAGCGTTTTTGGGTTTAATCGGGTTTTCTCTGGTTATAAATGGTTAACTAAACAGTAAACCGAAGAAACCCAAAATTCACCGACGTAACCACGATTCATGGAGATTAAGCTATTAAACTTTCATTTCGTGGGGAAATAGGTATTTAACTTCCGTTTTATGGACATATAGACCGAGGTCAAAGAACGGGCTCTATCTGGCGTGATGTGATAGTTCTCGTGGAGAAATAGACCGTTTTTCCGAAAGATTCTAAACTATTGTTAGAAAATTTTCGAGAGTTTTCTATAATCTTGCTGATTAATACTTCATAATCTTGTAAAATTTTCCAAACAATCTCTTTATTTTGATGATACTTTTCATGACTTTATTTTGTAAAGAAAAGTGTAGAAAGTCATAAACCAATAACATAATAATTTAATTCATTAACAATCATAGATTCTTTTGTTTTAATTGAATAATACCAAATTTTTAATGACTTTGTAAAAGTATGAATCCAATAACTCCAGATTTACGAAGATTTTAGATTATTTTTTTCAAATCTTAAATTAATAACACCAAACTTTAACAAACTTTTAAAAAATCTTGATTGAATAACAATATATTCTACATAACATTTAAAGTCACTAAAACTTTAGTTAAATCACAAACTAATAACACCCCCTAAATGTTTCAAGGTTTCTTATTCAGGAAGACTTGGAGATGTTTTCTGATTTGCTCTGTTTTCTTGCTCTGCTTTATAGCAAAACGTTTTTAAGGAATTTTTAGAATTAGTTTTGAAATAAATACCCTCAAATTGTTTCTGTTAACAACACTTGTTTAAGTGAACATATACATGTTCTTGTATAAGAAACTATAATTGATCAAATATATAATAAGGTTTACCTGTTATATAATACAAAATAAAACTCAATAGCCTCTTGGTTAGTCACTTGAAAATGTAGGGCACAGATGTTCAACCACAAAATGATTATCATACACTACTTATCTTATTTGTGGAAACTGCCACCATAAGTACTCTGTCCACTACTCTGTCCATAAGTAATATGGATGATATAAGGGGGATGGATTATGGAAACTACCAATTATACACCAATAATTCTATAAATCAGAATTATCATATTGTGGCAATTACGTCAAGACCAATAGCCGGTGGGACAAATTAAAAACCAATGAGAGAAAGAAAAATGGAATCATCATTCAATAAGTGGTTCAAGTTGAAGAGACTCCACAATTGCTTTTGAGCTCATATATCATCCAATGTCTTGTTCTAACTTTTATGAACTAAGACTCACATTTTCTTTCCTTTAAAAAAAAAAATTTGTAAACCTTTTATAAAACAATAAAATATTATTTCATTTCTTTCAAAGTGGCTAATCATAGCAAGCACTCAGCTACTTGGATATTATTTGATGACCCTTTTATTGGCAACCACTATACGGTACTAGTTTTTTCGTCCTATTCGATTACTAATTCGGAGGCTGGTAAGGACTAAGTAGGGAAAGAGATTTAAATGAATGTTAATTTCCATCTGCTAAGACCATACACAGTGGTGTATGTTTTGGTGGGATATGAGTATTATTAAAAAAAAAATAATAGAATAGTGTAGCACATAGGTGTGAGATAACACTTGGGTATAGGTATTATTTTAATGTTTTATGTTTCATCTATCTCTCTCCTCTCTCTCTTCTCTCTTTCTCCTCTAACCAAATCTCTCTCTCTTACAAAAAATTATAGTAAATATATTGGTCACACCCAAAACTAAGGTTTCCCACTGTGTATGCCCTAAACCTTGCTCATTTTCATATTATTACATTTTTATCAACATTCAATTGTTGATTATAGATAGATATTCTAAATAATCAATCGAAGAAATCAAACAAACGATTTTACCACCCACTTTCAAAGCATAATGATCATATAGACTAGTGACAAAAACACACTAAGCTATGAGGATATTGGTTAACTTCAAAATAATATAAAAACACTAGAATTGTACAACACATCATTTATAATAAGAGCATTTGAATAATAACCTATTTAAGGATTTTAATATCACTTTCTAATTTTTAGTTTGTCTCTAATATCACTTTCTAATTATCCATCAGCATTATAGCTTCATTATTATTTTTGGACAGAAGAAGCAATTGTTCTCAGCATAACAATGTATATACACCCTACTTGTCTCTTCAGGTCACCAATATCGAATATTGCCCCTATTTATATCTCCACATCATAGACTAACACTCTCTTGTCACCACCAAACAGATAAAACACTGCCACTTTCTATATGGGGAAAGAGAGAATCAAAGAACAATGATCTTTGTGTTCTAACCCACAAAAGACATAACATTGCTCTTCTCAGTTTTCATCTCCGCTCTAATGTTGGAGGACATCTTCAAACGATTCCCTAAGAATGTTCTTCATGCTTCACAGACACACGTGCGTATTTCTGTCTCAAAAATTCTTTCTATTTTTACTAAATTTATAGAGTTAGTTTTTCATGGATCCATCATATCATGTTTGAAATTCACATATTAGGTGTTATCTTAAGCTTAATTCGTGTCTCTTCTCTTAAACTTAGCAAAACCTTTTTCTGTTTTCCTTCTCTTTTCACTTAATTATCTACTGATTGGAATTTTAGAAGAGTATTGATCTTTTTATTCTTGTGGTTTAGATTTTTAAAATGGTAATAAAAAGTTTGTGATCCAATGGTTTTTCAGGACAACTTCCTCAAGATCTCTTAAAATGTACCAGAGAATTTCTTTGGAGAAATCTGCACATGCTTCTTGTTCTTTCCAAAGGTTCAAGAAGATGACGAACAATGGAACTCTCGAGCCAGAGGCATGAAAGAAACTCGTACATTTTCCCGATCATCACCCTCCAAGCGTTTTGTATATTATACAAGAATTGAACTCTTATCATTAACAAGTTGTATATTCAGATTCTTAATTCCAAAATCACCCAGAAACTTATATGCGCATATCATTTAAGTAATAAGATCCTCTGAAACATTTAAACAAAATAATTTTGAGCCATCAATATGATTCTAAACTTCTACACACACACACACCACACCACACTCACACGATATAGTTAACCTACTATACTACAGCTCTTTCCTCAAAAATGTATTATCAACAGAGACTCTCTGTCTGATTCAGAAGGATTCAGTCCAACCCCAAGCATTCGACGAATGCTGCTGAAACCCGCCTCTGCTTCTCCCTCTCCCATTCCTCCATCGACAATCCTCCACTCGATCTCCTCCATGTTGAACTTCTCCTCTCTTTCTCCACCCTCTGCTCTCTCTTCCTTGTTCCCTACCATTCCAATTCTCAACCTTCTTGTGGTTGAAGCTGTTGTTGTTGCATTTCTTCTGATCCCAAGATTCGGCATTGAAGTTGTTGTTGTTATGATCCCACCATTCAGTTTTCTCCTTTATCCCCCAAGAATCTTCATTCCATCCATCACATTTCTGATTATCCCATGAGTTTTCTGGTTTACCCGTTCCAACATTCTCCTCGTTAATCCCTTCAGCGTCTCCCCAACCCGTTCCCCAACCGAGCCCGCTATATTGTCCAGACAAGACCAAAGCATCGAGTATCACGACATGCTCCTGTTCTTCTGCTAAAGGGTCTGGACCACGTTCAAGGTCAAGTATCAACTCGGTGTCAACTTCAGCATCCCAATCAACATCATCAATGTAGACATCAGGATCAGGCAAAGATAAGTCACAAGTAAGACCATTTATCTCTGCCCAGAACCGGGATTTAGCGTTCTTGAATGCGACTTCCCCCGCTGAGTCGTCCCATTGGACTACTCTATCGTATATGTGCATAAACCTCTTCGCCTCTACAACTTTCCACCATGGAACTGAACCAATCACAGCACAGAAATCCTTCTCCCACGCCGGAACAGAGAGCTTGCAATTAGCTGCATAAAAACATAACAATCCGAGAGTTAAAAACTCTGATCACAGGCTAAATTTAAGTAAAGGATAACTTACAGATCAAGAAAAAGCTACCAACAATAAACTAATCAAGAATCAGAGGATTAAGAATCAAATCATCTCCAAACCAATTTGATTGAAAAGGTCATTAACCAAGTTAATCAAAGCTCATAACCTCACAAACCTAACAAAGATGAAGTCAATTAGTATTACAAATTATCTAATTTCACTAACCTAAAATACATAGAAGAGCTTAAAAACCGACATTACTTAACAAACACAAACCCTAATTAAGGACGCAAAGAGGTAAACCCAGTTTCGTTCCCATCAGAAGGAACTCGATTTTCACAAACGACGAAAGGTTACATAATTCAACAACTCAAAAATCACAAATTCAAGAAATTAAAGATGCGAGAAAAAAAAAAAACAGAGAGGAGAGAACAGAGATGATGATACCAAGAGGTGGCTTTGATGCTGATTGCGTCATCGTCGTCGTCCCTCGTTGATGGTTATAATTATGATTGTTGTTGTTTCTGGGTTTTTGTCTTCTCCAATTACTCATAATGACCCGACAAAGATTGAATTTTTTGAAGGAATAAACCCAGAAGAAGACAATGAAAATACCTTCCAAATCAGGAAGATTTTAATGAACAAAATCCCTAAATTTCGACGAGAGAAACTTCAGAGCGAAAGGTGTTTCTTTTAGAGCTCTCTGCAACGAAACAGAGAATTTATAAGAAGATGGGTTGAAGAAAAATCAAGAACAAACAACTTTCGCTTCTCAAGAAATTTCCTTTTTCATTCTTAATTTCGAATTTTTCAGGTGAAAATAAAAATTAAATAAAGCGTTTTAATGTTTATTTCCTTTTCGTTTTAGGCAAAAAAATTGATATTTTCCTTTTTTTTTTTATTAACGGAATTTTGGATACGTTGCCTCGTTTTGCCTGATTCTAGTCGATTCTAAATAATAATGTTTTTTTTTTTATTTATTTCAACGAATGTTTCTTGAAAGAGCCTACGTGGTGGCCTTATTAAATTGCTTTCTCACTCTTGCATTCATTTAATTAACATAAATATAATCGAGTCGGTCAAAATTCAATGGCCACACACAGACTTTATTTTGATTTGGATACTCTTTCAATTTCCATAAGATTTGGATGTTTGGAAATAATTAGTTAATTTGTGTCTATGATGTTGATTAATGACACTTTTCAAAACTTTATAGTATATCCGTATGTAACTGAATTTAGTTGAGTGTGTGCATGGTATATTATTTATTTTCTTTTGGATTTTTTCAAATCTCTCATTCGATATTCTCTTTGATTTATCACTATCAATAATTATTATTGAATACATCTAATTCACAAACTAACTACGAGATTAGACCTCAAAAATGGAAATTCTAACTAAAGATTAGGAAAATTGGACCGGAAAAAAGGGAAATCCAAAGCCAACGAAAAAAAAAAAAAAGGAAAACAAAAACGCGTCTCACTCTCTCTATATATATATACACACACACAACACAAAGCAACAAATCTCTCATCCTTCTCGTCTAATTAAAACCAACACAAAAAAAATCTCTCAACCTTATTTAACAATGTCTACGACCAAAGCACTATCGCTTCTTGTGTTTTTACTCTTCGTGTCCCTTGTTCACGCATCGGATCAATGTCCGATCAACTCCATCTACCAATTCGGTGACTCCATAGCCGACACCGGAAACTTAATCCGTAATGGCCCTGTTGGAGCCAGATCCCACGCCGCTAATTATCCATACGGTCAAACATACTTCCACCGAGCCACCGGTCGTCTCTCCAACGGTCAGCTAATGATCGATTACTTGGCACGTAGGCTTCATCTCCCACTCTTAAACCCTTACCTCAACGGAAACACAACGTCTTCGTCTTTCAAGAACGGTGTTAACTTCGCCGTTTCCGGAAGCACAGCACTCAACAGCTCTTTCTTCGCCGAGAGAAATCTCCACGTTCCGGCAACAAACACTCCTCTCTCCACACAGCTTGCTTGGTTCAAGTCTCATCTACGTTCCACATGTCATGGCTCGTCTTCGGATTGCTTGAAGCAGTCTCTCTTCATGGTCGGTGAGATAGGAGGCAACGACTACAACTACGGTTTCTTCCAAGGCAAACCCATGGAAGAAATCAGAAGCTATATCCCTCATGTTGTTGGCGCCATCACAGCCGCGGCTAGAGAAGTAATCCGTGCCGGTGCAGTTAACGTGGTCGTCCCGGGAAACTTTCCAGTGGGATGTTTTCCGATTTACTTGACGTCTTTTCCCGTGAAAGATCCAAAAGCTTACGACGACAAAGGTTGCTTGAAGCATCTCAACGAATTCGCAATGGATCACAATAACCAACTGCAAGGAGCTATAGCTTCTTTGAGAAAAGAGTTTCCAGGTGTGGCTATAGTCTACGGAGATTACTACAACGCGTTTCAATACGTTCTACGCAGTGAAAGATTCGACAAGAGTGTAGCATTGAAATCGTGTTGCGGGATCGGCGGAGCTTACAACTACGACGGAAAGAGGCCTTGCGGAGCAGCGGGAGTGCCGGTGTGTCAGAATCCAAACAAGTTCATAAGTTGGGACGGAGTGCACTTGACTCAAAAGGCTTATAGATTCATGTCTAATTTCTTGAACTATCAGATTCTTTCACAGATCAAGTGTATAAGGCCTTAGGTTTTAGCAGTGTGTTTTTCTAGTCTCTCCTCAATTTTTTATTATTTGTAGTAATATCTTACAGTTATTTAATAGAAAATTTCTTTTAAGTAAATCTCTACTATATACACCCTTAGATTTTATTGTTTTTCATGTGTGTTGTACCACATTTTTTACTTTAGAAAGATCATATAATCGTAAGTCCAATTTCTCTACTAGACAATGTATTTTAAATGAATACCTAACTGCAGCCTCAAAGACCTCAGTCGCATTCACAAAAGTGAGAAAATACATTCCTAAACCAAAATAAACAATTATGTTCTTGTCACAAAAAAAAGGAACAATATTTTTCAGAATTTAATCTCGAATAAAATATAGAAAATACACAATTTCGTCGTTTGTCAAAAAAATAAAATAATTTTGTGACACAATTTTAACCTCCATATTTTTAATTTTGACCGTTCGTTTTATCCCTTAAATCTTGTCTGTCGATGAAACCAGAGAGTGTTCAGAAAAGTTAAAAAAGTAAATAACACAAACCTAACCGGTCAATTTTACTGTAGTAAAGCCCTATAACTTTCTACAAATTGAGCTAAAGCAAACGAAATCGTACCAAACATAAAAATAAATATATCAAATTAGAGGTATTCATCCAATCAGAACTCTGAATTTTCCATCAGATTAAAAATTGTTCTTAAACCCAATCGCAAACCGAATCCGGTTCAATCGCAAACTAAATCCGGTTTGCAGGAAGTGCTTTGTTCGGATACGGACCCGGTAGGCATTATATACTTGTCCTGTGAAGAAAACGTTTGCATCATCCTTGTCTGTGGTTTCAGCGTTCGTCGTCATCAAGGTTCTTCTCTCTCCCTCTTTAAGCTCTTGTATCTTCCGGTTTCTTGACGTAATGCGAAGTCTTTGTTTCTACCTAAGTGTCGATTCTCGCTCTGTAATCGTTTCCTGTTCTTAAAAATCGTAACTTTGAAGCTTAGGGTTTCAGAAATTTCTGCAAAATTCTCCGACTTTTGTTCTTGTTCCTCGTGGGTGAAACCAAAATAACATCTTTTATAAATTTTTATGCGTATTGTTAGATTCTCTAAGATATTTAAGGTTATTGAGTTTTCCCCGGAGCCGTTGCATTGTGATCTGTAGAAGAAATCCACTAGTTTTTTTGGGCTTGTTTTCTCCAGGATTCTTGAAAATTGATTTGAGTTTCTTTGTAGCTTGTGGGTCTTTTTAACTTTTCTTTTGATTCTGTGTGTTTGTTTTGATTGTGTTGGATTTCTCTTACTGATGATCAAAGAAACAGTGTCTGCAATGTCTTGTTCTGCCAGGTTAAAAACCAGTTTGGGGATGACTTCTGCTTTGAGTGCTCATGAGGTTCTTAACAGTAATGATACTATGTGTGAGATTCTTCTCCTGCTTCCACCAGAAACAATCTACAAGCTGATTTTGGTATCCAAGAGGTGGCTTCAGATTATAGCCAGCCCTTACTTCCGTCATACTTACTTAGCCAAGTGGAACCCTAGCTTTGAACTCATTGGCTTCCTCGTCTGTAGCTCAACGTACCTTGGAAGACGCGTAGATGGAGCCCGTCGCCCTCGTGCTGAGCCATCGCTTCCTTTACTCTCAACCAGCAGTATTGGTGATGAAATTGAATCCTCTGGCATTCTGAAAAAGCTTGGATACTACATCGACTCTTCAGACGGTCTTTTACTTTGTGGCCGCCATCCAAAAGCTTACTACTTGTGGGATCCAAGTACACAGAAGCAGCAGCAACTTCCACGTCCCAGAGTTCATTTCGAAGAACTTTGTATGTCTTTGATTACTGAGGATTGTCCTGATAAAGGGTTTAGCTACAAGGTGATCCGGGCAGAGTGTGTAGGCTTTATTGCTCAAAGTACAAAGTTGAAGGTAGAGACTTTTTCCTCGAAAACTTCTACGTGGAGCTACTCAGAGCTTAGTTGTCCTGAGCCTATATCTCTCAGTCCGTGGACTCTTGGTAGAGTGATCAAAGGTGTTGTTTACTGGCATGCCAGAGGCGGTAAAGTTGCCATCTATGACTCAAACAGTGAGGAGAAACGGGTCGATTTGATAAAGCTTCCGAAAACATATGACTATGATGAACAGGTTCTGGGCGAAACCACTGATGGGTGTTACAATACGGATGGAGCAATAAGTCGGTAATGGAGGTATGGAAGCTTGAAAAGGTAAACGATGTGCTTCAGTGGAACATTCTGTTTAAGCTGAATTTCAAGGCGATGTGGAAAATGAACACAGTGGAAGCTACAAGATTCAGCGTTCGGACTAAAGAAACGCAGCTGCTTGCGTTCCTCAATCAGAAGTCGGACTCGGTTTTCATCAGATGTGAAGCCCACATCTTCATCTATGACACAGAGACTAAAAGGGTCGAAGTAGTTCAGTACCAAGGACGAAAATCGGCATTCATTTGGGATTACTGCAAAGTCGTGCCTTACTTTCGACGTACCTGGCCTTCTTCTCCTCTGTTTGATAACAATGTCATGATGATCGACACTCCTCAATGCAACGCCTCTTCTGCAGGAAGTGACTAAGTAGTTTATGCTATTAATCAGTTTTTGTGTAGTCCATTGAACTATCGTTTATGTTTTGCGGCTAAAGTTTTTGGTTTGACCATCGATGAACCTCTCATGGATTTGATGTATATCTCATGGTTGTCGTTAAAGGTCATTGAACTCTACCGTTTGCGTTTTCCTTTTCAATCTGCGTTTTGCGATTGACTCAGTTTTTAGTTAGTGATTGTTGATCATAAACAAATTCTAAATCAATTTACTTACACCATAATCGATCGACATCACTTGTATATTTGTTCGTAAGTTCCAGGTTGATCCAAATAACTCCAATATTATAAGTTAGATTAATGGGTCACTTGGATGATGAGTAGGTTTGGGAGAATGTCCACATTCTTTGAAATGTAATGACGAATGTTTGTTCTTTCAAATTTAAAAACAAAAAATCTATAATAATTATTAAGTCATGTAGTGATCTAAGAAACAGATCATAGTTTCTCTCTATGTAATCTTAGGTACAGATAATAACTTTATGATCTCATTATTGGTACATTGATTTTTCTTTCATTTCTTTTTGCTTGAAACTCTTTTTCGTCCTTTGGAAAAGACATAAGCTTAGCTTTGATCATTTTTATCTTTTTTATGAATGATGAAAATGTTATGTTAAGACGTGATTTCTCAAATTTGTTGATTTAAACTTTTATTTTTCGTTAGAAATGAATGGAGGCAAACGATTATCATTGGATTTGAAGGTGTTAAAAGAGTGGTGGGACTGTATAACAACTCAAAAGGATCTTTTACTGTGTTGAGAAACTCAAAAAATGCATTATTTAAAAAGGCTAAACCAAAACCTATAGGTCGCTCTATGTTCATATCATATATATGGCTCACATGGCTCATCATTGTTTCAATGACATGATAACTAAAGTTGCAATGATCTACTCAACAACGAGTTTTTGTCTATATGGACCACCATCAACTAATTTTTATTCATATTTTCATCCGATTACGAGATTTGTGAATCTTTGATAAATTTAGCTAATTATTACGGAACTTTTGAAGTAATAAATATTCATACATGTCTTGAGTTTTTACCAAGTTTTGGTGTTCAAACTCAGTTTCATAATATTGTTTTGATATTATTTCGTGTAATGTCTATAAACATTTAGTCGTCGAAGAATAAATATCAGTAAGTGACTATTACGTTTTAGCATTCTCAACAATTACGCCTACCTACAAGAAAATGAAATCCAAATTAGTCTGTGATTTAAAATCTCCAAAGTTAGATATATATCTAAATTTCTTTCTCTATTAATGATTAAACTGTACTATCACTCATTGTTGTCATAATTCTTTTTCTCTCAAATTAAAGCTAAAATATTTCACGAGTCTAATGTATATTGTTATAATGGTTACATTAAAATATGTATGATCGATGTACTTTAACATACTTTGTTATATTTTGTAGGCTTAGATATTAGATACGTTGACAAGCCACATGTTCTTTTATCACAAGCCAAAAGTAGCAAGAAAAAGAAAAGAATGTGTAAATTTATAAAGAAATCAAATTTGAAGTGATTGGTTAAGAGGCAAAAGGAAAAGGAGAGTTAGAGGTTTGAACAAGTCAGTAATCATATAGATAGTGAAAGTGACAGTTGGAAAAGGTGAGAGAGAGAGAGAGAGAGAGAGAGGATCATCACTATATTTAGACATGACTTGAAATCATCTCTTCACCAGTGTCTGAATCTCCCACATCATCACTACATTTCTTTCTTCCTGATTCTCATCATTTGGTTTTGTGTTCGTAGGTAAAGTAAGATTCTTCCATATCTATTAGACAATGTGTTGTTACATCCTTGATTGTTCTATTGATGTGATTTACATATATTGATGAGTCTAATGATCTTGATGGAACATAAAACTGAAATGAATCAAGATTGTAGGATTTGTGGATACACATTTTGGTTCTCTTTATGATCTTTAAAGGGTCTTCTTTAGATTTTTGTTCTGTTTTCTTGATCAACTTAATAAGAGGCTTTATCATTTATTTGTTACCAGAGAACTTCATCTAATGGCGAAGAGGAGGTCGTGGTTCGGTTGGATGAAAAGACTATTCGTCTGCGAGGCGAAAGCAAAACCAGAGAAGGTTTTGTTTCTTTCTCTAGACACTATGAATTGTTTATGTTTCTGAATCTAAAATGATTCGTTCTTTTTTGTAGAAGCCAAGGAGATTGAGATGGGTGTTTAGAAGGCTGAAGCTGAGACAGCAGATTGCAACTTATGGGCAAGAGACACGGACTTTGAACGAAGCAACACAGGATCAGAGAAAGCATGCCATGAATGTAGCCATTGCCACAGCTGCAGCAGCAGAGGCGGCGGTTGCAGCCGCTAAGGCAGCTGCTGAAGTTGTCCGGATGGCGGGAAACGCCTTCACATCACAACATTTTGTCAAGAAGCTCGCTCCCAATGTGGCTGCTATCAAGATTCAGAGTGCATTCAGGGCTTATCTGGCCAGGAAAGCGTTGCGGGCGCTAAAGGCACTCGTAAGGCTTCAAGCAATTGTGCGTGGCCGAGCTGTTAGGCGAAAGGTTTCTGCTTTATTGAAGTCTTCACTCACCAACAAAGCTTCAAGATCAAGCATCATCCAGAGAAACACAGAGAGAAAGCATTGGTCCAAGACCAAATCTGAGATCAAAGAAGAGCTTCAGGTATCGCACCATTCGATGTGTAACTCGAAGGTCAAGTGCAATGGTTGGGACAGTAGCGCTCTCACAAATGAAGACATGAAAGCCATATGGTTGAGGAAGCAAGAAGGTGTGATCAAGCGCGATCGTATGTTGAAATACTCCCGCTCTCATCGGGTAAATTATCTCTCAAAATCTTTATATAACCGGTCAGTTTTGGTTTGAGGTCTCAAGGAGTTGTTTTGCAGGAGAGAAGAAGTCCTCATATGCTTCTGGAGTCGTTGTACACTAAAGATATGGGGATGCGAAGCTGTCGGCTAGAACATTGGGGTGGATCCAAGTCTGCAAAATCCATAAACTCATTTCTCATTCCAAGTGAAATGCTTGTCCCTACAAAAGTGAAGCTCAGAACTTTGCAGAGACAAGACTCTGGTGATGGACAAGACTCTCCATTTTCTTTCCCAAGGAGATCATTCAGCCGTCTGGAACAGAGTTTATTAGAGGACGAGAGCTGGATTCCAAGCTCCAACAGTTTCCAACCTTACATGAGTATGACAGAGTCTGCAAGGGAAAAGATGAGATCACTAAGCACACCAAGGCAACGTGTAGGGCTGATGGACTCTTTGTTTGATAACTACAAGAAGGATGGGGATAAAGGATCTCTCTGGTCTTCTTTTGTCTGTGAAAATAGTAAGAACAACAACGCTAAGAAGTCGTCCCTGACCACATATCAACATAATTGTTAAATCTTGAACATTCATGTCATTTTGTTTGGTTTTTCTCTCTTTTGTTATGTTTATTTTTGGGTCTCATATCTCATGTTCTTTATAGATATGTTTATGAAGAGGTCAATTTTTTGGTGTTTGATGTCTTGGTTCTGTTGATTTCTGTTCTTGAGGAAATGGAAGCTTCTTTCTCAATGTGATTTATTTTGTTCAAACCATGAAAAAATCGTTAAGACTGCTATATGTTCAAGATCCTACATATACTTTGGTTCTGATCTTCTTAGCCCTGTTCTTCAAGGTTTCACCTGCAATGCAAAGAATATAGAACCATAAGTCACTTAGTCTAGGAATAAAAGTAGAAAAGAGACAAAACATACATCCACCAAGTTTATTTTTAACTTGAACCGTGTATAACGGCTAGATTATCTATAACCGAACCTAACAAACCCTAAGTGAAAAGGAAAAAGAAACTTTGGAAAAAAGGAAACTTGAGTCTCAAACAAATAAGTTTATAAATACCTGCGTCTCGCGTCTCCTATCTCCTCAAGCTAAAGACGCAATTTCTCTGGGGTTTTTTTTTTTCAATTCTCTCTGCTTCGAGATGATGATGCTCTGACTCTTTCTTCTCCCTTCGTTTAGAAAGAATCATTCCAGAAGTCAAAGCCCAAGAAAGAAAGACTCATACATATACAACGGCTGTCTCTGTTCACTTAAAAAGCTACGAATAAGACGAGAGATCACACACACACAAGCATCACGTCTCATATAAACGACAGAGAACATTCTTTGTTTTTCTGCCTGCGATGATAAGATCTATGTCACTCACTACGGAACCACATCTCACCGTAGAAACAGAGAGAGAGACGATTCGAAGGAGTTAGAGGCTACATGTCGCCGGAATTTAAGGCTTCGGGAGTCATGATGTTGGAGGTTCTCTTCGGCGACGGAGATTGAGGAAGTGGTGGGATCGTCGGAGATTGGGGGATTCGTTTTTCCGGTAAGGGTTAGAGATGATCGTATTTGCTCTCTCTCAGAGGCCCAACAGAAACAATTCCAGCCCATCAAACAATTGCCAGGTTAATTTTCAGCCCATTTTCTTCTTTAATTTAGAAAATTAATATATTTTATACTTTTAAAGGTTTTTTTTTTCTTTCTCACTGATTTTTTTAAAAGATTTTTTGCAAATTTTATTCAAGTTTTTGTTTAAATTTCGATTTTTTGAAAATCTTTTTTTAAGTTTTTAAAATTTTAAATAATAGAAACTTGGATAATAAATTTACAATACGATGTGAGAACTAACCGGATTTTGGATCCCGTCATTCGACCTAGTCATTGATCATTAGCGATTCCAAACATTCAACTTGTTTTCGCATTATTATGTAAATTTATCATACAAGTTTCTTTATTTAAAATTTTAAATTCTCTTTTTTTCCGGATTTTAAATTTTTTATTTTTACAAGTTGTTTTAAAAATCTTTTTAAGTTTTTAAAATTTTAAATAATAGAAACTTGGATAATAAATTTACAATACGATGTGTGACCTAACCGGATTTTGGATCCCGTCATTCGACCTAGTCATTGATCATTAGCGATTCCAAACATTCAACTTGTTTTCGCATTATTATGTAAATTTATCATACAAGTTTCTTTATTTAAAATTTTAAATTCTCTTTTTTTCCGGATTTTAAATTTTTTATTTTTACAAGTTTTTTTAAAAATCTTTTTAAGTTTTTAAAATTTTAAATAATAGAAACTTGGATAATAAATTTACAATACGATGTGTGACCTAACCGGATTTTGGATCCCGTCATTCGACCTAGTCATTGATCATTAGCGATTCCAAACATTCAACTTGTTTTTCGCATTATTATGTAAATTTATCATACAAGTTTCTTTATTTAAAATTTTAAATTCTCTTTTTTTCCGGATTTTAAATTTTTTATTTTTACAAGTTTTTTTAAAAATCTTTTTAAGTTTTTAAAATTTTAAATAATAGAAACTTGGATAATAAATTTACAATACGATGTGTGACCTAACCGGAATTTGGATCCCGTCATTCGACCTAGTCATTGATCATGAGCGATTCCAAACATTTAACTTGTTTTTGCATTATTATGTAAATTTATCATACAAGTTTTTTTATTTAAAATTTTAAATTCTCTTTTTTTTTTGGATTTAAAATTTTTTTTATATTTACAATTTTTTGGTTTAAGTTGTCGTTTTAAAAACATTAAAAAAATTTAGCTTTTAATTCTCAACCATTGGATCAAACCGATGCTGTATTACATTAAACCGTTATGAGTTTTGTTTCGAGAAGAGAGATTCAGTGATCTTAGCCGTACACTTGTCGCGATCTCAGCCGCGTCTCTAAGGAGAGAGAGAGAGATGGCTCTGTGTCTCGGTCTCTCCTCTTGGCCTGGCCGGGGTTACTAGTTCTAATACGCAGCGTTTCGTGGAAAGCTCACATCGACGGCTGTTACTGGGCCACGTCATCGAAACGGATAAAATGGAGCCATCCAAAAGTTCTTTTCTTTCTCTGCAACAAGATAAAGAAGATTGCGGAGAGAGTCATAAAAAGTTTTGAGCTTTGATCACACTATTCACTACTAATGGAGGCTCTGCAATTTTCCAGCCATTTCTCCGTGAGTAGAGTTCCGAATTATACTCTAGGAATTCGAAGAAGTAGAGCAACATTTAGCTCTGCATTCACCGGTACCAGCAATTCAGCTTCTCTCTCCTCTAGGAATCCCTCAACGGTTTGGCTTCAAATTTTGCTTCTTTTCTTTTCGTTTTTATCTCAGTTGTGTTTTGTTAGATTTTTGGTTATTTAGTGTTCTTTGTGATGTATGTGTTGAGTAGCGAGAGATATGGAGTTGGGTGAAATCGAAGACTGTTGGTCAAGGAAGATACAGAAGAAGCTATGTGAGAGCCGAGATGTTTGGACAGTTGACTGGTGGACTCGAGGCTGCTTGGAGCAAACTCAAAGGCGAAGGTTCGATTTCTATATTTTTGCCTTGAGCTCAAATTAGGAATCTCTTGTAACTATCAAAGTCATTACCTTTGTTCATGTTTCTTTAACCTTGAAGAAATGTGCGAAGATGAGTTAACATAGGCATTGTGTTCATGTATGTCAAGAAAAAGTCTGTCATATATACATAGCTAGACTTTTGGAACGAGGAATGGATTAGAGAGATATAGTTTTCTATCATTTTAGTTTAAGGCCAGTGTAGTCTTGCCACTGGCAGATGCAGAAATGATGGGCACGGTTTAAAGTTAGTTACGGTTTTTGAACTTGCAGAGGTTTTGACCAAGGAGAATATTGCCGAACCAATGCGAGATATTAGAAGAGCTCTCCTGGAAGCAGATGTGAGTGGTGGTTTCTTCTGTTTCAATTAGGTTTCTTTTGAAGAATGTGGTGTAAAAGTGATTTAGTCGCTTGGCGGTTTTGTTAACAGGTGAGTCTCCCTGTTGTTAGAAGGTTTGTTCAATCTGTTAGTGACCAAGCCGTTGGAATGGGTGTCATTCGTGGAGTTAAACCAGATCAGCAATTGGTCAAGGTAATTAGCAATAAAACCGCTTCTTTTTTTTTGTTTCAATAGCATAATGGTTTTGATCGCTGATTCACTCTATGATGATCATTTTGGTTTCAATAGTACTCAAGTGTGGCTTATCATGGCTATGTTGCAGATTGTACATGATGAGCTAGTGAAATTGATGGGTGGAGAAGTATCTGAGTTACAGTTTGCTAAATCAGGCCCTACGGTAATATTGTTGGCTGGACTCCAAGGAGTTGGAAAGACAACGGTTTGCGCTAAACTAGCTTGTTACCTAAAGAAGCAGGTATGTTTTTTGAAAATACAGTGGAGATTTTGAGGGGATTGTTAGTTACTCTCTGTCAAATTACACTGACTAATGATGATGTTTACAGGGAAAGTCTTGCATGCTTATTGCTGGAGATGTGTACCGACCTGCTGCCATCGATCAACTTGTCATTTTAGGTGAACAGGTATTGAAATTTTTACTTTTGAAGCATCATGTGCATTATTAGAAACGGCTTTAAAAAACCTGTTTGTGAACATCATATGATATTCGATTCCGTAAATCAATATTCCTGATGCCCTCTTTGTGTCAGGTTGGTGTCCCGGTTTATACAGCAGGGACTGATGTAAAACCTGCAGATATAGCTAAGCAAGGTCTAAAAGAAGCTAAAAAGAATAATGTTGATGTAGTTATTATGGATACTGCAGGGAGGCTTCAGGTAATCTTTCTTCTTTGAGAGTCATTGTATCATAAAGCTATTGCAGCCTTAGTAATGAAGTTGCCTCTTTGTGACAGATAGATAAAGGCATGATGGACGAATTAAAAGACGTGAAGAAATTTCTGAATCCAACAGAAGTGTTACTAGTTGTTGATGCCATGACTGGACAAGAAGCTGCAGGTAAGCTGTTTCTATTCTACATTTGTCAAGAAGATTCGAGACATCCTGAAAATGGATTAGATTCAAAACCGTAGCTGTATCGACCATATACTAAGATGAGCTTCTGTACTTCCTACAGCACTGGTGACTACATTCAATGTTGAGATTGGAATCACAGGAGCCATTTTGACAAAGCTAGATGGTGATTCAAGAGGTGGTGCTGCTTTGAGTGTCAAGGAGGTTTGCAGTCTTACTTTTTTGATCAATTATTTCATAGGACGTTACTTAACGTTGCTGAACATTGATAGTTTACTCTTAAATGGGTGGCACTAGGTATCGGGAAAACCGATTAAACTGGTAGGACGTGGAGAGCGAATGGAGGATCTTGAACCCTTTTATCCAGATCGAATGGCTGGACGAATTCTAGGAATGGGAGATGTGCTTTCATTTGTAGAGAAGGCAACAGAAGTTGTAAGTTCTTTCTCAATAAAATTACAATCAAAACTTTGTTTTCCTCTCCCTCTCTCTCTCTCTCCATTGAGGTCTTCTTCATCTGTCTTTATAGATGCGTCAAGAAGATGCTGAAGATCTACAGAAGAAGATAATGAGTGCAAAGTTCGACTTCAACGATTTCCTAAAGCAGACTCGTGCTGTTGCGAAAATGGGTTCGATGACACGAGTTCTTGGAATGATTCCCGGAATGGGGAAAGTGAGTCCAGCACAAATCCGAGAAGCGGAAAAGAATCTTTTAGTCATGGAAGCAATGATTGAAGTGATGACACCTGGTTTTTCTCTGTTCCTTTCTTCCATTTCAAAATATCGATCTTTTACTCAGATTTTGGTTGTCTTATTCTTGGTTTAAATATTTTGGAACAGAGGAAAGGGAGAGACCAGAGTTACTAGCAGAATCTCCAGAGAGAAGAAAAAGAATCGCTAAAGATTCAGGAAAGACAGAACAGCAGGTACTCTCAATCAGAGTTTAAGCTTAGTTTCTGCAGATCTCAGACAATAAGAAGATTCTCAATACCGTTTTTTGTTGTTGTTGTTGTTGGTGGTGGTGGTTCAGGTGAGTGCACTTGTAGCACAAATCTTCCAAATGAGAGTAAAAATGAAGAACTTGATGGGAGTAATGGAAGGAGGATCAATTCCTGCATTAAGCGGTCTCGAGGACGCATTGAAAGCAGAACAAAAGGTTTCTTCTATTTCTTTTTCAATTTCTTTTTCATCTTTAACATATGACAGAGTTTTAATGGAATCTTGTCAATGTGTCTTAGGCTCCACCTGGAACTGCAAGGAGGAAGAGAAAGGCGGACTCAAGGAAGAAATTTGTAGAGTCAGCATCAAGCAAGCCTGGTCCTCGTGGCTTCGGCTCTGGTAACTAAAACTATTTCAGTCCAGTTTGGTTAATTTCAAAACGGATTATTTTTTTGTATAAGTTAATGAATGAGATATAAGAATTCATAAACGAGACAGAGACCTTATGAACTTCCTTGAAGTATATGATTAATCAATTTGTTGACAAAACTCATGATTATTTAGGTAGATATATATTGTTATTTAAATACCATATCATTAACCAATGTATACAAGGCTTTGCATAACTTATATATATAAGTTAGATTTTAGAGAGGAAAAAACATTGAAGATAAGTAAGAGTATCGTCAAGGGAAAAATATCTCCCCTCGCCTTGATGGAATATCTGTAGGTCGATCTTGTCAAATAACCCGCTCTTGAAACTCACTGTGATATCGGCGACTAGGCCGCGGTTTAAGATATAACCTTTTGGAGTAACAAGATCGTTGTTCAGCCATCCAAAGTTTGTGTCTAATGGCCTTCGAGCATCAACGATTATGACGTTGTCGTCTTCTTCCCAATCATCCTTATAAATGACTTCGCACTTGATATTTACACCAGTCATACTGGACTTTGACATTCCGAGATGGCTCAAGTTTTCGACTTGTATATGGAACCGATTATTGGAGCCAAACTCTAGCTCCGCACCAAGTTTCTTAAGTGCTAACATCTTTTCTTCGGTAGTTACATAAATGACAAAGGTGAGATCCGACATGGAGATTTTGGGTTTGGCAAGTTTCACTTCCTTAGCTCCGGAATGTTCTCCTTTTTTGGCCATGATGGGGGACTTCTCAATCTACTTTAATCCTCTCTCTTTTCTTTGTTTTGGAATGAGTTTATGTTATTAGCCATCCATATTTATAGTGTTACAAATCTTCTTTATATCACCATGATGAATCTCAATTATTACATTTTTTTTTAATTTGCATTAATTCTCATTAATTGGTAATTGGTTAATTAGTAATTTTTATAACAAAATATTGAATTCAATTGCTTTTCCGATATTCTCCTTTTCACATGCATATATTATTAACTTCCAAATTTATTGCTCATGGTTTGAACATTATGTACTACCTTATAATTTTTTTATATAATACATTATTATTGTATGTATTTATAGGTTTTAATTTTTTTTGTCAAAATATAATATAGAGTTTTACTTGGAATAAATAAAAATATATATTGAAATATGTAGATTTGACAATTATACTAGGTGGATTCTCGGCCATTCTGCACACATTTCCTGGTTCTATATTAGATACTAAAATAATATATAAATTTAATTTCTATAACAGAGAAAAAAAATATTATTTTCCAGATTTTATTTATGGTATTCTACTTTTATATATATATATCTATCTTTCTTTTCAGATTTTCTTTACGGTATTCTACTATTCTTATTGTTTATAAGTGTATTCTATTTATTTTCTTGCAAAATAATTGTTAGTGTTTAGATATTTAATAGTGTGTTCAATATTTTTTAACAAATATTTCTCAACACTTTTTTTTGGTTGACAAAACTCAAATCAATCTTTAGGGGGGTGTATTGAAGAAAGAATTTGGAGCGATTTGAGTTTTAATGAGTTTTGAGATGATTTTGGTGAATTATGGTGAATTAGGGAATTTGATATCAAAACTCTCTCAAATTCCACCTAAAACCATGGGATTTGGATATTTGAATTTTTAACTAAAATGTTCTCTGAAATCCCACCAAAAATCATTCAAGTCATTTCAAATCCACAACTTAAAATGTTTTCAATAACAGTGGATTTGATTGTAGATTTTAAAATCACTAATCCAATAACACTTGATTTTAAAAAGATTTTTAAAATTCATGTTTGAATAACATAGGATTTATCTTTTTAATACAAATCATTTCAAATCCTTTATTGAATACACCCCCCTTAGTGTATAACTAGGGATTGACCCGCGGTACACCGCGGGACTATATTTTCATTTTAAAAAATAATATATGTTTTTTTGAGAAAAGTCTATATATTTTTAAAATATAATAAGTATTTATATAACATATTTACATGTGTGATTAGAATGTATATATAGAAATCTATATAGTGTTCATTGTACAATTAGTATGTTGTATGTATGAATATTTTTAATAATAAAGAAAAATGAGATTACAATTTAGTAAGCAACAATGTACGGCGTGTGTAAATTACGTATCATTTTTTTGTGTTTGTTGTATATTTAAATAGTTTTGAAAGTGTGTAAGTACTTTATATATATATATATATATATATGTGTGCAAATATTTGTGTTGGTTTGTAAATTTGTTTATGGTTATAGATATTGAAATATGATATCTCTTCTATTTTTTTTTGTACAAAGGAAAAAAAAGTGGTGGAAGTGCAAAATTTTTTATGCATTATATCTGTAAAGATTTATTGTATTTATTTGTTATTTAATGTTTTAGACAAATAGGTGTGTTTATATTGTTGTCATAGTCATACTAATATTAGGCATGTCAATTAGGGCCAAAGTCCGCAGGTTGGCCCGGCCCAGCCCTGAAAAACAGCGAACTCGAACCTTTCGAAGTAAGCCCGTTTGGGCTAAAGAGTTTTTAGGACTTAGCCCGGCTGGGCTCGGACCGATCCGAAAAGCCTTTAAAAAAGATTTTGACTTTTTTTGTTTTATTAATATTATCGTTTAATTGAAAGATTTGTATAAAGATTTTTTTTAATAGAGTCTAAAACCCTAAACCTAGTTTTCTTGTGCTTTAAAGATTGACCCGCGGTACATCGCGGAACTATATTTTATTTAAAAAAATAATATATGTTTGTTTGAGAAAAATCTATATAGTTTTTAAATATAATAAGTCTTTATATAACCCATATACATGTGTGATTAGAATGTATATGGAAATCTATATAGTGTTAATTGTACGAAAAGTATGTTGTATGTTTGAATATTTATAAAAAAAAAAAATGAGATTACTATTTAGTAAGCGACGATGTATCTGCAATTGGCAAATACATCCATATCATCTACTTGGTAATATATTAAATCCTTTAAAGTAATATGCTAAAGATTACCATTTTTATAGGAAAGAAATCGATCACATTTATGTTTTCAAGACTAAAAATCAGATCCAAAACCTTCCTTATTTGATTTTTTTGTTTGTTATAATTGCATTATTTGATGTTTATATTACTTCTTTTACAATTATGGAAACCTCGCATTATCGGAAGTATACATTCTTTTATCTAGTTTTGGAAAATTTACTCTTTTAGACAAAATTCATGATTATTTAGGTAAAATTTTTATTATTATTTAAATATCATATCATTAACCAATGTATACAAATTGTACTTTTAAAAAATTTCACAGGCTTTGCATAATCAATAGTTAGATTTAATAGAGGTAAAAACATTGAAGATAACTAAGAGTATCGTCAAGGGAAAAATATCTTCCTTCGCCTCGGTGGAATATCTGAAGGTCGATCTTGTCCAATAACTCGCTGTTGTCACTCAGCTCGATGTCGGCGACTAGGCCGCGATATAACCTATTTGGAGCTAAAAGATCGTTGTTCAGCCATCCAAAGTTTGTGTCTAATGGCCTTTGAGCATCAAAGATTATGAAGCCGCCGTCTTCCCAATCATCCTTATAAATGACTTCGCACTTGATTTCTACACCAGCCATACTAGACTTGGAGATTCCCCTATGACTCAAGTTTTCGACTTGTATATGGAACCGATCATTGGAGCCACACTCTAGCTCCGCACCACATTTCTTAAATTCTTTCTCCGTATAATGATTGCAAGAAGATGATATCTTTTCTACGGTAGTTACGTAAATGACAAAGGTGAGATCCGACAAGGAGATTTTGGGTTTGGTAAGTTTCACTTCCTTAGCTCCGGAATGTTCTCCTTCTTTGGCCATGATCACGAGGGACTTCTCAATCTAATTTTAATCTCTCTCTTTTCTTTGTGTTGGAATGAGTTTTATGTTATATACCATCCATATTTATAGTGTTACAAATCTTCTTTATATCTCACCACAATGACTCTCCGTTATTTTTTTTTTAATTTGCATTAATTCTCATTTATTGTTAATTGATTAATTAGTAATTTTTATAACAAAATATTGAATTCCTATATTCTCCTTTTCACATATTGTATGAGTTTTATGTTATTCACCATCCATATTTATATTGTTACAAAATCTTCTTTATATCATCACCACGATGACTCTCAATTATTAGATTTAAAAAAAAAAAAATTGCATTAACTCATTAATTGGTAATTGATTGTTTTCCGATATTCTCCTTTTCACATGCATATATTATTCATTCCAACTTTATTGCCCATGGTTTGACCATAATGTATTAACTTATTATATTTTATTAATATACGTACATTACTATAATATGTATATAGGTTTAAAGATAAATTTAGTTAATATACATGGCTCAAGGAATAAATTTGTAGAGCCAGCAATAAGCAAGCCTGGTCCTCGATCGTGGCTTCGGCTCTGGTAAATAAAACTGTTTCAGTCCAACTTGGTAAATCTCAAAACGGATTATTTTTTTATTTAGTTTTAATTATTGAATATACGAAGAATTCACAAACGGGAGAGAGACCTTATGAACTAACTGGAGAAACCTTATGATTATGAACTAATTAACACAGTTAATAATTGGAAGAGAAAAATAGGGGATTGGTTACTTGTTCATAAGCACAACAACGTCTTTGAAGTAAATTTTGGTGACAAAACAAAGCTCATGATTATTTAGGTAGAAACGCATACAAATTGTACTATTTTTTTTAACTTTCATAGACTTTGGATATACATAATAATTAGTTTTTAGAGAAGAAAAAACATTGAAGATATCTAAGAGTATCGTCAGGGGAAAAATATCTCTTGTCGTTTTCGATGAATATTTCAAGGCTGATCTTGTCAAGTAAGTCGCCGTTTAAACTCACCTTGACATCGGCGGTTAGGCCACGTCTGATTAGATCTTCTGGAGCAGGAAGATCGTTGAACAACCATCGTAAGTTTGTGTCTAATGACCTTCGAGCTTTAACGATTGTGGCAACGTTTTGCCAATCTTTCTTATAAACGACTTCCCAAGTGATCGTTACATCACCCATACTGGACTTGGGCACTTCGAAACGGCTCAAGTCTACGATTTCTATTTGGAACCGGTCATTGTGGCTAAACTCGCGGTTCTTACCAGATTCTACAAGTGTTAACTTCTTTGATTTGGTTGTGTACACGCTTATGAGTTTATGACAAACATGAGATCCGACATGGAGATATTGGGTTTGGCAAGTTCCTTAGCTCCGGAGTGTTCTCCTTCTTCGGCCATGACCACCGGGGATTTCTCCATCGACTTTTAACCTCTCTTTGTTTTGGAATGGATTATATGTTATATATTCACCCTCCATAATTTATATAAAGTGGTACAAATCCTTATTGAATTAGGAATACTGGAACTAAATTTGATTGCAATAAAATATCTAATATAGAGTTTTCTTTTTGTCATAATCTAATACAGAGTATTAATTAGAATAAAATTAAAATATATGGAAATCTGTAGATTTAAAAATTATACTAGTGTATTATGGGCCATTCTGCAACACTTCATGGTTATGAATGACATGAATCCAACATTTCATATTAGGTGGATTAGATATTAAATCAATAAATAAATTTAATTACTATAATAAATTAATATATTTTCAGATTTTATTTATGGTATTATTATTTTTAGAGATTTATGATTAAATTTATTTATATATTTAGTATTGAATTTTTCTTATTTAATTTTAATCAGATATATAAAAGTGTGTTAAATACTAAATGGCCATAGAAAAGAAAAGAAAAAAGAAAAAAAGAGAATGTACGTTGCCACCAGTTTTTGGATTAGTTTTTAGATTATGATTTTGCAAAAATCCAAAAATTAACCATTCATGATTAAAAAAAAATAGAATTCTTAAAAACGTTTAATAATTAATATTATGTAGAAAAACTAAAAACTAAACAAATTACCATTCAAGATTTTCAAAAACTAAAATCTACACTAAAAATCGAAAACCAAAAAAATCAAAAACTAAAAACCAAAATCCAAAAACTAGAATCTAAAAACTAATAAAAAACTACCAAACATTCATGCTTTAATGTATGTTGTTAAAAGGGCTTTAACGGGCTTCGGGTTTTAAACTCATAAAAGGCCTCAGATCTTAGGGCATATGCAAGGGCATATCTTTGAAATTTGATCTTAAGGGAAAAATAATATTAAAATATTGTAAAAGCACTAATTAAGATCTTTTGTAAAGTAATTGATTATTGGTAGAACATGTTTAGATCATAAGAAATAATAATTTAATAATCAAAAACTTTAAATGTTTTTAAAAATTAAAAAAATTATATCTAAAATTGAAAAATTAAAAACTAAACTTATATTAAAATTGACTAACCAATAAAATACTACTATCTTATATATAATAATCCATCAAAGTTTAGAGTAACAAAAATGTCATGAGACTAAAGGTCTCATTAAAAAACATACTTGGATGATGAAAAAATGATTCACTATAATCTTAAAACAGACCTCTTTCATCGAGCTCCACAACATACGGAACTTGATCCAGCTTTCTGAACACAGATTTCGCGTTCCTGCAATACCTGTTGTCCAAACCACGAAAGGAAGCAGAAGAAAAGTAGAGATGATCATATAGGTACATGAGATCTCTCTGCATAACTCAATAAAGGCCAAAGAAAAAAGCAAAGAGAAGAACAAATACAAAGCACATTACTGAACCTAAATATCCTGAACAAAAAATCTAAGTAGATTTCAACAATAAATCTAGCTCAACAGAGAGATCCCAACCCAACGAATACAATACAAAAAGTAGAGCCATGTAGACAAGTTCATTGGATTCAAGTTATAATGTGAAGATTCTTAGGTTATGAAAGTATACACTAAGCGAGTCTTCACTCAAGTTTCAACTAGTAAGATCTAATATACAAAAAACGCAAATTGAAGTCATCCAAGATCCAATTTTTGTGAAAATCGAAGGATCAGTGATTGGAAATGATCAGAGAGAGAGAGAGAGAGAGAGAGAGAGAGAGAGAGAGAGAGAGAGAGAGAGAGAGAGAGAGAGAGAGAGAGAGAGAGAGAGAGAGAGAGAGAGAGAGTCATACGGGCAGTAGGATTTGGAGAAGATGACGATTTTGTGGGAAGAGATGGTCTTCTTAACAAATTCAGCTTATGGGGAAGAATCAGTAGAAGAAACCATAGAAATGGATGCAACAAGTGTAACAAGCAACACAGCCATCGAGATAGATTTGAACATTGTCATAGCTCCTTTCTTCTTCTTTTCACTCAGATGCCAATTGAGGACGATGATAACTTGCAAGATCAAACCTCCGAGACAATCACAACTCAAACAACACAAATCTGAGAAACTCATTATACAAGCAACAATTACTCAAATCTGAGATATAAATAGCAAAACTACAGTGTCCTTAATCACTAAAACCAATAACAGCAACACTACAATGACATCAAATCTTTGACTAACCAATAAAACACTACTATACAAACCACAACACCACTCAAATCAGGTGTTTCAAATCAGTTTCCAGCTTACTCATTCGACTGAAGTAACTTTAATCTACACTAGAATGAAATGCATGAACTAAAACACCATTCGATCCAACACAGAACCGAGTATATAATCAAAGATTCTAAAGACAACCATATACTCAAATCATAACCTCCGAAGCAATAAATTCTACTATGTGAAAAGAAGAAAATCTGAATCCCAACAACAGCTAACAGACGATCAAGCACAAATCTATCATCTCTGTAAGTTTCAAAATCTATCATCTATGTAAACCTAATTTTCTTCTAACATAACAAACTAATCCGAGCGATTTGGTGAAGCAACGAAGGCGAGAACACGTACCTAGGTGAAGCAGAGATCGATTTGGCTCTGATTTGGCCGGAAATCCGAGCGAAATCGGCGAAGCAACGAAGGCGAGAAAATTAGATGCAACACGATTTTTGTCCAAATGAAAAACAATTTCCGTTAACAAAATTCGAACCAATCCGCAGATGCCACGTGGCCATAAAAACGGGCTTAGATCAGTTCTAGTCCAAGACCACTTCTCATGTTCTTAATCCACTAGTCCAACATTTTATTATTTTTTTAACATAAGATCAGGCCATTAGTTGGCCCGATAAACATGGTCTTAGCAATCGCTTCAATTTTCGGTTTAGGTTCGGTTAAGAAGAAATTATCACCAAATTAGAAATAGAAGTTGATTCGTTTTGGTTCGATTCAATTTGTTTTGGAGAGAAATGTCATTTCTCCTCCGCTTAACACCGCCGCCGTGTCTTCTCATTCCTCCTCCGCCGCTATCTCACCGCCGGAGCTCATCTCTCTTTCTCAAGCATCCATTTCAACCATCTCCGAGACCTCTGAGCTCCGGTAAACCATCCGCTCTCCGTCTCCGAGCCAATACAACAGTCAATTCACTAAAACCCTTCGAAAATGTTAAACCCTATCTACAATCGGAATCTAAAACCATCCTCCTTGGCTGGCTCTGCAGCTGTGTCTCCGTTGTCTCGCTTTCTCAGATTGTTCCAAGGCTAGGCTCCTTCACCTCCAGCCTAAACGCAAACGCCGCGAGCTTGATGAAGCTCAAAGGCGAATGTCTCGTTTTGGCGGGTTTGGTTTTAGCTAAGGTTGTTGCTTATTATCTGCAGCAAGCGTTTCTTTGGGAAGCTGCTTTGAATACTGTTTACAAGATTCGGGTTTTCGCGTATCGGAGGGTTTTAGAGAGGGAATTAGACTTCTTTGAAGGTGGGAATGGGATTTCATCAGGAGACATTGCTTACAGGATCACTGCTGAAGCTTCTGAAGTTGCTGACACTATCTATGCTCTTCTTAACGTGAGTAGAAATGAAATATCATCACTTTGCAAAGAGAAAGTTTCCTTCTTTTCCAATTCACTGGATAGATTGTGTAGATGTTACTGATTTTAAGCTACATTATACTTATGGCAGACAGTTGTGCCCAGTGCTATCCAGATATTTGTAATGACGGCACATATGATTGTTGCAAGTCCTGCCTTGACACTAGTCTCTGCAATGGTGAGTGAAGACATTGTCTTTGTTTGTGGCTCTTTTGCTCCAGACTTCCTTATTAGGTTGGGTTTTCTTCTAGGTGATTCCATCTGTTGCGCTTCTTACAGCGTATCTTGGTGATCGGCTTCGTAAGATATCTAGAAAGGCACAGATTGCTTCTGCTCAACTTTCTACTTACTTGAATGAGGTATTCGTCTTTTCCTGATTGTTCTTGAGATACATTTGGTCTAGGGGAAATTACTAAAGCAGAGACTTTTATGTTTAGGTTCTTCCTGCAATTTTGTTTGTGAAGGCTAATAACGCAGAGATCTCTGAGAGTGTGAGGTTTCAGAGGTTTGCTCGTGCTGCCCTAGATGAAAATTTTAAGAAGAAGAAAATGAAGTCACTCATCCCTCAGATTGTTCAAGTTATGTATCTCGGATCATTGTCGATATTTTGTGTTGGAGCAGTGATACTTGCAGGCTCTTCTTTAAGCTCTAGTGCAATTGTGTCCTTCGTGGCATCTTTAGCTTTCTTGATTGATCCTGTCCAGGTAAATACATGTGTCAGTCTGGCATTCCATGCCTTTCCTCTATACTTTTTAATGTATAGAGGAGCTGTCTTATTGGGATTTTGAATCTAAAGAATCATGCAGGATTTGGGAAAAGCTTATAATGAATTGAAGCAAGGAGAGCCAGCGATAGAACGTTTGTTTGATTTGACCTCTTTGGAATCTAAGGTACTACACCCTATATTTTCTCTGATCTTCTCTTCAGCTTACACTCCTAATGATTTAGTTTTGTTTCTTTGCCTATCTCAAAATCTGATGCAAAGTGCTTCTGGCCCTGTTTTGAAAATTAGGTGATCGAGAGACCTGAGGCCATTCAATTGGAAAAAGTTGCTGGCGAAGTTGAGTTATGCGATATATCATTTAAATATGACGAGAATATGCTTCCTGTTTTGGATGGGTTAAATCTTCATATTAAAGCAGGAGAGACTGTAGCTCTTGTTGGGCCATCTGGAGGAGGAAAGACAACACTGATCAAATTGCTCCTCCGCCTTTATGAACCTTCATCTGGTTAGAAAGTCTTACTTCTTAACTTGTCTTTATCTGATCACAATGTTAAGAACCAACGATTTGACATCTAAGCACATGTTTGTGTCTGTTTTATTTTCCCCCTTGAATAGGCTCTATCTTCATTGACAAAAGTGACATCAAGGATATCAAATTGGAAAGTTTGAGGAAGCATGTTGGTCTGGTTTCACAGGACACAGTAAGTTCCAGTCCTCAAATAATACTCCTTTCATGATTTATCCCAAGATTTTTATAATGGTTCATCATAGTTACAGAACTTTTTCTGCACATACAAGACTCTGTTTTCAGGGACAATTGCTGACAACATTGGGTACAGAGATCTCACGACAGGAATTGACATGAAAAGAGTTGAGCTTGCTGCAAAAACTGCAAATGCTGATGAATTTATCAGAAACTTACCAGAGGGATACAACACAGGAGTTGGTCCCAGGGGTTCAAGCTTAAGCGGAGGCCAGAAGCAAAGGTGGGGTCTGGAAGACTGATTGTTTCATTTATTCTCTTCAGTTTGCTTACTGTCTTGTTATCATTTGGCAAATGTGCAGACTAGCTATCGCAAGAGCGCTCTATCAGAATTCATCGGTACTGATTTTGGATGAAGCAACATCAGCATTGGATAGTTTGTCGGAGTTGCTAGTCAGAGAAGCTCTTGAACGTGTAATGCAAGACCATACGGTAAAAAGCACACATCTGATTCTTCCATCCTAAATAACCTTTTAAGTGAATCATCACTGATAGTATTCAAAAACTTCTTGGTTCCATGGCTCTTATGTTTGCAATTACAGGTAATTGTGATAGCACATAGACTGGAGACAGTGATGATGGCGCAGAGAGTGTTCTTGTTAGAGAGGGGAAAGCTAAAGGAATTGAATCGCTCTTCTCTGTTAAGTACTCACAAGGACTCACTATCATCAGCTGGACTCGTCATTTAAGATCAATGAAGTAATGCTCAAGAGCAGGTAGAGAGACCAACTGTTGTGTAAATTAAGAGAAGATACAAGATTCCTCTTTGTATAAATCTTTCCATTATTGTTTAAAAATAGGATTAACAAATCACTTGTTGAGCTATAGAAGCCTACAGAGTTTTGTATCTTTCCCTAGTTATGCCTTTTGATACATAGCAAAACTTCTGACAGTATACATGTAATAAACAAAAGATCAAATTTGGTTTCTAATCCATATAAAGAAGATTGAGTCAATGATTCACTGTTTCACCATGAAGGAGCTTTTACAACTGCATCCACCCACTGCGGCCGGGTTTTCAGCTACCTGAGCACCAAATGAAAATCTTACATAAGGTTACTGAAAAACATACAGTTTCAAGATTATCTCTCGTCTCCAATTCAATAACACAGCGCACAAGGACGACATGGTACAGATGATAATGACGAATCTTAAGCTTATGGGATCCTATCAGCTCAGGCAAAACATACAAGAAAACGTCCATAGATTATCTAAGCAATGACGAAAACGGAAAGAGTCAAAAATGGTGACTATCGAGTCTCGAAAGATGAAAAAAAGAGGACTTTACCACAAAAGCAGCACGGATCAGTTCCTCGACATAATCAACCGTAGCACCTTTAACGAAGTCGTATGAAACATTATCTACAACCAATTTGACACCATTCTTCTCGAAAACCCTGCAATGTTTAAGAACAGCTATAACTGAGACAAGGAGAAACATGATTCTTCTAGCTTGAGGGAAGGCATAGTAATAGTAATAGTAAGACTTGGGGGTGAGCAACGTACCTGTCATCAGGATTGGTTCTATTATCAAGCTCAAACACATACTGGAAACCAGAACAGCCTCCCGTCTCTACGCCCAAGCGAAGCAGTTTCTTTTCCGGCTCACTAGATTGTAACTCTTTCATCCTCTGACAAAATGATAACAACACTCATAAAGGTCAAGAGAAGGAGCAAAACAACAAACAATGTCTGCTTCCAACAATCTTAAATAGGTAAGTCGAAGGATCCAAAATGTTTTAAACAATAGAAATCTTGCAGAAGAGCAGAAAGTTCAAAGCTTTGAGAATGACAGAGGAGATATAACATATACAATTCAAGCAATTTAGAGGTAGAAAAGTTTCTCATTGTTTCCATTTTTGCAGAAACCGTGAACTATGATGGATGTTCGAAATAAACAGAATATTTGTTTTAAAGTTTACAACTTCATTGAAAAAATCGTCAAATTAGAGCAAAATCCAATAGAAATCAATTTCATTAAAACCTAGGTATCGGATTACAAATAGATCAATTCAAAGCATCAGATGCCATACCCGGATACAATTGTCGCTGAGATGGACGACATCAATAGAAGACGATTCAGATTGGGAAGAAGAAGAAGAAGAAGCTTCTTTGAGAGCAGAAGCAGAAGAAAAATTAAGCAATCGATGATTTTCTCTTATCCGACCAACCAAATAAGGAGCAACGCGTTTCACCAGAGATCTCGACATGATTTTAAAATCCTTCAGAACTTTTTCTCTCAATCTCTTTCTATGAGTTTTTCGCCATTGAAGACAAAAAGTTTTAAGCTTTCTCTGGAAATTTTCTTCCTTGGTGACGACGGACGGAGGGAGGCAAAAGAAAGATTGGTCTTGTGAAGACCACGCTACTTTTAGCATCCACGTCATCTATTTCTTTATTGCTCCCACTATTTTTAAGCATTTGCCAAATTGGCCCCATTAATCCGTTTCAAATCAATATCGTCCTTAAATTGCAAATTAATAATGGGTAATTCATCAATATTCTCTACAAAGTGAAGAGGAAGATAATACATTGAACTTTTCTTATGACCAAGAATTTGGACTTTCGTATATACAAATTACTGTACATAATCTATCGTTGCATTTGTAGTATCTCTCAGGAACAAAAGCAATACTTAGATCTCCTGGATGATATAAACAAGACCAAGCTTGTTGTGTTAAGGTGCAGCACAAAATGGTCTATTACTTCTAGAGCTTAAGAGACCTATAAAACCAATTATTTTCTTTGTCTCAGAGAGAGGAAGAATGTCTAAATAGTATGTACTATGGCTTGTGTCATCCGCTTGAACTCGAGCTCCCATGTATGTTTTTTTAAGTTGTTGGGATAGTTCTGTGTTGCGGATGATGTGTGAGCTGCTACGTAACTTAGCATAGAACAGCAAAAGGTCACAAGTCCCTAAAATTCAAATGCAAAATTGGATGAGGTCGATTAAGAGATGTACATGATTCATATAGAACCATTATTAGTAGTTGCATTAAGGAAATGTGAAGCTGTTTCATTCACTTACTAGATTTCAGTTTTCAATCCGATTTTTCCAACTCTTTGAATCTTCTGTCCCACTCATCTGTCTCATAGTTTTGTTCCATCATATCTCTATCTGTACTATACACGATCCGATCCCTCCCGATGACTGTATTTTGAGCCATATCCCTTGCACTTAGTAGCTGCATTGCATCATTTAAAGGAGTTATTTCATAACTCTCAAGTTATAAGAAAAAACATACATATATATACATATATATATATATGTATATATATGTGAAGTTTCGAGGAAAAGAATCCAAGAAATGTGCTTTAATCTGGCTGGTGCTAGAGAGCACGATAAGAGTCACATAAAGCAATCACAAGTGGGTAATCACATAAAGAGATCTCCCACAGATATGCAGGCATCATAGAAGATTTAGAACCTGACCCTTGATGTTAGTTGGCAAGGGTTTACCCACTAATGGAAAATGTAGGCAAAGCTATCTCCTCTTAGGAATATAGAGCATGCTTGGGCGTCGGATTACTGATTCTATTTAATGCAATCAACAGAAACCAAATAAACATCTCCCTAGATTTATGTTACTACTGATGTGCCTACCTTACGCCGTAGTGCGATATCTGGAGATTCAAGTGCTCGTGCAAATTGTAACCGAGCTTTGTTTCTGTTCTCTATCTGATTATTCTTTCTCTTGATTGAAAACCACCGAACCAAAGGGATGGCAAAGAATGAACCTGCGTATATCTGCATATTCGTTCGCACAATCATGAATGAGATCAATATAATTAGTTCAAAAGGTTTCAAACAAAGACCAGTCATCTGGATAACTGAATTACGAAAACATTAAGAACTTGTTTGTGTCAGTAATCATGCTTAGAAACAACCTTATGATCATGTTTAAAGCAAATACGAAAAACCAGAATCAGGAAACAATTTAATAAAAGTAGTTTGCCATATCAACAGAAACTAAATCATACCTGAAGCAGTGGATATATGTTCTTAACAAATGTAAGAAATCCACCTGGCCTGACAGCCATCTCACTGGAAACGAACACAAAAACAAGGTTGCGTTAGAAATTTATATATACACACTAGGGAATATAGGTAGAGTATAAACTAGGAGGGGCTTACTTTAGCAATGTGTTTAGAACAATAACACCAAAAAGATTAACCGCACCTAGGCCAATGACTAATGCTCTCTCGGATGTACTTGTTTTACTGTGAAGAACGAAAATTTCATTATCAGGAAGTGAACCACAAAAGCAATTAAAAAAACTTCTCATATTTGTAAGATATTAAATTCCAGGAGCAAACAACGATAAGAACCTAAATTGCCATTTTTTCTCCTTGAAGAATTTCTCCATATCTGCAACCCAGTCAAACCATTTTCCCACATATTCTTTTCGTCTACTAGATCCAGAAGCTGTACGTTGCAGGGACGGAAAGCGATACAGAATATTTCCCTATGCAGCAGGAAATCATTGTTAATAAAAATGACCAATGAAAACGTTGCAGATCATGCACATTTGGGCATCACATTTCAAGCAACCAGAAAAGAGGATTGGTATACCTCGTCATCCAACTCAGGTTGACCATCAAACCGAAGAAGAACAGGTAGAATGTAGGATTCATCGTTCTGTAAACATCAAAAAGAAAACTTGAGAAGCTAGATAGCAGCATAACAAAATTAGTTTCATTAGCTCCCTTTGCAAGAAACAATAAGCAAAACATACCATAGCACTCTTTGAAGATGGCACATCAAGGTATGGAGCAAGTTCATCAGCTGCAACAACACCTCCTCTAGAAGTTATGTACTGCCCAATCTGAGAATATGTATCAAAAACGAGTAAATTACTAATACTTCATTATATGAGCTGATGTACCAGTACCTTTTAAACTCATAACCTTTAAAAGAAGATTTATAGGAGTAAAAAAAAGCATTTTACTACATTTCTTTTCCTTTAGATATGTGGAAAGTAGTCTTCTTATTGAAAAATAAAAAACATCATCGAATATGTCTCCAGATCTAGAAATTGAAGAAAAAACATGAGTATATTCAAGTCCTGCACGTTACCATCTGCCATCTCTCTTCTTCGATTCCTTGATTTGGGTCTCCATCTCCAAATACAAACGAGAAAACCTAGAGATGAACCCTCACTTAGTTCAAGCCATTATCACTCATAAGCAGTGAAGGAAGAAACATTTAGCAAAGCATGAAAGCTCTTAAGTTCAATTTCTACTTACAGATTCAATGAAATTCATTCCCTTTCCTTCGTCTTCTCGAGCTCGTCGCCTGTTGTAATAATTGGGATCCCAGTACCTTACATAAAAACACTAGAATATGACTAGGAGGTTCCGTTAAATCAATTATTGATCTGTTCTATTGGCTGAGAGTAGAAACCTTTAAATCAAGAAATTAAAATTACCAAAGCAGATCGACAGGGTTGATATAGAAATTGAATCCAGAATCATAACCGCGCCCGCGTCTTCTTTGACGATTATCATCATCGCTTTAACAAAATCCAAAAAGGTTAGTGCAAAATCCAAACCAAGACCGGAGTCCATAATGATAATATATCTTGATAACACGACAACTTAATTGCAGTCAAGTGAAACACATACCTTCTGCTTGAAAGTAGGGCTATAATTGACGTGTAGACGATAACAATAGACGCTATAAGAGCCGTACCAAAAGAAACACGAGCTAAATAGTCTATAGCACCCTGCCAGGCACATAACAGAGCTCAGAACATTCAAGTTCAAAGCAATTCATTGTTAGAAGGAAATAGATAAATCAAAACAAAAAGACACTACCTTTGCTTTTTCAAGATATGGTTCAATTTGTATCCTTAACGACTTGGCAGCCAACTTAGTTCGATAGTCCCTTGGAAAAACATAAAGCACATCACCTTCATCCGACACCTGAATCAAGAAAACATTTCATTGAATTTAGCACCTTTCACACAGCTCAAACGAAACATGAATCGCGTAAAGATCAATACTTTACATCAGAATCTCCTCAAATCTTCGCAATGGAGTTGCTCAAGTTCAATCTACACTAGTCTCATGACAACTATTCAAATTCCTAATGTATTGTTGTTTTCGTACTTTATAAAGATCAATACTTTATATCAAACTCTCCTCAAAGCTTCCCAATTGAGTTAATGGGCATGAAATTGAACTAGCCAATACCTCTAAAAACCCATCAGTATCAGCCGCAAGAGCTTGAAGTGCTGTCTGAGCTTCAGTAACCTTCAAGCCAGCTCTACTAGCAACATCACCAACAGTGACTCTCCGGCCACACTCATCCACCGCATCCATCGCTCGTTTCCGTACATCAGTCGGCAACTTATCACTCTCCACCAATCCTCCTGGTTTGATTGCGCCGCTAACCTTATCTAAACTCGCAGCCTTCACCAACGCGATTCCATGGCGATTAAACTTCCGACGAGTGCTCACACACCTCTCCGTTAAGATTCCGGGGAAAGAGTAACGATCAACGGGAGATCTGAGCCGAATCAAAAAAGGCTTCTTTGATGATAAACCCACCTGAGTTAACCTAGGGGATAGGATTAAGCATGTCGATACACACGCCATTCTATAAATTACAAATCTTTATCTTCTTCGTCTTCTTTAGTTAAGACTTCGATTTTCCGCCATGGAAGAGGATTTATATGGTTCAAAATCGAAGCTTTTGCCTGGAAAAAGTGATGATTATCTCTCTCCCACGACGATAGAGCAGCATAATCCAAAACCGAATCAAACCAATCCGTACGGCTCTTAATCTTCCGGTTAGACTATCTTAAACCGGAAACGGTCCAACATAGAGTGGTCGTTTACCAAAACACATTACTTTCTTTGTTAACTATAATCTTATACTGATGCAGAGATTTAAATTTGAAGAAACATGACCAAGAAACTAATTAAGGCTGGATCTGAAACATATGCTATATACTGTATTATTAAGTGCATATAAATTTTTGTTCATTTTATATTTAATATGGTTGGTACTTTTACTTTTGAGTTCTTCTCATTCCATGGCAAAACATGGATGAAATTTTCATTTAAATTTACTTGGAAAAAAAAAAAAAAAGATTGACTTAAAAGCTCATAGTGTCATCATCAATATCACTCAGTCATTTTCTATAACATAGCTTCAAAGCTTATATACAACAAAACCCAAAAACAATTTTTTTCCTTGGACATAGCTCAAGACTGTTTTTTGTGTATATATATATATATATATATATATATGATCTATCTGTTATGTTCTTCTGAGACTTTCAGATTCGGGTATGCTATCTAACGCAGGTCTCCAGCCGCTATTACACTCATCAAGATCATCACCATCATCAGTTAGCAAAAGTTGTTTCTCGAGAGTCTGGTACATCATCTCATGGACCGACCCTCCTTGAAGTAGCTTCTCCAACTCTTGCTTATGCACAACGATCTTCATTCTCACAACAGTTACGTTCTTGTTGTCATCACCATCGATCTTGCTGTTGCTTTCACTAGTATCTTCTTCTTCACTTAGTGATCTTTCGTCGTCTTCCACCTCCGGATTTGCAAACGTCACTTTCTTGTTGACCTTCTTCTTGTTCATTGTTGAAGGCAGAAGATAATAGAGACGACCAGAGAGAAGCTTAGCATCAGGCAGAAGCTGAGTGTTGTTGTGAGAGAGAGAGTGACCAGAGAATTGAGTGAGGATGTGATGAACATTAATTGGTTCTCTATATTCAAGTACCTTCCCATCATTTCTCACTATCTTTATCACTTTCTTCTCCATTACTAAACAGTTCCCCATCTTCTTCTTCTTTTTCTTCTTTTTCTTCTTTTTCTTCTTTTCTTACTTTTTTCTCTTTCGTTTTTCTATTGTTTGCTTGGAGATTTGTGTTTGTATATTTATAAGAGTTTTGGGATTTCGTTAGTGCCATTATATCAGGTGGGACCTGTTTTGATTTTTCTCTCCTTGCCCTTTAATATTTTATAGTGGGTGGGGTGGGGTGGTGTGGTCGGGGTGGTGCATTTTGTTCATTACTCAATGTATCCTTTATATGATTTTTCCTTTTTTATTACGAAAATTGAGATTGAGTTGGCGGTGCAAGTGTACAAGATGATCTTATTAAATTACGGCTTATGTCTTGTGTGCTTAGTAAGTTAGAATCATCATGATCCCAAGTTGTTTCCTCTTTGATATAATGATCTCATACATGTAAGATATTTATTATTCTTACTTTGTCAAAAAAAAAAGATATTTATTATTCCTAGTATACATATATTTGAAGAAATTATTTGGTACGAAATCAAATCCAAAAAAAGTCATGGTAATTTACTTTAGTAATTAATATTCATTCGTCAAATATCAAAAACGTATCCCCTTAGATCATGTTCAAATACTCCACCACGGACAAATCATAAACACTATGGATACACTTGCAATTGCATGCCCATACTAAGATACAACATGGGCTTACAATACGTTAAAATCTCACATACAATACTACGTATGCACGCGGATATTATTGAATGCGTATGCCATGTTACTTTAAAATTTTATGATATTGTTGTTATTATTTATATATTTTAAACGGATGATAATTGTGGTTTAGATTTTCATATTATAGCTAGGTTTCCCCAAATAAATTGGTATGAGATAAAATCCAATTTTATTAATGTTCATGATCTGAGGAGATGTAACTCGATTTAGTTTACTAACTCGCGACGAAGAAAAGTGAATGTTACTTTAATAAATGAGTGTGATTACGACATAGAGGTGAAACTAGAAGATAAGAGGTATAGCCGTACAGGTGTATGGTCATCACAAGCTATTAAATAATAACTTTAATAAATAAAACAGGTAATGGGTGGGTATATTTGAACTATCTAGGGTTTTAATTAAATGTTTATGACTTTTTGATACAGTGCATGGTTTCATCTTAATAGGAAAGAAAAAGCATGACATTGAATTTTCCTTACAAACGTAAGGTATTATTGAATGCGTTTCCTAGCTCTCTTATAGTGGTGGTGGCAGAAAAACTGTTTACATACAGTATCTCAATCGGTGGAATTTGTTTTGGAAAACTTTGACCAAGTCCTAAGTATTCGTTAATGATTCAGACAATTGGTTATTAGATAAGTTTATTCACATATTCTTTAATTTAATTCCTAAAGTCGTTTTGCACAATAGTAAAATTATATTTACATAATTTGTATGTGGTTATTACACATTTGGATATATATGTTTATTAATATTCTTTACATTGAGATTATTAAAAAAACTTCCTAGTGGCAACTCACCATGCTTGTCCCATGTCCAAAAGGTCCACTAGATTTGTGGGGATACACTTTGATAAGAACCAAATACTATAAAATCAATCAAATCGGATTGGCGAGGGGAGTTAGGTTTCTATAAAACCGAAGAGGTTGACTAGTTCAAATGAATCTAAGCATGTTGGTTGATTGCTACTCTGGCTTAATTGAGAATATTGTAAGAATTTCAATTACAAAAGATTCGACAAACTCAAATTTAATGGAAAAGAAAAAATCATATGCATGTATGTCTAACCTAGGAAGTTATGTTATAACGAGAACAGATTTTCTTCTTCTTTAAAATTTAAACTAAAATTTGTACCCAAGAACATCAAGAGAAACAACAACAAAAAAAACAATAAGAGCGTACATAGGTGGTGAATGCAATGCACTAGTTTTACAGGTAATGATCACGGACTTAGAAAATAGTGTTTTTAATATTGATGTCATTGTCTCTAATTTGTCACCACATATATTTCCTAGGAAAAAAATTGTTTTCAAAGAGCATACGCAGCCCACATTCAAAGGCCAAATCAACAAATGATTTGCTTCGGTTCACTTTTGAACATTCAACTTTCTTTTTTACAAATCTTTTTTTTATTCTTTTAATGTTTTTTTTTGGTTATATATTATGTTAATTTTCTAGAGTAAGAGGATTCATGTAATTTACTATCCATTAATCCATTATACATTATACACTACCCTAGCAAAGGTATATATCTCTATAAACAAACTATATTCAAACTATTTAAAACTACTATTCAAACTATGTCTACGCACTCCATATATAAATTGGAGTATATAGACACATACAAACTTTAAATCATGTATAGGTTAGCTAGTATATTACAGTAAAACGCTAAATCATGTGCGCATAAATCATAGTATGTAATTCAACTTAAGAAAATAATTAAGTTATATGTTGTAAGTTGTACGTAGAGTTTGTAACGAAATGAGTTTACCCGAAAAGAAGCAACATAAATCCAGATAAGGATTACTATAAATGACAATTTCAGTCAAGATTGAGATTCCATTCTCATTCTCTTTTGGAAAGTACAGAGCCCTTTTTGTGATGCCTTTTGGACAAAACACGAAGTGACGAAGGCAAAAGGAATTTAGATTTCTCAGCCTTTAGTTCCCATGCTTTTGGTCGGCTCACGTGCTACGCTCCAGCAAATCTACTTACAACACGTGGCAGTCTTCTGTTGGAAGGCACCGTCCAAAGACCTCTTTTTCGAAACTATTGCTTTTTTTTTTTTGGTACAAGAAACTATTGCTTTTGCTTCCAAGTTTTACACGATGTCTTCGTCTTATAATTATGTCGTTATAAGGGAAAAATGTAATTTAAATCATCACTTTACCATTTTCGTTGGTTTAAATGATGAATTATAGTGCTGGTGATTTAAAACTTTAATTTTATGTTAATTTTTATTTTAATCATAAATTTTCACTAATAAAGCCAATTGAAACACATCATCGCTAACTGGCTAAACGGATCAATAAAACGATGTCATCGCATAATTTTTCTTCTACAAACATCATCTTTCTCTTCGTTCGATGCTCCGTTTAGCCAGTTAAATCACCAGCTCCAGAGTTGGCAAATGGATATAATGTTTTCCCTTGACATTTTTCCCTTTAAAATGTTTTCTTCCTGTCTTGAAAATGGATTATAAATTTTCCAACGTGAATAGAACCCGTGAGGAAGGTAATTATGATCAGTTTCATTCATAATTTTTGACGTCATTTTCTTTTTGTTTGGGCCTTGGCAAATTTAGTTTTCGACTTATCAACATTCTGCCGCATTTTTTCACTTGTTTAGTTGCTACATTTTGGGCCGAATTTTGTTTTGTTTGTTTGTTGTGTGTGTCTAGCGATTGTTATAGGAGCCGCGTTGTCACTCGTTCTACTAGGCATTGGGCGCTAGCGCTACTATTCTCTACGCTCATTCACACGCGCTTCTCTTCTCTATGCTCACTCACACACACATCTATGCAGCCTATACATTCTCTACTAGATATACATTCACATCCTATACATACATCTATACATTCACACCCTAATCATACACATCTGTACATTCACACCCTAATCAATCATCTACATACATGCATCCATGTGTCTTAATCCGGAAAGAAAAAGGAAAATACAAAAATTGCTACTACATACACAGTCTGGTCAATTTTAAAGGCTGGCAAAGCAGAAGATGGAAAATGCTGGACATCCCAAGGCTTTGTTTTCCCTTCTTCAACCCACCCTCTGCGAAATTAAATAATCAGAATCAATTTTCATTACAATCTTTAACCAAAAAAAAATCATCATAACAATCTTTAACCCAAAAAATTCTTCATTACAATCGTTTTGTTAATTTTGGTACATGCAGCATATATATACATAAAAATAAAAAAAAAAGCATTTCAGTCAAAACCCATTCTGTCTTTGTTTTTCATAGAAAATAAAAACTTCGTTCTATGTTTTCTTAGACAGAACATATATATAGCTCATTTCAACAGCAAAATCTGGCTAAAAAGTTCTGTCAATTAAAGACACATATATAGCTAAAAATCAGTTTGTGTCATAAAGCATTTAAATTTTAAGTTCAACTTCATAAAAGATGTTTAAAAGATGAAGACATGTATATAAACTAACAAGAACCATTTAAATGGTAAACAAACTAGAAGAATTAAGACCAGAGTATAATTTACCTTGTAAGAGGATGCTTTATGTTTTGTTTCTGTCGGCTCATGAGAAATGTAGATAAGTTTGAGTGACAGCTCCTCAAGTGGAATCACAGAACTAAGAGAAGTAAAAAAAGATTGTATTCGACATTTGTAAGAAATAAAACCAAGTAAAGACGATTCAGATTTCTGATTCAAGAAAGGAGTATTTATAGAGAGTCATTATCTGATCTTTTTCCAATAAAAATACTATATTTTCAAACGGTAAGAAAATGTTACCGTTTCAACAACGTTCATATTTTTCCACTGTCCACAAGTCAAATCAAACTAAACGTTGGAAAAATATTGGAAATCGTAAACACACTTATGACCCTTCTATTCGTTTACCGAGTCAAAATCTCCGAAAGCTTAAGGCCCAAAAGTAAGGCCCATTATGTGTGATATAACAACGTTAATATAAATAAATTTAATTAAAAAAAAAATTAGAAGAAGAAAAATCGATGGCGGGGATACTAGTGAACAATATCCTCCCTCAACCTCCGATTCTCCGATCGGTTTCTTCTTCGCGAAGAAGTTCAATTCGAGCCCTAGTTATGGTTAAAGCTTCCTCAGAACCTTCCGAGTCTATTTCGGTGTCCACGAAGACCAGTGACGACACTGGAGCTGTTGTGTTCACTGCTCCTCCTGGTTTCAAGCCACCAGAGCCGAAACGCTTCGCCGTCAAATCCGGAAAACTATTCGATGTCTTTGGTGCAGCAATTGGATTGTTTTTCCGATTCGGCACTGGGGTTTTCGTTTCTGGGTAACTGTTCCTTTCTCTTTTCCCCCAATTTTGTTTCTGGGAGTTTTGAGCTTGAATTGAGTGTGTGTATAGTCGTATTGCTACTTTGTATACTTGATTTAAATCGATCCATATGCAGCAATTTGATTTGATTTTTTCGAATTGTTCTTGTATTTTGAGTAGGTACTCTGCATCTTTCGTGTCTAAGGAAGAGATTCCAGCTGATCAGTATGCCTTGCGTTTAGGCGGTAATCATGAACAAGTTCTATGCTTTCACTTTCTGTTTCTAGTGGTTTAAGTTATTAGAGCGGATTTTGATGCATATGTGTTCAGGATTACTAAAAGTTCCCTTCAAAGCTGTGGTCTTTTTTGTTTTGTTTCAGGGGAGTTTGTGCATAAATGGTAATCATAATGGTTGATGATGTGTGTAGGGATCACGGTAAAGGAAACCGCTAAGGTCGGGCCTCGTCCTGAGAAACCCATTGAGATATATGAGTTTGAAGGGTATGTATATATAATGACTCTGTGTTTGATTGTTCATTTAGAAACATTTGGTTTCTGTTTTCTTTTGATATTGAATGAATGATTTCTTTTTCTCCATTTCCGATATGTGATTGAAGCTGTCCCTTCTGCCGGAAGGTAAATGCTTTCTTCTTTTTTACTTAATCAATGTCATTGTCTTAGATGATTCACAATTAGCTAGGATTCTGAGGATTTTATTTTACTTATAATCTTTGCTTGATACCATGAAAATAAGTTGTTGAATCTTGCCCAGTGATCATTTAGCTTTTGCTTCTTCGTTTTTTTCTGGTTCCCCTTAAACAAAATGTATATCTTCGTAGTTATCTTGATGTATTGCTACAGCTTAGTAACTCTACTAATATGAAGGATTTTGCAGGTCAGGGAAATGGTTGCAGTGTTGGATCTTGATATTCTGTACTATCCTTGTCCAAGAGGGAGTCCAAATTTCCGCCCGAAGGTTAAACAGATGGGCGGAAAACAACAGTTTCCGTACATGGTTTGGCATTTTACCCTAGTTGTTTTCTATTTCTTTGTCATTCTTACCACAAAACCCATTCTTAGAAGTGATTGTCTTTGCCTTGATATGGAGTTCAAATTCATGATGCGTTAATCACAGAAATGTGGTTCAAGAAGCCATCTATAAATGCTAATTCTTTGGAACGAAAGTGTTGCAATATAAAGTTATTTTTTTTGTTCATGAACTGTCAAAATCCTTAGAATTCCCTTTTAACTTTCATGCTAATATTCACAAATAATATTTAAAACTCTTTCTGTTACCTTGCCACCACTTTCATCAGGAAGAAATAAGATTTTGATGTTGTGTTTAATTGTATAATTTTGCTTTAACTATAGGTTGATCCCAATACTGGAGTGTCCATGTATGAGTCAGATGGAATCATCAAATATCTATCTGAGAAATATGGTCGGTTTCTGCTTATGCCTGATTCTGCTTCTATTTACCAGATCCTTTTGTGGATAACTGGTTATCGACAATCGCATCATCTTTGCCATCGTCTACTCATTTCTGTTGAACTAATACCTTTTTTCTCTGTTTGGTTGAACTTATTCAGGAGATGGAACAGTTCCTTTAAGTCTGTCACTTGGTGCTTTAACGGTTAGTTTCTTTGTACATTTTGCAGTTGCTTCAGAATCCAAGAGTAATACTAACATTACTACTTTGATGCTGTAGGCTATAACAGCTGGCTTTGCAATGATTGGTCGTATGGGAAAGGTAAGAAGGAATTCAATTACATTCTTTTGACATATTTTCTATAAAGACAATGTCAAAAAAAACTTGTAAGATCTAATGCTTCTCTACTGAAGAGTATGCTATAAATATGGTTAGGTAGCATCACATCCTGATACAGTAATTGAAATTCTAGTATGAATACTATGTAATATACAATATCGGTAATCGGTATAAGCCACGGTTTTTTGTCACAATATATTTGTGTTTCTACCATGCAGGGTAACTTGTACACACCAGCAAAACTACCACCTAAGCCTCTCGAATTCTGGGCATACGAGGTTTTGATCTCATTACTCTCTCTCGGTCATTAAATACTGAATCTTATTTGCAATGAAGATGCATCTTTGTTTGAATTTCCCTATAGGGTTCCCCATTCTGCAAGCTTGTGCGCGAAGTTCTTGTTGAACTGGAGTTACCACACATTCAGCGCAGGTATGGCAACAACAAAAAGAAAACTCTTAGACCAGTGCCACAATCTGTTCTTCATATATTTGTTCAAAACCCAAGGAACAAAGTTACAGTCTTTTATTGATATTACCCTGTTTTATTTGTTCTTTTCCATCAGTTGTGCTCGCGGTAGCCCTAAACGGCAGGTATTGCTCGAGAAAGCTGGTCACTTTCAGGTGGGTTAGAGAAATACATACATAGAGAAAGAGAGAAGAAGGTTTGAAGTAAGTTGAAACTAATGAGTTGTGTTATGTTGTTACAGGTGCCTTACCTGGAAGATCCAAACACTGGAGTTGCTATGTTTGAGAGTGCAGAAATTGTAGAGTATCTCAAGCAAACTTACGCTGCTTAAGTTTTCTTCTTCCTCACTCTATACGTATAGATACATGTTAATTGTTGTGTGTATGTTCAGCTACTTTCTGTTCCAGCAATAAACTGACTGAAATCAGTTATGTGTAGGGTTTAAATGAAGAAATGTACTTATATATAAGTAAAAATATTGTGACAAAAATCCTCCAAGTTTTGGGGATCTTCGTAGAACACAATTTGAAGGTGATCCATCATCTTAAAACTGATTTTTTTTTTTTGGGGGGTAAAATATATCTTTAGTTTTTACTTTTTACTAAAATAAAAATAAAAAACAAAGAAACTCATGGGATGGATGAAATGAGACTGAAAGAGGCACATGCTGGTTGTCCGAGAACTAGAAGTGGTCCGAGTCCGACTATATATGATTACAAAAGTCTATCAACACATTTGGTGTGGTCCGTTTATTTTAAATTTTGATTTGGATGGTCTTTTGTTTCTTTTTCTGTGTCTTTTTGTATATAGATTTTGTCAAAATTAGTTATTTAACAAATAAACTAAAAATCGGAAATTCAAATCTAAAGTTTCAAAATATGACCCTATAAATTGTTTGTTTGTTGTTAGTGGTTGAATTGTGTCGTTTTGTGCACTTTAGTTACTTGTTATGGATAATGTTAGTTAATTTGCTTGTTATGATTGCATTTTTATCGATATCTTAAGCTTAAAAAAATCCAATTTATACATAAATGGAGGGAAATATAGTTGTGCCAAAATTAGTAGGGTCAGGAAATAACGATTATCAAAAACTAATATTTCTTTGTACTTATATAAATTCAATTTATTGTTGTGGCTCATAAAATTCTATTTTAAAACTAATGCCTTTACAAAAAGGTAGACTGGAAAAGGCTAAGCACGGTTTGTTTCTGTATGGTGTCATTATGATTCAGATATGCAATTTTCTGTTATTATTATCAATCTTTTACTTTAAAGTGCAATCTTTGGTGAGGGTATTGGTCTAGATTTCTATTTTATTTATTTATTTTGAAATAAGCATGTCCTCCTTTAATCCTCGATAAATTTGTCCCTCTTTAGTAAAAATAATAATAAAACTATTATTACATGTAACTTATTTATTTGCATCCTTACCTTTACAATGTTTTTCGATAATTATCAAATATCGTCGATATTGAGAAGGCACAAATTGTTATATGTTTATTATATTAAGTAATATTTTAAGTAAGTAAGCTTTCAACAATTTAACCAAAAATATTTCAACAATTTTTACATATAAGTATGTGTAAGTTTATAATAAATAATTAAGAATGGTCAACTTTTGTAATTCAATATATAAATTCGTAAGAACAGGTAAAATTGGAAAGCGTTTAACGTTCGCTTAACGTACAATAATAGACCGTTGCAGTCTGCAATTGAAAGAATCTAGACAAAGAAATAAAAGAGTCCAAGGGTAAAAACGTAACAAACGCATACGTTAGGGAGAAAATTGAAATAAATTAGGAGTTTAAGTAGGGCTATTCAGAAACTTTTTAAGATATTACGGTAAAAACGTAATAAAACATAAAGATCAGGGGCTTCCGACAAAAATCTCTCGATCCACTTACACTTCCACAATGTCCGTTCGAAAATATGACCGTTGAAAGTAATTAAATTTTAAGAAAATAAAAACAAAATAACTTCTCTCTTCTTCTTCTTCAATCTCTCTGTTCTTCCCAAAAATAAAAACTTTCCTCAGTAAAAAAAAAACGAGACAGAGAGAGAGAAATGGGTTGTGTTTCTTCGAAACTAGGAAAGAAGAAACTCATAAGAGAGATTAGAGTCAACAATGGCGGCGATCACATTGTCTCACTTACTTCAACTACTTATGGTCATCTTGATCTCGATGAACGAGCAGAGACTTCTCCTAAGTCACTGGAAGTTACTAAAGGAGAGGTCTTTGAGTCTGAAATCAAAGCAAGAAGATCAATACAGAGAGATGATCCGGAGATTATCAATACATGGGAGCTTATGGAAGATCTTGAAGATTCAATGCACGTTTCTAATCCACAGAAGATTAGTCCCAAATCTCGTGGTATTTTTGGTAAATCATGGAAGACTCCGGTGAAATCGGTTGTTGAATCTCCGAAGAGAGGAAGTAGTAAGAGATTTGGAGGGAAAGAGAACAGAGGAGGTAATAACTCGAGAGGTGTGAGTCCGAATCAGATTCTGAAGCCTAAGAACATTCTTGAAACTCCGAAGAGAGGAGTGATGCGTTTGAGTTTTCCTTTGAAATCTGAAGAACCTTCGGTGGTGATTACGCAGAGGAGGAAGAGTTATAGTCCAATGTTTGATCCAGATCTTGTGGCTTCTTACGAGAGAGAGTTGTCTCAAGAGCAAGAACAGATCAAGATGGTGATTTCTCCGGTGGTGCATGAGAGCAGAAAAACAGAGAAAACCCGAGAATCGGAGAGAATCCTTGAGAAGTTCCCTGAGAAATGTCCACCAGGAGGAGAGAACTCTGTGGTTATCTACATAACGACTCTTAGAGGGATAAGGAAGACGTTTGAGGATTGCAATGTGGTAAGATCGATATTAGATTCACACGAAGTTCGATTCTCGGAGAGGGATGTGTCGATGCACTCGGTTTTTAAGGAAGAGATCAGGGGCATTATGGGAACGAAACATGTGAAGATACCGGCGGTATTCGTTAAAGGGAGGATGTTAGGAAGTGTTGAGGAAGTTATGAAGTTAGAGGAAGAGGGCAAATTGGGGATTTTACTTGAAGGTATTCCCGCGGCGAGGCTAGGAGGCAGTTGCTGCCGTGGATGTGGAGGAATGAGATTTGTGATGTGTGTGGTTTGCGATGGAAGCTGCAAGGTTAGGGGAGAAGACAAGAAGAGTATGGTTAAGTGTTTGGAGTGTAATGAGAATGGTTTGGTTCTATGTCCAATTTGTTCTTGAAAAGGAAAATTATCTTTATCTTTGTTCTGTTTTGCCCTAATTTTATTGGTTAAATTGGGGAAAACTGGAAGAGTTTCTAAAGATGTGTTTAGGGCTCTTGGTGTGTTACAGTTTAATGGAGTTTGTTTCTGATGTTTGTAAACCTTTTCATTTTATTAAGATTCAATTCAATTCAGTGGGTATAAATTTCAAATAAAACCGGTGTAGTATTATAACTTGGCAACCTTGTTCATGATAGTTCTATATTTAGTCAAGGATGGAGAAGTACCAATCTAGAGAAAAATTGGAACTACCAGTCTACCATCTCTGTTTCTGAAGTTTAGTTTTCTCCTTAGTAGGTTAATGATCATTATAAGAAAGTAAAACGCAAGTGACGCAGTGAGTAATTGTTATGCAGTCAAAAAACAATGACTGTTGTAACAGTAACGGTACTTTGACATACCGATAACTTCTTTTTTTTCCTTTTTTTGCAGCAACCTAACTTTCCTTAGATTAGATACACAACTTGATGTTCATTACACTCATTTTTATATATGATGAATCTACTTGTTAGAAACCTAAATACATGGGCTATATATGGGCTAGTAAATAAGAAATACATGGGTTTATCATGTGGGCTTTAACATGTTGTAACAGTAACGGTAACTTTTTCTTGCCGATAAATTTCCTTTTTTTTTGTTTTGTTTTAGTGATTTCCTTTTATCAAAGGAATTTCCTTTTTCTCCTCACCAAAAAAAAAGGAATTTCCTTTTTCTAAGAAACAAGGTCATAACCTTTGCTTATAAATATTGACCTCTTCTTTCGTCTTTGAGAAATCATAATTCTCATTCTTTCACAAACAAAAAAAAATAATGACACACCACCAACGAATGCGTTTTCGTTCGGAAGACTAGGTTTCACTCGGTCTCGAATGTATATTTCCAACTAGACTCACACCGAGTCCACTCGCGAGAGCGTGACGAGTCGTTCGGCGTTGAAAAGGTTGACGAATCCGCATACATCGGTTGAACTCGGGATGGTGGTGGTTCAACGAGTCACGAATCGAATTGGCTAATCCCAGAGGTGTTTCTTCTTCAACTCGGTTTGACTCGGTGAGAAACCCTAAACGACGAGAATGACGCAGTGGGGTTAACACCAACGGCTACATCGATGAAGACAGAGAGAAGCTTTCTCTAACCGGTCACGTGCGGGGGAGGTTTCCGAAAGTCAAAGCCACGTGAGGATATCTCAGAGACGGATTCGAGTAACAGAGCACCTCCTTGCCCACGACAATTGAATTACAAGGTATGTTTATCTATATAATTATTTAATTCGATAAGATAATAATTTTCGATTTAAAACTAAATTTTAAGAATTTTTTTAAAAAATTATTTTAGATAAACCGTTTAGAATTTAAACCAAAAAATTTTAATTATATAAAATCTAACTTTTAAAAATTAAGTGTTAAATTTAAATACGTCGGAAACAAACCGGACTTAGCATCCCGTCCTTTTGGTCCGTAAATCTTGAGGTGTCACAAGTTCGACAAGTTTTCACGTATTGAAAATTTAACACTTAAAAATTAATGTTATTTTAAACCAAATTTTTTTAATTATATAAAAACTAACTTTTAAAAATTAAGTGTTAAATTTAAATACGTCGGAAACAAACCGGACTTAGCATCCCGTCCTTTTGGTCCGTAAGTCTTGAGGTGTCACAAGTTCGGCAAGTTTTCACGTATTGAAAATTTAACACTTAGTTAATTTTAAAAGTTTTAAAAATTAATGTTATTTTAAACCAAAATTTTTTATTTATATAAAAACTAACTTTTAAAAATTAAGTGTTAAATTTAAATACGTCGGAAACAAACCGGACTTAGCATCCCGTCCTTTTGGTCTGTAAGTCTTGAGGTGTCACAAGTTCGGCAAGTTTTCACGTATTGAAAATTTAACACTTAGTTAATTTTAAAAGTTTTAAAAATTAATGTTATTTTAAACCAAAATTTTTTATTTATATAAAAACTAACTTTTAAAAATTAAGTGTTAAATTTAAATACGTCGGAAACAAACCGGACTTAGCATCCCGTCCTTTTGGTCCGTAAGTCTTGAGGTGTCACAAGTTCGGCAAGTTTTCACGTATTGAAAATTTAACACTTAGTTAATTTTAAAAGTTTTAAAAATTAAAGTTATTTTAAACCAAAAATTTTTAATTATATAAAAACTAACTTTAAAAAATTTAGGGGCTTTTGCAAAAATGCCCCTTTTTCAATGCCACTTTTCAAAAATGTCCCTTCTTTAAAACCTTATAAAAAATGCTCTTAAAAATATAAGATTTACTCAAATATGTATGTAACATTATTAAAACATACACAAACTACATTTCTATGTATCTAAAATTTTATAAATATTTTATAAATACCTTATAAATGCATTTTAAATACCTTTAAAAACCTTTAAAATATCTTGTAAAACCTTTGAAAAACCTTTATAATCCTTTAAAATAACTTGTAAAATCTTTAAAAATACTTTATAAAACCTTATAAATACTTGGATCGAGTCTTCAAGTAGTAGTTACAATCCATAAGTACCTTATAAACCTAATAAAACTTTATAAAAATTTCAGATTTAAAAAGGGGCATTTTTGAAAATGGACATCTAAAAGGGGCATTTTTGAAAAAGGGCACACCAAAAGGGGCATTTTTAACAATTTCCCAAAAATTTAATGTTAAATTTAAATACGTCGGAAACAAACCGGACTTAACATCCCGTCCTTTTGGTCCGTAAGTCTTGAGGTGTCACAAGTTCGGCAAGTTTTCACGTATTGAAAATTTAACACTTAGTTAATTTTAAAAGTTTTAAAAATTAATATTATTTTAAACCAAAATTTTTTAATTATATAAAATCTAACTTTTAAAAATTAAGTGTTAAATTTAAATATGTCGAAAACAAACCGGACTTAGCATCCCATCCTTTTGGTCCGTAAGTCTTAAGGTGTCAAAAGTTCGGCAAGTTTCACGTATTGAAAATTTAATACTTAGTTAAGTTTAAAAGTTTTAAAAATTAATGTTATTTTAAACCAAAATTTTTTAATTATATAAAATATAACTTTTAAAAATTTATTGTTAAATTTAAATACGTCGGAAACAAACCGGACTTATCATCCCGTCGTTTTGGTCCGTAAGTCTTGTGGTGTCATAATTTCGGCAAGTTTTCACGTATTGTAAATTTAACACTTAGTTATGTTTAAAAGTTTTTTAAAAAACTTAAAGTTTTATGTAATAATTATTATTATCTTTAAACAAAGTTTTAGTAATGCAAAATATTTTTGTTTCTAAATAATTAAGTGTTAAATTTAACTACGTCGTTTTGATCAAAAAATAAATAAATACGTCGAAAACAAACTGGATTTTGCATCCCTTTCTTTTGGTCCGTAAGTTTTGTTGTGTCATAAGTTCAATTTGTTTTCAATTGTAAATTTTAACACTTAATTAAGTTTTGAAGTTTTCACATATAATGTTTTAAGTAATTTTTTCTTTAACTACGACTTGAAGCAGCTTTTGGTTTTTATCTCATGCCCAAACTTCTCTGTTTCAAACTCTTAGCACCCTCCTTTGGACCACAGTGTAGCAACCATAGTGTTCGGAGGAGGATCAGATTATGTGCTTTACCCACTGACCAAAACAAGATCCAAAGGAGCAATGCCCATTTCAGCAAACTACAAACTTATTGATGCAGTCATAAGTAATTGCATCACGTAAAAAAAAAAAAAAAAAAAAAATTGCATCAACAGTGACATCATCAAGATCTATGCAAGCACCCGAAAAAACCGCCATTTTTTTTTTGGCCGTTTAATACGTGTGTTTTTAAACTTGGAATAAAAATACCTCATTAAATTTCGATTGCCTTTTAAAACTATCGTTTTTTTTAACTTGGTAATTTCGAACCCGAAACTTAACAGTCGTTACTGGGCTTAACGGAATTATTTAACAGCATTAAATTTTAACTCCACGTGTTTATATAAATATATACCATCTGTTTGTAATATTTCCAATGGTCGTTAATGTGGCCTGGTGGTTGCGCGTTGGTTTTGCAAACCTTAGCTGCTGGGTTCGACTCTTCAACCTCTTCTTTTATTTTTATTTTTATTTTTTTTTGTTGTTCTTCGTCTTCTTCACCGGTCCTTGTGAACTATTTTCTGCGAATTTCTCGAGTTTTAAGCTGGATCCATAATTGTCGAATCGTGTCAAGGAATCTGAGCTTCGTGCTTTGTATCTTCTGAGACAACAACATCTTTCGCTTCTCTCTCTTTGGAATGGTACGTTGGTGAATCCTTCTCTTAATCAATCGGAGAATGCTTTGGGATCATTTGTGTTGTTTGAGGATGTGAAATCTGCTGTTTCGAAGCAGATTTCATTGAATAAAGAGATCCAAGAGGTGTCCGATGATGCAAAGGAGAGAGATTTGTAATTTGATTTCCAATTTTCAATATCAAAAATCTCTCATTTTTTTTCAGATTGAAAGTTGTTTTCCGAATTGTTCATGGGTTATCACAATACCCACAAGATCATGATTTTGTTTTCAAATCCGATGTGATTCTTAAAAATGATTTGTTGATTCTTTGGACATTGGAGATCTGAGAAGAAAAAGTGAAGAACAAAGAAAAAAAAAAAAAAAAACAGGTTCACGACTTGAACCCAGGTCGGGTGGTTTTCCAAAAGAGACCCGTTACCACCAGGCCACATTAAGTATAGTTGTAAGTATTGCAAACAGATGGTATATATTTATATAAACACACGGGGTTAAAATTTAACGCTGTTAAATAATTCCGTTACGTCCAGTAACGACTGTTAAGTCTCGGTTCAAAATTACCGAGTTTTAGAAAACGATAGTTTTAAAAGGTAATCGAAATTAAATGAAGTATTTTTATTCCAAGTTTAAAAACACGCGTATTAAACGGCCAAAAAAAAATAGATGGCGGTTTTTTCGGGTTTTTTCCCTCAGTTTAATTCCACTTCTGTCTAGAGCTTACAGTGGATTTGGACTCGGAAAAGATAGATTCCGCTTACCGGAGCCTTGAAGATCAAGGATGGTTTCAGGCTAAAATCATTTTTTCCTCTTTTTAGATTTGTTTCGTGTTCATCACGGAACCTTTGTTTTTATGTATGTATGAACTCAGACTGAACTATTGCTCTACAACATTCAAATTCATAGCATTCTAATTCCAATGTGTATTTGTATTTTGTGGATTAATAATGTAGAAGAAGAGAAACAACAACAGTGTATCAGCACAATCATCAAATCAATAGAACATAATATTTATAATGAATACAAACATCATTAAGAACTGCAAACAAACATCTGAGTCCATCAAAGTGATAAAAAAGTTGGCGTGGGAAATCAGATAAAAGCGTGTGCCACTTCCCTAATAAGGGTTATCTATATTCATCTGAAATTTCTTTTGTCTTTAATAACCAGTCGACGCCTTTCAAGACCATCAACCGTTGGATGATGAAACCGATATGGTGACGAAAAAGATATTATTATAAAAATAAAATTTGTGATAATCCTATCCTAACCGATATAGTGACGAAAATCATACATAACTTGGCACACTTTCCCAAAGAGGCACACATGTCAATGCGTTTCCCTGATTATTCCTATCCATTTCCACCTTTATAATTCATAATATACGATCACATTTATACACGTAACAAAATTGGAAAAATAAAAGGCAACAAAAAAAATGGAGCTCGAGACCTCAGTTTATCGACCAAACGTCGCCGTCTATGATTCTCCGGATGGTGTCGAGGTTCGAGGACGGTACGACCAAATCTTCGCTAAGATTTTGACAAGAGAAGCTCTTAACTTTGTGGCTGAGTTACAGAGAGAGTTTCGTGGCCATGTGAGGTATGCCATGGAGTGCCGGAGAGAGGCACGACGGCGTTACAACTCCGGTGCCGTTCCTGGGTTTGATCCTTCCACTAAGTTCATCAGAGACGGTGATTGGATCTGTGCCTCCGTCCCTCCCGCCGTTGCTGACCGGAGAGTTGAGATAACCGGTCCGGTCGAGAGGAAGATGATCATCAACGCTCTTAACTCCGGAGCTAAAGTCTTCATGGTCAATCTACATCCCTCTCTCTTTATATAACGCCTTTTTGTTTAACAATGTTTTCATATATTGGACCCGGTTCGGTTTGGTTTGGCCGGAATTGGATACGATTTGATAATAACCAATTTGACTGGTATTAGTTAAAGTTTGATACAATTCAAACCTTATTACTGGACCGACATCAATTTGGTTCCAAATAGAGTCGAGTCTGGTTTAGTTTATATAAGTTTGAATTAGGAGAGATTGACCAAATTTAGTTGGGTTTGTTTCGGTTCTGTTGGTATGCTAGTTACTTTGTCCAGTTTCGGTTTGGTTTGATGTCCGGTTCCCTGTGTGAATGTTAATATCAAATTGGGTCGGTTTGGTCTACTTTGATTTTGTTTGATATTCTTGCGGTTCGATCCGGTTCGGTTTAATCTTCTTGATTTGTAATGCATCTGTTTGATAGATACTCCAGCAAGGCAACAAACAACATGCAAATCAAGTAATATAATTTGTTGTGTTTGAACAGGCTGATTTCGAGGACGCATTGTCTCCGAGTTGGGAGAATCTGATGAGAGGGCATGTGAACTTGAAAGATGCAGTGGATGGATCCATTACGTTCCATGACAAGTCAAGGAACAGAGTTTATAAGCTCAACGACCAAACCGCTAAGCTCTTTGTCCGGCCAAGAGGTTGGCATCTCCCGGAGGCTCACATCCTCATCGACGGTGAACCCGCCACTGGATGTCTTGTCGATTTTGGCCTTTACTTCTTCCACAACTACGCCAAATTTAGACAGACTCAAGGTTCCGGATTTGGTCCATTCTTCTATCTCCCCAAAATGGAACATTCTAGGTACCTTCCTGGTTCGGTCATTAATTTGATGTTTTTCGGTTCAGAGTTAACTAGGTTACTTGGTTTCTTGACAGGGAAGCAAAGATTTGGAACAGCGTGTTTGAGCGAGCTGAGAAGATGGCTGGGATAGAGAGAGGAAGCATTAGAGCAACAGTGCTGATCGAGACCCTCCCGGCTGTCTTCCAGATGAATGAGATACTATATGAACTGCGTGATCACACTGTCGGTTTAAACTGTGGAAGATGGGATTATATCTTCAGTTATGTCAAGACCTTCCAAGCTCACCCTGACCGGCTCTTACCAGACCGTGTCCTAGTCGGCATGGGCCAGCATTTCATGAGAAGTTACTCTGACCTTCTCATCCGTACTTGTCATAAGCGCGGTGTCCACGCTATGGGTGGCATGGTTAGTCCCCTCTTAACACTAGTTCACCATATGGTCCTTATGTCTCTTAAGATGCATGTGTGAATGCACCAGTTGCACATGTTTTGATTTCGATGTTGATTTAATTTGTTTGGTGGTATGAATGATGTCAGGCGGCTCAGATTCCAATAAGAGATGACCCGAAAGCGAATGAGATGGCATTGGATCTAGTGAGGAAAGACAAGCTAAGAGAAGTAAGAGCTGGGCATGATGGGACATGGGCGGCTCATCCAGGACTCATCCCAATATGCATGGAAGCATTCACAGGCCACATGGGCAAAAGTCCAAACCAAATCAAATCAGTGAAGCGCGAAGATGCAGCCGCGATAACAGAGGAAGATCTGCTTCAAATACCGCGAGGAGTGCGAACACTCGAGGGTCTAAGGCTGAACACACGTGTGGGAATCCAATACTTAGCTGCGTGGTTAACAGGATCAGGATCTGTCCCACTATACAACCTAATGGAAGACGCGGCTACGGCTGAGATAAGCCGAGTCCAGAATTGGCAATGGATTAGGTATGGAGTGGAATTGGATGGAGACGGGCTCGGAGTTCGGGTGACTAAAGAGTTATTTGGGAGAGTTGTGGAAGAAGAGATGGAGAGAATTGAGAAAGAAGTTGGGAAAGACAAGTTCAAGAAAGGAATGTATAAGGAAGCTTGCAAGATGTTTACAAAGCAGTGTACCGCGCCTGAACTTGACGATTTCCTCACACTTGCCGTCTATAATCACATTGTAGCTCACTACCCTATCAATAACTCTAGGCTCTGAAAGAAGGAAGATGAAGATGGAAGGGGAGTGAGAGTTTGAGATATGAGTTTGTGCTTTTGTTTCTTTGTGTCTGTTTCTCAAATGTTTTGTTCTTTCTATATGTTGGTATATTGTAATAAGCAGAACTTGTTCTTTTATTTCCAATAAGAAATAAATGTTCTATAGCATCCTTAATGTGTTTATGGACATTGGAGATACACCAAAATCCAAAAGCAGAGCATTTGATACATACACAAAATTGATTAATGAAAGCATGGAAAAATAAACACAAGAATAGATCAACTCATCCTCGAAAACAAAAGAATAGAGACAAAACTATCTTTTTTTTTTTTTTTTTTGCCAATATCTTAGTATCAGCAAGTTTGTTAACTTAATAATATATATCTTTTATTTGATGTTCAAATCTAAAATAACAGCATTCGAATATAAAATGTAAACGCCATCTTTAACAAAAAAAAAAGAAAGAAAGAAAGAAAATGATGATGCAATTAAACAGAGATACTAAATTGATAAGATTAACTGATTAAGCATGGATTTGTAAATAATCTAAAGCATGGATTCGTTCAATCCAAATTATCGAACCGGCTGGGCGAAAATAAAATAAAAATAACTGAACCGATTCGGTTATTGAAAAAACCGAGTACCGTAAGCAGGCCTATAAAATCCAAAGAAATCCCTCATTCTCGCGTCTCTGCAAAATTAGGGTTTTGGCCTCTCTCTCGCCTATCGCCGCTAAACTCTTGCGTCTCCGTCAGCCTTCATCCGTCAGCCTTCATCTACAGGTTTCTTTATCGTTTACAATCTTCCCTCTTGTATCTCCAATCGAATCTGTGTATTATCGAATCTGTCATTAGAATTATCCTCTCTTTGTTAGATCATTTCAACCCCTAGTTTCGCCTCTTTTGCGATGTGATACAAATCTTCTTAAACTTTCAAGATTGAAACTTTCGTAGCAAGTTATTCTGATTGGCAATAGATTAATATCTTCCCATGTTAAAGTTGATTGCTTTACATGAAACTATGTACTGATTGCTGCTGATTGTGTATGCATTTCATTGGTTTGTTCAATCAGAATGGATTCTCAGATTAAGCATGCTGTGGTGGTTAAGGTCATGGGTAGGACTGGTTCAAGGGGTCAGGTTACTCAGGTTCGAGTGAAGTTTACCGACTCTGATCGTTACATCATGAGGAACGTTAAAGGACCGGTGAGGGAAGGCGATATCCTCACCTTGCTCGAGTCTGAGAGAGAAGCTAGGAGACTCCGTTGATGCGTCTTTGGTTCTTCTTCTTCTTCCTACTCCATAATGCGGAAACAAGAAAACATTTTGGTTATTTTCTCTTTTGCTTTCTATGATTGGATTAGTGGATTATGCTTTGGAGTCTTAATTTCGTTGTTGCTTTAAGACAATTGCCGGATTGATAAGTGTGTTATGGTTCTTTGGTATTCCAAATCTCTTGCCCCTTTTCATATTGTTTATCAAGAATTTGCTCTATATTCTCCATTTGGTTTTATCTTAACCAAGAATCACAACCTTCAAATGAAGGGAAACTGTTTCTTGTGTTTTCGGTTATATTTGTAACTGTGGCTTAAATCCATTGGACACAGAACAGACCCTCCAAAATGTCTCTGGAGTCAACTTAATGCATCAACCAAAACTGATATAGGAAGCTACAAGCCTTGAGATTTCATTCAAAGTGAATATGTTCTACTACTCTAATGTTTGAAATCTCTGCTTCAAAGTAATACTCCAAGTCTCCAACCAGAACAACTCATACCTCATCACAATGACTTTCTTTAATCCCCGGCCGCTTTGAGTCCAACCTTGATTTAGCCCCGTGGTGGACTTAGTCTTAAGACTGTAGCGAGTGTAGACTGGATACAGGTCAGTTTGGACCGATCTTTTGGGTTTACTGTAACATTCCTACTTTGTCACCATAGTGACCAGGCTTCTCGTATTTGGGTTCTGTGGCCCTTAGCTTATATATGTGAGTTTTGCCAATACAGCTATCTTTGTCAAAAATTATAGCCAAAGTTAATAACCAGAGACCGGGGATTGAGAAGATCCCGTTGGTGGTCATGATTTATGAGTTGTTGCTACATCTTTTGGATTAAGCCTCCTAAGAGAGACTTCATTGGAAATGCTCTAAGAGCATGTGTAATGGAGAGTTCTCACATGGATTTTCAATAATTAAAAATAAGAAAATAATAAAAAGTGAGAGAGAAACCAGAATCGATTTCCATCTGAGAATACTTTGAGAGACTACCTTTACACATGTCAGAATATAATTGATTTTTAGTTTTCTTTGTTATTTAAAATTAAATAAATAACTGAATTAAATGATATATATTAAAATAATATATTTGAGAGACTTGCAAAATTTTTATGTGCTGCACATGCTCTAAGAGCATAAACAGTAGAAGTCTCTTACTAAGACCATCCTCAATGAGGGGATATTAAGTTGGGATTCTTCAGAATTGTTTAATATTGATTTTGAAAAAAGAGATTTTGTCGCCAAAAAAAAAAAAGTCGAAGAAAGAGAGAGAAACAGCACCTTTTTTTTGTCGCCAAAGATAAATACACTGAGACTTTGTTTTCCTATCTTAGCAAAAAGCTTCAACCAATCTAATTGTGCCACGTCATCGAGTCTTATGGGCTCTATCAACTCCCATTTTAGAAGCGCTTCTTTATCTGTTAGACTGTTTTTGATTATTTTATGATCCAAAAATAATAAGAGCTCATGATAAGAATTGTTAGGAAGTGCCGTTGAGGATGGTCTAAGTCTCTCAATAATATTAAAAAAAAAAATAATGAAAAGGAGGAGTGAAAAAGGAAAATCGATTCTCACATGAGAACATATGAGAACCTTTCTAGAGACTCTTTTCACACATGACAAGATTTGATTAGCTTTGTTTTTTCTTTTTAATTATTAATTTAAAATAACAAATAAATTATATTAAAAACATTAAAATAATATTTTTTGAGAGAATATATGAGTCTCTACCATTGCTTATGCTCTAAGGTAATTGATATGTTGTCTACTAGTCTTAATTGCGCGCATTGATGTTTTTTTTTTTTTTTTGAGAATTTTGAAGGGTTGTCTTGTTTTGGAGGATTAGATGATGTAAACAAGTTTATCTCTTTTACTTTGTGCCTTTATTCTGATTAATTACCAAATCTTAACAAAGTATAATCAAGACTTGCTTCTATAAGCAAATAAATAAATTATTCTTTAGTGGAGAATCCATAATAACCATTAATTATATTCCTCAAAAGCTTTGGGTGTTTATATTTATTTAGTCTACGGATTTTGTGATGTTTATAACACATTTGGTATTTCAGAGTATGATTAAACATGCCTTTGTAAAATCTCCAACAAGGAAGTTTTAAGGTTTTATAACCAATAATCATACATTCAATCCCAGTTCTAAGAATCGTTTCTTCACGTAAACTCTTGGTTTTACTGATTTCGATACATAAGATTTTTATCGATGTTTCTTTTTTTAAGAATCAATGCGACAATGCGTTGTCGTTCCACGAGCGAGGAGTCCCAAATTTGCGATATTTTTCTTTTAAATTACCTCTGAGCAATAATTGTATCCGTAGTACGATGAGAGTGTTTTTATAACAAAATTCCTAGCTAGAGTGTTTGAATTCATGGGCCAATGAGAGTAAAGAATAGCTCTTTTATTCGCCGAGGTATCTAGCTAGGAATTTTGTCAAAATTTAGACGTTAATTAGTGGTTTTGTTCTTGGTGACACAAAAGATATTAGGATTCTATATATTAACGAAATCTAGCGATCATAGATAGGGGTTGACACCATGATATGCCAATGTTGTTGAAGCAGTCAATAAACCTCAAGTTGTGTATATACTATTTACACAAATATCATGTATTTTTTTTTATTCAAATCATATTTAATTTTTAGCACTTCACATATTATATGTAATTGAAATCTATTGAATATTGTATTTTTAATATTTTGGATTATCTTCTGTCAGTCTTATAGTTAAAAGCAGTGAGCAAACATCATGGTCATGTGTGATAACTATACTTATTTTTTAATATATGCAAGTGGACAGTGAATAACAAAAACATTGATATTTCTTAATTCAATTAGAAATAAAGCTTTAAATCACCTAAATTCCATTACTTATTTGATGCCCCCCAAATTTAATTCCTACTATGAAAAATGAGGTTAGTACATGTTTGAGACAAAAGAAAGAAAGAAAGAAAGAGAGGTTAGTACACATAATTGAGAATTGATGTCGACCAATCTCTCTTTCTCTCTCTAAGTTGCAAAACCCCTCCCTATAAATAGATGTCTCGGTCGTGTCTTTGTCTCCCACATCACTACAAATCTCTCTTTTTCTCCAAGTTCACTAAAATTAAATAGAAAGAAAAAGAAATTTGACAAAAAAAAAATGGAGAATATGGGAACTAGAGTGATAGAGCCATTGATAATGGGGAGAGTGGTAGGAGATGTTCTTGATTTCTTCACTCCAACAATTAAGATGAACGTGAGTTATAACAAGAAGCAAGTCTCCAATGGCCATGAGCTCTTTCCTTCCTCTGTTTCCTCTAAGCCTAGGGTTGAGATCCATGGTGGTGATCTCAGATCCTTCTTCACTTTGGTATATACATATATTTAAACTATTTCATAATCATCAATAATGTTGAGGTTGCTGGATTTGTATATATTGTGCCAAAAAAACATATAAAACGTCTCACTTTCTTTTCCTCTTATAAGTTTTCTACTTTCTGACTCAATTATCTTATAAATTAAATTGTACCTTTAGTTTTTATCATTCCCTTTTCCAGTCATTTTTTATGGTAAAACTCAACCGAAATGCAAAACAGGTGATGATTGATCCAGATGTTCCAGGTCCTAGTGACCCCTTTCTAAAAGAACACCTGCACTGGTACGTTCAATTTATTTATTCTTTATTTTCATTTTGGGCCCATATTCCATATGCATTGCATTTCAATAATTTCGTGATAACCCTAATAAAGTTGTTTTGTTTAGGTTTATACATTAACTTTGTTGATTTTCTATATTTTTCATATGAAATAATAGCATCAATTACTTTTGTTGAATGTTCTAATAGGATCGTTACAAACATTCCCGGCACAACAGATGCTACGTTTGGTAAGGCCTCTTCAGGAATCTTGTAGTCTAAATACTTGCATATAATATATGTTAAATATAAATAAGATTTGCATTGAAATATAGGCAAAGAGGTGGTGAGCTATGAATTGCCAAGGCCAAGCATAGGGATACATAGGTTTGTGTTTGTTCTGTTCAAGCAGAAGCAAAGACGCGTTATCTTCCCCAATATCCCTTCGAGAGATCACTTCAACACTCGTAAATTTGCGGTGGAGTATGATCTTGGTCTCCCTGTAGCGGCTGTCTTCTTTAACGCACAAAGAGAAACCGCTGCTCGCAAACGCTAGTTTCATTATTGTCCATCGAATGCCAAAACGAAAGAAGAAAAAATTGTAATCTCCTGTTTATTTATGTTCTGAATTCCCGTACTTTGAATAAAACTGCCTTCAGATGAGTTGAATCCGAAATATCAGTTTAGTTAACAAAAGTATTGATAACGACACTATCACAATAAAAACTAGATTGCATATCATGTTTCGCATCTTGTACCACTAAATAAATAGTAAACTCTTGAGTAATTAATAAAATCTAAGTTATTAAAGTATAAATCCTTTATACATGGCTTGATAGGTCACATCACTTTTTTTAGTTCTGGTCAAAGTGACAAGACCTTGATGACAATCTAAAATAGGATCCTCTCCTCTTACTCGACGATCATATTTTCATATCTATTTATTACTGTTTGGTTTTGTGACAAAAAAAAATACTTTGCTGCAAGTCGTAGTACAACTTCTGAGAAATGTATAGTGAATAAATCAAATGTTAAAACATATAACTACAACAGCTTCCTTTTTCTGTGAAATCTAATAGCCATTTCTTTCAATGTCACAAATTAGATTTATTGGTTATATCCCTCACCAATGTAGTATCGACATGTCCGCAGTAAACAAAATGTATCTTTGACTACAAACTACTATATTAATTATCACATATTTAAAACATATGAGATCAGAAGCCAGTCTTCAATAAAATATTTAACTATATGTGGATATGAGGTATGAGAATTATATTTTTGTCAAGAGTTTCAAGAAAGCATATCAATATTCAGCCGAATAACCATTATATTACAAGTCTTAATCATTAAAATGCTTACAATATTTCATATAATTAAGTAATTAACATTCTAGTTTTTGACAACAACAACAACAAAATAGCAAACTACATTCAGTGTTCACATGGAGAAAGGATTTTTTTTTTTTTTTTTAATGAATTGGCCATTTTTTGGTTTATACAGAATAATAGAATATAGTACAGCATGAATGATTTCGAGAGGTGCAACACAAGTGGCAAATATTACTTTCAACGGTAAACTCAAGAGACGTCACGTGTCATTTATTGAGTGGTTAGCGGCTAAGTACTGTTTACCATTATCCTCAACGCCGACCAATTTCTGGTTCTCTACATGTATATTCGCGCTATCATATCAACAAATCTAGCAAAATACTAGTAACTTGTTTCGAGTTTGTTAGATTACTATACATAGTTTGGAAACTCATTTCTGAAGAAATTACCAAATATCATAATCATAAAAGGTATTGAAGTAGAGTTTTAGTTCAAATTGGGTTTCAATTATTTTATTTTATTTTTACTTAAGAATATTCAAAGCAAGATTGATTTAATATAAATTGGTTTTGGTTTCATTGTGCATTAAAAAAAAATTGGGAAAAGATAAGGGTTATCTACACATGTGTCAAAACAAAATCTTATGCAATTATTGCTTCCAAGACTCCAGAGTCTTAGACCTCAAGTCTAACTAATACGTTCGCTAAAAATAAATAAACTGAAAACTGAAAAAGGGGAAAACAATGTGTATACAGTACACCTACGTAGGCAAATTGATTCACTACCAAATCAAGGGCATGCAAAGACTTTAGGATGTGCCTGAAAAAGACACTGTGAACTAGAACATTATGTAGAGTTTTAGGGTTGCAGTTAGACATAATGTGCCTGTGTTGTGTTTAGCCACTTATGGTTATTTTCGTAGCTAGATATTTTCCCAAAAGTGAAACACCATTTTTATTTATAAAATGACTGGCCCCTCGTTTGGTGTTATTACAAATCAACACGTGCGTGCTCTGTTCCATTTCATCCCTGATTTTATTCAAAATTTGCTACATCTATATATGTTTCGAACTAAAACATATATAGTCTATAATCTATATAGAGTTTTAGGGTTTCAGTAAGACATCATGTGCATGTCTTGTGTTTAGCTACTTATTATGGTTGCTTTTATGGCTAAATATTTTTCCAAAAGTAAAACCCATTTTTAATAGTAAGGTTTATTCATAAAGTGAGTGGCCCTTGTTATTACCAATCAACACGTACTCTGTTCTGTTCCATCCCTCATTTCACTCAAAAATTTGCCAAATACTAATTAATATATTTGTCATTGACAATTTTTTTTACTATTTGGGTATGACCGTATGAATCGTTTTGAAATGCTCTTATGGGAAATGAAAATGCTTTTTTTGTTAAAGGATCTTCATAAAATGAATATGTTATCTAACTTTTTTTTTTTTACTTATCTTAAGACATATAAATACGTGTTTTAGAAAATCGTTCAAACATATGATATCTCTCGCAAGTATATGTATTATTTGCATATACATAATTTTTTTAATTAGAACTCATTGAAGCTCTCGATTTGCATCATTATATTCGTTTTATTTCTATTTTCATCAAAATATAACAATCATGCAAAATAAAATATTGTTATCTTCTTAAAATTGATGTATATGATCTACAATTTATGCACCTCAAGTCTTGTCACAAGTAATTACTTTCTACTTGTACGAGCATAGTTATTTCTTTTTCATTTCACGGTACACATAGAAATCACATCATTCAAATCACACATTAACTAACGAATTATATCTAACGGTACATAGATTTAAAAGTACATTAACATCTTCTATTTCATCGGTACGAAACCGCAAACCTGGTGATTAACCAGCAGTGGAAATTATTAGCCGCCATACTTCGGTTTAGAACGATTCTCGAGGACAAACCAACATGCAATAACCTTACGATTAAAAGAGACGACCTGTCATGTTTCATGTAATAACAAAAAAGAGAAAGCAAGAAACATACCAACCCTTGGACCGAGTCCACTGGTCCTTCGTATAAACACAAAAAGATTCTAATCTTTAAAATTTTAAGGGCTTTGTAATATGGAAGGGCTGTCTAAATTTGATTGGTTAACGTGTCGAGGAGTCGTGCTAGGTCCCCTCTCATGTGTTAAGGTTTGATGATCCCGTATAGTTTTGGTCTGTGCGGTTCATATATACTCACATTCTCACAACAAGTAAACAACATAAAGTGAAGAGGAGGTACATTTACACATACATGTAGACAAATTAGGTAAATTCAATGATTTAACCAAAAAAAAGGCAAATTCAATAAAAACAAATTTTACATTTTTATGACTACCGCATAATATTGTATTATTGTTACAAGAAAAAAAAACTATACGGATTTCGATCAATCCCTTTTCTTGGTTTAAGTTTTTGAGTTTTTTTTTAGGATCTTAAAATATTAACCAAAGTAAAACTGAAACGAATAATTTGTTGTTGTTGTTAAGGATAACTATTCTAACAATTTCATCTTTGACAAGATCTCATTGTAATATCAATTTCGTATTGCTCCCGTTAGAGTAATTTCATATATATTCGATTATATCGGTTTTTGGTTTGGATTGGATAATGTGTGTTCGTATAGTATTACTATGTTGAGTTACGTTTTATGAGTTTTCAATTCAAAACTAATTTACAAATAATATCTTCAACTGGTAGGAGCTTCTTCTGCGATGCTTTTGTACTGCGAAAGCTGCAAAAAACATCATCGTGTCTCTTTCTCCTTTTCCATTTATTTCTGGTTTTACTTCCCTTTTTGTTTTCCTTTTTCTTTTGCAAATGACTTAGTATTATGCAAGCTGCAAAGACTTTTTTTTTTTTTTTTTCTTTTTTCGAACATAGCTGCAAAGACTCTTTTGGAAGATTAGTATTTGCGACCAAAGTAAAATATCACAAGAAAATTGTCTTTTGGGAGAGTCCAAGGGTTGAGGAAGAGAGTAGATAACACATTTTCTGTTCACAATCTTGGTTCTGATTTACACAATCTAGAACGAAATTTCTGGTTAAAATAATCATCTATACATAGCCAACTATATTGTTCATTCCCAATTCACCACTGTATATATCCCAACGCGCTGTGATCCACCACACATACTTGAGTACATTTTGTCAACACTACTGTTTCATCTTCTGAAAATTTCTCATTTTGACTATATCTATACACATACTTTTATAAGATAATATAAAGTTTACACAAACCCGTGCATTATAGTAAACTAGACAGAAAATAACTCTAGTATTACGCATCATATAAACCAATCTACCTCTGTTTCTAACTAAACTCCCAACTCTTACAATTAAGAATCATTAATAGCATTTCACATTTTTTGAGATAAACCCTTTAGCCCAAAAAAAAAGGTATTAGACATTGTCTCAGTTCCAGTAATATGCAGGGGAAGAAAGCCGGAGAGCAACAAAACCTAGCACTGTAATAACCTCATCAAAACTGGCGAAATCTATAAACAACTGACCTGTGAGCCGAATCTTTAAGAAGAAGAAGATGTTCATTATTGTTCGTCAATGAGAGACTTCAACCTCTGTCTGAATTCAGGAATCTCTTGTGCCTCCACGACCATCACAAGACCCGTCAACTGATAATTCTTCAACTGCTAGAATCGGCGTTATACCCTAAGTATTACAAACCACAAACAAGTGAATCAAACTTATGTGATTCCGGAAATAGTATGTTGGCATTAAAGAGATAACTTACCTCTTGAGATGTACCGAGCTGCGAGTGTATAGGGAATGTAAAGGACCAAGAGGTAAGCTGCAATGCATTTTTTCAACAAATGGTTAAGAGTATAACCTTTTCTTTTCACACGGGAAGTCGAGTAGGTAATGTGAGAATAAGTACCTCGAGAAAAATTTCATCTTCAGGAATATTGTTTCCTCGTTCTCTTCTTCACCACGACAGGGTTTCCTCTGCTTGGGATGCTTCAACTATATAACCAAGTATCTACATCACATAGTTAAAACAAGAAAGAGAACTCGAGAACCGCAAAAAAATCTTACAAGAACACTTACCTTATGAATCTTAGTGATTAGAATATATGACTTGAAGCGGAATGACCCTCGAAGCTGTTCTGTAGGCTGTAAACAGAAGTTAAAAATTGCAAAATTTCGTAGATTTTTAACATTGCTCATAAGAAAAGAAGTTGCCTAAAGTTAACTTTGAATGATCAAACCTCGTCTTCAGTGGCCCATGAGACTTCGTCGAACAATCCATCATATAGTGGAGGAAGGAGTTGTGGAGGAAGATTCATCACTCTTTGAGATACCAATAAACCGACATCTTTCGCCTTTTTCTCTACGAGTAGTTCTAGATCACTAGCAACATTCTTCTCCGAACAAACTTTGAGAAGAAACTCTTTTAGCTCTCTAAAGCACTTATTGTCCTGAACACACAAAAAAATATTATACAGTAGTTAATAGATTGCTTACCGCAAAGCATAATAGCAAATACGAACAAACACCTTTGAACATTATAATTACTTCAACAAGCTTAGCAATCAAATGAGATCATTCATAATCACAGCACATTATCAAGTCGATCATTAAGCATAGATAAAAGTAAATTCACTTAGCAAAGGTGAGTTACATGGCTTGCCTTGTATCTTGCCAAGTTAAGAGCAGTGACAAGAGCAAATAATGCATCATCCTCATCATCTGCTACTTTGACCACAGTTCCCACTTCCCACCGTTGTTTGATCCAATATCAAATCCACAAAACCACTCAAATCCCACTCCTTGTCATCGAGATAGTTTTGCAGGAGAATCTTGACTCCATGAAAGTATGTACCTTTCCCTTCAAAGATCAAACACCGAAATTACAACGTCACAAAAAGATAAACGAAATCAACAGCAGAGTAACTTCACAAAATCGCTTACCTGAGAGTCTTCTTCATCAGAGGATTCCAACAGTTGTTGCTCTTTCCTATTATTGATAAATTAGGGTACTTTGAATCTACAAAGTTAAGAATGAGACATACTTATCAAGTCACTACAATGTTCTGAATTGAGAAAGTCTCAAACTTTAAGGTAACTACTAACCAAAAGATATATCTGGAAGAGGCAATTTACGTCTAGCCGTTGAAGCAAAGGTAAGAGAACGCATAAACGGTGAAAATGCTAAAGGTTGATACTTTGACAATCTTCTTCTCCCTGATGGCCTTCGAGGCATCTACTCAATAAAAAAAAAATTCAGGCTAATTCACCAGAACCTATGCAAAGTTTGTCCCTTCTCTATGAACTGAAGATAATAATCATAGTTCATAAGAGAAGAGAGTATGAATAGCAAAACTTATTCATTAGACTAGTTTACCAGAAATCGAAAGTACTTAAAAATTTAAATTGAGAGGCTGTAAAATTTGGATTGAGATTGAAAAGTCTTTTAGTACTCATGAAACTTACCGACGGTGGAGCGAAGTTGAAACACCGGTCAGATAATCGGCGGCGACTGGATAGAGACGAAAGTCAGGGAAGAAGAACCTAGTCTACTAAAGAAACGGGACTAAACCGAATGGTTCAATTAAATCAGTCCATACCGGATCTTTTTCTTAATCAATCGTACCGGGACGGTTCGACTGTAAACCCGATCTCTGTTCTTTCCAAATCAAAGCCCACTTTTTAAACTGACCCAATTGGAGCCTAAACCGGAAGGAAAGGAGTGATGTTTTTTAATTAGGTGGTGAATGGAACAGTAACACAACAGCTAAGGTTTGGTACTAATTATTCACATCATCACATGGTCAAAACCAGTTTTACTGCTCATATTTTGAATAATGTTGCTCTCGTCAAAACCACCTTTTTCTAATTTGCTAAGTACACTTTACTTTTGTTTCTAAAATCCGATATATTTACTGTGTTTTTGGTTTTGTGATAATTACTTTGTGAGTTGTGGCAATAATTAACGAAGAGTTTAGCAAATTAGAATTTTCTTCGAAGAAAACAAAAAAGGTTTGTTGCGAAGAATTGAGGAAGTAAAAGTTAAGAGAAAGTTAGTTTCATTCACATGCTAAAACATGTGATCTCTTCGTAGATCTTTTGACTAAACCCAACGAATGACAAACTATTTAACAAATGAGTCCCGAAATATTAATAATTAAATTTTATTTCTTGTGTGTTTGCATGAAAAATGTGAGAGGTGACGAATGTCTTCTTCTGGATGAATTGCGTGTTAAGGTTTACCATCTTTGAATTCGAATACGACGTTACTACCTAAGCATGCAGCTTCAAACAAACTAACATTGTATCTTTTTTTTCAAGCAACTTCCTTAATCTCTCTTCCTTAAAAACCCCTAATCATTCACCACTTCTTCGCTCACTCCTCTCTATCTTTTACTATATTCAAACAGAAAATGAAGATGTTTATTATAATGTTCATGAGCTTTTCAGTTATCGCCTGCGTTGGGACCGGTCAGCCACTTGTACCGGCTCTAATCATAATGGGAGATTCAGTTGTCGATGCTGGTAACAACAACCACCTCAATACCCTCGTTAAAGCCAATTTTCCTCCCTATGGCCGCGACTTCTTCGCCCACAATGCCACTGGCCGTTTCTCTAACGGAAAACTTGCCACTGACTTTACCGGTTTGAACCAGCCTAATTCACTATCCACGTTACATATAGTAGTACCATTTATCATTTCCTTATCCTTAGGCTTTGTTTGTTGTTTGAGCAGCTGAGAGTTTAGGGTTCACTTCTTACCCGGTGGCGTACCTTAGCCAAGAAGCTAATGGGACAAATCTGTTAACCGGAGCCAATTTCGCCTCTGGTGCTTCCGGTTTTGACGACGGAACTGCCCTATTTTACGTAACTAACCTCCTCCTCCTCAACCCTGTTTAATCCGGCTATTAAGTTAGTTAAACTGGAATACTTTTAACATTTTATGGGTTTATCATATTGTAGAATGCAATAACATTGAACCAACAGCTGGAAAACTACAAAGAGTACCAAAACAAAGTGACGAACATTGTGGGAAGAGAAAGAGCAAATGAGATATTCTCAGGCGCGATTCATCTTCTAAGCACGGGATCAAGCGATTTTCTTCAAAGCTATTACATCAATCCGATCCTTAACCTGATTTTCACGCCTGATCAATACTCGGATCGTCTCTTGAGATCCTATTCCACCTTTGTGCAAGTAAATTAACCAATACCGTACCACACCGATCGAACCAACTTTTAATTTTTCCGGTTTACTCTGAACCGGTGGTCGATTTTTTTTTTTTTTTTGTTGGCAGAATTTGTATGGTTTAGGTGCTAGAAAGATTGGAGTGACGACGTTACCGCCCTTGGGTTGTTTACCTGCTGCAATAACGACGTTTGGTGAAGCTGGGAACAATACGTGCGTCGAAAGACTAAACCGGGATGCGGTTTCCTTCAATACCAAACTCAACAACACGTCTATGAACTTAACCAACAATCTTCCCGGTCTGAAATTGGTCGTCTTTGACATCTATAATCCTCTGTTGAGCATGGTCATGAACCCTGTCGAGAATGGTACGGTTTTTATCCAACCGCAACTTTATTTGACTAACACCGAAGACACTTTTTTCTCATTAAAAATATTACAATATTTATATATTTGAATGTAGGGTTTTTGGAATCAAGAAGGGCTTGTTGTGGAACCGGGACAGTGGAAACTTCGTTCCTATGTAATGCAAGATCGGTGGGTACATGTTCGAATGCTACCAATTACGTGTTTTGGGATGGTTTTCATCCATCCGAGGCAGCCAATCGTGTCATCGCAAATAATCTTCTTGTCCAAGGAATCCCCCTTATCTCTTAAACCTAAGTTTATTCCAAAATATTGATTCAAACAGTCAAAATATGATGAAATATATTCTAGATCATTATTTAAAGGTTTGGTTTCGAAATTATGGTTGCTTTAAACAAAACAGTCAAAATATTTTCTTTTTGTTATTCACATTCATCTTTTCTCTTATGTAACATCATCTTAACTAGTTACATCAAACACAGACTAATAGAGAAGAAACTCAAGAGTAAACTAATTTGTAATGTATATAATTTCAGTTACGGAGATATTGATCATATCAATAGTACATGGCGAAATGTATATATTGTATAATAATATAGGGATCCTAAATAAAATTTCTTCATTACAAAATTGGTCTTTCTCTTCTGAAGTAAAGAGGGACAAGTGAAGGTTTATCCATGGCGATTTAGCGCCCAAAAGCTCAAAAATTCATTCATGTCCACCGTTAATCATCACTGTATCCTCAACTTTCCTCATATCCCACCTTCAATTCCTGCGAATCATCGTCCCAAACTTCATTCTTCTCTTTCCCTCTATCGAAAACCCGAACGCCTCTTTACCATCTCTGCGTCTCTGTCGCTTTCACCAGCAACCATCCATGAGTGTTCTTCTTCCCCATCATCTTCTTCTTCATCGTTCGAGAAGGAAGAAAGGGAAGAGATTGAATCTATTGTTGATGGGTTTTTCTATCTGCTTCGATTGTCTGCTCAATACCACGACGTCGAGGTAACAAAAGCTGTACACGCTTCGTTTCTTAAGCTCAGAGAAGAAAAAACCCGTCTTGGAAATGCCCTAATCTCTACATATCTCAAACTTGGTTTCCCTCGTGAAGCTTTTCTCGTCTTCGTGTCTCTTTCTTCACCAACGGTGGTTTCTTACACAGCTCTTATCTCGGGTTTCTCAAGGTTAAACCTTGAAATTGAGGCTCTTAAGGTTTTCTTCAGGATGAGAAAAGCAGGTATTGTCCAGCCGAATGAGTATACTTTCGTAGCGATTTTGACTGCTTGCGTGAGAGTTTCGCGATTCTCGCTTGGGATTCAGATTCATGGATTGATAGTTAAATCAGGGTTTTTGAATTCTGTGTTTGTTGGTAATTCGTTAATGAGTCTGTATTCAAAGGATTCTGGGTCTTCGTGTGATGATGTGCTTAAGTTGTTCGATGAAATTCCTCACAGAGATGTGGCTTCTTGGAACACTGTGATTTCGAGTTTAGTGAAAGAGGGAAAGTCTCATAAAGCTTTTAATTTGTTTTATGAGATGAACAGAGTCGAAGGACTTGGAGTTGATTGTTTTACGCTTTCAACGCTTTTGAGCTCTTGCACTGATTCTAGTGACTTATTGAGAGGCAGAGAACTCCACGGTCGTGCAATTAGAATAGGGTTGATGCAGGAATTGAGTGTCAATAACGCTTTGATTGGGTTTTATTCTAAATTTGGGGATATGAAAAAGGTAGAGAGTTTGTACGAGATGATGATGGTGCAAGATGCCGTTACTTTCACGGAGATGATCACTGCTTACATGGCATTTGGAATGGTGGATTCCGCTGTTGAGATATTCGAGAATATAACTGAGAAAAACACTATTACCTATAACGCGCTCATGGCTGGGTTCTGTAGAAACGGCCATGGCTTGAAGGCACTGAAATTATTCACTGAAATGCTGCAGAGAGGTGTTGAGTTGACGGATTTCAGTTTAACAAGCGCTGTGGACGCTTGTGGTTTAGTTTCAGAGAAGAGAGTAAGCGAACAGATTCACGGGTTTTGTATTAAGTTTGGATGTCTTTTAAACCCTTGTATCCAGACTGCGTTGCTTGATATGTGCACAAGGTGTGAAAGGATGGCAGATGCTGAGGAGATGTTTGAACAATGGCCTTCTAATCTCGATAGGTCGAAGGCAACGACGTCAATACTCGGTGGTTACGCTCGGAATGGCTTACCTGATAAGGCTTTATCGCTATTCCATCGCACTCTCTGTGAAGAGGAGTTGTTTTTAGATGAAGTTTCGTTGACTTTGATTCTTGCGGTCTGCGGGACATTAGGGTTTCGGGAAATGGGTTATCAGATCCATTGCTATGCTCTTAAAGCTGGCTACTTTTCTGATGTATGCTTGGGGAATTCTTTGATTAGCATGTATTCGAAATGTTGTGACTCAGATGATGCCATAAAGGTTTTCAACACTATGCAAGAACATGATGTTGTTTCTTGGAACAGCTTGATTTCTTGCTACATCCTTCAAAGAAATGGTAATGAGGCACTGGCTCTATGGTCGAGGATGAATGAGGAAGAGATCAAGCCTGACATGATCACGCTCACTCTTGTTATTTCTGCATTTCGGTATACAGAGTCAAATAAGCTTAGTAGCTGCCGTGATCTGTTTCTCTCCATGAAGACTATCTATGACATTGAACCAACGACTGAACATTACACTGCATTCGTCCGTGTTCTGGGTCATTGGGGTCTTCTTGAAGAAGCGGAAGACACAATAAACTCGATGCCGTTTCAGCCCGAGGTCTCTGTTTTGAGAGCTCTGCTTGATAGCTGCAGAGTCCATTCAAACACAAGCGTTGCAAAACGAGTAGCAAAGCTTGTACTATCGACAAAACCAGAAAACCCGTCTGAGTACATCCTCAAATCCAACATCTACTCAGCTTCTGGACTCTGGCATCGCTCTGAAATGATAAGAGAGGAAATGCGGGAAAGAGGTTACCGGAAACATCCTTCTAAGAGCTGGATAATCCATGAGAAGAAAGTACATTCCTTTCACGCGCGTGACACATCCCACCCGCAAGAGAAAGATATATACAGCGGATTGGAGATACTGATAATGGAATGTCTGAAATCTGGATACGAACCAAACACAGAGTTTGTTCTTCAGGAGGTTGATGAGTTTATGAAGAAGAGTTTCTTGTTTCACCACAGCGCGAAACTCGCAGTGACTTATGGCATTCTCACAAGCAATACTCGGGGAAAGCCGGTTCGGGTTGTGAAGAACGTGATGCTCTGTGGTGATTGTCATGAGTTCTTCAAGTATGTTTCAGTTGTGGTAAAGAGAGAGATAGTTTTGAGAGATTCGTCAGGATTTCATCATTTTGTGAATGGCAAGTGTTCTTGTAGAGATCTCTGGTGAATCAACGAAGACCTTAGTTTTTGTAATGTTTAATTTATATAATCATAAGTTGTTAATACGAGAGTTTTGGGAGCTCTGCTCGATAGCTACAGAGTCCATTCAAAGTTTCAAACAAAAAAGTTGATATTACAACTTGGATACAAGAGTGTTTTGGTTTGGATTGGTTAGGACGGGGTTGAAATTGATAGAAATCAAAGTTTGGGGTTAAAATTGATAGAAATAAAAGTTTGCATGTGAAAAGAAAAGAGAGAGTGGAAAGATGGACGCTTGGCACGAGGTGACGAGGGAGCAACCACTTATTACCAAATGTTATTCTTCCATTCACCTTCTTTTAAATTCTTTGCTCCTAAAACCGAAAGCAAAAAAAAAGTTAAAATAAAACTCTCTTCTTTAATTTTGATTCTTCGTCTTCTTATTTCTTCTCAAAGAAAGAGATATTAAGCGTGAGAGAGAGATGGGAGATGAAGATGTTGATGGGAAGTGTAGAAACATGTCTGCATGTTCCTCAACGACTTCGTATTCAACTAAACTCTTTCTCTTCATGGTTCCTCTTGTTGTCATTTCTGCTTTCGTCTTTGTAAATATTGGTCCTAAAACTCCAACTTCTTTCTTAACCTCTTTGTCCACTTCTTCTCATCATCTCCCTCCTTCTCCGTCTCTGCCTCCGGCTCCGGCGCCGGCGCTATCTCCTCTGCCACCGGAGATGCTTCCCTCGTTGTCAGCATCATCTTTATCTACTAAAGTGGAATCTATTCAGGTTAGAGAAATTACTTAGAAATACCAAAATTATTCCTTTCTTCATTCTTCATCTTTGCATGTCTTTTCTTCTTTCCGGCTATTTTATTTATTTATTTTCTATTCTTATTTCTTACAAACAAATATTTATTTTAATGTTGTTTTACCAACATATATCATAACATTTATCATTTATGTTTTAAATTCCGTGGTCAAACTACAGTCAACTGTAAAAAATATTTTGTCAACTAGTCAAATGTGAATCTTAATTCGTTTTCATTTAAGACCAGTCGCCAAAACCGCAAAATAAGGAAGCAAAGATTACAGAGAAATGTTTTTTTGATATACGTAGGGACGGGTGATATAAATTTGAACTAATTAATCAACAACAACACATATGTTTTTATTTCTTTGAAAGTAATTTATTTACTGATATGGAATCATTCTTTAATTTCATTTATGTACAATAGTCTAAAGAATAACATTGATTCAACAGGATGATTATAATCGCACGATTCAAATGAATCTGATCAACGTTACTACAACGAGTAGTAACGTCACTTCTACGGCATCATTGGAACCAAAGAAGAGAAGAGTTCTTAGCAATTTAGAGAAGATCGAATTCGAGCTACAAAAAGCTCGAGCCTCCATTAAAGCCGCTTCGATGGATGATCCCGTGGACGACCCGGACTATGTTCCTCTTGGTCCTATGTATTGGAACGCGAAGGTCTTTCATCGGTAAGTAAAAAGAATATTTATGTTTACTTTCTAATCTTTTAAGAAAGAAAAAAAAATTAAGTTACTACAATTTGGATTCGCTAATAATTTATTAGAATTTAATTTAAGTCAAACGGGTTGGTACTAAGAATTTATTGGCTCGTTAAAAAAGTATCTGAATTAAATTAAAGTCAAACAGGTTGGAAACTATGAATTTATTGGCTTGCTAATTATTATTTGAACTAAATTTAAGTCATACAGGTTGGCATTATGAATCATAATTAAGGCTTGGAACTGGTTTTTACTTTGTACTAAATTGATGGGGAAACCTGGCAAGGAAGTTTCAATTAAATTTGAGTTACGTTTTTAGTAATTTTTTATATTTAATTTCTTGCTAAATTGTAGAAATTTTTTTTCATTAAATTAGTGAATGCAAGAGATTTGTGGTGTCCCATCTTATACAGTTTATATACAGTTTATATGCGTAGCGTAAGCAGAGTAAGGAATCACATACCTTATTTTTTTGGGGGAACTATATTCGTAAAAGCAAAATATTATTATTGGCCCATGTTACATGGTTTAGTAAAATAAGGTAACCAATGACGGCATAACTTGAGGATTGATCTTGAAAACCAGATTAAGTAAAGACATTCTAGCCTGTGCACAAAATGTTTCATGTGGTCCAGTGTAGAGAATGGGACAGATTTTCTTATGATAATTTGCTAACACTACATGATGTGCTTACAATTTTTTTTGTTTCTGTAATGAAATGTTTAGGAGTTACTTGGAGATGGAGAAACAATTCAAGATATATGTGTACAAAGAAGGCGAGCCACCGTTGTTCCATGACGGTCCATGCAAAAGCATCTACTCTATGGAAGGAAGTTTCATCTATGAGATGGAAACCGATACGCGTTTCCGGACCAATAATCCTGACAAAGCACATGCTTTTTATTTACCCTTTAGTGTTGTCAAGATGGTAAGATACGTGTATGAACGCAACTCCCGCGATTTCAGCCCCATCCGAAATACAGTCAGGGATTACATCAATCTTGTGGGTGATAAATACCCATATTGGAACCGCAGCATCGGAGCCGATCACTTCATACTTTCTTGCCACGACTGGGTACGCTAACAATATATTTCCCCCACTAGGACGTATATCGTCTGATTAGCTAGTTATCGTTATAATCTTGAAAATCTCTTTGGTATAGGGTCCTGAGGCAAGCTTTTCTCATCCACATTTAGGACATAATTCGATTCGAGCTTTATGTAATGCCAACACGTCAGAGAAATTCAAACCAAGAAAAGATGTGTCAATACCGGAGATTAATCTACGGACAGGATCATTAACTGGATTGGTCGGTGGGCCATCACCTTCCAGCCGTCCAATCCTTGCCTTCTTTGCAGGGGGTGTACACGGACCGGTAAGGCCAGTCCTGCTCGAACATTGGGAGAACAAAGATAATGACATTAGAGTCCACAAGTATCTCCCTAGAGGAACGTCTTATTCTGACATGATGCGGAACAGCAAGTTCTGCATTTGTCCGAGTGGTTATGAGGTTGCGAGCCCGAGGATCGTGGAAGCACTTTACTCGGGTTGTGTCCCGGTTCTGATAAACTCAGGCTACGTTCCTCCTTTCAGCGATGTATTGAACTGGAGATCGTTCTCAGTCATCGTTTCAGTGGAAGACATACCGAATTTGAAGACGATATTGACAGCGATATCGCCGAGACAGTACCTAAGGATGTACAGAAGAGTTTTGAAGGTAAGGCGACATTTTGAAGTGAATTCTCCGGCCAAGAGGTTTGATGTGTTTCATATGATTCTTCATTCGATTTGGGTAAGGAGATTGAATGTGAGGATCCGTGAGGTCTAAGTTTGGTCGGGTGTGTTTAATAAATTTGTCAGATTTTTGTCTGTTTAGGGTGTGTAATACAAATAACTGGAGTTTTCATGTGTCATTATTGTGAAATCATTATTGGTGTTTTCATGTGTCAAATATGTTGAGTGTTTTAGTTCATTAATTTTGTAATAAGCCAATAATGATTATATTTGCATATTTTTAATTTGTTACTCTCTCTGTTTCACAAAGAGTGTCATTTTAGAGTTTTGCACACAGATTAAGAAAATATTAAATTTTTTGTTTTTTCTAAACAAAAACATCATTAACTATATACCTAAACATAATCTGTCCAATAGTAAAACAATCTGCAGAATACTAATAGTCATAAAACATAAAAAATCATTAAATTTTGCATTGAAAACCTAAAACGACACTCTTTGTGAAACAAAAATAAAACCTTAAAACGACACTCTTTATGAAACGGAGGGAGTATTTGATATGTCACAAATAATCAAGTGTAAATAGTAAAAATAGCTTATGCATTGAAATACTGTGACTATTAATTAATCGGATAAGTGATAATTAGGTGACTTTTCGGTGTTCATTTACCCTGTTAACTAAATAATTTCAGTTGAACTATATTTTATATTAGACAAATTGATATAAATACTTTTTTTTATTTTTTTTGCTAATAAGAATGTAAATACATGTCCAAGGTTTGGGCTCAGCTATTCAAGATTCACATGTAGCTGGGCCTGGGCCAAGCCGGGTAACGATTTGTCCATTGAGAAAAACACTAGTGGCAGATTCGTAAATTTTATGTTCACATAAGGGGTTTTACGTCATTTAACGGTGAAAGCTTCGACGTTTGAGCATCGGAAAGCGCAGTAGCAATAGTAGCGGATGGTTGTCACGTAATTTCTCTATCTCCTTCTCTGCTTCTGCAGCTATAATTGCTCTGTCAAGTATTATTGTTACTATCATTCATCTCTTCTTGGGATTCACGTTATGCGTGCGTATGTATGTCCAATTAATCTGAGAACTTGTTTGATCCGAAAGCAAGTCCCTTGAAAGGTCATGAGAAAAACGTTTCGTTTGGTTTAACGCTATAGTTTTGTTTTGACTGACTTTCTATGAGAGACTTTCTGAGACTCACAAATTTTCAGATTCTTGGTATGGAAAGCTATTCAATAAACTAGACCATTTGGTTGCGTCCAAAACATTGTCGAGTTTTGAATTTTGGACACAAGAACGTTCCAACATTTATATTAAAATCGTACAATGAGCAAAAGCTTATCATAGTACTAACATTACTTAAACCTAAAAGTCCAAAGTTTAGAGCTCTATATATGTTAGACTCTTTCTCTCCAAGATCAGCAACAACTACCACGGGTTTGGGGGCTGCGATATCGGTGGCCAGCCAGAAGAAGCAACCATCATCAGACTATTGTATTGATCACCAAGACCGATAGTTTGATCTCCTCCGGCGGTTTGGTTGATGTTCATCATCAAACCCTGATCTCTTAGTATTATAGCTCTCAGCTTCTTCACCTGCATCACAAATCAGTTTTGTGGTGAGGAGGGGTCTCTTTGACAGAATAAAAAAACCTAAAGCGATAAAACAAGAAAACATTGTAGTAAAAAAAAAAGGACCCCATGATTTTATGATAGTGTCTAGACCTCATCTTGTAGCATCTGCTTCTCTCTCCAAATGACATCGTACTCTTGCCTAAGCGAGTCGTATGACTCTTCTAGATGCTTCACCTTCCACCGTGAACGACGGTTCTGGAACCAAACCGCGACCAGACGTGGCTCCAGACCAAGCTCATTCGAAAGCTTCAGCTTCCTCTCTGAATCTAATTTGAAATCTTCTTGAAAACGTAGTTCAAGCGAAGCTATCTGTTCACTCGTTAGCCTCTTTTTCTTCTTTATCATCTCGTTGTTGTTACTCGGACATTGGTACGCATTGATCAACTTGTCTGATTCCGGTACAGTGATAACCGGTCCGGTTTGCGTAACAGCATGCGTATACGAATTTCCTGATATATATATAAAAAGATTAAGAAGAAAGGAATAACAAAAGAAACGACAAAACGCACTACATAAACGAATCTCAACGTTTGAAAAAGTGACGTCCATTTGTTACTTTTAGAAAAACAGAAGAACATCTTCTTTTTTTTCTTTTTGCAATGTGAAACTATATTGCAACAAAAAAAATACAATTTTACAGTAAAATGTAACTGAAGAGATTTGAAAGAATTAATGAAACATAATAATGAACGAAAGAACATCTACTAAGCCTTAACCAAAAAAAAAACATAAGAACATGTATTCCACTTCTCATCAGAAAAGTGTGACGATCCAAGATTTTAGAATGACGTCTAGAAATTAAAAACTATCTCTAAGAAAAATTCATATACCACTAAATAAGTGTGGTAGTATATCTGTATATGAATTAATTGAAATCAAACAATAATGGTATAGGGTTTAAATGATAACGATAAAATCTAGTTGAAGGGTGATCTTTTATTTTTTTTGGTAAAAAGTTGAAAAAAATGATCTTGACGGATAATCTAAGAATGTAAATGGTATAACAAAGAAAATCTGACGAGTTATCTAACAGAATAATTGATTTTTTTTTTTTTTCCTAATTGAATCACTGCTTATATATATAGTAGTAATAATCCACGAAATAGCTAAAAACAACCAGAAAATGAAAAAAAAAAATGGACGGTTTAACGTAGTTAATATATAGGTTGATAAAACAAATTATTTTAAAAGTATTTTCACAATTACTGTGAAAAATCTTTTGGCTAGTAAAAATGGAATTATTACTCTGGGTGACTATTTTTAATACTGAATATTTTGTCCAGATATATACTTTATTTGAAAATTATTTCACAACCTAATTTATACTACATATTCGTCCGTTTTTATTTCCAATAAATTTTGTTTACCAATTTCGTAAATTAAGCTATTGCGCTTGTTTTTACCCGACTCCTTGTAAATGTATAACAAAATAAAAATAGCTATGGTTTAGTACTTTAGTGTTTAATTTTCTACACTATTAATTGAAGATATTGTTTAATCTTGAATTTTCATCAGAAAGTAACGTTTCTAGATAACATATCCCAAGGTTTTTGGAATGCCGCCTAGGCCTAGGGTGCTTCCTCACATAAATCATATACGAGAAAGTATGCGGTTGTATATATATTCCAAATTTGTGATTCTTTTCATCAATTCACAAGAATTTCGAAAACTCATGAAGGGGAAAATAAGGTATATATATGGAATATTCTGTCTGTATTAAATGAACAAAAAAAAAGGTGACATTGTTGTTAATTTGTTACAAAGAATCTCAAAATTGAAGATAACTATCACATAGAAAGAAACTCAAGGTAAGTGAAGCATTTAAACCTAACGGGAGGATGTACTACATTCTCTTCTTTTATTTAAATTTCATGGATTTTTCTAACGTGAATTAAACCAGCACTTACACATCTATATGTTCTTATAAAGAGTTTTTATATATAGTTCATGGATTTGTTAGGGCGAAAACAAAGTTCATGGATTTGTCAACCGTGAAATTAAACCGGCACTTGCAGTGACACATCTATATATGTGCTTCTAATATAAACCTACATTTTGATTAATATGGATTGAAAAACTTACTACATTAGAACAACACCACAAAGAGATAAGATCATGAATAAACCTACGGAACGAAAGCATCTATATTTGTAAATTGATCTGGCATGTATGTGTGCATATGTATGTATACCTGCATAAGGATCATAGTTGAAGCTGTGTAGCCAGTTATTAGACTCCAACCGTGGTGGTGGCATGAAAGCAACTCTCTCGTTTTGTACGTTGCTCGTCTTTGACCATTCCATTTTCTTTCCTTTATTAAGAAGACATGAAAGATGATTCTCAAAGGAAGAAAACTTAATTAGGGTTTCCTACAATGAAGAAACTAAACATAGAAAAGTTAGGGTTTTGTTGGACCATACGAGCGGTAAAGGCGTTTCTTCTACCCACTTTGTCTTTTGGAGGTGTGCAACAATTAAATTGTGAGAGCAAGCAGTAGACAGGAGATTACATATATAAGGAGATATATAAAGACAGAGATCGATGCTGATGTGATGTTTTGTCTCACTTGGACGTCATCATTCATCATCTCCGATCCACAGCATTTACGTAAATTGATATATCTGTTGAATCTAACGGTCAAACTTAGATTTTTATTTTTCTGTTTTTTAATAGTCGTCTCTAACAAATGGTTTAAACGCAAATTAGGGTGTGATTGCGGAGGAGGTTAGTAGAATTTGCAATTGTTAGTGTTATGAAACGATTTATTCGATTGGTATATGATTCAAACAGAGACGTTCGCGAACTAATAATCATGACTGGTTAATTAACATATATGTTAAGTTAAGGGTGTAAAACGCTAATACTATGATGAGTACGTATGAGTTAAATTCTTTGCTCGTGAATTTGTATAAAACCTCTAATATCTGTATATATATATATATATATATGAATATATATTATATAGTACTTTTAAACACATATATAATTAGTAATATTTATTTAAAATAATTATATAGAAAACATAAAATGTGTAATGTCAAAATGTTGTCTATTACAAGTTTGAGCCAACGAAGACTCTTTCGTATTATTTGGAAGCCATGTAAAACTTTTAAATCAGATCGAATTGTTACGAGACTTGGGATTCCAATTTCCAAAACGTTTAAAATAATGGATTGGCAAATTCTGTACAACACACCAATTCTATACTTAAAGAAACGGTCAAAGGATAGAATCATCAAATGGTTAAAGCATAAACTCTCTGTGGGCTTTAACATTTCAATCACATTACTTGACTGATTTGTATATGGAATGTAGTTGAAAAGAAAATTGACGGAACATTGATAAAATTTGAGAGGAAGATTTGTAACATTTATGTAGTTGATAGAGGTTGAGGTATCGACAGTCAAAGTCAAGCTTAAAATAAGAGAAATGGTCCCCTAAGAAAACTCCATCAAAAGTTCAAAACTGACGACATGGTTCCCCCTGTGATATAAACTATATTTGCCATCATTTTTTGCCCCTAAGATTTTTTGTTCTTGTTTTGTCTTATATATATATATATATTATATACAAGCACCATCTAAAATTCACAAAATTTTATATGATAATGCAATAAGGTTTGTCATTATTAGTAAGTCCATAACCATATATATATATATATATGTGTGCAGTAAACTGAAAGGCCAAAAAGCTACGGTAAATATGTATATGTACAGTAACATGAAAAAGCAAAAAGCTAACTTTGAAAGCAACCTTTGCATTTAAAGCTAAGAATCAACACAAATAGCCAAGAAGATCGTATATATATAAATTAACTTTAGTCACTGATCGCAAATTATTTAGACCAACAAAAAAACACCCAAAGAAGTTTAGTATCAGAGGACTTCCAAGTATAAAGCATCAGCAAATCGATACATATTAACGACAAGATTAATTGCGCCTTGTCCAGTTGATAATTAAGACAAAACGTTGTTGCGTTAACGAGATCGTCCTAGTGAAATTGTAGTCAAAATTTGAAAATTGGAAAAGTTGTTTCATCAGAGATTATGAGCTAGTTCCATCTTAGCATCCCAAATTTTACAATTGAATTAAAGCTGCGAAAGAATGCGTTTTTGGTTGATTAAGGATGTTCTTTTAATTTGTAACTTTCTGTTGCGTTTTGAAGATTAGGCTACATAAATACATGATAGATCAAACGATGAATTTTCGTCTCAGAATAATGACTTGTATAACAGAAGCTCTCTGTCTCTATTGGGAGAACCGGAGATAATTGTATAAAATACATTCTTTTATATAAGATGATATTAATCTAAGTTTCCTAATTTAAGATAAATATAAATATAAATAATACTTTAAAGATAAATGTAAATATTCCTAAACTAACTTATGATAATTTTCTAGATCCTTCTCGAGATCTTCATGATTTTCATAATCTCGGTCGATCTCCGGTTCTCCCAATACCCCCCGGCAAGCTCATACGTGGTTACACGTTTGAGATTGGACAAGTCTTCAGAATAACGGCTTTTATACCAGGCCGTCGTGTCATCATCGACGTTTATACCCGATTGAAAGGTTCAAAACGGCTACAATACCTAGCCGTTAGGTCATCGACGTTTATATCCGATCGTAGGGTTCAAAACGGCTACAAAACCCAGCCGTTAGGTCATCGACGTTTATACCCGATCGTAGGGTTCAAAGCGGCTACAAAACCCAGCCGTTAGGTCATCGACGTTTATACCCGATCGTAGGGTTCAAGTAATAAAAATAACACCCGCGATTGCGAGGTTCGGATGTTGCTCGCGATGGCGAGACTAAAAAAAACAACTCACGAGGGCGAGTAGTTTAATCAAAAGGAGAAAGTTAAACTCGCGAGGGCGAGAAAACATCATTGTTCCCGAAACTGGTTTTTTTTTTTCTTTCTTTGCGGAAGCTAACGTAACGGATCCAAAATCCACAAAAAGGATCTTGGCTCTGATACCATGATAAATTGATGAGAGTAAGAACACAAAAGTGTTTAGGAAGAATTATAATAGACTCTCATGAGAATAATTGTATAAAATACATTCTCTTATATAGAGATGAGATTAATCTAAGTTTTCTAATTTAAAATAAATATAAATGTAAATAATACTTTAAAGATAAATGTAAATATTTCTAAACTAACTTATAATAATTTTCTAGATCCTTCTCGATCTTCATGATTTCCATAATCTTGGGCGATCATCTCGATCATCGATTTCGGTCGATCTCCGGTTCTCCCAATAGTCTCGTTTCATTTTTTCCACTTATTGATGAACAAGATCGTTTCAAGTGGTCATCTTCTATACTTATCAAAGCTTGCGATATCGTTTTAATTAGAAGACAAGACAACAACTCAAATCGATTAATTAACTTCTAAACTGATATATATATATATATGGCATTTCAAATGATATATATATACCTAGAAATTTGGATATAAACAGAAATTAGCACTAACGCCGTTTATGAATCCATATCGTTCTTTAACTATCAATTGCTCACCGATCCATCTAACTTTTGTGTACTATATGTTTCCACGTACGATAACAAATCATATAATCTCTATTCCACATATATACATTTCATTTTGAATAGACTATTTGTTCCTTGACTTTTTGATAATAATCTTTCATATAGTAAGAAGTTATGTTTAGAACCAGAAGGTAATTATTGGCTGGTATCATGATTAAAACGACAAATTAACATTTTGATATATATGATATGGTCGTACAAAATGAAAATCCTCATAAGACCTTTTAACAGAGTCCGATGCATGCATTAGACAAAAAGGAAGACAGAACGAAAAACTCAGATATTCAGGATCAGAAGAATCCATTATTATTGTTTTTTTGGAAATATTTAGATATGATATCATTTATTTAGAAGAAATTCATTTTTGATCTCTTTTTATTGTTATCAAAATAATAGAAAAATAATAGAAAAAATTAGTTACCAGAGAAAACTACAAAATTATTTTTGAAATAAGGCAGTCAAATTATACTGGTTTATAAAATAAAATAAAAATTACTGGTTTCAAAATTTTGTTTTTGTTTACACCGATTATCTTTTCGCAGTTTATTTGTTTTCGATTGTGTAGTGAAAGTAGTTGAAAGTCTGTGGATGTCTTTGGTGAAGTATAATAATTTAACATTTTCGTGGATGTCTTCCGAGTAATTACAACAACTATAATTTCATTGGATTTCATTTAATATGCCAATGGCAATAGGTGATAAATTAAATTAATATATATATATATATATATATATATATATATATATATATATCACGTTTGTCTTTTTTAAATCAGAAAACCAGTTTTTTATTCACACTTAGGCCCTCAATGTTTGGTAGTTTTTAATTGGTTTTTAGATTCTAGTTTTTGGATTTTGGTTTTTGATTTTTGTAGTTTTTGATTTTTGGTGTAGATTTTAGTTTTTGGAAAAATTTTGAATGGTAATTTGTTTAGGTTTTAGTTTTTCTACATAGAATAAAGTTTTAGTTTTAAATGAATTGGTAAATGGTAAAAATAGCATATCTAAAATAAAATTAAAAAATTAAAAAAAAATTGACGTAAATTATTTGGAAAAACCCACAAAACTTGGTTTTTGGATTTTGTGAAGAAAAGCCACAATCTCCTAAAATCTGGTTTCCCTAATTTTTAAGAAATCTACTTTTCGTAAAATCATAAATGTGTAATTATTGGATTTTAGCACAATCATAAGCAAAAATACTGCAGTCATTTAAAGGCCTTTATCTTATTTTAACAACAACAACCCAAATAGAAGCCCAAAATTTAGGCCATTAAAGAGTTAAACAAGCAAGCTACTACATTTAGGCAGACTAGAACCAAGCCCACACATTTCACATTGCCCTTAGTTAATTAAGGCGTGTACAATGCATTCGTTCGATTTTTTTTATCAAAAGACAGTAACTGGAACACGTTTGATTGGACGTTCATTTATGTTAAAATCATACAAGCTCCTCGTAGTCCAACGTTACATAAAACTAAAAGATTGTATCTCTCGAAGATCAGCAGTAACGAACTACGACGGAAAAGGCTATGGTGGCCAGCAAGAAGAACCAACCATCATCCGATATCATATCCACCAGTACCGTAAATTTGATTTCCTCCGGCGATTTGGTTGCTGTTCATCATCAAACTCCGATCTCTTAGTATTATAGCTCTCAGCTTGTTCACCTGCATCACAAATCAGTTTTGTGGTGAGGAGGGGTCTCTTTGACATAATCAAAAACTAATTAAGGGGATAAAAAAAAGAAGAGATAATAATAGTAAAGAAGACCTCGTCGTGTAGCATCTGCTTCTCTCTCCAAATGGCATCGTACTCTTGCCTAAGTGAGTCGTATGACTCTTCGAGATGCTTCACCTTCCACCGTGCACGGCGGTTCTGGAACCAAACCGCGACCTGCCGTGGCTCCAGACCTAGCTCCTTCGCTAGCTTCAGCTTCCTCTCGGAATCTAATTTGAAATCCTCTTGAAAACGTAGTTCAAGCGAAGCTAATTGTTCACTCGTTAGCCTCTTATTCTTCTTTATCATTTCATTGTTGTTACTCGGACATTGGTACGCATTGATGATCTTTTCTGATTCCGGTACAGGGATAACCGGTCCAGTTTGCGTATTGGCAGACTTATACGAATTTCCTGCTATTTAAAACAATAAAATATCTTAACAACAACCAAAACAATAAAAAATCAAAAACTTGAGTTCTAAACGACAAAACGTACAACACTGATACTAAAAGACGAAAAAGAATTGCTGAATTAGCTGAACTATCAGTTCAATTGGCTGAAAAAATAAATAGTTGCTGCAGATCTGAACTGGAAAAAGCATCAGTTTAATAACCATCACAACAGCAGATTCCTTGACTTAAGAGTCAAGATAATCAAGTCCCTTAACCTCTCATCAGAAAGGTAATGGTCAATTGGTCATTATTTAACATTTCCCAAGGTTTTTGAAATGCCACAAAGGAATGTTTCAGATAAATCCTATAAGAGAACATTAGAGTTTTTTCAGCCTAAATTTGTGATTCTTTGCATCATTACAAGAAAACACTTGAAAGTGGGAAAATAAGTTTCCTTTTTTCTTGTAAGTTCATGGATTTATTGTGACGAGAAACAAAGTTCATTGATTTGTCTAATGTGAATTAAATCAGTACTTACACATCTTTGTGTGCTTATAAGACTTGGATTTGTTGTGACGAAAACAAAGTTCATTGTTTTGTCAAACGTGAAATTATACCGGCACTTACACATCTACATATGTTATTGTGTTTAATTATACAATATAATAGTATAAACCTACATTTAATAATTGATGAATATCTATGGATTAAAAAACATACACTTGTAAATTTGTTTGGTATATATAATAATATATGTGTGCGTATATATATATATACCTGTGTAAGAATCATAGTTGAAGCTGCGGAGCGAGTTAAAGGAGTTAGACTCCAGCCACGGTGGTGGCATGAAAGCAACTCTCTCGTTTTGTACGTTGCTCGTTGTTGACCATTCCATGTCCTTTATTTCCTTTCATAACAAGATATGAAAGTCGATTAAAAAGGACGAAAACTTAGGGTTTATTAAAACGAAAAAAAATAAAAAATAAATAGAAATTAGGGTTTTGTTGGACCATACGAGCGGTGGAGGCGTTTCTTCTATCCACTTTGTCTTTTGGAGGTGCAACAAACTAGTGTGAGAGCAAGCAGTAAACAGGAGATATAAAGATAAGATCGTGGAGATAGAGATACTGAAGAGAAAGAGAGAGATATGAAATGTGATATTTTGTCTCACTTGCTCGTCATCATTCATCATCTTACGTGGATGTCATCATTCATTTACGTAAGTTTGATATATTAATTTTGTTGAATCTAACGGTCATACTTAGATTTTTTGTTGTTGTTGTCGTCGTCGTAACGGTGAAAAAATGGTCAAAACGCAAGTTAATTAGGGTATGATTGTGGTTGCTAGAATTTGCATATATAAGCGTTAATGAAAAGTTTATACGATTTTTATATTATTGAAGTGGATATATAAGTTTGCAAGAAAACCATGAGTGGTTTAACTTATATTAAGTCAAATTAAATGTGTAAAACGCAAACACAAACGACTATGATCTAACTATTATTAAACTTAAAAAAAAAAAACTTTTAGAAACATTGGACTGGCAAACTCTGTACAACATACAACGCACCAATTATATACTTTTAAAATGGTCATTAGAACCATCAAAAGGTAAAGCATAATGTAGATATACGGATTAATTGTATTAAAAAGCTCGATCTTCTAAACTTGAATCATTTACCATTTACATAAATCTACTTGTGGGCTTTAACATTTTAATCACCACTTAATATATACCGATTACTAAAGACATGGAAATATAAATGTAGTTGAAAAGAAAATTGACCGATCACTGAAAAAATTTTGGATGAAGATTTGTAGTTTCATGTAATTAATATAGGTGGGGGTATCAATAGTCAAAGTCAAGCTTAAAATAAGTGAACTGGTCCCAAAACTGACAACATGGTTCCCCCATCTATTGGGTATTATAGAAATATGCTTCCATTTCTTTTGCCCTAAAATTTTCTTGTTCTTGTTTTGTCTTATATATATTCAGCATCTAAAAATTCCTAAAATTTATATAGTAATGCAATAAGGTTTGTCACTATTGGTAAGTCCACAAACCACATGTATGTGCAGTAATCTGAAAGGCCAAAAGGTACGATAAAAGATGTATATGTGCAGTAACATGAAAAAGCAAAAAGCTTACTTTGAAAGCAACCTGTGCAAGCTAAGAATCCACACAAATAGCCAAGTAGATCATTTATATAAAGAGTGTAACCAATAAAAAGAAGTATTTGTAAATTAATATTTAGTAATGGAATCAAATTAGACCCCAAAAAAAATAGAATAATTTTGAAAACTAAGTATATATCAAAGGACTTCCAAATATAAGTACCAACAAATCGATAAATCAAAAGAAAGATTAACTGCGCTTTCTCGAGCTGATAAGAAAACGAGCCTCCTATTGAATTTGTAAAAGCCTTACGAAATAACAATATAATATATGAGGGACTTGTCTAAAATGTGTGTGATCTTGAATTTTGTTAGGAGATTTTTGGTTCATCGATCGGAGATTGTGAGCTGGGCACACTTTATGGTTCCATTTCAGATATTCATCCCAAAATTTACAATTTATTAAGGCTCATAGTCATAGCTGTGTAAGAGGAAGTTTTGGTTGATAAATTTAGGAGAGTAAAGGAATCTTTCTATATGTTAAAATTGTATAAAAATGTATAGCTTTTGAAAGAGATGAGACATCACAATCTTGATAGCGCTTTTTTTGTATCTGTGTTTGATAAATATTAGTGGCTTTGATGACTTAATAGTGCATACGATAATTTTGATAACAACTTTATATAGGATTAATATATATTTGGCAACCTTCAATAAATTAAAGTCTTTGCTATGGACCAAAAAAAAAAAAACGAAATCCCTATTCCACATCAAATTTTGATTTGAATAGATTATTTGTTCTTTAGGGCTCTTAATTTTCTGATTTTTATGTTTTCATGAAGAAAGGTATTAATCAAATTATATGTTAAAACCATAAGGTACTTGGATGGACGTATTTCACAGAATGAGCCTACATATGAAACGACAAAAAAAAATAAAAATATGATAGGGTCAAAGAAAGTAATTGCAACCTCATAAACTTCTAACAGAGTCTGATGCATCCGACAAAAAGAAAGGCATAAGTAAAAAGTCAGAAATTTTAGATGAAGAGAATCAATCCGATCAGGACAATCCATCCGTTGTTATTGTTTTTTTTGGAACTTTTCAGAAATAGTTTCATTACTTTAGAAGAAATTCGGATACCCTAGAGTCTAGAGATTGTGAATACAAGTACGGCTACGAGCCTATGTCTACTGGAAATTTAGTTGGTTTGTAAAATTGGTTCAGAATTTGATTTGCTCATATTTTTTTGAGTGGCCCATTACAAGTTAGACATCTTACAAAAGTTTGGGCTCAGGTTCACTGACTAGGCCCAAACTAGCAACGATGGGTCCAAATAAAAACTATAGAGTGGCAGCCTCGTAATACTTCTGATCACTTAAGGGCTTTTGCGTCTGATGATTTATCAATCAGAGACGATTATTGAAATACGTACGTTTGATCGTACTACGGTACTACCGCTCTAAGGCCAAATTGTTTTTTGATGTCTAACTCGAATTGTAAAATTCTTTATAACAACTAATTAATAAAGCCTTCTTCAAAGCTTACCTGGACACAGTCATGTACATATAAAGATTAGCTATTTACCATTAGATGACACAAATCTATAAAAGTAGTATGGTTCGATTTTCATTTAGCTGGTGTCTAAATTATTGATGAACACTTGCATGTTGTCCTTTGACTTTGCAATCTTTCATATATTCATTCCATAATATCACTATTTGATGTGCAGTGAAATTAATTAGGAATGTGTTGCAGCCAAGCAACACAGAACACACAAAGCCTAGGGAACTTTTTGTGTCAAGAGGTCTCCAGTTCGGTGAAGCCGTGAAGGGAAGCGGAAAAATGCTAAGCATCAGTGTCTACTTTTGTAAAAATCTCTTTTACCCTCTTCCTTTTTGTTCAGTTTACAGCTAGTTTTGTTTCGGACATTCGCCGGTTGTGAGTGTTCATAGTATAGTTTTTCAACAAACTAACAGACTCAACAAATTTCAGATTCAATCTCGCATCCAAGAACGTACCATTTTATGTCTTAAGATCGTACAATGAGAGAAAGCTGTCTTAGTCTAACACTACTTAAAGTCCTAGTCTAAAGCTCTATTTGACACACACACTCTCTCTCTCTCTCTCTTTCTCCTTCTCTTTCCCTCTCTCTGGGATCAGCAACATCTATCACGGGTAAGACAGCCAGCCAGAAGAAGCAACCAGCATCGGATTGTTGTATTGACCGTAAACTTGATTTCCTCCGGTGATTTGATTTGTGTTCAGATTCTCTGTTCTTGGATGAGCTACTACCACCGATGAAACCTCCGTGGTGTCTTCCTCACCGGAAACTTTGATGGTCCCGGCCGAGATTTGCTTCTTGATCAATCCCTGGTCTCTTAGTATAGCTCTCAGCTTCTTCACCTGCACCAACAATCCAATTTTGTAAGGGGGCAATCTGATAGAATCAAGACTTAAGGGATAAAACAAGAAAGGATATATATATAATAAGATCACACAGACCTCTTCGTGTAACATTTGTTTCTCCCTGAAAACGACGTCGTACTCTTGTCTAAGCGAGTCGTACAACTGCTCGAGCTGCTTCGCCTTCCACCGTGCACGGCGGTTTTGGAACCAAACCGCTATCTGACGTGGCTGCAGACCGAGCTCTTGCGACAGCTTCACCTTCCTGTCTGAATCTAATTTGATATCTTCTTGAAAACTCCGTTCAAGTGAAGCTAATTGTCCACTCGTTAGTCTCTTCTTCTTTATCATCTCGTTGTTGTTGTTGTTCGGAAATCGGTACGCATTCATGATCTTTTCTGATTCCGGTACAGAGATAACCGGTCCGGTTTGCGTATCGCCAGGCGTGTATGAATTTCCTGCTGTAAAACATTAAGGAAATATTTTTTAAAAAAATAGATGCACACAACAATAATAATTATACAAAAAAAAAAATCCTTCGGTAAGTAAACCATTTTCTTAGAGTGAACTATACCATAAACGAATCTCAACTTTTCAAAAGTGACGTTTTAACTTTTTGCATTTGGATGGATCCCAAGATATTTTTTTGTAGGATCCCAAGAAAAGTAAGAAACTTAATTTATAGATATTCTAGATTGAAGATGAAAAAAATCTTAGCTTCTCATCAGAAAAGTAACGTTTTAGGAATGCAATATTTGTAATTCTTTTCATCATTCACGGAAAAAACACTACTTGAGATTTTTTGCAAGTGGGATTACTAGGTTTTTAAAGTTCATGGATTCGTCAAATATGGAATTAAACCGGCACTTAACACATGTAACTGTAAAAAAAAAAAAAAAGCGTCTACATATGTAGATTTGGTACGATGATGTGTGAATATACCTGCGTAAGGATCAAAGTTGAAGCTGTGGAGCGAGTTAAAGGAACTAGACTCCGGCCATGGCGGTGGCATGAAAGCAACTCTCACGTTTTCTACGTTGCTATTCGTTGACCACTCCATCTCCTTTCTTTCTTTTGTTGTTCTTATGAATATCTTAATACATATAAGAAGACATGAGAGATGGTCTAAAAGGAAGAAAGATATAGGATCTAATATAATGGATAAAAGAAAGAAAAGAAAATTAGGGTTTTATTGGACCACAAGGGAAGGGGTAAGAGAGGCGTGACAAGAAGTTTCTTCTTCTATATGCTTTGTCTTTTGGAGGTGCAACAAAGTGTGAGAGCACGCAGTGTTCGAAACAATACATATATAAATAGGGATATGTATCTAGAGGGAGATATATAGAGGTAGTGATAGAGACAGAGTGAAATTGTCTGTGTTGTGTGAGGTTTTTTCACCTAATAAGGGAGCAACCCAACAGTACCTTTTGTTTTGGAATTTAAAGATTGAAAAGGAAAGTGTGATATAATTTTGTCTCATTTGCACATCATCAATCATCATCCACCATCTTTCTAACATTAATATAGGTTGATATATTTTGTTGTATCCAAGGGTCAAACTTGGAATATTTTATTTATTTTCTGGAAAAAAAAATTTTGTGTTAAGATTTATAAGAAATTAAATGTACTATCATGACACAATCTACTTGTTTATGTCAAGATTATCGTTGCGCTATACTTTGGATTTTTTTTTGGATAAACATACAAAATGTAATAATCTATATTGTTACAAAGTTTGCAAGATGATGTGAATTACCAAGACAACCAACCAAGACGATATTAAAAATATTGGACCGGAGGCCATGTGCATATTTTAGATTTAAATAAAATTGATTTTGTTACAAAGTTTGAGGATTCATATTTTTATTTAAAAAACAAACAATCATGAGCCGTGTGAATGCGCCAAATATTCCTTTTGAAATCTAGTGTAAAGCCAATAAATGGTAAATCAAAATCTGTATGGATTAATTATACTTGACGGAATTTCTAAACTTGGAACTTTTTAACATTTACATAAATCTACTTGTGGGCTTTAACATTTAAACCACCGTCTTAATTGACTGAATTTTATAGACATGGAAACATAAATGTAGTTGAAAAGAAAATTGATGAGATTTATATATAAATATTTTGTAATTTGGTGTAGTAATATAGGTGGGGGGTACGTGTTTGTCAAAGTTAAGCTTAAATAAGTGAAAGAGAAAGAGTGAAACGAAATTAATGGTCCCCAAAAACTCCAATAAAACTGACAATGTGGTTCCCCCCTTCTTTGGTTATGCCTTCATTCTTGGTCCTAAGATTTTCAGTTATTGTTTTGTCTTATATATACACCATCTAAATCTACTTATATATTTTTTTTTTGACATCTCTAAATCTACTTATATATATGTGAAAATTAATGTGCAAAAGGTTTGGCACTAGTGGCAAGTCCATACCAATGTATATGAGCAGTAACCTGTATAGAGTGTGTATAGGGTGAGGCCATAAGCTACCTTTGAAAGCTAGGAATCAACACAGAGAGCTAAGTAGATTATCTATACATAAAGAGTCTGATATGACCAATAAAAGCCAAAGCAAAGAAGAAGTTTGAAAACTAAGTCTCATTGTCCTCATCTACTGTGTACTCTTTACCCCCACATTCTTTTATTAACTTGCAGTTCTACACACAATCTCTCTCCCTCCCTCTCTCTCTCATATTCAATTGCTACTTAACAAATTGTTGATGTGTAAATAGTGTAAGAGATAGAGAGAGAAGGATAGAGAGGGAAGGAAAGGAATCTTTTTCTATGTTAAAAGTAGATAGGGTTTGAACTGATTGATGATAAGTAATGAGATTTAAAACTAACGACAGTGTATAAGAAAAAAGAGAAGCTTTTAAGCCTAAACACTTGAAAGAGATGAGACATCACAATTTTCATAGTGTCTGATTTTTTTTTATTTTTTTAAGAAATTTTAGTGGGTTTCTTCGATGATTGCATTCATTGCAAAGGATCCGTTTGATAACAACATTTCATACTCTCTTAAGAAATATATATATATATATATATATATATATATATATATATATATATATATATATTATTTAAATTTCACAATTTTAGCTAAGAGCCTACGTAAAAAGTCTTTGATATGGACCAAAAATAACGTGTTTCTATATGTTTTCGTGTTCTTACGCGGATATATGGGGTTTCCTTGTGTGGGTTAAATGAGAAATAATTAAGACCGATTTGTGCTCCATTTTTTTTTTCTTACTTATTCGTTTTGTCCTAATTAATTACTCGTTAATTTTATGAGATGATCGCCACTAACCCTTTCAACTTTCTGTGTATTTATACATTCACATATGAAAACATATAATGTAATTTCTATTCATAATTTCATATACATCTTTATTAGAATAGAGTGATGAAACTTTAGGGTTGTTAACTTTTCCATATAGTAGATAATGTTAAGTACCAGAAGGCAATTAATTGGGTTCATAATAAATGATTCCACAGAATAAATTAAATTAAAAGCTTTTTTAAAAAATTGTAAAAAAAAATGAAAAGCCTTTTGACAACAATAACAAGAATAATAATAAGTAAAAAGGAGTATTGTTAATGTTAATACTGTCAACGAAATTATATAATATCCGAATAAAAACTTTTAACAGAAATCTCATGCATGCATTAGAAAAAAAGAGAGAGAGATCTAGACAGAATTAAAAAATTCAAATATTGAGGAGATTCTAGTACAGCTAACAACTAAATTCATTTGTTATTGTTCTTTGAGAATCGAGACTTTCCACAAATAATTTTCATTAGTTTAAATTTTATATGTACGACAAAAACAACTAAAAATTAAAAAGATGATTAATTTCATCTAGTAGTATATGTTAGACATATAGATCCATCAGTTACTAAGATCGGTAATCAAGAAAAAGGTCCCCCCCTTCTTGGAGGAGCTAAACTTTATGATGACAAAAAAAGAAGTAAGAACTTATATAACAATTGAATTTATTATAAAATTGCTTAATGTGAATTACACTTTTACTTTTTTTTTTTGTTTAATGGGTTTTGTTGTACTCCCTCCGTTCTTTTATAAGTGATGTTTAAAGAGAATGCACATCGATTAAAAAATCATTTAATTTTTGTTTATTTATAAACTAAAGCATCATTTATTATCTAATCAACCAATAAGAAAACAATCTAAAGAATATAAATAGTCAAAACCAATTAAAAAGTAATTAATTTTGTATCGAAAACTGAAAACATTATCTATTTAAGAACAAAATTAAAAGCTTAAGAGCATGTGCAGTGCACAGTTCTCACATGGGTTCTCACCAATAAAAAATTAAAAAGTAATAAAAAGTGGGAGAGAGAAACGAGAATCGATTCTCATCTGAGAACATTTGAGAACTCTTTGAGAGACTACTTTTACACTTGTCAGCATATAATTGGTTTTCAATTTTTATTATTATTTAAAATTAAAATAAATAACTAAATTAAATCATATGTATTAGAATAATATATTTGAGAGACTTTCAAAGTATCTCTGCACTGCACATGCTCTAAAACATCACTTATTAAAGAGCGGAAGGAACATTAAACTAATTACGACCCTCACATAGATAAATGGGATAGTAAGATTTCTTACACCATCATTAAATAAGGCTAGAACTGAAAAGGTCAAAATAATATTTTGAAGAAGGCTAAAGATGAATATAACAGTGAAGGTACAGTGCCTCTTTCTCTCTATTAGTTTCAATTTGTAAATACTTAGTAATTAAATCCCGCCGTTAAAGTCAGACACTAATTTAAGACCATATTTATAACATACATTGTACAAAATTTTAATTTTTTGCTATGCAAATTTATTGTGTGTAGAAATTTCACCAGACATATTTAGTAACAAAAAAGGTAAACACATGCTCCATAAGACTAACCCATTTATACATTGCAAGTTTATTAGTTATTACTAACAAAGTCACCAATATTTACAAATTTAGTTACCGAAATTTAGTTTATTCGTTGGAGAATTGTGGAATTAAAATGGTAATGAAGAACGTTAGGAAGGTATTTACTAGTATGCTGACAGATTTTGTAGAATAACTATATGAATCTTTGCAGCCTTCGGGGCATTTGATAAATTGGAACGATACATATAAAAGAAAAAAAAATCCATATGAATTTTAAATAAAATAAAATATAAATTATAAATATAAACTGATTGATTAGATTATAACACATCAAATATTTAAATTTTATAATTTGTGTAAAAAGTTCCATTTATTATGTCTAAATATATATTTAGATACAGATACATAAACAACTCAAAAAATAAATGTCTTACCCAACCTCAGTCTAAACAAGGACAAACAATATTACAGCTACATATCAACATCTTTTAATTTCACTTCTTACAAATCACGTAGATCAGATTTACTATATCAACTAAACTCTGGTTTTTTTCCCTATATCTAACTAGTTTCATGATTTAAACAATTAAATATATATTTGTTATTTTTAATCTCATTATAGTATTTATGTGATGCATATCATCCAACATAGTATATATACTACATGTGTGTGTTTTACGCGTCAAAATATGTGTGATTAAATTTCAAGAATTAAAGCCAACTAAAAATAATCATTTAAGAATGTAAGACTTTTATTTTGATTAATTAAGATTTATATAATGATTACACTATTGTAATTTTTGTTAATAAATATTTAAAAAATTCACAAATAAAAAAAATTAAAATATACTTTTGATTTTCTGATATACATAAAAATATGGTTTGTCTGTGTAAATATAATTAATTAAAAGGTGACTTAACTTCTATATTTGCTAAATTTATCACATAAAAACTCTTCTTTTTTTTTTTTTTTGGGTTTATTCGTCCATCTTCCTCAGTACGCTTCTCGCTTCAAATTGAGAAGACACTCTTCACTGTTCATAACGTCCCCATTGTTGAACTCGAGACTGATGATTGAGAGAAACTGTAGAAGATGAAGATGAGAACCAAATCGATTCTGGTTAGGTCTTCGCGCAAATCTCTCGATCCTTCTAATCCATCCCTCGCTCCGCTTCCGGTAACCCTATTTCTTCCCGTCGTCTCTGTTTGATTATCGGAAAATTAGAGCTTATAATTTCCTGATTTTGGTTTTGATTTTGACTCGTATGTTATAATCAAAGCTAGTTTTGGATTGTATTTGTGTGATTGTGGAGGTTGAATTTTGAATTTGGAACTCGCGAATTAGAAACTGTTAGGTTGATGTATTTGTGAGTAATTTTCATTATTTCCTCTCACAGGATGATGAAGCTAATGAAAACTTTTGCTCTGGAGTGATCAGCAACACACAATATGATACGGATGTTGAGATTGTTCCTGATACTTTTGATGAAAGAGATGTGCCACATAAGAAGCGTCATTGTCTTGGGACCAGTGTGACTACTGATAGAGGAGGATCGGTAGAGCCGCTGCTGGACTTAGATGCTTGTATTGTATGTGAAGTTTCAGACGAGCGGGTATCCCGTTGTTGCGGGGTTGACTGTCTTCTTTCGTTTCACGGGGAGTGTTTGTATGCTGAGTTGGGTAGTAGTAGTAGCGAGGATGTTGCAAATCCATTTTGTCCTTATTGCTGGCTCAAGATAGTTGCTCTGAAATCCAAAACATTGAGAGAAAAGACTGTTGAGGCAGAGAAGGCGGTCTTCAAGTATCTAGATAAAGAGATGAAAAGCAGGAATGGGGATACTACCTTGTCTGGTGATGCAATTGGAAACCAAGAGCAGAGTACAAACAAAGGTGATAATTCAAGAGGTGAGAACATGCTATTAATTGAGGAAATTGATCAACCAGGAGAGGATAAAGGGAAAGTTGGTACTGATAAAGTGATCGACGAAGTTGGAGCATCAGAGGACGAAGAGAGGGTAGCTACAGAAAACTTTCAAGACGCTGAAGATGATGACAAGGATGATGAAACAGCTAAAGATCAAAGTACAAGAATCCTGAATACAGGTGCAGGGAAAAAGGGAGATGTTTCTTCGTTTTTGTCTATGCAAGAATCGTTTTCAGCAAAAGAACACGACCATGTCCAACAGAGTGAGGTGCGAAGAAGAAGAAGACGGATAGAACTGAACACTATTGATAGTGAAATCTCATCAAAGGGTTCAAGTAATGAAAGAAATGGAGAAGATGTAACTGAGCAGATAACTTCATCGGCTCAAGTAACCTCCCCGTCAGGGAAAATGAAGAACCAGCAGGCAACAACCAATGTTGCGGCTAAGTCAAAGACAGTGAGGTTGTTACTTTTTCTTCATTCACTGGAACATCAAGAGTTCATTTCCACATTAAATTTAGAAAGTTACCTCATGGATTTGCAGGGACATTTCTTTCTTTATGAAGGATCAGAGAAGGAGGCTACTTTGGACGTACAAAGAAGAAGAGATGCTAAAGGTATAGCTGTACTTTCTTCATGAATTGGATAAGAATTTTTGTTGATATATGTGCTGGTTGGTTCAGGTGGGGGTGGAGAAGTTTGCAGCAGATGCAAAGAAGAACATGCCATGGAGGAAAATTCTGGAAATGGGAGAGAAGGTGTTCCACGAAACACGTACACCAGCTGATCTCAAGGACAAATGGAGAAACATGCTCGGCGCAAGAGTAGGACCAAAAACGAACAAGGCAGCACACTAAATCCTTACTGCTATGTAATCAATAGTTAGTGTGACTCATTTTGGAGATGAAGCCATACTTGGTGAAGTAATGTGGGAGTTGAGCTGTATAATAGACAAAAATTCCTCCTTTACAAGAACTGGCTTCTACTATTTTGTGCATCTTTAGATTTTCAGTGTATATGGTTCGAAAAGTTCGGACGTGTAGGTGTTTTAAGAAAAACAAAAATCTGAAAAAAAACGGATCCAAACAGAAAAGAAAAACAAAAACAAAAAAGGAAAAAGGACACACCCGGTGGGACTCGAACCCACAATCGTTTGATTAGAAGTCAAACGCCTTATCCATTAGGCCACGGGTGCTTTGTTGGTAAATTGAATAAATTAAAAGTTATAAACAAAACATAAAATTTTGTTCGCTTTTAATGATGATTTGATGAAACTGCTTGCTCAACACTTTCAACATTTTGATTTTTATGTGTAGTAAAAATATAAAGCATTAATTTTTTTTTAGTATATCAAATCTTTTTCAAAAAATCGTTCCACTACATTTTATATTAAAAATTATGAATTTATTAATTTAATTGTATTAATGTTTGATTTAAATTGCAATGGATTTTAAATTTTTTGTTTGAATTTCAAGAAGACTTACCATGTTTATTTGTGTAAAAATTGTTTGTGGCCTCCAAACGTATAGGAACGGTAGTAATTAGTAAACACATTTTTACAAACTTGTAGGCTTGTAGCCTTGGAGGCAATGTTTCGAACCAAACCAATTTTGAACCGAAAATCGAACAATTAAGCAGGATGAAGTTTGAGAGAATAGCTCAATAGGCCCCTCTACAGTTTGTACGTTGTATCGAGTCTACCCACTACGGTGTTATATGGTGCTTGATTTATTTCTCCATTTGGCATTATACAAATTTTTATTTATGAACTGCATTGTGTATAGCACAACAATTAACTGAAACTGGATTTATTTGGATAAATAACTAGCCACACTAACATATCATTTCCCTCTAAAGATATGAAGATTGAGAAGATTCCAGATGTTAGTGATAATGCAGCTTGATAGAGATTCATAAACTTCTTTAGAAGCTCTCTGCTGTGTTTCCAAGATCTCAGGGTTACTCAGGAGCAAGTCTACAGCTTCTTTGAGCTCTAGTTTTGTCGAGACCTGTGTCACCGATAAGGGATTCGACTGCTGCATCGCCTTCACCATGTGAGAGAAATGCCCAACATGACAACCTAAAAAAAGATTACATGATGGTTGAGATAAAAGAGAGAAAGAGGCATACTATACAAGCATCTCATCTTATCATTGAGAGAACCTGTAATAACGGCACAGCCAGCAGCAGCTGCTTCAGACAAGTTGTGACCAGTTAATCCTGGGATGAAAGAGCCTCCAATGACGGCTATTGGAGCTACACTGTACAATTCTCTTAGTTCACCTGAAGAAAACAAGAAGACATAGATTGGGTTCTTGAAGAAAGGGACTAGCATTAAGAAGATAAACTTAAAATAGCGAAACCCAAACCTAGTGTATCCACCACATATATATTCGTCTTCCTTGATGTAAGCTTTTCGTTTTGAGACCTTAGAGCAACACTTTGGCCATCTTTCCGCAGTTTCTACAAAAGGAGTTGAGGACAATGAAATGCGATTTCACCAAAACGATCAACCTTCAATAAGCCAATAAAATGAAATAAGCAGAAGGTGTGGTATACCATACATGAGCAATCTGTTGGCCATGATGTGGATGTCGAGGCACAATTATGACAACAGAGTCCGGATGTGATTCGAGAAGCATGTTGTGAACTCCTAAAATGACTGCACACAACACTTGATCATCAGTTTTAAGCAATGCATAGAACAACAGAAGAAGCATACCAAATAAAAAGTCAATCAGCTCCAAACTCTTACTTCCTTACAAGTCACTTGCTTAAGAGAGGATATGAAAGAAAACAGAGTCACAACCATATTTAGTTAGGACAAACAGTACCTTCTTCTTCGCCTCTATGTAAAGAAGATGCAATCCAGACTTTCATTTCTGAGAGTTCTACTTTTAGATCTCTTATACTTTCAGATGTTCCACTAGATGCATTGAACTTGTTTACCACTGGAAGAAAAAAGCAGACAACACATGGATCTTTATATCGCCTTAACAGAATGAGCAATTCAGTAACTGAAAAAACAAAACGAAACTAAGAAGGAGAACATAATGGGCTGCACATAATATCCAAGATATGAATATCTTGAAGGCATAAGAGGACTACTATACCGTATTTTAAGTCACCAGAATAATTTATGACAAAGGGTGGCGCATGCAGCAGCTGGAAATGTATACCCTGCAGGGTGCTCTGTCGCATTTGAGGCACAAACAGTTAATACAACCAGATAAGATAAAAAAAGACTCGCTGAAGTTAGCTTACATACCAGAGGTGCTATCAATGAGAATTTGGATAGCAACAACGATACCAGCGGTAGTAAGAGCGGACTAGACCACCGTTTAAAGGATTTAGTAGACATCCGAGCGTTCAACATTGCCAACGGAATCTAAAAAAAAATGATTCACAGAAACGCAATTCAAAGAGTTTTATTATCTTTGCACAAGTGATAGATCAATATAAACAACAAGAAGGGTCAAAAAATTACTAGAAGTCCTGAAGCAGCCATGATGAGATTAGGCCAGAGTTCATTCTCCATTATGATAATCGCATTCGGTTTCCAATGGCCAAGGAATCTGTCGATAGCCACCGGTGTATCCAGTGGTGCAAACTAGCCAAATTTTGAAACTTTAGCACATTTATAAAACTTCACAGATAATAATATCATTATCCAAATCAAAACATACCTGATGTAATACACCAACAGGAAGTTGATCCTTTATTACTTCACTGCAACCAAAAGATTGAAAGAAACCAAATTACAAAAGACAAAAACTTTAAATACTTTCAATTTAATTTTCTTCAATGTGTCATCATACAAAGCAGATACTGTCGTCGTCGTCATAAGGATAGTCAAATCTGGCCTCCTTTCATTGCAGTGTCTGATCACCGGAATAGCAGCCATTCCTTCACCTGAGAGACACTCAAAAATAAACAAACAAACCAAACCAAAAAAAAACCTTATTTGAAGATCATGGAGGTTATGTAACCTAAAGAGACGGCGTGAAACCAGACGAGTGAACCCGGCGGTCTTACGGCGGAGGGATGACCGAACCGCTCTGGCCAACGGCGGCAAGGCTCTAGTCCCCGGAGTCTGCGCCACCGTATGTGTAGGTTAATTAACGGGGAGACACCGTAGGTTAACACTCTGTATAATCTGTACACAAAAACTCCGAGCTTCATCGCGCCTCCGCCACTATACGACGGCGCCAACGTCAGCTCCTTTCTCTTCACCGTAGACTCATTCAATGGCGTCGCCTTTTTCTAATGAGGCCTTAAGCCCATTATTCGTGAGCCCAATAATGCCAAAGTATGGCCCAACTAGTAGAACTGCTTTAAACGCAATTTCGATTCCACTAACCACTATTCCACAAAGCTGATAAGCAGAAGTTAAAATTTTAGTACCCACGATTAAAGTAACTATTATTCATTACTTGTGGGAATGATCTTAAGATTCTTATAAAATGCAGGATTTCGTTACATTATGAACTGATCATTTCTATTTTAAGAAAAAAAAAAGACAACTCTATAATAATTTAAAAGTAGATTGTGGAAACAAATGTGAAATGAGAATATACCCTTTTGCCTCTTTTTTTTTTCACAAACAAAATTGTTCAGTGCAAAATGTTGAGGAATAACTTTGATAACAAGTTTAGCTTCCCACGTGCCATGTTGCTTGCCGGTGAGCTTTAATCTATCGTTTCAAATTAATCTCGTCGACTAACTTGTACGTTCGAAACTATAGTCCAGTTACAATGTTTATATTAACTATAGAGAAATTTTAAAATATATATATATATATATATATATAGAGAAATTCTTTAATAAACATATTTATTTTTATTTTATTAAAATATTAGTATAGTATTTGTTAATAGTCCCTCTCCTTAACGTGGCTAAAACATACCAACTAGATACGAAACAATATAATAACGAATGTTTAGCTTATGTCTATTTTGGTCGTAGAAACATGAAAAAATCGGTTGTAGACTTATAGTATAATGTCAAAGATGGCTATAGTTTTGTCAAAGATGGCTATAGTTTTGTCAAAAAAGCGGCAAAAGTAATTAATATATGATAATCCAACTTAAAGTTAATATTAAAATTAAAATAAAGACTCTTGACCTAGGAACTTTCCCATTACACATATATAAATATAAAAGCAAAATTAGTAATGAAACATGGAAGTAGGTGAGAAATAGAGTGATGAAGACTTGGTCTTGAAGACTAAGGTGTGGTGTCTCCTTCGGCCTTCGCTACTCGAGCCAAATTGTACACATCAACTTGGTGGTTCGCATAGAACTTAACCACATCCAATGATAACTTCTCGAAATTTTCAGATAATAGTGTAGTGCAAACACATAAATTAAAATATAATTGAGCTTATGTCTTTTATGGTGATTTCATCCTTCGAGGTTGAATAGAGTTATTTTTTCTTCAAAATTTCAGTATGGACGGCAAGTATCTTTGCACACTTAGTAGCCGATCAAATATGTTCTCTTTACCAAATCTGAAATACATAAACAATTAGTGACTTTAGCGTATTACTTGTGTCGAAAGTTGGGTATTTCTTATAATCCGTAACTGTACAATGAATTAATGACTGTATATATACAATGTTTTGCCCATTTGGATCCATCCTTAATTTCTATTGCAATTGGAATACTTTTTGTGAACAATTCTGTTGTGACTTGGGACAAATGAATAAGTTTGGTTCTAATGAACCGTTAATTTAAATTTATAGTGTATAATATATATATATATATATATATGTAATTGTGTATATCACGCCGAATCAAAATGGAACACTAGAATTTCCTAAATGTTTGTGATCCATAAGATATACAATAGAGTAAATTTGGAAAAATACCCTTTTTTGTTTACACTTTTGAAAAATACATTTTCTTTAATTTCTTTTAAAAACTATTTTTAAATATGTAAAGTTACTAAAATTTACTTAAACTTAATAACAATTAATCAAAATATCTATATTTTAAATAGAACATCAATTTATTGATAATAATTAAAATTAATTTTTACAAAAATTTTATATAACTAACAATTCCGAAAATTTACTATCATAAATTATTTTTTAAACAATAATGAATAACAAAATTCTACCGATATTAAGTCATGATTTTTGTGAAGTCATATGTTATTGTTATGATACAGATTTTTATGATTCATTATTATTGAAAACATATAAAATAGTTTATTTTACAAAAAAAAAAATCAAAGAGAATCATTGAATTGAAGCAAAGTTTTGTGATATGTTAAGTTGAAAAATGTGCTTAGAGTGTTGGAGATTAATTTACTTTATATAACATGAAAAATATTTAGTGAAAGATTTTATAATATTTTTAGATATTATCTTGTTAAATTTTAATATATAAAATTAATAAACCATCTTTGTGTTAAATATATATATAATTCGTATTAATACTATTTTGAATTTTTTTTCTCTAAATTTCGAATTTAGCTTTGATTTATTAAAAAGATAGCTCTAAATTTAAATTTATATATAAAAGATTGTAGTTTTCATTAAAAATAGGAAAAAGGTGTATTTTTCAAAGTATAACTCAAAAACAGAGTATTTTTCAAAATGACCCTATACAATATTGTATGATCAGAATCAGATGATCGAACTTCATATACTTAGTGTAGAATTGTTAAACATTTAATTAAAGAGGTTTCAACAACCCCTTTAAAAAATGATTTCTAAAAATTCGACAGATACGTAATTTATCATATATGCACAAAATGTATGTGTGTGTATATATATGCCGACAAATAAAGATTGAAATAACACCTAAAAAAAAAAAATTGAGAGAGACAAGGAGAGTTTCAGTGCCAAAGTAGATAGGATATCAATTCTATATGATATGTATATGGACATTGGATCCCACCAGTTAGTTCCTGAATTATGTTTTCTACAAAACTTGATTGATTCTTTGAATATTTTTCATATTTATCATAGCTAAAGTAACAAAGATACCCATTTTTTTCCTTTTTCTGAAGACTAATATTTGAATAGACTTTTTCTTTTGCAAATGAATTATTCTATTTGTAAATACAACTTTGTTCCTGTGGTAGGGATTAGAAGGCCTATAACATACTTATGACTTTGGTACGTTCATTAAAAAAGACATTTCTAAACTTTTTTCGACAAATTTCATATGTTTTAATCGGACATGGTGACTAAAAAAATGTAACCACGACTTTGTTATTTTCTTTATATCTTATCATATCTTCATATATCTTTTGTTTTCTTTGTTGTTGTTTATTAGTATGCCCAAAGCTAAACTGCTCGTCTGCTCCAATTAGTAAATAAAGAGTTATTTTTTTTTGGTAAGTAAATAAATAAAGAGTTAAAAGTCCATGTTGCGACTTGTTGCCTTTGTCCGTGGGTACTCCTGTCTGGCTGTCTTTATTTATTCTTTTCATTTTTGAGTGTTCCATTTCATCTAATGATCGGTTTAATAAAGAAAGGAAAACAAAACTGCAGATTCAGAATTATTGTAAATGACGAAGCAAGAAAAGAATAGTGACAAATGTGAGTGAAATAAGCAAAGTCGAACTGTAAGAACCCATGTGGTATTTGGTCCTTATACATTATGTTTTCTTGCATGGCACTGCATGTTACTTTGCTGGCTGCATGCAACATATGTAGTGATATTATATTTTCTCCAATTATTTATTTTTATTAATTTATCAATATTTCATTTTTCATTATTGTACTTCTGCATACAATTTTTATTACTCTTTAAGTTACCATGATAATATATAGGTACAAACTCATGTGTCATCATACATACTTGTTTCACATTCAAAGAAATCCAAAAGGCAATGACTAATATAAATTTTATTTTCTGTTAAAGAATGGAAATATTAAACTGAAAGTTTGAAACTAACAAAGTTGGCGAAGAGTGGTAATTTGGTATCTGTTTTTAATATATGCTATGAGTTTAAAAACTCGTATATATATAACTCACGTTTGTTTAGAAGATCAACAAATCTTGTCTATTATGTTGGATAATTGTCTCGATATGTGTTCTCACATGACATGCCAACTAAATACAGACTTTAATTTGTCAACTTACTGACTTAATAACTGATTAAAACAGGAAATATCACAAGTATGAAAAAAAAAACTAAATTTTAAAAGATTCCAAAATATTTAAAATTTCAATTAGATATTTTGGAACTGAACCGACAGAAAATGAATCATTCCGTATGAAGTTTGCAAACTGAAATGTTTGTTATGGTGTTGTAATGTGAGTGATGGCTAAAGTATCCGAAAAATTAGTTAATTACTTTAACTAACTTTCAATACATAAAATTAAGTTAAAAGTCAGTCATATAAAAATATTCAAAATTAATTTTAGAAACACTTACTATAGACATTCTAAAAATTATATACTTAAGAAAAACGAGAAATCTAAATATTTACTTTCAAATACTTACTTTTAGACAAAAACAATTTACATCAAACCAAGAGAAGCAACGAAATGTTTACGGATCCTTTAATTTAACCCAAAACGAATGACCGTATGTATATATATATATACGTTCTAACAGTCAACTTCAGCCGTTTAGCAGTCCTTATTTTCCAGCTATGTGTCTCATTTTATCACCGTTTTAAAAATGATCGAGATCCATTTACTTTTTAAATAACATTATTTCCTTTAAAATCCGATTTTGAATATATTACGAAGATTACGAAGTAAAAATGATTGATGGACGAAGCCGAAACGTGTGCTTTGAAGTTTATGAAAGAATTGACTTTTTGTATACTTTAAAATTTGACTTTAAACAAACAAAAAACTTTTTTATTTATCGCACTTAATTAGAATATAACAAATTGGACCGTCGGTGGTATTTGAAGCATGAGCATCATGGCAAAAATAAGCATCAAACAAATGTGCGTTGTTTTGATGTCTTGTCCAAAAAAAAAAAGAATATTCATTTTTTATTTTGACTGGTCGATTTTTGTTCTATTTTGATTGGTCGATTTTTTTTTTTTTTTGGACAAGATTGCTCGAATTAATATACTTGTATTACATAACATATTTCCACCAGAGTTAATTAGAGGGGAGACCATATTTGTTTATATTTGGTTTTAACTTTTAAGTAATATCACTAGATGGTAAATAATGTAATAAATATAGTGGCATATAACTCAATGCTGAAAACATATATCAATTTACTGATTTCACAAAATTGTAACTCTATGTTACTCTATATATGGACCACTGCATGATATCCATTTCTTGTACTAAGGATTCGATCATTCTATTATCCTCAGAGATGTTCGCTATCTTGTCAATAGATGAGGACAACAATATGAGACGATATATTTTCCTCGAGAAGTGAACCAACCATCGGAATCACTCTACATTTGGAATTAACCGGTTCTGCAAGTCATATGATACTGATCATATACATAATGCTCATCTATAATGCATAATTTCTTCATTTAGTTTTGAATATTATAAGTAATGTTATTGCCCCTTTAATTGTTAGTTCTATATTAAATTTCCAGATACGACATTTACAAAATGGCCCAATTCTTATGGCATATATACAACTGATTAATTATCGATTTCTTGAACTTAAAAAAAAAAAAAAAATTCAAAATCAACGCTGACTAGCAAATTGTTTTGACTGAGATGGTCCGTGGTCGTATAGTTTTGGACGCCTAGACGGCTAATATGTTCAGTTTTAACCTTATACATAATTCATAGTAGTTGTTATAAACTATAATTAGGCATTTACACATTTGTATTATATTATACATCTACGTCACCTCGAGAACATTGAAGCATTTTTTTTTTTAACAATGACAAAAAAAAAGAACATTATTTTATCATAAAAAATAATATACAGAAATTTAAAATAACAATTTGTTTTGTATCTTCGCCTGGACGTCATTAATGTTTGTGTCGTTCAATAATGTTTGGTAGTTATATAGAAAGAGCAAATTTATGGTTGATGCCATGGTGCATAAATTCATTTCTATATAATAATAATACGTTCTAGAAAAATAAAATAAAATAATAATGGAAAATTGAATAGAGTCTAAAACGATATACAAAGGACAGAGGCCTTTATATATAAAGACATTGATCTCTCTTTGATTTCTCACACACACACATACACACCACTGTGTCTCCTCTCTCTCTGTTTCTGTTTTTAGATCTCTCTTCTCTCTTCTTCCTTTCCAAAAATCATCTTCTCCTTCTCCACCTTTCATTATCTTTCTTCTCTTACCTAAATCCTTTAAATACAAGAAAAAAAGAAAAAAAGAAAAAAAAACACAGAAAAAAAGAAAAAAAGAAATTGAATTCTCCTTTCTCCCGACAATCTGAGTTTTTCAGGCAGAGAAGACAGAGATTTTCACCGTAAGGAGAAAAAAAAAGGGAAAAACTCTGTCTCTCTGTTTCTGTTTCGTCCTTCGGTTTGATTTCTTACACCACAAGAGACTTCTTTAAAGAATCTCACATTGTTCCCTATTGCTTGTCTCACAAGAAAATCCTTTATACGGATCTAGGGTTCTTACTTCCGTCCCCTGTTTTTTTCTCTCTCGCCGGAGTAAGAAGAAATGGAGCTAGGGGATTCGACGACGTCGGTGATTCCAGACTCGTTCATGGGATACAGAGACGACATAACAATGCAAATGTCAATGGTTTTGGATCAGATACGAGCTCCATTGATTGTTCCCGTCCTTAGGCTCGGAGTTTACATATGTTTAACAATGTCGGTGATGCTCTTTGTCGAAAGGGTTTACATGGGAATAGTAATCTCTCTTGTGAAGCTGTTTGGTCGAAAACCAGACAAACGTTTCAAATATGAACCAATGAAAGACGACATCGAGCTTGGAAACTCTGTTTATCCTATGGTTCTTGTTCAAATCCCAATGTTCAACGAACGAGAGGTCCCAAATTGAATCAAAATTCTTTTCTTTCTTGAATTGTTTTGTTATCGATCTTTGTTATTGATTGTTTAAAATGTTGTTGTTAATGTAGGTTTATCAACTATCTATTGGAGCTGCTTGTGGACTCTCTTGGCCTTCTGATCGAATCGTCATTCAAGTTCTTGATGATTCCACTGATCCAACGATCAAAGTATGTTTGTTCTATTTTCTCAAACAAAGATCCGATTTTTCGACATGGGTTCTTTAGAAAACCTCGAATTCATTACAAAGATTCTTATTGTTGTTGTTGTCATGGCAGGATCTAGTGGAGATGGAGTGTAGCAGATGGGCAAGTAAAGGAGTAAACATCAAATATGAGATCAGAGATAACAGAAAAGGATACAAAGCTGGAGCTTTGAAAGAAGGAATGAAGAAGAGTTATGTCAAAAGCTGCGATTACGTCGCAATCTTCGACGCCGATTTTCAACCTGAACCGGATTTTCTCTGGAGAACCGTACCGTATCTCCTCCATAACCCAAAACTTGCTCTTGTTCAAGCTCGCTGGAAATTCGGTAAGAATATTTTAACCTCGTTATTTTAACGGTTCTTTATTTTTAAGGTTCATAGTTTTGATTTGATCGTTTTGGCCCTTTTTAAAAATTGTGGTGTCATGATTGATAAATGCTAATCACTAATCAGTAATCACTGCTTAGTTAGAAAGTTAGACAAATCAGTGCAATGATATTCGTTTTCTCTCAATTACTACTTCCTTTTTAGGCTAAGTACTTAAAAATGTACAAATCAGTGCAATTATTCATAATTTGGATTTTTAGTAATACTAATTACTAAATCATCTGATCGCACATTAGTTTTAAGTTGATATACTTATATTCTATGTTTTTCCTTTTTGTTTCTTGTGAAATTATGACTTTAGTGGAGGACTAAATAACGATGGGTCAAATTAATACTTTTTTTTCATCAAATTAAATTAATACTATAATTAGATTTAGATGTAAGTGATAAACTATATAACCTATGAACGTGTATTAGAAAACACCATATAATATTAACACATGATATAATTTTTGTATTGATTAAAAAATATGTTTAGAAAAAGTAAAGTTTTAGTTACATTAACTAGAAGTGTCGGTGGGTGTTTTATTGTGAGGTCCCAATGTAACCTACCTAGCGAATCTTGATGTTGACGTATCGATTTTGTTCTAGCTTTAGACTGTGGAACTACTTTTTCTTCAACTATAAATTAAAATAATTGTTAGTTTAGTATACGAAAATTAATTTTTAAGGATCTAGGAGGCATATTAGTCATCCCCTTCTAAACTAATCAAATATTTAATAGAAATAAAAGAAAAAAAATAATAAAAAAGATTTGGAAAAATCTAAGAAAACATCAACAGATATAAAAGTTATTACTTTTTTGGTCATTTGTATTTGGTATGTCTGCAAGAGTTGGTGAAAATTTGGTTTTGGTGTTTTGGCTTTTTCTTCCTATAAATTGATTTTCCACTCATTTCAACATAGTAATGTTCTCCTCATATTTTAGTCAAATGAAAAGAAAAGAAATTATTTGTCAATAAAAATTGTCCACCTCGTGTATCTATAACTTCTGGTACCCAAAAAGCTGTCACGTATTTAGTATTTTACTAAGTATTTATCCACCATATATATATTAATAACCACATTCCACTTAACTTTTCTAGACCAAAATTAAATTGTTTTTCCAAAAATTTCATCGTAACTAAATACCAAAGTTAAACAAGAAGAAATTTAGGAATATATTTTGATCAAAATTAGTGAAGAGATTAGTGGAGCATTAATGGAGTGCAGAGAACATATTGGGAAGTGTAGGGTCATAGGGGTAATGTTTTGTCATTTAGTAAAAATATTATGGGTAGATTTGTCATTTTCACTAGATCCGCCACGTGTACTTAGCCAACACCATCCATCTCCCTCCATGTGCAACAACGTGGGACCCAGCTACTCCCTTCTCTAACTCTAGTCTCTGTCACTCTCACTCTCACCACTCACTTTTTTTATTTTTATGTCTTATGTAAAAATTTTGTTTTTATTATTTAATTCAGATCACTGATACGACCAATTGACACTTCAATTTTTTTTTTTTTAATTATGCTTTTAGAGAAACTTACAAAATAAAGAGATCATCATGTGACAAAATCTAACGAGCTGTTGAAATCTAATTGGGTTTGTTGTTGAGCTAGCTGTCTATGATTTCATAATTGATTTCCAATTTCACCAACTTGTTTATCGATGTCTTTCATTAATACCACCACATTTATTGTTTTGCTACACAAAATAATTGAATTCCACTATTTTACTCAACTTTTTGCAGTAAATTCGGATGAATGTTTGATGACAAGGATGCAAGAAATGTCTTTGGATTATCATTTTACGGTCGAACAAGAAGTTGGTTCTTCTACTTACGCTTTCTTCGGATTCAACGGTACTTTTTCTAACTTAGAACATTTTTTTGGAACCGTTTTATTCATAAGTCGTGAATGTGTTTTGGTACGATAAATTTTAGGAACTGCGGGAATATGGAGAATATCGGCACTAAACGAAGCTGGTGGTTGGAAAGATCGAACGACCGTGGAAGATATGGATTTGGCCGTGAGAGCTAGTCTCAAGGGCTGGAAATTCTTGTACCTTGGTTCGTTAAAGGTATAAATATTTTTTCATAAAATATGTTTGTAGTGTCACTTAAGGGTTGACATGTAAATAATTATGTCAACTATAGGTTAAAAACGAGTTGCCAAGTACATTCAAGGCTTATAGGTATCAACAGCACAGGTGGTCATGTGGTCCAGCTAATCTTTTCAGGAAAATGGCATTCGAAATCATGACCAATAAGGTTTCCTTCAATCTCTCTAGACGAATTAGAAAGTCTTTAAGATATAATAACATAACCAAATTAAACCGGTATTGTTTTCTCTCTGTTTTTTTTTTGGCAGAACGTGACTTTGTGGAAGAAAGTTCATGTGATATATAGCTTCTTCGTGGTTAGAAAGCTAGTGGCACACATTGTTACCTTCATCTTCTACTGTGTGATCTTACCCGCTACAGTTCTTGTACCGGAAGTTTCTGTTCCGAAATGGGGAGCGGTTTATATTCCTTCAGTCATTACTCTCCTCAACGCCGTTGGGACACCAAGGTAAGAACATTTCCGAGAGTTTCTTGCGGCTCAAGTCTTATGCGGGTTCTCATTGTTGGTTACATGTGTTTTATAGGTCACTGCATCTTATGGTGTTTTGGATTCTGTTCGAGAATGTTATGTCTCTTCACAGAACAAAAGCTACCTTCATCGGTTTACTCGAAGGCGGAAGAGTTAATGAGTGGATTGTTACAGAGAAGCTGGGAGATGTTAAGGCTAAATCGGCCACCAAGACTCCAAAGAAGGTTCTTCGTTTTAGATTCGGAGATAGGTAAAAAACTTCTTCCCTTTTTCAACTTGATTTCGGTTACTGATAACCCGTACCAAACTAATTCTAATAGTACTTTTTTGTGTGTTATGGCAGAATTCATGTGTTGGAACTCGGTGTAGGAATGTATCTGTTATTTGTGGGATGTTATGACGCGTTTTTTGGGAAGAATCATTATTATCTATACCTTTTCGCGCAAGCAATCGCGTTCTTCATTGCGGGATTCGGGCAAATTGGGACAATTGTGCCTAACCATTGAAGGGAAAAAGGAGTTTTTGAGCGACGAAATGCTCGAGGATAAAAAGATGATTTCTTTTTTTTCTTTTTTTTTTTTTTTGGATTCGCTAGCTATTTAAATTCTTGTTGGTGTGAATAGAGAGAATTGATGATACGATTGTTACAGAAGATGGTGTGTGTAGTGTGGAAGATAAGGATACTTATAGTAAAGAGGAAATATACTTTGAAGGGATTTTTCCGATTCCTTTTAAGGCAAAGAATTTTTGACTTATAGCTAGACAAAAGAACTTAACTGATCAAAGAGATCCTCCAATTTCATGAAAAGCTTAAAACTCGCAAAAGATTATATGCTTCTTTACGTTAAACAATTTATTGGAGCTATAGATTTTATAACTAATTGTAGCATTCAAAAATAGAGAAGTTGGTCACGTTACATATATGTTTGCTCTTACACAAACACTGATTTTCTATCCCTACAATAACGATCAATCTTTTTCCTTTTCATGGCGATTCGCTTCTAAGAAACTGCAATCTATCATCGGTTAAGAGACCGAGCAGACCTGATCCATTGAGGTTAGCGTATTTCACGTCTTGAAGCGGAAGATGACTTGACAATGCAAAGCGTTGAGAGACAGCAAAAGACCAAGGATCTTGCAAGATGAGCTCACGAGTGGACTCTTCATAAGATGCAAAAAGTTGTGACCTTTCCTTGCCAAAGTCTATAATCTCTGTTCTTGGCAAACCGATGGAATCTACTATAGGTTGTGTGGATGACTGTTTCTGAGAATAAGAACCATCACCTCTTTTCTTGAGACAAACATGAAATCCTTCTACACCATTACTATCCTCAGAAGATTCAACTCTCCGTTTATAAGAGGCAACCACATGATTGCTGCGAGGACAATACGAGGAGGCAATGCAAATTCCTAGGTTTCTTGTAACAGAAACCAAAGTTGACCATCCCTCACTGCCACTGATGTTCCACTGACACAGCCCCGTGGAAGAAGCGGATAAGAGCGCACGGACATCAGAAGTTGGAGTGGAATTAGCAGAGAGATGGTGTATACTATGAACCGGATTGCTTGTTACGCCAGCCAACGATGCCAAAGGTCCTGTGGTTTGACGCATGTCAAATACTAAAACCATTCCATTCTGTAGTCCAGCATAAACATGGTGACAATTGTTGAGATCCCAAGAACAAGACCAAGGTGCAGCTGGTAGATGATCATAAGATAAGACAGTGTTGTGACTATCCAAGCTTATGACTGATAACTTTTTCCCTAGAGTACCAAATACCGCAAGCCCGTTATTGTGAGGGGAAAGACGAAGATCTTTAATAGCTCTAGTGGTACGAGGCAACAAAATATCATCTTCAATCTCACCCGAATGTAAGTTCATTTGCGTAAGTACAAACGTTCCACCACTGCCTGAGAGCCTACGGGCTAATAACAGAATCTGTCTACCACCATCTATGTCGAATATACGACCACCATTAACTAACACTTCTCCCTTATGTTTAAAGCTGTAAGAGGGTTCATGTCCATGACGTTCTTGATAGATCTTCTTCTTCAGATTATTAACTTCTAATCGTAACTCTGCTTCTATTTCTCTCCATTGTGCTTCTTTGTTACTCAAACTCGCAGTCTTCTCTTCGAGAAGTGCGATTCTCTTTTGTGCTTAATCATCTACTGCAGCAACCTTTGATCCGTAAATTTTCACGACATCTTTCAAGCTACATGCTCTGTTGCATTGAGGACACTTTCCTGAACTTGGTCGATGCTGTAACCACTTGTTGATGCAAGAAAATCCATACAAGTGTCCACAGGGAAGACAAGAGACTTGATGTTCGCCACCGTTGGTCCAAACTTCCATACAGATCGAACATAATGATTCTTTATCCTCCTGCAATCCTGAAGACGATGATGAACAAACACTTTCTGACGACCTTCTTTGATTCTCACTCTCGTTCTGTGAAACCCTAGATGAGTCTGCCACATCGATGTATTGTCTGGTTTGGCGTTCTTCTTCCTCCTCAGGTTCAAAGGATACTTCCATTGTTATTCCGGCATTAACAAAGACGAAACGCTGGGGTCGCAGCATTAGGGCAAAATCAAAAATTAAGCTTCTTACAAAAACAGAGCGAGCTATATAAAAAAAAATAAAGCAGCTTAAAAAGTAAGCTAACGATTAAAAGGAAACTAATACTTGCTTGTAAAATAGAAACCAATAAGTTTGTAAGTTGTAACGTTTCCTTTTTTTTTTTCTTTTACATTAAAACCCAAAAAGTTTCCTTATTTTTTGTTCGGCTTAATTGTAGGAGAGTTAGTATTTTAATTCTTGGTGCGATTTGGTGGTTCATTCACACCAGAAACATACGAAGCGGAAGTTGGAAACCTTTGTGAGACAGCAAAAAAGTGGAAGGATCACAAAAGTTTATTAATAAAAAATGAATAGAAATAAATGCAGGCTGTGGGGTTCGAACCCACGCGCACTTATGTGCAGAAGAACTTAAGTCTTCCCCCTTAACCACTCGGGCAAACCTGCTTCTTGTTAATCATCTGTTCATATTATATTCATATATTCAAACTAGTGTGGTTGCATGTTAACCACTAAAACGCTCAAAATCCTTATTTTCGGGTCCATTGGTTTATGTCACGTATTGATTAGCTGATTTGCGGCTAATCTACAATCAATGTAAATTTTGGACAGAAACTTCAAATGTAGGTTTTCACTAGAGAAGTCTCCAAAAAGACTTAATATCCATATTACTACCAAGCACAAACAAACGTTTAGCAATGTTTCAGCTACCAAAACGATAAAAGAAAAACAGGATAAAACGCCTGAAAAAAAGACCAACTAAAACTGGCTCACTCGCAAGTTCCAGATTTGAGTACCAAAAGACATCAAAGTTCTAGAGTAGATATTATAGAGGATAGTCATCAAGCTACTTCTTCTTATGATTTTCAAGCAGCTGCACTGTGTTTGGCCTTTGTGTGAGACTGCAATCCCATTTCCGAAGTAAAGGTCCTGCTGCACGACTTGCACCCAAACGCTCCTGCAGACTTCGGTGTCTGCTGCTGCTTCGCTTTCTCTCCAATGCTGCTTCCACCAGAATTATTACCCCCCTGTTTTGATGGATGAGGAGTTGCAACATGGACATGCGGTTTCTTTGTCTCTGTTTTTGTCACAAATGTTTTCAATTAAACAAATCCATCTTTCTTTCTTTCGGTAAAACAAGGATTCAATGGGGAGATTGATAAAAGGATTAATCACCTGTTTTCTGAGGAGTTACGAACTTAGCCTTCTTGTTGGAAGCAGGGTTCTTGGAGGAGTTGGCTTCTGCAGACCTCTTCTTGGGTTCTTCAGGCTTTTATAAACCAAGAAAACTTAGAATCAGATTCGAGTTTGACAACAGAAGTAGCGAAATTGCTCCCAAAAGAAAATAAGACAGAACAAGCATAGGCTTCCCATCAACAAGCACATATAAAGAGACTGTCATGTTACCTTCTTTGGGGTCTCCTCCTCTGATGAGTCATCTTCTTCGTCGTCTGATGAGTCATCTTCATCATCTTCCTCACTGCCAACTGCAGCAGCAACCTTACAAAGCAGCAATGATAAGGATTAAAGAAATGTGAGACAGGGCTGAAACACAATAAGCAATCAGGATTCATGTGAAAAATGCAAATATAAAAGTGACAAAACGTACTTAAGATAACTCTAGTACCACTGTTTATAGGTTTAGTTAACATGTCACTGAGCTTAAGTAAAAATTCTACAACAAATTGAGCTAGTAGTATATAGACAAAAGTACCTCCTCATCTCCAGAGTCTTCAGAGTTAGAGTTCTCATCATCATCTGAAGACTCCTCTTCACTATCATCAGCTTCATCATCTTGCTTGGCCTTGACATCTTCATTTGGCAATTGAAAGTTCACCTGTTTCGCAGCTGATTTCGGAGCAGCTGGCTCAGCCAAGGCCACATCAATTTATAAGAGATTGATGTTATTAAAATAAACTAAAATCAGATAACTGGAGACAAATCAAAGCAGGACTGGATATGAATGCCCCATTTACCTCTGTAACCAGCAGCCTCAAGTTCAGCGTCAGTCGTATTATCAGTCACGGTGAGATAGAGAGTCAAGGAAGTCAAAAACAGAGTAAAACAACAATTCCCCAAATGATATTCATCAACAAAGCTTGTAGAGTTTAAGCGATAACAACAAATGTTTGAACAATAAAGGATATGGATCATCAGATGCATCAACTTTGTAACCAGAGAAGAAAACGCTCCCATTCTTCCAAGTATGAGACAGCGCAAAGTTCCTTTCCAACACAATCTCCGTAGCCAGCTGAGGAAACCTCTCATGAGATAGCGTTCCAATGAGAAGCTTATCCTGTCCAACTGTCACGTAAAGCTGGATTGGTTCGGTTACATTGCTCTCATTCTCTCCCAAAGCAACCTTCAATAAAAAATAAACCAAACGTCACTGTAAAATTCCTTGTTATAAATCAAATCAAGCTTGGAATACAAAAGTACCTGTGAGATGTGCACGAGCATATCTACCCCAGGATCTATATGAAGTGGTGTGCCATTCTTAACTTCAACACCTGCAAACGCACCGAAAACAAACAAATCAGTAAGTCCGCCACAAATCCCCAGTAACGAAACTAGAAATCTCGGAGATAAACCCTAGCGAGTTGAAAAATTTCAAGTTTTCCCCAATTTTCCATGAAGACGAACAGTCTATACACTAAATATGTCATACAAACTCACAATTCTCGTTTCTCGTTTAGCTAACCAGACGATTCCATAGAATAAACAGTAGAAAAAGCATGGAAACGAAAAAAAGTGATGAAACTAGAAGCTAAAAAAAACCCTAAATACAGGAAACGAAGCGCGGCAACGAAGAAGAAGACGAAGGAAGATAGGAGATGTTTTACCCCAGAACTCCATTGTCGTGTGACCTTGAAGGCGACGAAGAAGAAGCTTCTAGAAGAAGATGGAGCGATTCGTCTCTCGAGAGCGGTTTTAGGGCGTGTTGATGTGAAGGCTGCTGGAATTTATTAATCGGAAGAAGGGATTTTAGTGATCCTCTGTTACGCGGACCACGAAGATCTCCTTTATTTGGGCCATTCTTTTAAAACCTAGCCCAACAAAATTAACGTTTTAAGCCCATACTTTATTTTGACGGGTTATATTATTAACGGTGTCAGGACGGAGTTTTCCCGTTTGGTCAGGCGTTTTCGTCAACATGTGGGGTCTATATATATTCATGACAATCTCTATTCTTCAAAATAATAAGTCCCACGGAGAAATTGAGCATCATTTACCTCAATACCCTCGATTAGTAAAAGCTGTTTTATAATTTGTATTCCTTTTGTTAAAGTTAAACTGTTTATAATTTCTTATCAAGTATCGCAATTTTTTTTGTTTTTTTTTCTAATCCAAAGAAACACCAGTTAACAAAATCTATGAAGAGTATATACTATATAGACTACGAATAATTACAATTATTAAATGGATAGTTGCACGAGTGGGAATTAAGCAACAATATTAAACACAATTCATCTAGATTGGTTAGATCTATTCGAGGCCTCTTGTGTCTAGATTTAGAATAGTTCTTGGCATGAATCATGATCATTTTCCAATGCTCTTAAATTTATAGTACACCAATTTTATGCTCCGGTTTTACATATTACACACAATTTCGAATTTTTGCAACATATAGATTACATAAAATATATAATCAATTTGCTATTTATGCGTAGAAAAAATATATGTTTGTAGTTGAATCGTAATAGTTAAGGAGAAAAATGAAATTGTTATGTTTTAGCACTTTTTTTGGAAAATACTAGTTTAAAAAGGTATGAACAAACCCAAATTTTTCCTTACATACTAGCTAGTAGCTACTTGCCTACTTTATTTTCTCAGCAGCCGTAATATTTAAATTATGAAAGATGCCAAATCTTTCAAAAAAAAAAGAAAAAAGGATAAGGAAAAGAAGAAGCAATTCACTGAAAAAATCTAGGAGGCCATGGCTAAAAAAATATAAAGTTAATGACAAAAATGCGTTGAGTGCATGAACCTGGCAGTATTCGATGAACCTTAGCGGATCAAATGATATAAACATGCAATATTTAAATATTTATTTATTGTCCAAGCTGCGTTGATAACTTGATAGATAAATTAATGACAGCTCCTTGACTATCCGGAAGAATCTGAAAATCTTTAGGGATAGAAGAATTTGATCTTGACTACTGACCTTAGTATTAGTAATAATAGAATTTTATGTTAATAGATAAAAAGGAACCTTTCCTCTCCCCAGCCATTTCGGATGTGAAAGTGCCTTTCTCTCTATAAGAACGGTGTTAACATATTGTAATTTTCAATAATCTTTAGTTGTTAGCCACGATTCACTATTTTACATATTTGTAATTTTTAATAAAATATTATTATTATTAGTGTATAGTCCACTTCAAACTTGAAAGTTCGCTATAGAGATGATGAAACAACATTTTATTTTCTATCAAACAACATTAATGGTTTTTTCTGGGCCGTGTTAAAGGTGATGTCTCTAAGATCAAAGATTTATGAAGTTGAGTTTAGAGAATAATTTCTTTCTTATACAAGTAGTATCGTATTAAGATTTTAAACATGCACTTTCTCGTCGATTTATCTAAGTATGTACTCTTATTTATTTATACAAACAACATTTTTATGAAGTAAAATCAAAAGTAACTAGTTTTAACTTTAAAGTACAAGATAAATTTTGTATGGTTGTGAAAAAAATAACTAGATAGGCTAAAATAACATGAAGGAATTAAGAATAATAACACGAAACATAATGAGTAAGTAGTTCATTTATAACACACAAACAAACATAACTAAATTCAAATAAAAAGAATGGATAAGCAGAAAAGAAAACGAAACATCTTGTTCATATATACGAAATCGTCTAAAAATACCATATTTGAAAAGACAAAAAAAGAAGAAGAAGATATTTGTTTGTTTGTCAACTTAAAGAAACGATAAAAAGAAAAGAAGAGAAGATGCATGCATGGTATAGAAGTCACAGTCAGAAGAAATAATGTTTGAATAGACAAAGGAACATAAAGACACTAGCCCATCCGTTTTTGGATACATGAATACATATCAACATCTTACATCCCCCTCAAACACGAATACATTCCTTCACTTCCATTTTTTTTATAAAAGACTATCATATATTATCAACTTTATAGGGCGTGTCTTTAGTCAAGTGTAAGTTCATTTGACTCCGCCTTTTCCACCGGAGTTCGATTCCACTAAGTCGTGTTACTCTGCGTAGTAGAGATTGACTATGTATCAGATTTTGTCGATAAAAAGATGTTAAAGAAAAAATATATATTATGAACTTTATAATGTTGAATAATTATGGACGTTTATAAAGGCTTTTAATGTTGAATTTTTAGACTACCTCAAGCTCAAGGTGAATGAAACTCGGAACCAATGTTACGGATTCAGATTGGTGTAAGATCAATTCCATAGGTTGAAATATTTGGAATTTATGGGCAACATGCATGGTTTAGTCTTTTACACGTGGGCATGTTCGTATTTTAGCTTTGCGTTTCCTCTTTCAATAGGATTACTATCACTATTTGGTTTACTTTATTCTTTATCTTCCAATTTCAGTTGCCATTTCACCAAAACATTTTTTTTTTGTCAGTAGCATTCATCGATCACAGATTAATTGTTTAAACAGAAGATTTTGTTTAGGTAATTTTGACTCCCCTTTTTGCAGCAAATAATAATATGTAAAGTAAAAAAAAATCACTTGTATATATATAACAAATTCATCAATAATATATATCTTATGCGGATTTGAATTCAGATAATAACATAGCGATAATATTTGCATAAAATATTAGAATAAATATCATGGTCGACTACGAAAATAAGGACAAATAGTTAATTATAGGATTTTGTGCAAAAAAAACTTTCAAACTTGTCAATTTAATTTTGCAATTTTACCTTCCACTTCCAAAAAATGCAGAACAATCATATGAAGTCTAAAATAATAGGCAATATAGTCCTTATGTATATATTTTAAACGTTTTCACGATCACATACATTTGATTTTTAAAATTATAAAGGTAGAATTGCGCTCGTCGTCTTGAGGGTTTCGATTTGATATTTTATTAATCATAATTTTAAAAAATTGACAATAACGAAAAAGGGTTAAATTACCTATTATTTTGGATTTTATAGGATTATTCTGTATTTTTTAATGATAGAGGGTAAAATTGCAAAAATTGGCGACTCTGATAATTCTTTTGCACAAAACTCTTAATTATTCATTCAGAAAACTAAATTGGAGAATTGTTTTGACAAAAAAATAAAAAATCTCAAAAGTTCCAAAAAAGGGGGGACAAAAGAGGAATATAACGAAATTATCAACAGAAACGCACCGAGTAAGTTTCACAGTTTCTTTCATCTGATAACCCAAAAAAATAAAATTCCAATTCCATTAGAGAGAGAGAGAGAATTTTTTTTTTTAAAGTAAGAAACAAAAAGAAAATGAAAAACTAGAGAGAGAAACAAGTGGCTAGCTAGCTCGCCGAACTTCTTCAACAATGGCGGTTTCCTAGGGTTTGATGCTTATAGTTATATGATCGGGAAACTCTCTCATCTAGATCGCGAAAACTCTCTCTTCCATGGAAATGCCCGGTAGAAGATCTAATTACACTTTGCTTAGTCAATTCTCTGAAGATCAGGTCTCAGTTTCCGTCACCGGAGCTCCTCCGCCGCACTATGATTCCTTGTCAAGCGAAAACAGGAGCAACAATAACAGCGGGAACAACGGGAAAACTAAGACGGAGAGAGGCGGATTTGATTGGGATCCTAGCGGCGGTGGTGGTGGTGATCATAGGTTGAGTAATCAACCGAATCGGGTAGGGAATAATATGTATGCTTCGTCTCTTGGCTTGCAGAGACAATCGAGTGGGAGTAGTTTCGGTGAGAGCTCTTTGTCTGGGGATTATTATATGCCTACGCTTTCTGCGGCGGCTAACGAGATCGAATCTGTTGGATTTCCTCAAGACGATGGGTTTAGGCTTGGATTTGGTGGTGGTGGAGGAGATTTGAGGATACAGATGGCGGGGGAATCGGCTGGAGGGTCTTCATCCGGGAAGAGCTGGGCGCAGCAGACGGAGGAGAGTTATCAGCTCCAGCTTGCATTGGCGTTACGGCTTTCGTCGGAGGCTACTTGTGCCGACGATCCGAACTTTCTGGATCCTGTACCGGACGAGTCTGCTTTACGGACTTCGCCAAGTTCAGCCGAAACCGTTTCACATCGATTCTGGGTACTGGTTTGCTTACCTTTTGTTCATTCCTGTTAAGCTCTGGTTATATAGATTTGGTACTCTTGTTTCCGAAGTTTCAGTTAGATCTCCTTACCAAAAGGAATTAGTATAGAGATCTAGAAATATTAGAATTCTTTAGTTTTAGATGTTATGGGTGTTAAGACTATCGGATGCTTCAGGAGGTGTTTGAAGGGTTAGAGTCTGAGATTATCAATGTCTGCTTGAGATGAGTTGCTAATATTTTCTGTGTTGAGACTGATTGAGAAAGAGAAATAAATCTATTAGTAGCAGATGAGATATGTTGTTTAGATACATTGCAGAGTATGATTGTGTTGTGTGCTGCATCAGGTTAATGGCTGCTTATCGTACTATGATAAAGTTCCTGATGGGTTTTATATGATGAATGGTCTGGATCCATATATTTGGACCTTATGCATCGATCTGCATGAAAGTGGCCGCATCCCTTCAATTGAATCATTAAGAGCTGTTGATTCTGGTGTTGATTCTTCGCTTGAAGCGATCATAGTTGATAGGCGTAGTGATCCAGCCTTCAAAGAACTTCACAATAGAGTCCACGACATATCTTGTAGCTGCATTACCACAAAAGAGGTTGTTGATCAGCTGGCAAAGCTTATCTGCAATCGTATGGGGTTTGTACTCACACAATCCTTACAATCTTTTGAAGTTTTTTTTTATATCTTCCTGTGATTTCTGACATCGCTTGGTAATCGTTAATTCTCGCCTCCTCAGGGGTCCAGTTATCATGGGGGAAGATGAGTTGGTTCCCATGTGGAAGGAGTGCATTGATGGTCTAAAAGAAATCTTCAAAGTGGTGGTTCCCATAGGTAGCCTCTCTGTTGGACTCTGCAGACATCGAGCTTTACTCTTCAAAGTGAGATCCCAATTTTGATGCTATTCCCATGACATTTAAGACGTGTCTTTTGAAATGATCATAAAAATTATTCCGCTTCATCCATTTGTTTGTATTGTAATACATGTGAAGAAAGTTGATTGCGAAAAGTGGTGTTATTGGCTAGAAAAAAATAGGTTACTGGTAGTTAAATAATTCAAAGAAAAATAAGAGTTTATAGCTGCCATTTGGTGCATGCAGGTGCTGGCTGACATAATTGATTTACCCTGTCGAATTGCAAAGGGATGCAAATATTGTAATAGAGACGATGCCGCATCATGCCTTGTCAGGTTTGGGCTTGATAGGTATGATACAAGTGGTTGCAAAAGGGCCTTTATTTTTCCTATTTGCTTTGCTTTTTGTTTCTGTAGAAACAATTATAGCGCCAAATGTTTTACAAAATATTAGGTTGATGACGTGGAAAGTTTGTTTTGGTTTCAGGGAGTACCTGGTTGATTTAGTAGGGAAGCCAGGTCACTTATGGGAGCCTGATTCCTTGCTAAATGGGCCTTCATCTATCTCAATTTCTTCACCTTTACGGTTTCCACGACCCAAGCCAGTTGAACCCGCAGTCGATTTTAGGTTACTAGCCAAACAATATTTCTCCGACAGCCAGTCTCTTAATCTTGTTTTCGATCCTGCATCAGGTATTCCCATAGACTAAACCTGAATAATATGTTAACTTTTTGCATGCTGCTTACATCTCTTTTGCATTTCCCCTAAAAGTGGAATCTCCTATCATTTTGGGTATTTCTTGATCATGTCTTCAATATATGAAGGGTTAGTAGTCTTAGAATGATTCTGTTTGTTTTCTTGTCTCTTTTCAATATAATGGTTTTTGGCTGTTGATGTGTATGTGTGTGTGTTGGTGGGTGCTTTGCCTAGTGATATTTATGGTTAAACTTGTTAGACTGCTGTTCATGCATATGAATTCTAGTGCATTTATGTGCAAGACTTGTCTTCTGAACTCTGATTTCTTATATCTGCTTGTTTGAATGGTTGTAGATGATATGGGATTCTCAATGTTTCATAGGCAATATGATAATCCGGGTGGAGAGAATGACGCATCGGCAGAAAATGGTGGGTCTTTGCCACCAAGTGCTAATATGCCTCCACAGAACATGATGCGTGCATCAAATCAAGTAGAAGCAGTACCTATGAATGCCCCACCAACCAATCAGCCAGTTCCGAACAGGGCAAATAGGGAACTTGGACTTGATGGTGATGATATGGACATCCCGTGGTGTGATCTTAATATAAAAGAGAAGATTGGAGCAGGTAATAATTTTACGGAAAAATAAATGATTTGGTCTAAAACGCAAAGAACTGTGAAATTCTTGAGTTAGTGGTTTTGCTTTGGACTCTGTTCTCGAACAAAATAAGGAAAAAAGTGCTGCCCATTTTGAGATTACATTCTTCTCTGTTACCGCTCTAATTTGAGCTACTGCTCTTTCAGGTTCCTTTGGCACTGTCCACCGTGCTGAGTGGCATGGCTCGGTAAGAACTTTTTTGTCAGAATTTTAAACAGCTGACTTTTTTTGCACTAAAAATTTGGTTGTGAGTTTTGGATCTGTTTGGTGTTAAAAAGGCAAAATTATTATATCTTTGACTCCGTTCTGTCATAAATTAAACATGGACAAAAAGTGTCCCAAATTAGATACTTGTCTGTATATCATAAATTTGTCTTCCTGTTTGAAGTTTCCAATGCCATCACGAGAAGAATTCTGATTTTGATTATTGCAGTAATATTCTCTATCAATTTCAGGATGTTGCTGTGAAAATTCTGATGGAGCAAGACTTCCATGCTGAGCGCGTCAATGAGTTCTTAAGAGAGGTGCACAACCAAAAATTTGCTCTTGATTTTGATAATGGACTTAGCGTATTGATAATGCCTTCCTTGATCTTGATTCGCTGTCAGGTTGCAATAATGAAACGCCTTCGCCACCCTAACATTGTTCTCTTCATGGGTGCGGTCACTCAACCTCCAAATTTGTCAATAGTGACAGAATATTTGTCAAGGTAACTACCTGGATTTTGAAGGTTTTATGTATTCAGTGTAGACTTTTAGCCTATAATGACGCTAATACCATGCTTTCTTTCAAACAGAGGTAGTTTATACAGACTTTTGCATAAAAGTGGAGCAAGGGAGCAATTAGATGAGAGACGTCGCCTGAGTATGGCTTATGATGTGGTATGTTTGATTTCCTTTCTTGACATGTATGGGTGCGTATTAAGTTGATTGCTTCTGATCTTGGTGTTTGTTCACATAGAATTTCTTTCCATTTATCTGTTGCAGGCTAAGGGAATGAATTATCTTCACAATCGCAATCCTCCAATTGTGCATAGAGATCTAAAATCTCCAAACTTGTTGGTTGACAAAAAATATACAGTCAAGGTTTGAATCTAAATCAGTAGTTGTTGTGTCCAGTGTCTTGATTTTGATATATTAGTATATATCATTCCTCTTGAGACCAGCTTACATATATATAATTTAATACTAAATCATCTTGGGGACATTGCAAAAAGACGTTAATCTACTGAAACTTAAAAAAGCAGCAGTCTCAAGCTGTCGTCTTAAAAACCATCAAAACATTCTATATCTAACTCTTCAATTTGTCTTGAAATTTCAGGTTTGTGATTTTGGTCTCTCGCGATTGAAGGCCAGCACGTTTCTTTCATCGAAGTCAGCAGCTGGAACCGTAAGTTCAGTTTGTTTATAGCTAAAACAAGCTGAACAACTTAACTTTCTTCTAGGTCCTACATAATTATTTTTTCCAGTGGAAGTTAAATAATAACTGACTTTGATATATCAGCCCGAGTGGATGGCACCAGAAGTCCTGCGAGATGAGCCATCTAATGAAAAGTCAGATGTGTACAGCTTTGGGGTCATCTTGTGGGAGCTTGCTACATTGCAACAACCATGGGGTAACTTAAATCCGGCTCAGGTACTTTCCACTCCAAAACATCTTGATAATAATAATCTTATACTGCATTAGAAAGTCTCGCTCTACATTTCATAACATGCTATATGATCATACAAAAAAAAATGCAATATAGGTTGTAGCTGCGGTTGGTTTCAAGTGTAAACGGCTTGAGATCCCGCGGAATCTGAATCCTCAGGTTGCAGCCATAATCGAGGGTTGTTGGACCAAGTACGTTAAGATTTTTCTTTCTCTTTTTCTGAATTCTCCTTGAATAGGCGTCATGTTTATGCATATGTTTCATTGCCAGTGAGCCATGGAAGCGTCCATCGTTTGCAACTATAATGGACTTGTTAAGACCATTGATCAAATCGGCAGTTCCTCCACCCAACCGCTCGGATTTGTAAAATCCCAAACAAATCCTCATGCACATATACTCTCAGCATTCTTTTGCTGCCCAGGAGGGAGACACTAGTTAAGATAGCTGTTAAGGTACATTCCTCATGAGCTATCAATCATATCCTAAAGAATCGCTTGGTTCTTATACATGTATTCTTTTGCGATCTTTGTCTACTGTTTTGGTCCCTTTTTAATGTTGCAGATTGTTAAAATGTACATGACTATTGTGACAGGAAGGAAAAAAAAATGTAGTAACGGAAACAGTGTGGGAGATAATCTATCTATCTAGTCCCAAAGGGTAAGCAATATTTTGTTGTTATATCTTGTAGTAATGCACTTAAATCTATTTTTAATTACTACCTTGTTGTACATTTATACCGCTAAATTAGTTACTAAGCAAAGCTACTGTCAAGGGTTTTGCAAACTCAATATGATTCATTGGATACACATATTTGTTCACTGTGGAATTATCCATGCGATTAGTCTGGACTTAAACTAGTAACCAAGGCTCGTAAAATGAAGCAGCAGGCAAAGTGAAACACTCGTGTCGTAATTAGAGAGTTCAAAATATCTCAAATCGTTAAACAAACGCATGGGGACTGAAAATATCTAAGATAGTCAACTATTTTTTCCCTTCGCCTCTAAGTAACTTTGACCTCCCACTCTTGAAAACGACTTTACCTGTTTTTTTAATTAATAAAAAAAAAAAGACCACTAAAATCGTTTGATGGATTGGTAACCAATAGGATTGCGTAAATCAAAATAATAGGAGTACTGTAACACAATATTAAAGTCTGAAAAAGGAAACACGAAAAGCGAATCTGTGATTTGCGAGTGAGGGCCCAAACTAGAAAGCTGACCTGGCAAACGCGCTAAATCACTACTTTCCCCTTTCAGATATCTAAAGATCACGTGGGACCCACCAGCCTTCACCACTTTCTCTCCTTCACCAAAAATCACAGAGACCTCTTAATAAGCGAAGCTGCAAGGAAACAACTTTCAATTTCAATGTCGGTTGTAAAATTCTTTGTTACCAAAACGGACGAATCAATGGAAGATGACGACGAAAAAGATGAATCCACGGTGGCGGGAACTGACCCACCCATTTCCACCGCCTCTCTATTCCCCAGATTTTTTTTGAATATCTGACTACAGTTTGTCGGTTACTTCCTTCCCTAAACCTTTATAAACGCTAAACCTCTCATCTTCCCTTAACACCTTTTCTTAATTACCAATTCCTCTCTCACTAAACCGTTAATTTTATACTATTTCAAATGAGCCCAAAAAAAGATGCTGTTTCTAAACCAACTCCAATCTCAGTACCCGTTTCGACCCGACCCGGGTCTCTCTACGTCGACACTGACATGGGTTTCTCTGGGTCACCACTTCCCATGCCACTAGACATCTTACAAGGGAATCCAATTCCACCTTTTTTATCCAAGACTTTCGATTTGGTTGATGACCCGACTCTTGACCCGGTCATCTCTTGGGGACTCACTGGAGCTAGCTTCGTTGTTTGGGATCCTCTAGAGTTCGCCAGAATCATACTTCCACGGAATTTCAAACACAACAATTTCTCCAGCTTCGTCAGACAGCTTAACACTTATGTAATCATCTCTTGCTCTGTTTCTGTTTTCTAGATAGACTCATCATTCTTCTTCACTTCTTCTTCTTTCTTTCAGTTTTTGTTTTTTCTGTAATCTTTTTGATGACCAATAACATTTTGTATAGATTCTTGAAACTGTTTTTTGATAACTTGTAAGAAAATACCTGTAATTTTCTTTTGGGATTTGTTTAATCTCTTTGTCATGTAACACTGAATTTTGTATCTATGAAATTTTGGCCTCGTTTGAATCTTATAATAACTTCTCATGTGAAATAAGCTTGTGTAATCTTGTATAATTATGGTTTCGTTTGAATGGAGAACTTTGGTTTATGAAGTTTTGTTATTTTCACACAATGTTAACTTCTGTCCGGTTTAAGACATTACTCACATGTTCTTCACGCTTCAAAGGTAGAATGTTTCTGATATCTTGAGATATTTGGTCTACAATCTACTGGTTTGATCTTGTTTTGATGTAAATGTGTTTACTTACTTGTTCTTGAGCTTTTTTGAGTTTTTTGTGGGGTTGGAATGTTTCCAGGGATTTCGAAAGATTGATACTGACAAGTGGGAATTTGCTAACGAGGCTTTCCTTAGAGGCAAGAAGCATCTTCTGAAGAACATTCATCGTCGTCGATCACCACAATCCAACCAAACTTGCTGCAGTAGCACCAGCCAAAGCCAAGGGTCACCTACTGAGGTTGGAGGAGAGATTGAGAAGCTGAGGAAAGAGCGGCGTGCGTTGATGGAGGAAATGGTTGAGCTTCAGCAGCAAAGCAGAGGCACAGCTCGACATGTGGACACTGTGAACCAGAGACTGAAAGCTGCAGAGCAACGTCAGAAGCAATTGCTCTCTTTCTTGGCTAAGTTGTTTCAGAACCCGGGTTTCTTGGAACGCCTGAAGAACCTCAAAGGAAGAGAAAAAGGAGGAGCTCTTGGATTGGAAAAGGCGAGAAAGAAGTTCATCAAGCACCAGCAGCCTCAAGATTCTCCAACAGGAGGGGAGATGGTGAAGTATGAAGCTGATGATTGGGAGAGATTGCTAATGTATGACGAAGAGACTGAGACCACTCCACTCTCTAGCCACCAAGGGATGACTTCAAGCATAGGAGGAACCGATCCGAAAGGCAAGAACTTGATGAATCCATCAGAAGAAGAGATGATCAAACCAGATTACTTGATGTCCTTCCCATCTCCTGAAGGACTTATTAAACAAGAAGAGACGACATGGAGTATGGGTTTCGATACTACAATACCGAGTTTCAGCAACACCGATGTATGGGGAAACACAATGGACTATAATGATGTCTCAGAGTTTGGTCATGTTGCAGAAACAACAAGTGATGGTTTGCCTGATGTCTGCTGGGAACAATTTGCTGCAGGAATCACAGAGACTGGATTCAATTGGCCAACTGGCGATGATGATAATAAGCCAATGGATGATCCTTAAGATCTTTCATATAGTTTAGAACAAAAACCCGTTTATTATCGGGTGAACTATTAATTCATTATTCATTTTGAATGCACTCTTATACATATATAATAATAATGAGTTTGATTGTGCCTTTCTTATTCACAGAATCCAGGGTCTAATAACATTGATTTTGAAGGATATATAACACAAAACTATGCTTTTGTCTGTGAATCTTCTGGTTTTATCTACTGGAGTAAGGTGCATGGATGATACCTTCTCACTGTTCTTCGAAGGCCTTTTCATGCGTATATACCGGTTGTGCTGGACTGTGTTTCAACATCTAAATAAACTAAGTAATAAATGTGTCTTTTTTATTTTTTTGAATTTAATGTTAAATTATATTTAAAAGAAAAATATCGTTTTTACAACTAGTACAACGTTTTGCCGAGAAAAAATCTGAAAACTGTTTTCAAGAATTTAAATAGTACAAAGATCTTCAAGTTTGAGCCCGAGCTTGCAGCCACACTTGAAAAGCCATGTCGTATCGTCGATCTCCCATCCTCCGAATAGTTGTGAGTTGATTGCGGATTTGTTTATCAATCCATCCTATTATGTTTGTTGAATAAATGTGTCTCAGGGAAGGCACTGGACATATTACAAATATCAGTTTAAGTATGGGCCTTCTTTGCTACCAAATCCAACAAGGTACTACTTTTTCGGTCTTGTTTTTTTTTTTAAAAATTTGTTTAGGTAAATTAAAACTAAAACTAATTAGTTTGAAATCTTCACTAAAACATTTAACTAAATAAAACTTTTTATTTTTTAAAAAATAATAATGATTTTCACTAAAATTTAAAACAAATTCAACACTTAAACTTTAAGAAATTAATGTTTTTAACCAAAACCATGTTAATTTCACTATTACTTTTTAAAAATGATTTTAAGTGTTAAATTTAAAAACGTCGAAAACTAACCGCGCCTAGGCATCCCGTCCTTAGTTGGTCCGTAAGCTTTGGTGTTCGAAGTTTGGCATGTTTTCACGTAATATAGATTTAGCACTTAAACTCATTTTTGAAAAATAATAATGATTTTCACTAAAATTTAAAATAAATTCAACAATTAAACTTTAAAAAAATAATGCTTTTAACCAAAACTATGTTAATGTTACTATTACTTTTTTAAAATTAGTTTAAGTGTTAAATTTTAAAAACGTCGAAAACTAACCGCGCATAGGCATCCTGTCCTTAGTTGGTCCGTAAGCTTTAGTGTTCGAAGTTCGGCATGTTTTCACGTAATATAGATTTAACACTTAAATTTATTTTTAAAAAATAATAATGATTTTCACTAAAATTTAAAATAAATTTAACACTTAATTTTTAAGAAAATAATGCTTTTAACCAAAATCATGTTAATTTCACTATTACTTTTTAAAAATTAGTTTAAGTGTTAATTTTTGAGAACGTCGAAAACTAACCGCGTCTAAGCATCATGTCCTTAGTTGGTCCGTAAGCTTTGGTGTTCGAAGTTCGGCATGTTTTCACGTGATATAGATTTAACACTTAAACTCATTTTTAAAAATTAATAATGATTTTCACTAAAATTTAAAACAAATTTAACAGTTAAACTTTTTTTAAAAAAATATTTTTATTTTGGGTTTTGCATTTTAGTGTGTTGCTACAATACAATTCATTCTTTTATAGGTTTGGATTATTCATATTTTTTGTAAACTAAAGTTTAATTTTAGCTTCACATAATAATTATAATAATGATGGTAAATAAATATAAAGGTGGAGGTAATCAAGGCTTGTTGTGGCTTTGAGTGTAAATGTAATCCAAGTGAGATTCAGTGATCATTCTTCTCTTCATACACTCTTCATCCATCTCCTCACACTTCTCTTCTCCCATCAGCTTGAACCACACAATTCAGGAAAAAAAAAAAAAAAAAAGAAATGTAATTTTATTTGTTAAGAATAATTGCAGTAAGAAAATGGATAAACTATAAGATAGGTGAAAGTGTATTTTACATATGAAAATTCTTGGGCCATCTCAGAAGTAGCCGAAGGCCAATTATCATTCTTGTTTCCTTTATCTTCTACAAAAATGTGAAAACTTGGTGAGAGGTAAATATTCCAGTTCAAAAAGAAGAATATAGAATTAGAGAACTATTATCTCTTCTTTTTTTCACCATTGAGGATACATAACCAAAAATGGTTCTCGTCACACTCTATGTAATCCCAAGGTTCCTACACTACAAGTGACTGGAACCTAACATTTCATGCTAAGATTTGAATCATGGGTCATTGAAATGCTTTACATTAAATTTGAGACTATGTATGATTAATTAATAACATAGTTTTCACAAATAAGATTTGTGGTTAGATATTTTTTTATCGAATTTAAAGAAGTTCCACGAATCACAATAAGATCTTTGAAAATTGTCAATATCTAAATGATCCACAAGAGATTTATGTTATAAAGAAAACTGTGATCCTTTAAAAGATAACAATCTTTCAAAAATTCCTCAATTTATATATTTATACCAAAAGTCATAATTAAATTTGTAAATTCATATATAGATATAATACATATACATGCATGATGCATGGGTTATACATATATAAGGTTTATATGAGAGTATATATACCTTCGTTATCCCCTTGCAAAGGACGTTGAGCTGTACTAATTAGCTCAGAGAACTGAAGAAGAAGAACAACAAAGAGGAGGACCATAATCCCAAGTTTCTTCTCCATTAATTTTTTTTTTTTTTTGGTTCAGAGTCTTCTTGAGGGATACAAACATGAAGAAGAAGAAGTCAAAAGTTTAAATATACGTCTAGATCTCTCACATTGTCGGTTACATTTACGTTAATGCCCATCTTTTAGTGGGTTGTGGAGTGGATCCCATTATATAAAAACCCTTCATGTAGCGATAAAGAGTCAGTAACTTCATCAACCAGACAAAACAACTAGAAGACAACCACTTCCACTTATAACACTTATTTACTTGAGAGTTCATTTGTATAAACATTTGGTATATACTCTATTTATGAGTTTTCTCCTGTATTTACCGGAAAATGAGACGAAACAACTAGATAAATAGTAAATACAACCACGTGTCACAATTTTTTACTCACCTCTTCCCAAAAGAAATACTATGTTTTTGAGTATTATGAACTACTAATTATACACATTGATTTCTTAATTAGTCCTGCTTTTAACATAATAGTTTTTCGGTTGACACAACACAATGGCAATATCCCACCCACGAGAAAAAAGATTCCTCTTCGTTGGTTGTGTAATGTAATGACAAAAGCAAAACGTACGCATTCTCTTTTGACGTTACACCATATTACTACTCTATTATTCATGTCTCTACTTCCTTTAATTGTTTCCTATTGTTTATTATTTAAAATGTAAATTTTCTTTTCTTTTCAAAGATCAGATCACATTCACATATATAACAGTTTCAAGTGTGCTTCTTTGTTCAATCCAAATATCTCCCGTATATTCCAATTTATAACAGCTTGTTCTGCTCTAATACCAAGTGAGGTAAAAGTATAACGTACGATGAGAATATAATCTGAAGTATATACATGAATCGCTTTTTATCGTCGATGACAAACACTTCTTTAATTGTCTGAAAAACATTTTGATAAAACTGTAAAGATGTGTGGACTACTATTTACAAAAAGAGCCATGAATCCCCAAATCTCTTAGAAAATTTTGTCCGATGGTTAATGATACGTTAAAACTTAACAGGGAGTCGCATCATTTAGGGATTTGTATCAATCTTTGACTAATTCGTTTTTTTGTTGTGTGACAATGAATATAGAAAGAGAAGGGATTATCACGACTCACGACTCACGAGTCTACTTTGATTAATTGACGGGAGTCATTATCATATACTATTTTTGCTATAAGCCGACACACTCGAGAAATTAAGAAAAGTTTTGAAAATTATGTATCGTTTTTGTGTTAGATAAGAATTGTACTGTGTCCATTCAATTGTGATGAAGAAGAGACAAGAAAAGAGACCCTCAAGACTTTCATTTGATTTTGGTGGTAGTCCTTGTCATTAATGCTTTAATAATTGATATCTAGGTTTTGTAAAAAAAAAAAATTTTTTGAATATCCGGAAGTGCAAGCCCGAATGCCCTACATCTCCCAAAGGCGGGACCTACACCAGGTTTTGTAAATTCGGTCTAATCTGATTTTTAGATTTGGCTTTTGCTTATTATTCTGTCCATCTTTTATCCTATAAACACACAAGTGAAGACTGCGTAGTACAACCAACCCTTTGTTTCTTTTTCCTCAGACTCATGGAGTCATGACAAATTCATTGTTGTTATTTGTAGTTATTGTTATCTTTTATATATATAATACTAAATCATAAGAACAAAAAGTTGATATGGCCGAGTTGGTCTAAGGCGCCAGATTAAGGTTCTGGTCCGAAAGGGCGTGGGTTCAAATCCCACTGTCAACATCTTTTTTTTGATTTTTTCTTCATCTTACATGGGCTATTTAGTTTCGGCCCATTGAATACATATACTTGCAAGTGAATGAATCTAGCAGGCCATATTATAATGAATTAATAAAATTAGCAGTGTCTCTAAAGGCCCAAGTTGACATAAAACATATCACTGCAAATATCCGAAATCGGAAAATATAACACCAAATGAATCATCATCTTTTAGATGCCATAGTCGGATGTTAAACTTACTAAGAGTCTAAGATAATTGATGAATGTGAATCATGTGATTTGTTTGGTATGGATTGATTAGTCGATCGATCCTATTAGTATTCTTTTCTCTTAAAGTAAGTTGGAAATGTCAACACATTTTCCAATCAATTACTTAGAAAAAAGTAGTATAACTCCTTATTTAAAATTTGAAGTTAGTCATAGTCGCAGCGTAGGCCTTAGGCAACAAACAACTTCAAATGGAAAATTAGTATAGTTGATTCCAACCAATTGTCTATCTTTACCAAAACAAATAATCATATATTTCTTTTAATTTAGTTTTTGTCAGTAGAAATGTAAACTATATTTTTCCTTTCAAACAAGTCTTGGCTTTGACAATTGCACAAAAAGGTCCATTCATTTCTGTCGACCAGATTCGTGTTTCGATTTCATCGACTATTTATAAAATAAATACTATTATTAATGGAAATGGTGTTATGCTTATTCATAGATCGGGTCATCTTTTCATTAGTTTTCTTTGTGGTTCAGCGTAGATCATTTTACCAAAAATGTAATTTTTAATTAGGTGTAAACTTTGTCTTCATTTCACTACTCTTTTTTTTTTTAATTCCTAATAGAGGTGGAATTTGTTGGATTTTTTTTAATAATCAGAGAAGTTTTTACAAACTGACTTATTATAGACTAGTTTCCCAATTCAAAAAAAGAAATGTTTTTTTGGCTATGTTAGAAGTAAATAGTGGCTAAAAATAGTTTGTGTGGAACTTGCATGTTTATATGATATTTAATTCAAGGGTTTTACCTTATAAAAGCTTAAATAGTGATGGGGATTAATTTAAGTGATACAGTAATGGGAACAATCATATATATGAATTTTATATCAGTAATAAACTATATTTGACTTTGCTAATTACAATTCAGTAGTCTAGAACCTTGAACATAAAAAACAGTTAAATATAATTTATGGTAAGAAAGGTGAAAAGATGGATTCTAAAGCTGTACTGAACACAAAGAGTACACAAACATTTTCGTACACAAATGATAAAACAAAAACTTATCTAAAAACAAAATAATTTTCCGCGTACACAAAAATCCATCAAATCTAGATAGAACGATTAGGTTTGGTAAGAAAATTTGGATTCTTTAGAGGGAAAACGAAGGGAACAAAAGAGTTGTTGTATGGTTGAACTTAAATGATGTCAACACAAACAAATAAATAAACAATCAAACAAATCATAGATTAATAATATCAAGAAATAAAGTAAGTCAAAATCCGAATTGGTGAGACTTTCTATATTAGTTACGATACATTCATACATATCCCCCCGCCGGTTAGTCAGCCCCTCACATTAATGTTCCTTTTACAAAGTCAACCCATGTGACTTGATAATAACCCTAAACCCATCATTGTGAAATAAATTATTTTGAACTTTTCTTGGATATCAGTCGAAAAATATGCAATCATCCAAAACGACATAAAATATCAACCAATCGATATTATCAGATAGGACTATTTCGGATATCGTCTTGGCTTACTTGGAATATAAACAGTTTTGACGTTGATTCGTTCAAATGTTTTATTTGTGTACAATAACATGCAATTTCATTATTAAAAAAATGATACAAACTTATACATCAGCTCATGGGTATTCGTATAGCAATACCATGCATGTCACCATCGTCCCTGAAGTTTTTGGCGGTGTAAAATGTAAATAAGATTGCAAGTTGTATCTAGAGAGATTCAATGACCTGACAGAAACAAATGGAGTTGGAGTCTTTTGACCCTTTAGATTTGGTACGACTTCTTTCCTAACTTCATTTTACATATATATTATAACTCCATTTCATTTTTTAACACCTAATCTTTTTAAATTTCTTCTTTCAATTTGTAAAGATTTACGGAAAGGTGTGTCTGGCTCGATTGCATTAGGAGCCTAATGCCTTAATAATATATTAATATATAAATTAAATGTATATAGTTTTTTTTTCTAGAAGCTATTAGTATGCCAAACCGTTTTTTTATTATTAAGAAATAATTTTTTTTGTTTGTTTTACTAATCACTTTAATTAATTCGGATCTTAGTCCTATTTTTCCTTCTAAACTATGTGATTTAATAAATGTTGCCTATTTTCTATTCTGCATATAATCTTACTTGATGTATAACAACTTTTGAGAGATATTTGCAAACATACTGAACAAATTGGGAGATCCTGAGAATTTGCATCTCCCACGTACACGCTCTCAAAACCAGTCAAATTCAAAATTTGTTGTTTTGAAATAGATACTTGCAATTCATATACGTTAAATCTTCAGTTTTTTAACATGCGAATCAGATCTCATTAGCACAACCTTATTTTATGCTTTATATGTTCTTAACACGAGAATTAGAATTAGAATCAAGTGGTTTGTGCTTGAACAAAGTACTGACTAGAACTTTTTTTCTTCTTAAGAGTTTTCTACAACCCTCGGAGACATGATTGACTGTAGATCATTTTAAATAAAGTCTTCACTATAGTAAATTCGATTTCATTATATATGTCTATATTATAAGAGTATGCACACTTGTAAAAACATAAGGATACTGTGATCTCACATTTACATATTTAGATGCATACATGATACATCAATGTATGTATACACATATAATGACACTGACACATGCTTAGTTCGTGCAATAATTTGTCTTTACTCAGTAATTTATGTATAAATAATTTGGTTTAGCGCATTATATACAACTGGTCCATTTGCGAGTTGCGAGTAATGGTTAATGGTTGATATGATAACAATTTATCCCACCAGAAAACCATATCTTTATCAAATCGCGACTTCAAATATTTAATATCAGTCCCACGACATCGACGCCGTTTAATATTGTTTTATTTGTTCCTTTTTTTTTTCCTTTCAAATTAACATATTCTAGTACCGGCAAAACATATTTTAATATATTATGCTTCTTTCTACACATATATAATAGACACTCAAGTTTATGATGCAATGGAGTCTCTCTGCATGAAAGAATAATTAAAAAAAAAAAAAAAAACATCACAATCTCTTTCCATTTCTGAGAGCTAAAAACCCTCTCTCTCTTTCTCTTTGATTCGAGTTTCCAAAAATGGAAGGTTTGTGTTTAAACTCTTTCACTCGTTTTTTACTTTTTTTGTTCGTTTTCTTGGTTTTTTCTCATAAATGGCAACGAGCCAACGCAAGCGAACCGGTTTTGGAGCTAGTAAAAGGCTTTGAAGCTAAACCGGACTCGTCCATCGACTCGTTCCAGCCTCTCCTCACTGACCCAAACGGTAACTTTTCATTCGGGTTCTTACGGGTAAACGGGTCACGTCTCTCTCTCGCCGTAACCCACCCGAATTTAACGGAGCCACTCTGGGTTTTCGACCCGACCCGTTCAGCTAGCTGGTCTCATAAAACGAAACTCTTCTTCAATGGCAGCCTCGTGATTTCCGACCATTCTTCGAGGTTAGAATGGTCAACTCATACTAACGGAGACCGACTAATCCTCCGTAACGACTCAAATCTCCAAGTGGTTAAAACGTCGTCCTTCGTCGAGTGGGAGAGTTTTGATTTTCCCGGAAATACCCTTGTCGAGAACCAGAATTTCACATCTGCCATGGCTTTGGTTTCACCCAACGGTTTATATTCGATGCGGTTAGGTAGCGATTTCATCGGTTTATATGCTAAGGTCAGCGAAGATTCTCAACAGTTTTACTGGAAACACAGTGCTCTTCAAGCTAAAGCCAAAGTCAAAGACGGAGCCGGTCCAATTCTCGCTCGGATTAACCCGAATGGTTATCTTGGTATGTACCAAACCGGTAACATACCAATCGATGTTGAAGCGTTCAATAGTTTTCAAAGACCGGTCAACGGTTTACTAATTCTCCGATTAGAATCCGACGGGAATCTCCGGGGATATCTCTGGGATGGATCTCACTGGGCATTGAATTACGAAGCAATTCGTGAAACTTGCGATCTACCAAACCCGTGTGGTCCGTATAG
>NW_003302550.1:1136642-1138833 GCF_000004255.2 Arabidopsis lyrata subsp. lyrata | reverse complement strand
GAGGAGATGTGTGTGGATAACTGCAAGTGATTCGGGGCGGTCTATAATAACGGGTCGGGTTTTTGTTATTTGGTTAATTACCCGATTCGGACAATGTTGGGTGTTGCGGATCCGAGTAAATTGGGTTATTTTAAGGTACGTGAAGGTGTAGGGAAGAAAAAGAGTCGACTAGGATTAACGGTTGGGATGTCTTTGCTAGCTGTGATTGCGGTGGTTTTAATGGTGGCGATGGTTTATGTTGGGTTTAGGAATTGGAGTAGAGAGAAACGGGTACTAGAGGAAGATAATGGGCTATCACCCGGCCCGTATAAAAATCTCGGGTCGGATAGTTTTAGTTCCGTTGAAATGAGTCGGAGATGATAGCTTTCTAGTTTTTTTTTTTTTTTTTTCTCATAATTTTTTTACAAGAGGTATGTATTTTACACATATATAGTATAAAATTAACTTCTTTTTGCAATTTGACCATTATCTTGTCGATGAATTTTTCACCTAACAAGTACTTATTACGAAGATATATTATATGGTTTTAGCAAATATACCTTTTTGTAATATACTGTAATTCTTTTTCTTTCTAAAAAGGTGAAGTGGTAGAAATAATTTATTGATGAAATAGTGGAAAATGAGCAATTGGCGTCACGGATGACGCTAACAAGTGTGGATAGTGGACTTTCCTCAAGGCCCACATGTTTGAGATTTCCATTATCCAATTATACAATTTTTAATACATCTAATTCTATATTGTTACTTTTTAATATTCTGGTCAGCAGCATGCAGTAGTGCTAAGTTCACAGGCGCAACCACCAGAATTAATACCCCGTTTTATCATGTCGACATTCTCATCTTATTCATTATCACTAGTCACTAGATAATCCGATGGTGACAAAGTAATTAATCGCGCCGGATAATCTAATCGGATAACATAAATATAGTTAGCATAAAACGCGTTAAACAGATGAAATCGGAGTAACAATTGAATGATGACCACAGTAAGTGAATGCTAATAGTATATTTGTGTGATCAAGCCAATTTATCTTCTAAATCTTTCACATACTTATTCCTTTGCAATATTTCACCGAGTTTTTCTCTCTCTTTCCTTAATCCAAAACTGACAATCTTCGATATGATACCGCAAGAAAAACACCAAAATTAGCACGTAGCAAATAATATATTGACCTTTTGGAAATAGATTTTAAAATAAATCCACAGGCAAAGCGACAATTTCTATGGGCCGCTCTTTAAAACTCCATATTTGTCGTTGTGTCCGTTTCCAACGCAGCCTTTTAAAGGCCCATTTTCTTCCACAATTTCAAACATTACATAAAATTCGTTCCCGTCATCTTCCACAATCGAACTCTCTTCTCCGTCGCCGTCGCCGCCGCATCTTTTATCCAGAATGTCGTGCTTCAAATCCAAATTCGCCGGTAAATCTTACCACCGCATCATTGTTCACCTTTCGATCTATCATGTTTCATCTACTATTTGCAATCCAAATTTGGCATTCACTATTTAGAACATATCCTCTGATCCGTTGATCCTCCAGAATTTTACAATTTAGGATTGCTTGAATTGATTCTCTTCAAGTTTCATCGATCGTGATTCTCTGTCAATCTCCATCTCTTCTGTTACAAATTGCTTCAATCCCTAAATCAAATTTCACCTGAATCTCGATTTTGTCCGATCTTTCTTCACAGATGAGCTCATCGCCAATGCCGCTTACATCGGTACACCAGGGAAAGGTATTCTCGCTGCTGATGAATCCACAGGAACAATCGGAAAACGTTTCGCAAGCATTAACGTTGAGAACGTTGAATCAAACAGACGTGCTCTTCGTGAGCTCTTGTTCACCACTCCTGGAGCTCTCCAATACATCAGTGGTATCATCCTCTTCGAAGAAACTCTCTACCAGAAAACTGCTTCAGGTCTAAACTCTAAAACCTCACAAGAACTTTCACCATTTTTGTTCTGATGTGTAGAAGTAGTTGATTCTGGTGCTTTATCGTTTATATATCTTAGTTTAGGTTAATCAATCAGTATATAGAACAATGGTTGTTCGAATCGTATACTCATGATTCGATTATTGATGTTGTTGGTTTCTGCTTTAGGGAAACCATTTGTTGATGTAATGAAGGAAGCTGGAGTGCTTCCAGGTATCAAAGTCGATAAGGGAACCGTTGAGCTCGCTGGTACAAAC
>NW_003302550.1:1098704-1136542 GCF_000004255.2 Arabidopsis lyrata subsp. lyrata | reverse complement strand
GGCGAAACACAACCATTGGCCTTGATGGACTTGGTGACCGTTGCAAGAAATACTACGAAGCTGGTGCACGTTTTGCAAAGTGGCGTGCTGTTCTCAAAATTGGAAACGATGAGCCTTCTGAGTTGGCTATCCATGAGAATGCTTACGGTTTAGCAAGATATGCAGTTATTTGCCAAGAGAATGGTCTTGTCCCCATTGTTGAACCAGAGATTCTTGTTGATGGATCTCACGACATTGAGAAATGTGCTTATGTTACGGAACGAGTTCTTGCGGCTTGTTACAAGGCTCTTAGTGATCACCATGTGATCTTAGAAGGAACACTCTTGAAACCAAACATGGTTACTCCAGGTTCAGACAGTGGTTCTAAAGTTAAACCAGAAGTGATCGCCGAGCACACGGTCCGTGCTTTACAGAGGACGGTTCCTGCAGCGGTTCCAGCCGTTGTGTTCTTGTCTGGAGGACAGAGTGAAGAAGAAGCAACTGTGAATCTAAACGCTATTAATCAGCTCAAAGGGAAGAAACCATGGAGCTTGACGTTTTCGTATGGACGTGCGCTACAACAGAGTACACTCAAGGCTTGGGGAGGTAAAGAGGAGAATGTTGAGAAGGCTCAAAAGGCGTTCTTGGCTAGAGCTAAGGCTAACTCTGAAGCAACCCTTGGTGGCTACAAGGGTGATGCTCAGCTCGGTGAAGGTGCTTCCGAGAGCCTTCACGTCAAAGACTACAAATACTAGAAGGTTATTTTTGGAATTTCAATATTTTTTGGAGTTTTGGTTTTATTGTACTGATTATATAATGTGAACATGTGATGGTGTGATTATTTGTTTTTTTGAGTACTTGGGCATATGATATATCATATATGTAGCCTGGGCAGTGTAAAGTGTTTATGATAAACCCTTATCGTGGGAAAATTTTGCTGTAAATTATTGTTAAAGGATGTATATAAGTTAACATCTACAGTAATAAAATTCTATTATGTTCTGCTAAAGTTTTATTCCCAGTTATTAAATTTGCAAGATAAAATAAAGCAGATGATCGTAGATGGCATTAGTTTCTTACAATTTTAATTTTGGGTTATGTAGCTCCTCGTTCTATAGATGTAACTTTCTCATATCTACGTTGACAAAAGTGTGACTTTTTTTTTTTTTTATGATACTTAAATTAATAACTAAAAACTCAAAAATCCAAAGAACGAAGAATTTGAAGATTGAATGAGAGGGGAATATTAAATTGATAGATTTCATATAATGAGGTGATGATGTGTCTAGTCGTAGGGTGGACAGAATAGAGAGACAATGGCAGTGACTGAACGTAAAATAGGGTCCTCAAAACAGTTTTGAAAATCTTTTGCGATGAATAATGTTAGGATGAGTTACTCTTAACTTTTTTTTTTGGTTAATAGTTTCAGCCTTCTTATTCACTACTATCATCTTTCTTCGCAACAGGATATTCTTAACGTTCAGTTGTAATTGCAAAATTTTATGTATATTATATACTCTCTACGTTTTTTTATAAATGATGTTTTAAGTTTTTATTTTTGTTCTTAGATAGATGATGTTTTCAGTTTTCGATGCAATATTAATTAATTTTTTATTGGTTTTAATGATTTATAATTATGCAAATTATTTTTTTATTAGTTGATTAGATAATAAATGATGTTTTTATTTAGAAATAAACAAAAATTAAATGATTTTTTAATCTGTGTGTATTCCTTTAAAACATCATTTGTATAAAAGAACAAGAGGAGTATGTATAAGGATATATTAGAAATTTTCAAGGTTTAAATTTTTGTTTACATATGTGTAAAATTCTAAAACATCAAGCTCATGTAAATGGAAAAAGTATTTAACGTTTCAAGGGTTTTCTGGTTAGTTCCTTTAAATAGATTGAAATTTCTACAAAAATGGATTGCTCTGAAGAGTAAACATTGGACTTCAAAAAGTTATTGTGACGTGTTCTCTAAATTTCCACAAAATATATCACTTTTATGAAACAAAAAAAAATAACCAATATATATATTTTCCTTGTTCAAGTATCAACACCTATATCCACAAATCAAACAGTTAATAAAGTTTGACAAGAAGAATCATCAAGCTCTAGAAGTAAGAATGGTCTCGTGTGGAACCCATAAAACGAACAAAGCACTTAAATGAGAATAGAGACAATTCAGAATTAATCAACGTTATCAATAATGTGTACGTACGAAGGATTGTATTGACTCGTGCTCGTGTCTTACTGTCTCTATAGGGAATAGGGACAAAAGGAGAAGAGTGAGATCATGGAGAGAGAGATAAAGGCAAATGGTTACTTTCTCTCTGACCATTAACACACTGAATCGACCAGAGCTTACTTCACTACTCTTCCTCTCTGTCTCCATCTACATAACTCTATCTCCCTCTCTTTCTCTCTCTAGGACGATTACCCCAAATTTACAGCTCTAGCCTTCTATGTATGTTTTCTTTGTATCTCCATTTATGTACATGTATTAATTAGGTTGAGTCTTCTAGACCAAATCAAGTTCAAACAAGTTTCACGATTTACAACGATCAACTAACAATTCAGAAGAGATGTTCGATCCATTTCAAATGTTACGAACTTTCCATGGGAGAAAATTGGTCCAAAAACCGGTTAGAGAAGAAAAAGCAAGTTTATTTACACATTTTATTTTATAGTTGAAAAAAACATATTATTTTATTGTTCTTTTTTTTCTTTTTCAAAAAATAAAACTCACTTATTTTATAGTTGTTGTTTTTATCTTCTGAAAAATCCATTTTATTACTCAACTAAGACTAAACGTGTTTTTCCTTTAACTCAAAAAAAGAAATGATTTTTCTAAAAACTATGAAATTAGATTTGTAAAGTTCCTACTAATTCGGTAATTCCTAATGAAAACTTAAAAACCCTATTATGAGAGTTTCTCCACAAGAAACTTAATTTGTTTTTGTTCTTTTCCAAAAATTGAATTTATTCAAATATTTATTAAAAAACTATAATATTTTCAGTAAAAGAAAAAAAGAAAAAAAAAACTCATTAAACCTGTTGCATGCCAATGGACAAGAACCGTTTGGTTCATATATGTTATTGTTTCTCGAATCTATTCATAGTCTGCCAAAGAAAAGCATAGAAGTATGGGCTCAGTCAATTCCTTTCATATAAATCATCAAAATATTATTAATTCAACCCCCCGGAAATTTTGGTTTAATTCAAGGGTCGAGGGAAAATGTCATGTTCATAATTAAATTATCATAGTTAAGGGCCCTGTTCTAAAAATCCCCGCCTAGACCCGATTACTCCCCGCTTAATCGCTAGGCCCACCCTATCCGCCTCGATTAATGACTAATCCCTTAAAGAAATCAGTCACCCGATTACTTTCCGCCTAATCCGATTATTCCCCGCCTAATCCAATTATTCCCCGCCTAATCTTACATACCCCGATTATTTTTAGATTGCCAGTATAAAAAAACTTTTTATTTTTGTTATTCAATCATTTGAATTGGGAGTTTGTAATGTTTTACAATAATTTATGTTCATATTTTAATAAAAATCATAAATATTTGTCTCAAAAATACATTTTTATGTGTTTACTGCAATTTTAAAAATAATATTGGATTAATATGTTTTAAAAATATTAAAATAACCCTAAAACTAATCCCCGATTAATCCCCGATTTTAATCCGATTTTCCGATTAATCGCTAGGCCCATGCCGAGCGCCCGACTAGCGCCTAGCGATTTTTCAAACAAGGGTTAAGGGTAAAGTAGAATTACGCTTAAATATTGAGTGGCTTGAGGACATGCATGATTTGATTTTTTTAGTTATCCTATGACATGTCTTGTCGTCTGCTCTTGCGTGTCTATGCCTTTGGATGTGAAAATAAATTCTCTTATAAACATTGATATTTATGAGATACGATCTTTGAATTTGCAGTATATAAAATACGTATGCTACTGGGATCAAAATTCAATATTTAGAGAAAGATTGATATAAAGTCTTACAGAATGAATACATGAAAACATAATATATAATCGTTGGTTAAAGCCTAATTTGATTTAATTCTTAGACTTTGTAATCTTATATATGTTGATATATAATTCGTTAAGCCCCAACAAATATTTCTCAATTTCTAAACATAATGTGACATATAATAGCTAAGTCAAGGTTTATCTCATATATAGCTAACTCAAAAGAATTAGTTAACCACATGATTACCTTCTTCTTCTTCTTCTTCATTATTGAGAGAAATTACTTACTGATTCTCTCCTTTACTTAGCCTCAAACCATAACTCTCCCACAAATTCTGATCTCCATCTCCCATGAAGAACGGGAAGCAGTTTGTACTAGCTGCCATTGCGCCGCTCGGATTTCCAGCGGTTACGTTTGCGTTTGCGTTTGATGTTGAAGAACCTACATTGCCTTGTTCGTTCATCTGATGCCGATCATTATCATTATATCCACTTTCTTGATTATTGTAGATTGGATTTTCTTCATTTCTCGGATAGTACACGCCGCAGCTCGACGAATTATCCTTTCTTTTCTTGTTGATTTGCTTCTTTTCTTTCCTCATTCCATTACTTATCCATTCCCACTTTTCCTTGCATAATAAGGCACTTCTCTGATCAAACCCTAACTGAATCAACTTCGACGCGATTTGCTCCCATAAAAACTCATCTGAGCACCCTCCCAATATCTCTTGAAACGCCGAGTCCATGCTCGTTCTTATCTCCATAAGCTTCAAAATCTCTTGCTCATCCCAGCAGCTACTACTTCCTTTAACAGAAACATTGTTAGTCATTGTTTGATCGCTTCCATTCTCATTCTGATTCTCACTATTGTTTCGGATCTCATTATTACCATTAATCTCTTCTGGCGACGAACATAACGGCTTTATCAATGGCTTTCCTGTCAAGTATTGCAATGCCTCAATCACCGCGACATCCCTAGCTTCCATCCTCGCCCTCTCTTTAGCCCAAAACAAATGCTCTTTATCAATCCGTGCAGCTTCAATCTTCCTCCATTCCTCTTCTTTCATCATCCGTTGCTCCTCTTTGTCTTCAATAACCTTTGTCAACTTCTCAAGCCAAACATCTTGCCTCTCTATCAACCTTTTCATGTTTGTATCAATGAACTCCTTGATCTTCGCTTTCCAACTCCTCTTTTTCCTTCTACTACTAGAATCATTCCCTTCCGAAGAGGAAGTCATCAGCTCAAGCTCGGAGGAGTTGTAGTTGTTAGAAAGACTAAGGCTCTGATGAAAACCATGAACACTATCGACGTTATGGATGTTGGACGTTGTTGTAGTAACATTCATAGGGTTTTGAGTATGGAAACCATGAAGAGCACTGCTCATGAACTGCGTGTTATGATTAGGACAAGAAACCAAGGTATTGGAATCGCCGTAGAGTGCTTCGAGCTGCCTGAAAAATCTGTAATGTTTTCCGTCTTGTCTTCCGGCTTTGCCTTCTTTAGTCTTCCTATAGTATTTGTAAAGATTCTCAAACTTCTCTCTGCATTTCTTCCCACTCCTTTGGTATCCATGTTCCTCGGACATAATCCTATTTAAGAAAATAGTAATGAAAGAAAATAAGAATGAGAAACTAAATCCACTCATGTTTGATTGAATTCGGAGCAGTGCCCTAATCTTGAAACTAGCTTGAATCATAAACTATTGATAAGATATTCATATTCATTTACATGCATATATTAGATTCGATAGTGACACACATAAAGTTTGTCTTCTTCTTACATACATTTGTTAACTTTCGGACCAAGACTGTTTCGAGACTTAGTTACTAGTGGACTAATAGTTTATCACAAGAACATGTTTCGATGCTCAGTTACACAAAAGAAGAGGGTACATATCTTCAGAAGCTAAGAAAGATGAATCAGAAGTTATCAGTAAAAAGAAAAGGATAGAAAATTAAAATCAAAGTCAAAGAAGATAATAAATCTTTTGGTTTTACTCTTGTTTATGTTTTACCCTTTTGGGTTTTTAAAGCACCTGATAGTGTCTTAACTGAAACTGCCAAGGTCTGGTCATTCTCTTGACCAAAACAAAACAACTCCTAAAGAAATTGTTTGAAACTGACCACTCTATAGTTTATACATCAATATGTGTGTCTGTGTATATACGTGAGAATGTACCACACATTTATATATACGTCTGCATAGATCAGCTGAAAAAGTAAGTTGAAATTGAGGAACCCAAGGAAGAGTGTTGAGGTCACATTCTTTCTTGTTTTTAATGCAAGAATTAAAAAAGATTAAAATTGTCTTCGGGATTATCACTTGAAAGGTCTAATTTTTAACAAGAAAGCGTATGAAAGGTCAAATCTTTTCAAATCTGAAAGAAAATCCACACCAACAAAAAATACTCAAATGTTTAAGAAGATGGAAGCTAATTAGTGTTTACTAACAAATGTTATCACTTTCATCGAGTGGAAATTAATTTTCTTCTAATTGATCAACTTTAAATTAGGAGACATTATCTTGAAAAAAAGAAAGAAAAAAAAACTAGAGAAATTATCGATGAATGAAACTCTTGTGGTATGAATTGATCTAAGAAATATGCATAAAGTTTTTTAAAAAATTGTTTTTGCTTTAAAAAACCTGCAGAAAAATGATGAGAGAGAGAGAGAGAAATTAGGGTAAGATCGAGAGAGTTGAAGTGAAGCAAACCTAGAAACTTCATCCCAGAGAGGTCCTTTCTGATTAGCTTCTTTGAATTTATGATCAAGACGAGATCTAATTTCCAACAGAGTTAGGGTTTCTTGTCTCGGCCACCTTCCAGTTCCTCCGCCCTCTCCTCCACCTCCGCCGCCGAAACCACCACCGTCAAGAAACCCACTAAACCCAACACCTCCTCCACCACTAGTACTCGCGTTCAAGTTACTGTTATTTCCAGCCGTCGAAGAACCTCCTCCACCCAATCCATGTATGCCACGTGGCAAGAAACCCATATCTGGATCAGTAGTGAACTGATGAAGACGGTGCGGCGGTGGCTGCACAGGAGCGAGGTTAAAACCGAAAAAATCAGAGGGAAAATGAGAAGAAGTAGACGGTGTTGTCGTGGTCGTCCTTCCTCCGCCTTTCATGAGCTGCCGGAGCTCCGGTATACCGTACTGAGGATGCTGATCTTGATCCATTGTTTTCAGATTTCTATTCAGCTGAAAGAGAAGATCAATCTATCGATAGTGAAGGGAAAAAAACGGTAAAGGTTAAACCTTTTAATTCCAAAAAAAGAGAGAAGCTTTTAATTTTTAGAGATAGAAAGAGAGAGTGAAAGAGAGACAGATCGTGTAGTCCACGAAAAAGGTCGAATGTAAGCTACAGAAACGATATGGTCCCATGACTTAATAACACTTTATATTCTTCTTGAATGTGTGTGGGCGAGAGAGAGAGAGAGAGTGAGAGATGAGAGAGATATGTTTATAATTTAGATATACAGATCTTTTTGTATGAGATTTTGTATGTATATGTGTCTAGCTCAGTTTTCATTATCTCTATCAAATAATTCGAATACATGTGTGCATTGATGTGTATGTATTCATATCAATGTAAGGTTTTGTCTCACTTAGAGACAATAATAGATCGAGGCACTTGTCTTTGAATTTGGGGTTTTACGTTCAAAATCTAATAAGATATGTAGGGTTTTTAAATAATTATCCGAAGATATATAGTACTTGTCTTTTGGTTCTCTGTAGAATTTAATTATGAAATTTCGTTATTTGGATTTGTTATGAGGATAATTGCACTGCAATTTGCACATGTGACTCCATGATTGGTACAACCTTTTTCGGAAAACAAAGGGTTGCTTATAGAATTATTCATTTAGTTAACATCATTATTTGGCTTCGCTCTTTTGTTTTTCTAGCATTTTTTTTTTTATTATAAAACTGTGTGATTTACTTTGTGAACCTAAACCTAATAAGTAGATACTTATTCATTTATATAATTCTACTTCTTATAGAAAGAAATACCTCTGCAGTAATCATACAACTGGAATATATATATAGTATAGCATGCAAAGAAAATATGTAAATATTGAACTATAAGCTACGTATACCCTAATTATAAATCAATAATTTTCCAAAACATTGGATTTATGACGATTCCATTGTCATGTTAACCGATTCATGTACCTTTTGTTTTACTTTTAAATCTGCGATTCAGCTTTTAAGGGTTCGTATTTCTAAAAAAAAGTTTCTTCTGCATACATAACTTTTAAAGCTAAAACTCCAGAGGCATGTGTGTGAATTTATTAGAAAAATTAAATAGAATTAAGTGGCCGCAATAAGAGGGGGGTCCTCTGAAAATTACCAAATTATTGGCTTTTATGCTCCCCAACATTTCAACCTGTCTAATCCCTAACCATTTGGCTTTAGCGTCCTTTTTGACACTTTTATTGCTTCAATCCTAATGTTCACTAAGTTTTTAATCCCTTCTACCGTTTTCCGAAAATTCATTCTATAAGACTGGAAAAAGTTCAAATTCAATTTTACACTTACTAATTTTTGTATCTTTTTTTTTTATCAAAAACTAATTTTTGTATCTATAACTCAAAGCACTTTTTTAGCCGATTGTTAAGTTACATCAATAAGATCAAAGAGTGTTACTTGTACAAATTTTTATAGAAGCAACATCATCAGTGCAAAACTAAATTTTAGCCAAATGCGCATAAGATCCTCTAACGATTGACGGTCAGATTTGGCCCTGATGTTTCGAATATATATATAATCCTGTCCAATTTCCTGAATAGATGTTGGAGAGTTAGTGAGATGGAAGTTATTAAGTTGGTTATTGTGTCCATGATAAAATAGTTGGTACTGTCGTGAACCAACGAATCAGAGAACTTTTCATTAAATAAATTTAGTGGACTAATGAAGAAAGAACCAAGATTATGAGAATAATAGCAGGAAAAAAAGAACAAGATTTTATTACTAAAAAGTAAAAAATGACGACCTTAAGACACGTGTCATATTCATAGCCGTCTATTAGAGGACCCTTAAAAGTTTACCCTTTATTGACTTGAGGTGGGAGACATCAACAGTCCCTAAGCAGACACGTCCCAACGACGTCGTTTTTAGCCGATTGCTTTCTTTTGTTTATCTAATATCTACTCTTCTAAGTTCCATAATTTTATTTACATAGAAAAACATACTTGCATCTTCCATGGCTTGGGCAAATAGACAAGTAGCTAGGGTTTGCATTTGTCACCTACCTATTTATTGTTTCAACACCGCCAAATTAATTGACACCTTATCTTCTTCTTTTTCGTCTTTTATTTATTTGTAGTTTTTTTTTTTCTATTTTAAGGAATCTGATTCAAAAAACGAATAAGAAACCATTCGTTTCTATAATAATTTTTATATAACAAACAAAATTTTGATTTTGGTATTATTATTAGTAAGAAAATTTGGTTACTACCTACACACTATGGTATTACTCGAACTTGTGTCATCCGATCGATACCATGACTTTGCTACGAGTGTCATTTGAGGACTTGAACAAAGTTCTTATCCCATAATTCACACATGGGTTTGAATAGTCCTCTTTTCATTCACAAATTTAAGAGCAGATGATGTATCCATATTCCATACTATCTTTATAGGAAAATGAGAAGGTATATAATTAACAATTAAAAATTAAATATCTTGAATGCTTTCAAACCCTAGAAACAACTTTAATTTGGTATATTTTAACCGCATCGACCTACATATATAATTATATATACATGTCTTTGTTGATAAGTGCTCAAGAAGTGGCCTATAATTTCCACATCGGCTAGAGGCGAAGTAGCATGCTTTTGCGCGAAAGTGAGACTAAAATCTGAACTCTACTAAGATGGGTCGATGTTATGGACACATGCATGCCATATTTTTCCAAATTATATAACAATAATAATAGTATGCGGTAGGGCCTTTATTCATTCGTACATCACCGTAGTATTCCTACATTCATTATAAATAAAATTTCTATAAGGGTACAATTGTTAATAAAAAAAATTATTGAACGCGAGTTTTATCAATGACACATCCAAAATATGACTTACGTACTTACGATCAACTTTCACTTATACTGAGTTGTTATTTCCATTTACAACATTAGCCATCGGGATTTTAATATATTCTATGATTCTCTTTCTTTTATATGAAAATGTCATGATTTTCTTTAAAGCAACCTTTGGTTTTTATTGAAAAAAGGGAAAGTTGCCTCAACCATGATCTGTTTTATATAATACAGTATATTTTTGTTCTATCATTGAAGATCTATCTCTTTAATTTGTTAACAAGATCCATCTTTCCATAGTTGTGTATGAATCAGTATATTATATTCCTCAGCAATCATATCGTTTAAAACTTTTAATTTTTAAAACTGAAAGACATTCTTCTCACAAAAGTTGTGGACCACGGTACAAAATATAGAGGGGTTTTATTTCCAAACAATCAGTAGTTAATTTTACTTGATTAATATTTGACATGAGGTAGCTAGATGCCGACAAACACGTAATGATCATTCTGATTTATTTTAAACGAAATATGCTAAAGTGAAGATGTAATAATTTCTTAGAAAGGACAAACAAAAGCAACATATATGTACAGTCACATTTTATTTTCCATCTGCCTAAAGATATATATAACGAGGTGTTAACTGGTGTGGAAAGAGAGATGCGCAATCAATTCTTAAGATTACAGAAATACCAAAAAAAAAAAATGGAAATATATAAAAGCAGAGAGTACGTAGAGAGTGATGAAATCATGGACAGTGTATAGTAACTGTAAGAGAAGAAGAGAGTTCTTAATAAGGGAAACATGCTGAACAGAAGAATCTCAGTCTTGCTCACTCAGTCTTTTGTCTTAAGCCCGACAAATAAATAAATAAATTTAAAAATTAATACTTAAAATGTATTTGTAAAACAAAAACAAATGAAAATATATAATTAAAGAGGAAAAATATTAATGAGAGTGTCTGAAACTCAGAGTGGTCAGACCTGATGACTTGCTTTTCACGTAGGTAGAAGTTCGATCCATGCAATGTACACATATCTATATACGTGTGTTCATATGTACAGACACAGTGTTTTATAATTTCTACCATTACTGCTCTCTAACAGTTATTTTATTTATTTTAGATTGGTTGCTAGTAGAATAAGAACACTTTATGTATAAGAACTAAGACGACGAAGAAGTAAGAAAATTTTATTTTTGCTTGTTTCAAAAAAAAAAAAAAAAAAAAGATGTGAGTTATATTAAGGTACGGTATCTACCACGAAAAGCTGTTGGGAGTTTTAATTTGTAGAACGAAAAAATGTTCAAATTCTTAAGAAGAGAGAGTAAATGCTGAAATTGGTTAGAGACTTAAGAATCATCATCAGTAAATCGGACGATTCTTTATCGAATAATGATTCTAACTAAAAAACCAAGTTTTTACAAGCATAAGATACTAAGAGAAAAACAAATTAAAGTTAGTAGATATCAATGATATAAATTTAATTTCTATAGGGAACTTATAAAATTTAACCTCAATATGTGTGTGTGCGCGCGAATCAATTACAGGAAAGACCCCATAAAATACACATATCAAGTGTTGCAGCCTGGAGCAATCGAATTGCCTAATCTCTTGCTTCTTCGATGCACACATCCTAAATCATGGCACGATTATGACAGCCCTTCCCCAAATTTCCATTGATTATATTTTGTTTTGTATAGGGGATCATTATATTGAAAACTGAAATAACACTTTACACTAGCGAGTCATTTAACATCACGAATATTGTAGAGTAAAGTGATATGTTTTAGCTTATAATATAATCGCTAAAACATTTTTTCTTATATTATTTGAGTTTTCAAATTTTTCATTGCAACGTTTATGTTTATTTAATTTTATCTGTAGTAATAATAAATATTGGTTACAATTCAAACAGAAAAATGTTGAAATAAGTTAAAACAATTTCTTATTTTTTGCATATTTATCCAAAACATCTTATAAAATGGAGAGGTAGTTATTAAGTAGAACTGTATATGAAAATGTTGTAGAACATCTATCTATATTAACAAAAACTTAAGTCTAAATCATATGTTGTATTAGCTTAATTTCAATCGAATGGAGTACTATAAATTTTGGAAAGGTGAATACAAATTGTATAGGCTTATAATCGATGTTTGATAAGAGGGGTACATTGATGGATGTCGATAAGAATGTGGGGTCACACCCACCAGCTGGATTATGATATTTGATATTTTATATTTTAGACTTTTTCCTTAATTTTTAGTTTTGCCTTTCTTATTAGAATTCGAAAAAAGGTTTTTAATTTTATAGTGCGAAGGCCCATGTTGATGGAAGGTTTGAAACGACGGATGCATGCATTTGGGAACCCTGAAAGTATAGATTATATACACAATTGGTATCACAAGTTAAATGATTTCACACTCGATGAGTGTATAATTTCCGAATGTTAATGTCTTTCCAACCAGTATAGTCTATAAATAATATTATATTTATGTTATGTAGTATGATTTTAGTTGATTTCTAGCACTTTATAAACTGGTGAAAATTTGAAACGAAAATTTGGATCGAGTTTTGCAGCACTACAGTAACTAAAAGTATATATGATTTCTTTTGTATTTGTATTGTACTTCGATATGCTGATTTATAGTTTTTGTCGTGTCTTTTTTATATCCGTATTACATATATTATCGTGTTTTTTTAAATCATATGTTTTCAGCGTAATTTTATCTTTTTATCAAATAAATTAAGAAAACAGAGAGCAAAATAGACAGGTTTTTTTTTTTTTGTTATGGAAACAAATTATAATAACAAAAATATGTTTGTCCTTTGCACAAAAAAAAAAAAAAACAAAAATATGTTTGTCCATATATATTTTGTTTCGTTACACCCAATATTGTATTTTTCTATCATTTTTAATAACTCATATATAATTTGTAACTGGAGATAAAATTAGTAATAGAAATAGTAGTACACTAGTATCGCTTAAAATTTAATAAATATGCGATCGAATAACTTATTCACTATACTTAGTGGTGGAATTGAAGTATATTATGATTAAATTATTAATCAAGAGTTTTGAACCAAAGTCCAAATGAAAATGGAACTCACCACACTAATCCAAAACCCAATCCAATTGGTTTAACTTTTAATCTTGAGTATTTGACTTTTTTCATCAAATAGGTTTATATTTTGGTTTTTATGTATAAAACAAGAAGACTAAACAGGGTCTCCCATTAACATCGACCTTGAGAATTAGGTGGAGAAGCTCTATATGACAAGAAAAGTGATTCCGTATGAAAGGGTTAGTGCCGATTTCAAAAGGTAAAACGTTGAAATAATAGAAAAGGAGAAAGCTATCTCAACAAAATTTGAATTTTAATTTAACAGTATGTGCAAATATATATTTATGAAAGCATACCCCTCCCTCTTTTTCATTGCCTTTTTGAATTTGTTTTTCTTTTATAGATCTTGTCAAGATTTGTCAATAGAACATACACTATCTCAATTCTTATAAAGCATTATTATTTTAAAATTCATTTATATTTTTTTAGTTTTATCAATTAACCAAATGGAAGATTCAAAAAATTTCATATATAGATTTGATGATTGAAATAAAATAAAGATTTTGATTGATGTATAAATTTTACCAATTTTTTGTCACTAAATATCATAGCGACATAAACAAAAACGACAAAAACATGTACTAGTAATTAAGAGAAGAACTATATATACAAAGAGAAAGGCAAACATATTATTTTGAGATATTAATCTTGGCAATAAGAGCTTATGGTATCAAAGGTTGGTCCGATTAGTTATTAGAGATGGAAAATATTTTGGTTTTTGACGTGGTGTCGGGGGACCGTTAGGGAATGATAGATCGTGACCCCATTCACGGGTAATCTCTAATACTAACCCCAATTGTTATCCTCATCACTAATTCTACTAGTATTATCCAATTAATTGTTATAATAACACAACCACATAGCAACGCTTGAGCAGTATATATATGCTTATGCATCATATACCAAAATTTTACTTTATATATGCATTTCTGAAAACTTCGAGGTGACTATTTTTTTTTTTGTGTGTTTTCAAATCTAAAGGAGTACTAGCTAATCGTGACTTTTTTTGTTCGGCATGGCAACTGAATGTATTCATAATTGTTTTAAAAAATATTATTTGCAATACAATTTTATTGAAATTAGGCTTTTTTCATTGAAATGGAAACTCGGACTGAACTTGATTCTTTGAATTTTTATTTTGGAAAAGGGAAACGTTAACCGAGGTGTCAACGACGAAAGAGGAAAATAATAGTGGAGATGTCTTTTTCAAAAAGATTATGTAGCTTTTAAACATGAGAACTATAGTTGATTTAAAGACACCTTTTGACTAATTAATTATATTAAATCTTAGAAAGAGTAATAAAGACGTCTTCTCTTTATGCCTGGAACTGGAATGCAAAAAATATCACTGACCAAGCGCGAATTATGAAACATAGAGATATATAAAAGATATTTTCATTATGTTCCATTGTTCGGTTGTTCCCGAAACAAAACTTCCTTAGTATAAAACATTCACGTTCACATCTACATTTGCATTAGTTTTGTTTTAAGACGAAGAGTTAGTGGAAATCAGTTTCTTACACGAAACTAAAATGTCATCAAACCTATAGTTAATGTGTATCCAAGTTTTATTTCGTGTTTGATCTAGTGAAGATCCACGTGCTTGACAATTATGATTTAAATTGGTTAGAGTTTTTAATCTGACAACAATGGACCACACGAATTACTTTGGACATCGATCTGAAATTCCTGCCATGGAAAAATATTGTGTAATAATAGTAATATCATTGGCTATTGGCTCAATCAATAAAGTGTTCTTTTTGTTTTGTCCCCAAAATTATGTATTTTTTTTTCTAGCCATTTCTATAAGGTTTTTGGGTACAAGGAAGGAAATTAACATAAAACGAAAGGTTTTGGGCCTTGTGGGCCTAAAAGTCCAATGCTATTTCTTCGGGCTCATAACGGATTTGGCGATTTGCTTTGCACCCACTTACCCATCTAGTTAGAACTGTCATTCATGTGAAATAAAATTCGATTTGTATCCAAATTTCCTCTAACAACTACTGAATCAGAGAACCTCGACCCAACTCGAGAACCCGATCCGAGAGTTTAGAGAACTTCACTGATCCTATGAATTTCTCAGTTCTCATAAGGAATTACACAAATCGTAATACTCTCTCTCATCAACCAAAACTTTTACATACACCCACCATCCATCTAAACAACGCAGGTTAGTTTGTCATTACTTGCGACGGAAGCTTCCCAAATATAGAATCATATGATGTCGATCACCAATCCCCGCCAATGTCTTCTGAAAGTTCTTCAACCAAATCCTCAAAAATCTCAAACTCGATATCCAAAACCGTCTCTGCGACTTCTGCGTCGTTCTTTGATTTCCATAATCCCAAACTTTCTGTTCTGAAATCATGTTCAACCATCATATCGATTGTGTTTGATTCCACATCTCTCCAAGATGTCAACCTCTCGCATACCCTTTTGGCTACAATTTCGGCTTCAGCTTCACTGTCGATGTCGCTTTGCAATTCCTCTGCTGCAAGGTCTGAGATCAATGCTTCTACGCCTTCCGGAACTTCTACCATCTCTTCAAAGTACGTTTTAAGAACTCTCTGAGTTATAATTTCACAATGATATAGACTTTTCATCTCTTCTTCTACATCCTCTTCCTCGGTCTCTTCGTCCGACATTCTTTTCTCGAGTTCCATGGGATCCAAACCCGCAAGTTGCTCGAATCTACAAAGCTTCTGTAGTAGCAGATGCTTTGCTTCTGTAAATCCCGACCCAAAAACAAACATTAGTATGAATTATAAAAGTGATGATCGAACTTGTTAGAATTCAAAATGTTTTTATATGTTTTTCATTCATTCTAAACCCTAATCTAACTTGCAAATTCTTTACATAAATATGAGAATAGGAAATGTACCAATGTAAAAGTAAAATGTTAACATTCCCAAATCTAATACACTAGTCACAAGATTTTTAAACCAATATACTTTCAAAAATGTCAGTGAGACACTTTATAACATAACACTATATGCGTGCACTAACATGTAAAACGTCACTACTAAATTATAACAAAACACTATTCGTGCACGAACGTGCTACTGTTCTGTTTCAAAAACAGATCATCCGTACAACAGTTCTATAACCATTTAAAGAGGAATCAATAGTTTGGTAAGATGGAATTAAATGAAAAAAAAGCTTGGAAAATTTAGAGACAAAAGAGTAGTTCGAAAACGTACTTTGTACAGATCTGAAGCTGGAAGGGATGTTATTGTCATCCATGTGAATGTCTTCGTCATCGTCCTGAAATGGAGGGTCCAAAACTGAAACTGGGCTGCTCTGTTCTTTTTCTTCTTCCTCTTCCTCCATTTCAAGTTTCTTTAGCTTCTCTACCTCATAACTGTCCTTCATCTGTTTTATACAAAATTAAGTACTTTAGAATGAATAATTTACTTCAAGTTTAGATGCTAATTTGACTTGTTATTTGTAGATTGATGGAAATACACAGACAGAGACAGATTTTTGGACTCTAATGTTAAATAATTTTGGTAGACAAAAACCAAAAACACAAAAACATGAGAGTAAGATTTGCATGTCAGAAACAGAGATCAACTTTGTTTTCAACAACACAAAAGGCTGAGGTAATTTTCGAAAAGACGAAAATACATTTGTCTTCAACTGTTATTGCATCTTCGAAAACAACCAAACGATGAGTTTGCGGGGTACTTTTGCCATTGACTATGATCATTCTTACTTTGTCACTAATTCAGACGAGTCAAACAAGTCATTAATTTAACTTCTGTTACCTTTTTTTGGAAACACAGCTATAGTTTTGTCTTTTCAAATCTAAGTAAAATATTAATGTTTAGTAAATTATTGTACATCAACTTTTTTTCCAATTTCTTCTAAGGTCTAACTAACGAATATGATCAATAATGTAATCATTATTAAATAATTAATTGTAGAAAAAGACCAACCTCTTGACAATCGTAGCGTGGAGAAGCCGCAGGTGATGAGAAATTCGGCGTTCTGAAACCGCCGTTAGAAGGCATTGTTGTTTGGAGAACAAAATGAAACGGGCTTTCACAAAAACGTTTATCTTCGGATAAATCTTGACCGTTCATCATCATCGCAAACTCATCTGAACCGTTAGATCGGCTGCTCGTGCTAATGGACGTTTCGAAATCAACGTCCCAAGATCTCTCTCCGTTGGTGACATTCTCTGACCAAACGCCACTACTACTTGACCTCCGTGAGAACTGCGTTTCAGACGCGATTTTATGCGTTTGGGAGGAAGCGTTTTCTTCTTCTGCTTTGCGTTTAGATTTTCTTGTGACTATTTTACGTACGACCGGAGATTCCCATCTCAACATATCTTTCACCGAGGAAGATGAAACGCGACCAACGTCTTTACCGCCGCTGATTTCGCGTTTCTTCCGGTTCGTTAGCTTCTTTAAAACTGACCCGAATATACCAAACGCGTTTCCGGCGTTTCGTGTTCTTGTTTTAGACACTTCTGAACTCTGTTTCTGTATCCTAACCGCAGCTTCTAGAAGTATCGAAGCGGTTCTCGCCGGTATATTGACGAAAACCGCGTTTTGGCTCCGATTTGGTGACTTGAGTTCGAACAGTGGAGACTTCTTCGGGTCGGGAGATTCACGAAGAGAGAAGAAACAAGCGTTACGGCAGAAACGCGACGGAAGTCCAGCGTTTTGAGAGACAGGTCTGCGTTTCTTGACCTGTAAATGCGTTACGTGAGCATTGATTTGGCAACGTCGGTCTGAGATGTAACTTTGAAGCTGAAACGGTTCTTGATCTTCTTCAAGAAGATCTTTTAAATGTCTCTGAGACGCCATTGTATCAAATTCCAACAACAAGAAACAGAGTGAGAAGAAAAAACAGAGTACTTTTCTTGAGTTTATTCAAATGTTTCAATTTATTTCAGTTTGTAATTAAAGTGAAAGTTTCTGGAGTCAGAAAGAGAGAAGAAAGAAAGATGTCGATGGTGATTCAAAAAATGTGGATGGTTTAAAAGATCGAGGCAAGGGCTTAAGTAAATAAAGAGTTGTAGGTAGGAAGAAACAAAATTAATTATAACATTATTTTCTCGTTTAGTCTATTTTTTTTGTTTTATTGTGTAATGGGAGATTTAAGGGCACAACAACAAAAAAATACATTTTAAAAATTCGGAGGGCAACCTCAATGTAACAATGGGGGATTTAAGAGCACACCAACAAAATAGAAAATATTTTTAAAATTCAGAGAGCAACCTCAACGTTATTGCCAATTTCTAAAGAGAACAAAAAATATTTTATTTAATCAAAATTGGTCCCCTTGATTGTTAATTAATCTTTGTTAGTATTTTCTATGTTTCATGTTAATTGATGTTCTTACTTAATGCACATATATTAAAACAAATTTAATCGGAGAAAACAAATAAAATTTCTACAAAGTGTAAAACATTAATTTAAAATAAATAATAATAATCTCTAGTCCCGCAGCTTCTTTAGTCTCTAGTCATTAATCTCAACGTTGTTCTCTTTACTTAAACTTGGGTGAGTCACTCAAGACTTTTCTTTTTATATCCATCACCATATATTTTACAGAAGTAGAAAATTAAAAAGAAAAATATCACAACGAGCGCTTATTTCAATAATACATCGAATGATCGAATAGTTGTTTTCAATTTTCACATTTTCGTGAAACTATTCTTTTTCCTTCAAAGGATAAAAGCGTTGACGATCTCAAAGAGTTAAAGAGTAAAATACTTAAAAAGAGGTATGAGAGAAAAAAAAAAATTAGAGTTTAACTTAAAAAAGACTCGTGAGAAAAAGAATAGAAAACGACAAAAGAGAGAAACACGCATGCCCAATTTATTGTAGGAACTGCATTTTGACTCCATTCACTTTTTTTGACGACCCTTTTCTCACCACTTTCATATTAATTACTAGTATGAAATTGTAATTTGTATTCAAAAAATCGACGCAAACTGTAAACGTTATCCTTTAATTATTCTTTAATTAAGGAGTATAAGCTAAAATATTAGTTTAACGTTACACATTTATGAACTTTAATACTAGAAGATGAAATAGTTGAGTATGTTTTGGTCTGTAGTCGAAAAACTAATGGATCAAATAATTAAACTTCTTGATAAATGCCAAGAACTATAGTTCATATGAAACAATTTTCTGCAAGGGAATTCAAAATTTACAATTCGAAACGTAACAACAAAATAATTTTTAAATTTGGGTTTTACCGTGCTCCTCGTGTGTAGAGATTGGCCAGAAAAAAAGGACACGGTACAACATTTTTTTTTTTTTTTGACGATCAAAATAATAATACAACATTTAATATATTGCTTTCATATTTTCATTTGATTGGTTACTCCACATAGACATCTAACTTTAATTTAAAATACAAAACCTTTTTGTAGCTTCTGTCATTTTTGAAAAGAAGTAATTATGATTGTGTTTCTGAGAATGGTAATTTTAATAAAGTTGATTACAGTTATTTCCTCATATAGTTCCCAGATATATATTTAAGGTCAGAGCAACGCGTGCCTTCCTTTTATTTCCTTCAATCACTTTCTGCTTCTAGCTAGCGGTGGTGTGGGGCTTCTCTAATAAAATCGATTTTATTAGGATTATTTTCAAATTGAAATTGTGTAAGTTAAAGTGTAAAATAGTCGATGAAAAAAAAAAGTGTAAAATAGTCTGATGTAGTTTTTTAAAAATGTCTTGTTTTTCAGTAAGAGTGTTTTTTTTTTAGAAAAAAAAACAGATAATTTATGTTTTGATTGATCAGAATCTTGGAATGGAATGATGCAAAGTAAAACCATTAGGTAATTCTACAATTATTTTCCAGTTAATTTATGTTTTGATTGATCAGAATCTTGGAATGGAATGATGAATGTTCTTTTTATACTGTTCCGTAAATTTCACAGATTTTTTTTATAAAAATAAAATAATAATGTCTTTCAAATTTTCTACAGTTCAATATTTTTCTTGCATATCTGAATCGAAACATTGCGTATATTCTAAAGTTCAAATTCTTTTTTAGGATTAAGAGTTTACTGTATGGAGCCATTGGGTATGCGTGAAATGGTCCAGCTTTTCATAATTGTTTTTTAGATTCGCTTAAATAAACACATAAAACTGTGACAATAACATTGACACGTTTAATTATCCAAGAAAATCTGAGATGAGCGAATTCTCACTCCATAAACAAAAGAAATGTTTACAAGTTGAGAGAATCCTATGCAGAAAATAAATCTTGTCGTAAATATAAGAAAAAAATATCTATTCGATTTATAGTAGTTTAAGATTTGTTCCATAGAATATAAAGTGTTATTAAGCCACGAGGACCATGACAGTGAATTGGGAGTGTTCAAGAAATGTTAACGTCAATTTTTTTTTTTGTGAACCCAATATTTTTTTGTGACCCAATCTGAATGTTAACGTCAATTACTTTCTATGATTAACATACGAAAAACATAAAATGTTTTCGAACTTCAGCCACTATATTCTATATATTTATTGGCGTGATGATCAACTTTCAGATTGGGTCACGATCACAACCTTTTTTTTAGGAGATATGATAATCAAACTTGAAATGATTAGTGAGTATGGGAAAAACATTATATATATAATTGGCTATACCAAAAAGGTATAGATTGGTATGTTAAATTACATTTACATAGGATAGACATTGACAATTATAGTTTCATTTAACAAAAAAATACAAATCCTAATAATTTTGCTTAACTGGCATTGAAAAAGACATTTCTATGATTGGGACACTTTACTAGAAAGCAACTATCATTAATTATACCAGTGTTTGTATAAAATGCAATAATAATTATAAAATCATTATAATTTTCAATAAAAGTAAAATTAAACAACTTATAGAATAAACAAGATACAAATGAAAGTAGTTAGTTTATTTGGTTACATACATCGTTGAAAGCTATGGCCACAAGAAACTATGAGCTAAGAGACTAATTGTATGATCTATCAGTTGGACTTTGGCCTAATTGGTTTACCTGGTAACCAGAAATGCAGGTGGCCTGACTACTCCCTGGCACTTAGTCGGAAGGTATTCCAAACTCGGGATAGGCAGAGTGGTAGTCCATAAGGGCCTAACCGTTAACACGGTGGACCAGTCCACTATGTAGCACCACGGTGCGTTCCTACCGGGGCCGACCGGATAGCCGATAGGGTTTATCAAAAAAAAAAAGACAAAGTAAAATACATATTTCCTTTTTAATAGTAAAAAGCATATTGGATCATATGTTGATTAATTGTAGAGATTAGGTAACTCAAACATTTCCAATACTGTATAAAAATGACACCCCTGTGACACAGTTGTATCAGTATATAAAAAAATGCCGGGATATTTGTATTTTAATAGTACAAAAATATATGTGAAATGATCGAAGTGGTAAGGAGCTACGGATTTTAAATACACGACCCTATTAGTTAAGGTTTGGTGGACAAAGTCGTATACTTGTAAAATTGCGACAACTTCTCAAAGGAAAATACAATGAATACAATATATACAAGCTAGATTTTAAGTTTATCTCAAGAACTAATTGATAAGTTATAAAACTAATCACCTTTGTATTTAGGTAAAGGTTGACGCTTCTAGTGGTTGGTGTTTGGTAAGTTCTCAATATTCTTATTGTTTTCACATATCAAGACAAACTTACGACATACCCAATTTTATATTGTTATTTTCTGTCCAACGTTATTTATTTTCGTATGATGCTTTGGTTTCTCAATTATTAGTCTAATCACATGATTAATTTAGGGATGGACCGAGTGGTTAAATCCCAAATTAGCATGAGATTTGATATGAATAATCGAACTGATTGATATTTAGATAGATAGAATGGGCGCAGAAGATGTATTAATGGCCACCAACTGTGTAAAAAAAAAAAACTTTACTCGTAGTAGAAACATTTTTTGTTCTATTCTGTATCAAGGGGTCGTTTGGAACATGTTGTGATATAGAGAGATTCAAATTAAATTATATTTATAATAATATATAAGCATATTCATAAAAATTGACAAATGACTTTCTGTAGATCCTAAAAATTGTTCTATCATATTCATATTTTTATGTTTCATCGTTAAAATCTGACTACATACTACTATTGAATAATAAAAATCAGCAAAATGACTCACGTTTACCGACTATAAAAAGAAATTTTGTTGCGTGGTAAAATCTAATTATTTTTTTATTACAATTGTACCATGTAATTTTAAATCTGAAGGTAGTTACATTAATCAGTACAGATTGTCATAAACATAAAGTAATTGATTAAAAAGTATAGTACTTAGAAGACATGAGGAGACAATATCATCGATTCATGAATAGAAAATCAAAGTGGGGGCTCATATTTTTATTTTTGTTTTTGCACTCTTGGTTTAGTGACCACCGTCACATAACTTAAAGACAAGCTTCGTGTGCGTCCAGACACACGTGTGGTTAACCACATAACGCCACGTGTCAAATAAGGTCGGCGTTTTGTTCAGCCGCTTGTTATGGACTTCCACCACTCGCGGTTTGTTGACGTGGCTGCTTCCCTCATTGGATTCCTTTTTCGCGTTTCGTTTTGTTTTTGTTCGTTTCAATAAGCCTATATCGTAATTTGTATGCATACGATTAAAATAGGAGACGAAAAATAAACCTCTACAAATATCTATTCTGTAGTTTATTCAACGTTAAATTTTTCTATCCAAAATGAAAAATATTTGACACTGGATTTGATATTTGAGCAAGGTTACCAAATTTTCAAATTCACATAATTTAACCTCTTTCTTTTACAAAGGTCGCATTACCGAAAAATAAAGGTTCTTTATATGTAATGGTGATGTATTACAGAGATGTCTACTTAGTTTCTTATTTTAATTATTTGCATGCACGTTTCACTAATTAATTTGATATACATCTTCTTCTTCTTCCTTTTTTTTTAATTGCAAGAGTTTGCGATTTTATGTTATATTTGAGAAGCTTCCAAGGAAGAAGACAATGAAATGCTTTGTTATTTTATATGAAGAAAATAATGAAACAGACAAGAAATACAAATGCATAAATGCTGTCGGATATTCTAATATATACGTAGACGTGTAGACTTATTTATCAATTGAATTGTATTTGTACGTATACGGGCATTCATGTGAACCGATGAGATATCGAAGAAGATATGGGCAGATTAAAAGAAGCATGTCCCAATACATTTTATGTTAGTGGATTCAATAATAGCTAAAATATATATACACCAACCTATTTATTAGATACATATGAATTATTGAAACAGAAATTAATATAGGTCAAATTAAAAAGTTCGTGACTTTGACTATTGCGAGACAATATGTCTCCATATGTATCTTAAACTTGGATCGTGTCGCTCGATTTGTAGCTTTCCTCCATGCTCATGCACGACCGGTACATTTTTATTTTACACTCATTCACGCACATCTCGTTATAGGAAAATGTATCGAATTAACATACAAATTTCTTTTAATTAAAAACAAAAACATATACAATGTTTTAACATATACGAACTATTGCGGCACCGAACATGTCACCATTTAGAATAGACACACTGATGCACATAATAAATTTACACATAATTTTGATATGAGTAAAAGACGGTGATTATATATGATTAATGTCTCGACCATTTCGGCGAAAGGAACATATACAGAGATATACGTACAAAACATAATAAAGCATGGAAGGAGATTGTAAGACTTTTATTGACTTTAGAGAATATTATAGGCGACATCAATAGATGACAAGCTTTGCTCACAAGATTAGAATCCAACTACTCTTTAAGAGAAGCTAACCAAGTCGCCGATCGGTTAGCAAAAATGGTAAACAATTAAGGCCGTAATTCTCTAATATTATTTTTATCTTCCTCGATGTATCAACGATTTGTTATTTCAAGATCATGTAACTTACGATCAAAATTAATAATGTGGTCTTACACCATGTCCATAGGTGATACAATTAGAGTATCAAGAGTCCATATATAATATTTTAATAGATCAGATAATGAATTTGGGACTGATCAATATCACTGCAGTGATACTTTTGATACCCAGTATCGGGTGACGTGGCGGCTCTTGATTCGTCCCTGAAACGCATTTTTTTGTGAAAGCAGAAACAAAAATAAAAAAAAAATTCACCAATGCATTTGTAATCCTATGTTTTTATATATTTATTTTTGATTTTGTAAATTTTTTTTTTATGATACTTAAACCGGTTTCACCAATGCAAACATATTTAGTAGAAGTATCATAAAAAATCTCAAATAATAAACAAATATTATAATTAATACTAAAAAATTCCTAATAATACTATATGAGTATCACCTATAATCATGCTCTTATACGTCAAAAAATAGTAAAGCATCAATCATCAGTGCATTTCATAAGATTAATGGAAATAAAACTTTAAAAGAAAAGATTTGTGGAAAATAAATAGAAGAAGTATGTGTTCTGACCTCTGAGTGATAATATCTCCGAATGGATAGGTTTTAAAACTTGGAACATTGTAGATGTGCTAAGTATGATTAATTATTGATTTATCGTAGATACATGCACTTTCAATATAATAAAGTGAGAGATGCTCAATTCATACAAGGAAACCTCGTTTATTATTCAACCAAACCAAACATTTGATTATTCCATTTTCCTTTGAATTCTATCTTGGCTTTATCGGACATGTTTGGTAGTTAAGGATTCGTCTGCAAATTAATATTTGATTGTTTACATACTTCACACAATTGGAAGGTACTATAAAATTTTATTTTTGAAGTAATTGAAATAATGCACTACTGATCTCTTCACTTGATTCTGGTATATGTCTATGTTCTCTATTTACGTGATCCTATCAAGAGGGTCAGTTTGCTTTCACATTTTTAGTTCAAATTCTCAGTTCTTAAACATATAATTAGAGAGATTTGAAATGGTTCATTATATAATCATATGTATTAAAATGCTCCGGAACAAACAAACAGTTTTTTTATGGGCAAACAAACATAGTTTCTTTACATTATTATTACAGTTCTACCAATCACGACGATAAATGTAATGCCATAGTAACTTTGTTACACTTTCTTTGCAACATCTAGTTCAAAACCAAATCTTCTTACTTTTTATTTTATATATTATATATTACTAGAATCATAAAAGAACAATGAAAATATTCTAACAGTGATTTTACCAGCGGTATTTTTTATAACTTTTAAATAGCCCAATCCCAGGGACTGTGCTAGTCCAACGCTAAGGTTTGGTTAGATCAATGTTCTTGCTTAGCTCCTCCAGCTTCTTGAACCTCAGTTTCTCGCTTTCTCCCTCCAACTGCGCACATTCATCAAAAAAGAAGAAGAGCAGATTAAGTCTCTCTGTCTCAAAACCGTCATAAGAACACGATCAAAGTGAATATAAACAACACTTTGATTTAGCATGTTCACCACATAGTACAAGCGTTTCAATGGAAAATACAGTATTCTTTCGGATATGCAAAAAAACGCATGATTGTTCTTTCGGATATCTCGCGAGAAAGAGGTGCTAAGATAATGTGTTGGATCTAGTTTGGAGAAACTAATTTCCAAGCACCCAAACATAGAAAGTCCGGATCTAGAGTCTCTACACTAATTTCACTTTTCAAAATTGTGAAACCCGTTTTTGAATCAAGAATTCAACTATTAAAATGACAAGACTGGATTCCCAAACTCAGTAAGATGACTTCACCAATTGCAATGGGAGTCTTTCCCAAGCCTCAGAACAAAACTACGGGCTCAATGTCTTTACCTACTTTGTAAGGTTCTAAACGAAGGTAATGGGTAAATTCGTATGCCCCGAAACAGCTAAAACCCGATTAGTTTAATAAACAACACACCAATTTGTTGGACCAAACGCAGACCATCCATAACGTTCATTCAAATACTAAATATGACTTGGAAATAGTAGAGAGAAGTGAGATCATATCGAACAAACCTCTTGTAGCTTGGTGATCAGCTCCACCTTCTCCTTGTTCTTTTCATTGAATGCTTCAAGAGCATCCTTGTACTCTATTTCCTGCACATTTTGATTAAAAAAACAGCTTAGGATACTAAGAATCCTGAACTCATTCCGAAAATTATTCAGTGTCAAGTTGGTATAAAATCGAGCCGATCTATATATATCTTCATCATCCATATAAAGCAATTTTATCTCGAAACACAGTGCCTAGTTACATATATGAAAAAGCATTACAATTCTCAATAGTAAAACCCAAACCTTCTTCTGAACTGTATTCCCCAATGGCTTTAATTCTTTGTCGAGAGAATCAATCTTCTTCCGCACCATAGTAACTTCCTTCCTCATGGGATCAGCAAAACCTTCAAGTTCCTGAATGCATTTAACCATTAAAGCTTCAAACTCACCAAACATACATGACCACAAATTCAGTTTAGAGCTTGATCCATAGCTTCTTCTTTTCCCAATCAGGTTTAGATCATGACACAGAGCTCATCTTTAGAACACAAATTATGCTCAAAATTACAAAAAAAAACTCCACAAATCTAGAATCTAAAAATTGGAAAAACCCTAAAACCAGACCAAATCCAGCTTTCTAATTTTAGAACATTCAACTACTAAATCTAAAAACGAGGTTGATTTTTTTTCCCTTTTGGTCTCTCTAAGCCATTGGAATTTGATCTAATCTACACTACTATGAAACTTAAAGCAGCAAGTGAATCACACCAAAACTCGAATTGAAATAATGTAATTCAAAATCAAACCTCGCGAATCATAGCGAGACGCTTGGACTCATCTTCAACACGACCAAGCTGAGCTTGAACTCTTTCTCTGATCTCCATCTTCTTCTTCTCGATCTCCTCTTCTTTGGCCTTGAACGCCGACAAAGCTTTCATCGACAACTCATCGTCTTCCTTCTTCATTTGGCTACTGAAGCTCATACTCTCGGACAACTGATCCTTAAGCCGGCGGCCTTGATCCGCCGACGCCGGCCGCGACGTCTCTGTCGGTTGCATCTTCGCCTTCTTCTTCTTCCAGAGAATTTGCTTTTTAGCCGTTTATCTGATGCGCTCTACGATGACCGTTGGATTTCTTAATCCTAATAATGGAAGCGAAAGGAGCGTGACTGGTCTAAACCGGAACTATTCAATCAAATTAAACCGGTATCTTATGAAAAAGATTTTTTAAAAACTTTGCAATTTTAGATTTTTAAATCTCAACAATACTATTAGTGCGATCATAATCAAAAGTTTATGTGATAGTTACATCGACAATATTAGAATTCCACAAGTTTCAATTTACCTGATTGGGCCGAGTGTATGTGTATACTTGGACCAGACCCATGTGTCGGTTATGCTACTTAAAATTTAAAGGATCCCACATCGGTTAATGGAAGGGAGAGGTCCTTAAAACTTGTCCTATAAATAAATGCATCTGCTTCTTATAAAATCAACTGGGCTTGAAGCCACGGCCCATTCTCTGTATGAGGTCTAAAGGAATTTAAATAAATTTCACCATATGTCGGCCGATGTATCCGCACGGATCGATTCGGACGCCCGTATAATGGGTTAGGCCCTAGGTTTTTTTTCCTCTTCATAATTTTTTTTGAGTTTTTTTATGAAAAATCGTTTTACTTTTTGTTTTTTTTTTCAAACGTTTTTTATTATATATATATATATTTTTTTTATATATGTTTTTGTTTTCAAATAATTTAAGTGTTAAATTTTAATGCCATTGAAAACAAACCGGATTAAGCATGCCGTCCCCTCCTACGGGTCCTTAAGTCGTGTTATTAGTTCAACCGTTTTTCATGCAAATAAATTTAACACTTAAATTATTTTTATTATGTAAACTATTTCTTAAAAACCATATTTTTATTATACAAAACGATTCTATTTCAAAGTTTTTTTTTTTAAGTTAATCTTTTTTGTTTTTCTTGCAAATATTTTTTATTTTAACTAAAGTTTTTATTATGTAAAGTATTTTTGTTTTCAAATGATCTAAGTGTTAAATTTCAATGCATTGAAAACAAACCGGACTAAGCATGCCGTCCTATCCTACGGGTCCTTAAGCCGTGTTATTAGTTCAACCGTTTTTCATGCAAGTAAATTTAACACTTAGATTATTTCTATGGTTTTTTACAAATATTTTTATTATGTAAACTATTTTTTTAAAACTATATTTTTTATTATACAAAATGTTTTTATTTCGAGTTAAATTTTTGTTTTTTTTGCAAATATTTTTTATTTTAACTAAAGTTTTTATTATGTAAAGTATTTTTGTTTTCAAATGATCTAAGAGTTAAAATTTCAATGCATTGAAAACAAACCGGACTAAGCATGCCGTCCCATCCTACGGGTCCTTAAGCCGTGTTATTAGTTCAACCGTTTTTCACGCAAGTAAATTTAACACTTATATTATTTTAATAGTTTTCTTACAAATATTTTTATTATGTAAACTATTTTTTAAAAACGATATTTTTATTATACAAAATGTTTTTATTTCAAGTTAAAATTTTTGGTTTTTTTGCAAATATTTTTGATTTTACCTAAAGTTTTAATTATGCAAAGTATTTTTGTTTTCAAATTCTAAGTGTTAAATTTCAGTTAAGTATAACACCATAAAATAAAAAATGAAAAAAATAAATAAAAATAGTCTAAGAGTTAAATTTGCGTGAAAAACGGTTGAACTACGACACCTCTTAAAAGACTCGTAGGAAAGAACAGCATGCTTAGTCCGGTTTGTTTTCAATGCATTGAAATTTAAGTATTTTTAGTTTTTTTTTAAAATTTAGTTTAATACTTAACAGATTTTCGATTTTCATGTAATGTAAACTATTTTTTTTCTTAACTATATTTTCAAGTATACAAATTTTTTTTTATTTCAAAGGTTTTTCCAAGTTAAAAACAATTTATTTAATAATTTACTTTTTTTTTTACTTTTATCTTCTTATTTAATACTAAATCTGAGAATTTTTCCAAACATTGTTTTTTTCATTTAACTAAAGTTTAATAAACTAACTTTTATGTGTTTTTTGAAAATAATTTTATCAAGTTAACTTTTTTTTATTTAACTTTATTTTTGAGTATAAAAAATGTTTTAATTTCATAATTTTGATTTTATTTTTATTTCTATTATTTTATTAAATCTTTTTTAATTCTATTTCTGGAAATTATTATTTTTTGTAAAATAAAAGCAATGACATTGCATTAAGAATTCTTACGATGACCGTTGGATTTCAGGAGAGTGACTGGTCTAAACCGGAACTATTCATTGAAACTTAATCAAATTTAAACCGGTAGCTTATGAAGATGATTTTTTTGAACTTTGCAATTATTTTCAAATTTCAACAATACTAACTATTAGTGCGATCATAATCAAAAGTTGATGTGATAATTGAATCCAAGTGTTCCCACTTTTTTAGTTTAATTTACCGTTGCGATTATGTTTGGTGGCATGCATAGTGTATCCAATTCCAAGACCAGTCAGCTGGCGTTAATGATCGGTTTATTCCGGTTGTAATTGGTTTTTAAATCAAGTGCTACATTTCTGGTTTAGTGTTTTAGATATTTTTCAAATTTTCATTACCACATTCTTTACATTCTCGGTGACCTTGTACACAACACTTAACTCTAATGAAGGAAAAACATTTTTTACACACAAAGCCTCTTCCTTGATTAGGATATTGGATCCAAAGTCTGAAAGTCCTAATCGTGGTTTGCTAAAGCATAAACCACGGCAGTTCTACACGGTGCATAGACCATGAAGGAGCTGGGTCGTCCGTCGTATAAGCCATCCTGCATTGGCATGATTGGTCAAGAGAATGGAAAAGTCACAATGAATGTAAAGAATGGTTTTACTTTTCTTACATATGTGAAATACTCTGCCTTGCGATCGAGCCTATTGAATCCACCAAACAGAGGATCGTCTGAGTCCAATACGATCTGAAATGTCGTAAAGTAGAAACATATCGGATTCTATATTCACAACCAATGCAAAAGTTTCCAATGTTTCAAAAGAAGAGTTAGATGTGTGTATACCTTGTATTTCCCAGGCTTGGAGCAACCAATGCGGTAATCGAAGTAGCTGCTGGTCCAGTGAAAGTTAAAGACAAAGACGAGATCACCTCTTTCGAATACGATTACTCTATCTGCTTCGTCTTTTCGTGATATGAATTGGTGCTCAGAAGTCATAAACTGCTCAAATGTAAAATCAGAATAAAGCTAATGGGTAACTGAGATTATCTACAAAGATTTTGACTTGGAGACTTACACCGTAATTCTCTTCAAGATGTTGCATTGCCTGATCAAATTCTTGCAGTCCGCGGTATCTGAGATAATCTGCATCCCCCTATATATGAACTATTCTGAATCAGAACACAGAAGAACAATAATCTTGAGTAATGTTGTACTTGCCAAATCTCAAGAACTTACAAGATCAAATCTGCGTCTGCATTTGTCATAACTGAAATTGTTGCCAGGAATTATGCTTCCATCAGAAAGACGCTGCTCGCCTCTGGGAAAGTCGATCCATTCTGAAAATTGCAGGAGTAGTGACGAAATTGTAAACTCAACAAATTTGCACAGAAAGTAAATGAAACAGGCTTAAATCGATACAGTACCTGGATGTCCGAATTCGTTTCCCATAAAATTTAAGTAACCTTCACCGCCTAATCCCATAGTTATAAGCCTAATCATTTTATGCAAAGCTATTCCTCTATCGATAAGAGGTGTTGATGGTCTGTCTACTGCCATGAAATCATACATATCCTGGAACCCGAACAAACACCATTCACATAACTCCTAAGATTTAGTTAAAAGAATATAGAAAAGTATAATGGCGTGTAATCTATACCTTGTCCATTAACCAGAAGGCAATTGTTTTATCACCAACAAGAGCTTGATCGTGACTTTCAGCATAAGCAATACACTTCTCTGACCACCTTCTGTTGGTAAGTGTGTAAATGATGTCGCCCATTTGCCAGTCTTCATCTCTCTTCCTTCACAGCATAACATGGAGGAGAGAGTAAGACGGACTCATTTTCACCAAACATTAAAGTAGATTGCAACTTAAAAGAAAATGCAGAAAGAAACTCACTTGAGAATTTCTATCCACTTATCAGCTATGGCCATGTGTAGACGGTAGTCAAATCCAACGCCACCATCTTGGACAGGAATACAGAATGTTGGCATACCACTAACCTGAAATGAAACGATCTTATCAGCATAGATCACAACTTTCACTTGTCAATTGAGACTGATTTGGTTAATCTTCTGCATTGGACTCTTTAATATGATAAACCATATGTATCCCTTATGGCTCTGTAGAGCACTTTTTTATTTAGCCGAATTCACCAGGTAACAATTTTTATGTCAGAGGTCTCACTGAAGAGTAAGAAGAAAGCAGACTATCCAGTTAGTTAGTAATTTCGCATGGTAAATATTTTTACCTTTTTCTCGAGGGTGAAGGTGGTATGGGAACTAGGAAAGATAGGGAGCAAAAAATTTATTTATGTACAGGGGATAACTTGTCTTGTTAGGGCTTATCTAAGATCGGTGGTGAACGGTGATAAAGAAGACATTCAGAAAACTTACATCTTCACCAACTGTAATCGCTTCAGGGTAGAGCGCATGAATCATATCATTTACCAGCATGAGATAATTCACAGCATCCACATCAGTTTCCAATCCAAAGTACTCGGTGTAATTCCCAGTAAATTCAACCTATCCAAAACCCACATAATAGAAGGTCAACAGACCGACATAAGACATGCGTAAAACCTGACACAAAATTGGAAAGGAACATGGGGAAAACAAATAAATGCATTAGGCATCCATTGTAGAAAGGCTTGAGTACCGAGAGCCCATGATGAGTATACATCATTGAGGTTACACCATCAAACCTAAATCCATCAAACTTGTATTCTTCTAGCCACCACCGTGCATTTGAAAGGAGATATCGTAATACCTGTTAGAAAAGATCAAAAGAGACTGTTGGAACAAATAGTGCTCAAGGAAGTTGTCTGTTCAAAATATTTAGTTACATACTTCCCAGCTTCCATAATTGAAAAGTCGTGAGTCCCACATCCAATGGTAACCCCGAGGCCCAGAGTGAAAATAGTGAGCATCAGTTCCATCAAACATGTTCAGCCCATCCAATGTGTTTTTTGAAGCATGGCTGCACAGGTTAGAGAGTTGCAATATTAAACGACATGTGAAAGACCAAAAGGTGGATCTGATTGTTTGCTTTCATGAAAACTTTCACTACCTATGAACGATATCCATTAGAACGACCAGGCCTAACTCATGAGCTCTATCTATCAAAGATTTTAGTTCCTCTGGGGTCCCACAACGACTGCTTGGGGCAAAAAAGTTTGTGACATGGTACCTGCATTCATAATAGAAACGACCATCTTCCTCAGTAAGAAGAAACAATAAGAATTGAGATATATAACTAGCTGCCTGAAGTAACATATAGCATCATGGCAGAAAGGCTGTACAGCGTATAGTTCTGTAAGAATAATTAAATGCAAATATCTAGGATTCTACTAGAGCTCACTCAGGTTAAAAGCATACCCAAAGCTAGCATAATATGAATGTTCTTGTATAGCCATGATTTGAACAGCATTATAGCCAAGCCTTTTGATGCGTGGAAGAACATCATCTCTAAAGTTAGCATAAGTATTGACCATTGGTTCCTGCATAACAAGCACACTATTATCATTCACGTGATATTGAGAAATATCCAGAAATTGGGATCTATGTCATTATAGTCAAACATTCATACTGAACAAACCAACAGTGTGGCATATTGATAAGTTATAAAGAAGTTTGGTACGCAGATGTTAAGGATCAAAACAGAACTATTTAAGACGAAGAGGCACACACACACCGTGCTACTCATGCCAACATGTGCTTCATAAATCCTCAGCGACTTAGGTCTCTTTGGTTGAGGATGTTTGAATACATATTTCTCCTGAAAAGAAATTATGAACAGTTGAAGGGACAAGCAAAAGTATCTGTTGATGTTCTTAGGAACACCAACGATAAATTGTAAGCATACACTAAACGGGTTGCAGAATATATTCATTGTTCATCATACAGAGAAATATAGATGACTGAATCTGTGGGCTAAAAAAAAAAAACATATGCGTTTGAGATCGTCCAAGAAAGATATCCATTACTTTTGCCTTGACAGTATCAACTTATCTATAAATCTGAATCATCAAAAACTTCAGACTAGCACTGGCACACGTTTTCCACAAGATAATTATTCAAAAGACTGCAGAACCTTACCTCTTCTGGAGGATCATAGTATATGCCATTGAATGGGATTTCACCTGGAGCTTGCACGGAGAATTTGATCCAAGCAGGAATTGAGTCTTTAATGCCAGACTGAGTATCCATACGAATCTGGAGTTTTGTGTATCAGAAATTACTTCATCGTCATTACATAATATTCTCAGAAGCTTCCAAACAAATATGAATTAACTCATTGCTTGCACCAGTGAGACCATCTCTTTAAGATAAAACATGCAATAATTGGTGGGAGTAGAAATGAATGAATGAGCGCCTTGTTAGTTACCTTTACACGTGAGCCATGAGGAATTGCAGGCGAACCATCAGTGTTGTTGGGCAAAAAAATCTCCCAAACACCAAATTCATTCTGTGAAAGATTTGATGAGAGAATCATTGGTCGGAATTCAATAGATCTTCAAATTTTAAATGAATTTACCAAGCATAAGGAATTTAAGCAAAGTGGCCAATGGGCCATACCCGAGTCATGATATCTGCATTAGAATTCCAGTTGTTGAAATCTCCAATAAGTGATGCAGCCTGAAACAGGCGAGCACAGAAGTTTAGAAAAACTACCAAACTTGTTATAAATATGCACACACATAACAGAAAAACACATACAATAAAGAAGTAAGTTGCCATAGAGATGTGATGCGACTAACATGTTAAACCTCCTACACTCAGTTTCAAATAAGCAAAACCAATCACTACTCCTACATGAGACAGGTGCTACAGCATTTCGACCACATAGTGACTGTAGGATAATATCCAAACCTTGTTATATGAACAATATTTACTTTGTGGGCACAAAAAGCAAATGCAAAGATTCTGTCTACAGTCGTGAATGAGGGAATTAGTAGAACAAACTTATAACTTTCTAGTGGAAAACTCAAAGAAACAAACCTTAGCTCCAGGCGCCCACTCTCTATAAGTTATACCGGCATCACTGAAATTGCAATGAAGCTACCATTAGGGAAATCAAATAGCATGTTATTGATGAAATGATTTCAAAGTGACACTGCAGCGTTAAGAAAGATATAGCTAAAACAAGACTAGTTTGGCTACAATCAGGTTTTTTACTGCAAAAATTTGTAGATGCCAAAAATGATTACAATACAAAAAACATTTAACGAGTTGCAAAATCTGGAAACCTGTAATAAGAATGAAATCCGGCTAAAACTCAAATATATACATCCAGTCTCCAATGACTGTTTCTTCTTTGTTGCAACACCTACAGCTAAACTTGGTATTCTACTGAAGAACTAATGCTGGTAGCAAATAGTTACCTGCGCGAAAATCCTAACTTTTCATAGCCACGAGAGAATGCCTCCAGACCACCCTCATACTTGTCTATTTCCTCACGCAATCTTTTATACTGTCCATAACTGTAGCCAACAAAAATGCAAGATATTTAACGGAATCAAAAGTAACAACAATATCTAGACTTGCTACAAACTTCTACATCAAATGTAAATAAGATTTGGAGGCTTAATGGCTTATATACTAAAACTAAAGCAGGTATAGTAGGAAAAATATTCCTACCGGTAATCAAGATGATTGCTGTAACTTCGTAACATGGGGTCTATCTCATATATTTTCTTCCCATCCCCAGGTGGGGGAACTACTCTTGGTCTCACTCCTCTTTCCTTGATGACTTTAGAATCATTGTAACTCGAATCAAAAACAGACGCTTGGTCTTCTGTTCTTAATGCCTCAGTCTCTTCCATTGTTTGACTTTCTAGATTAAATATCTACAACAAGAAGAAAAACTGTTTTCATGTAATGCACATAATAAGGTTTCAACCTCTAACAATTAGCCTCTGCACATATATATATATATATAAAACTCACTGATTAAAGAGCAGAGATGACAAAGATATCCACCTGTGGTTCTTGTGAAAAACTGCTGGGATCATCATCAAGGTTATCAGGTACTAAGACTTTCTCAGACGCAGCGAAAGCTTGTGAAGAAGAATCAAACTCCGCAGATTGTTTCCCAGCAAAGATCTTCCCTACAGACATGGATCTAATCAAGAGGTATCTGGAGAACAAAGGCTAAAAGCAGTTCATCAAACCACAAAATCTGTTTCTATTTCTACTCAATTTTATCATCATTATAGTTCATGAAGCTAATCAAGTAACGAATTAGCTAAGCATTCTAAGAAATTAACAATGGCGTCAGAAAACAAAGCAAAAGAGGGAAGGGAGATAGCAGAAAAAGAGGCGTACGAGAGAGAAGGTGCTTTTTGAGGAAGAAGGAGAGGCTGGAATTGGCATTAAAGCTAGTGTTGAGAGGTCGGGAAGGAATAGTGAAGCGTGGAGTAACAGACACTCCGTGAATCACCACCATATCACTCGCCGCCGGTGAAAAAAACACTCGGAAAATTCGGAAATAGTGAGAGAGAGCAGAGAGATCTGGAAGAAGAAAAATCTGGAAATTAAATGAGTGGCGGGTTCGTTCGCTTTTTTCTTCGATTTTGCTAGTTTTGTGATTGCGAAAGCGAAACGAAGCGAATATATATGTATATATATCTTATGGGAACCATTTAAAAGAAATTTTTAAATTGACTTGAATTATATAGCTTTTAAATAAAAGTATTATTAAAAAGAAAAATAACTAAATGATGTTTAATTTCACGGGACGGGTAATATGATGGGACGGGTTTGGGTTGATATTTATAAAAGATAGTATACCACGGGTGAAATCCTAAAATTAACAATCAAAATCTATATATACATTTTTGGATGACTTTTAGCAAATAAATCCTGGAGTTGGAATGTATTTACGGATGAATGCCATTGGCATTAATTATTTAAATTTGAAAAATATTAATTAAAGATATTACCAACACGATTTCGAGAATCATAAATTCATATCTTCCTTAATTTTCTGAGTCATTAATGTGATAATCTTTAGGAAATATTTCTCTGTAAAAAAAAAATCCACATTAATGAAGGCATTAAAATCGACACTAACAATTAAATTATTTAGATATTCAATTATTTTAAGATTCTTATATCTTATTTGATATTTTTTTTTAATATCTCATTCTTTAATTACTGCGTTTAGAATTTATTGGTTGTTACCTATTTTTTGGTGAAATTTATTGGTTGTTACTTAATAAGTAATTATGGTGCGTTTATTTTAGTTAATATCTAATTTAAAGGATTTGTTTTCTTTTATTATTAATAAACGAATAACATGTATAGAAATAAAAGATTTTTCTTGCGACTCCATAATAAAAATATTAAACTCTTATTTTCTACATTTCTTACACATAATATCCTCTTATTCAATAACAAAAAATATATATTGCATATTTTTAAAAATATTTATAATATTTAAATTATATAAAAAGTTTGTAATATTAATATTATTTCAACTCTATACAAATTTAATATATATGTATATATATCTTATGGGAACCATTTAAAAGAAATTTTTAAATTGACTTGAATTATATAGCTTTTAAATAAAAGTATTATTAAAAAGAAAAATAACTAAATGATGTTTAATTTCACGGGACGGGTAATATGATGGGACGGGTTTGGGTTGATATTTATAAAAGATAGTATACCACGGGTGAAATCCTAAAATTAACAATCGAAATAATCTATCAAACAAATTACATTTTGATTTTTTTAAGAAAATATAGCCCCGCAGTGTACCGCGGGTTAAAATCTAGTATGATATATATGTACCTTTACATTCACGAGATAATTCACAAAAAAATAAATAATACTCCCTCTATTTTAAAATTAAAATTAGTTGTCGTTTAAAATTTTTTCATGCATATTAAGTAAACATTCAATTTTTCTGTTTTATCTCTAATTAATATATTATTTTATTTGATATAGTTAATAAATAACTTTAAAGAATAAGGATAAAATTAGAAAATCTGTCAAACATCTACATTGAAAACAAAAAACGAGAACTAATTTAAAACAAAATTTAATTTATAAAACGACAACTAATTTAAAACGGAGGGAGTAACAATCAATGTGATACTAATATGGGAGACTCACAAAAATGCCCCTTTTTCAATACCCCTTTTCAAAAATGCCCCCTTTGGATGTCCATTTTTAAAAATACCCCTTTTATGTACAAAATGACTAAATTACCCTTCTTTTAATAAAAGATATCATAAATATATAAGGAAATATAACAAAATTAGGTCCACAAAATACAAAATATTTTTTGGCGGGAAAAGTGATCCCTCAATTTTTCCCGCCATAACACTTGTAAAAATTTGTAAAACCTTTTAAAAACCTTGTAAAATTTGCGCCGTACAATTTATCCCGCCAAAAAGATTTTCCCGCCGAAAAATGGTATGAGCAGGAAAAGTGATTCCGCGAATTAAATTGGCGTAAAATATTAGGCGGGAACATTTGTCCCGCCAAAAGATTTACAAGGTATTTTAAAGG
>NW_003302550.1:943065-1098604 GCF_000004255.2 Arabidopsis lyrata subsp. lyrata | reverse complement strand
TTTATAAGGTTTTACAATGTATTTTAAAAGGTTTTACAACGTATTTACAAGGTATTTATAAGATATTATAAGATTTTACAAGCTATTTTATAAGATTTTTACAAGTTATAAGGTTTTACAAGTTTTTTATAAGGTTTTACAAGTTATAAATACCTTATAAAACCTTAAAGTACCTTGTAAAACCTTTTAAAATACATTGTAAAACCTTACAAAACACTTGTAAATACCTTGTAAAAAACCTTTAAAATACCTTGTAAATTTTTCCCGCCAAAAATTTTCCCGCCAAAAAAATTTCGCAAAAAAAATTGCGGAATTACTTTTCCCGCAAAAAAAATTTTTTGGCGGGAAAATTTTTTGGCGGGAAAAATTTTTACGGGAAAATTTTACAAGGTTTTTTAAAGGTTTTTACAAGTGTTTTGGCGGGAAAATTGCGGGATCACTTTTCCCGCCAAAAAATATTTTGTATTTTGTGGACCTAATTTTGTTTCAAATAAGGGTAAAATGGTCATTAAAAATTAAAAGAGGACATACTTAAAAATGGACTCTCAAAGGGGGCATTTTTGAAAAGGGGTATTGAAAAAGGGGCATTTTTAACAATTTCTCTACTAATATTAGTATCATCTAACCGTAAGTTTTTCAAAAAAAAATTATTTTTAGATGTCTATTTCCTCTTCTATGGTATTTCCATTTCTCTATTTAAGATATCCATATAATGAGAAAAAAATTATGTTTTTTGTTTGGGTTTTAACCGTTGTGAGATATCCTCAGCAACTTACAAACTACAAGGCAACAAATTACTAAACGTTACAAAAACATTAATAGATCTTTAACATACGTTACTTTTAATTTTTTAACCAATAATTCACACTTTCAAAATTATTTGTTTAGATAAAATATCTCTTGTTTATCTCTTAGTCGTCGTACATTGAAAGCGGATGCTTCGGTGATAAACTGATAATTATATATAACGCTTGGGAGGAAAAACAATTCTTGGTAAAAGTGTTGTTCTGGACTCTAATTTAAAGATATGTATGAGCAGAATTTCCAAGTTTAAGAGACTATTGTACATTACATGAATCACAACATTTTTCAAAAGAAATAAGTATATCAATCAATATCCATATTTCTTTATTTCAGGTAATTTTCTATTTGGAAAAAATTATATTTAAAACCAAATAACAATAGTTGACAAAAAGTAAAAGTAAAATAACAATACTTCTTTTAAACAAAACGAAACAAATAATAAACCAAAAAGTGACTCTGTGACTTAAGATACAAGCAAGAGTTCTATGAAAGGCTTTGTTATCACGTAAGCTTCCCCATCTTCCTCTAGAATAACTCAAACTCAAGATGTTCCCCAACTGCCTTGCAATCTAAGTAATTGCTATTCCCTTCATGGTTCGGAACTCCATAGTCATAAAAATCCGGAAGCTCAGGCGGGATCGCACACCGGATCAACGCCCAGTTCAAGCCTTCGAAGAACGCATGCCGTTTTATCTCCGCTGCTCCTTTCTCTGTCCCTAACCGGTTCTCAGGTTCCTTGACCAACAAACCTCTTATAAGATCCTTAGCTTGGAAACTCACATTAGGGTTATCAGGAAACTTCAAGCTCTGAAGCACCACATTAGCTATAGTCTCCTCATTAGTAGCACCTTTGAATGGAGTTTTCCCGTAAAGAAGCTCATATAGAAAGATCCCAAATGTCCACCAGTCAACGGCAGCACCGTGACCTTCGCCTTTAATGATCTCTGGTGCGAGATACTCGTGTGTTCCAACAAAAGAGTTTGATCTTGCATCTGTTGGTTCTGCCACAAGCTGTGGCAATGATTTGAACCGTGCGATTAGGTCAGATTTCTTGAGTTTTTTCATCATTATGCGGTGTTGTTTGCCTTTTTTCTTGGTCCCGGATCCGCGGGAAAGTTTAGGGCGGAAACATGATGGCTCGATGCAGTTAGATCCAGTGCGGCTACCCGAAGAGAGTCTCATTGCATCTGCATGGAGCGGAGATGATGAGTTAAGAAGCGTTGGGCTCACCGTACACCTCAAAGAGAGATCAAAATCTGTCACCATGATATGTCCATCATCGCGCACCAAAATGTTCTCGGGCTTCAAATCTCGGTATATAACCCCGAGCATATGCAAATACTCCAATGCGAGAAGCACCTCCGCGACATAGAACCTGTAAGAAGAGAATTAGTAATTACATCACAAATCATAAAGCATAAAAGTTAACCACTAATGGTAAGAAACAAGGTACCTAGCCGCTGGCTCGGGAAACCACCTCCCGGGCTGCTTCTGCCTTAAGACATGTAAATCGCCTCCCGGACAACATTCCATGACCAAACAAGATAAGTTATCTGATGTGAAGTGAGCGTATAACGTTGGAAGAAACGGGTGATCAAGCATTTTGAGAATATCTTTCTCAGTTTGAGCCCTAGACATCTTGTTCCTTCTCTCCAAGAATTCATTATCCATCACTTTTATAGCAAACAAACAGTTTGTTCCCGTAAGCTCAGCGAGATAAACCGTTCCTATATCTCCGCAACCGAGCTTCTTCAGAAGATTAAAATGCCTAAGACCCAATGAACCAAGCCCATGTTGTGCCCTTATATGCTGAATAGCTTCCCATCTCACATCCTTAGACATATGAGGTCTGTTTCCAAAGCTAGACCTTGTCATTATATTATTACTCTGTTGTTGTACTTCTTCCTCGCTGATACTAGTGCTTGAACTGTTGTATCCGATACATTCCTCGCCTTTGTTTCCGATTTCTGAGTTTTCCTTGACATCTTCAATGGCTGCTCCGTCTAAGCTGAGTTTTTTTGGAGGACTATCTGGATTCATCACAACAGATTTCTCACTGAAAGAACCAATCTCCACACTCTGTTCCGACATAAATACAGAATCTTTATGATCAACTTCTTTGCCAGATAGAGAATCTTCCTCAATGATCTCATTGTTGCCGTATTCAGGAACATCTTCGATGTTCTTGTTACGGAATGCAGATGTTAAAGAAACCTGAGGGGTCTCTGTATTCATCAAATCCAGAGAGCTTCTTATCTTATCAAGTTTGGTCTCTGCACTAGCACCGATCTCATGAGAGCTCTCATAGCTTGAGCTGGAGAAGTCAGAAGCCAATTCATCTTTAACACTCTGTTTCAGCTCAAGATCTGGCTCTCCAAGTGAATCTTTAGAGGGCTCTTCTTTAGCTGCAGTGTTCTTCAAAGCGAAATGGCATCTATGGCAGAGAAGTTCCTTTGCAATGGGATCATAGAAGCCATCTACTTCATCATACACATTTGTAGCCTTCTTCTTCATGGAACCTTTGTTCCTTAGTGCCGGTTTAGCGCCTCCTCCTCGTGGAATGGTTCTGGTTAACTTAGCCACTCTCTTGCCGTTAACTATGGTGGAACTTGGTGTATTGGCATACAACAACCTCACTTTTCTAACTGATTTCAGTCCAACCACTGTCTTATTGTTCCCTGATCCAGGAGATGATGAACCCAAGTTCTTGTTCTCGATACTCAATTCTTGGTCGTCAAGAGACAAGTTCTTGTGTTTTTTAAGTATTGTCATCTCATCGCAATATCGCTTTGATGTCTGAGAGTTTTGGCTCGAAGAATGTATCTTAAGAAGACGAAGCTGCTGCGATATACTATCCGATGAACTGCTTTGATCCTCCCCGAGTAACTCGACAAGAACGGCTTTCCCTTCTTCGCTAGCTCCACTTCCCGGTTCAACCAAAACAGAACCATAAACCGAGCCTCCAGTACTAGTCTTAGGAATTCTTTTGGTAGCTGCGGTTTCCGATGCCTTAGTGACGCATAAATCTCTCAAAGCTTGTTTTAGAGTCGCTGGTTCCGCATTTCTCTTGCTAGGCGATCTCGGCCCCCCGGGATTCGCGGGACTTTTCAAAGCATTCCGTTGTAAAGGATTGTTGTTTCTACTGCTACTACTTGCACCAACTTGGTAAGAAGGAATCATTCCGGATGTTCGAATGCTTATAGACTCGAAAAGTTGGTTAATGTCATCTTCTAGTGAACCTCTGTAACCTAATTTCAGTACCGGTCGCTCCAGATCCTTGTCGTCGACAATGCTTGATCTAGAATGTGGAATAGCCGTTGATTTCGCTGTGTAAACAATAGAGTTTTGACAGTCTTCTTTTTCTTCAACAAATTCACACTTTCCGGCAAATGAACCCATAACATTAAAGCTCAGTCACACAGCATCTTAGTAACCGCGGAAATACGAGTAATCTATACAGGTAAATACATCTTTTGATCCAACACGCACCTGAAATTATCTTCATAGGTTAAGGAAGATTTTGAAATTTCTTGTTAAAGGTTGTATCAAATCACAGATTCATAAGAACAGAACATAACAGAACAGAGCAAAACAGAGCAGAGCAGAGGTATATGGAAAAAAAAATCATCAATGTTTTATTAAGTAAAGATTTTGATCAATGACTAAAGATTAAGGAACATACCAGACAAAAAACTATGAAACAGTCACATATCTGGAAAATCTAGTTCCGCAATGTCTGCAACTACAGATGGTTCTTAGTTTGATATTAATGGGTTCATGTCTTAGTTCCACAGAGATCATGTCAAATTAAAAAGTTGGAATTTTTCATATGAAGTATATTATTCATCGCCAAATTAAATGTTTAAAAACGAGAAATATGAATCTAAACTTTAGGCAACGTCGTGTTTCTATGATGTTACCTTCTTCCTAAATGATAATAAAACAGACATGTACTATTGCACAACAAAAGAAAAACTCTAATTTCATCATGATGAATCATCTATGATCACAACTTCAAGAGTAAGACAGTACCTGAAGAGATTATTGACGAAGCAGAGAGACAAGAGAAGCTGTTGTTTCGGCTTCTGTCTCTTCTCTCTTTTCGTCTGTTGGGTTTCTTTGTCGGTATATTTTTGAAGAGGTTTCAAAAGGATTCTGCATTTTTCTGGACAGTTTGAAGAACAAATCATGGGACCCATATCATATGTTTGTGGGTCTCATGTAACAACGAGATTATTAAATATCTTTGTTCAATTCGATGGAGACTATATTGACATGTTGATCACTACTGATTTTTCCGTTGACATGTGTCTTCGAGTTTTTAACTCTTAAGCATAAGAGTTTAATCTTGTTTTTTGTAGATAATTATGAACCATGTCACTGCGATGAAAACTGCAGATTTTTTTTTTGGCAAGGTTGGTTTTTAAGAATCGTGTAATTATGAACCATGTCCCTGCGATGAAAACTGTAATTCATGTGTATTGTATATATATTAGGAATTTTCTAAGGAATTGATTAAAACTTAAGAAAAAAAAAAGGCGATAATGATGGACCCAAAGTACGTTCGACAATAATGCTCATCTTTCATCACTATAAGTCTAGAAATATAAATTAATACATATCACATCGCTCGAGGGAAATTATAATGTTTCTCTCTTGGATATTCAAAAGTTAAAACAACATTAACTTTAGTTTTCTTAAAGATAAGCTGATTTTTAAAGCATATTACAGTTTTCATAAAGCGTAAAATGTTCGCAAATCCAGGAAGATCAGGACCACAATAAATAATTTAGTACGCTTTTTATATTAATTAGGGTTGTCATCATGGATTTTTAGGTAGAACATACAATACTCTCATATCACCGAAATATTTCAATATAAAGTTTTATACATATGAAATTATGAATCACATCCTCACGTAAATGTGTAGATTCATCTCGATTGTTTTCCCTTATTTTTTTTTTAATCAACAAATTTTAAGTAACTTAATACGTGAATAATGCATGTACAAGTTTGTCAATTGCAAAAAAATGTTGCTAAAGAAGTTTATCAATTGCAAATTGCGATAAATTTATTTTGTTCGTCCATCTACGATAATGATATATAGCAATTGCAATTATCACATACCTTTCATTAATATCGGTCTTCTAACCCGTAAATTGACCTTTTCTTGACTTGCTATTTGCTAATAAGTTTTTATTTTTGGTCAAATGTTTGATCCCTTGTGCTTAGCACTAAGTCTGCATATAGTGTACCAAAAAAAAAAAAAAAAAAAAATCTAACAACAGTTTAGTTGACTTAGGAAGCTACGGATCCAACGAAGTGAGAACTTCATAAAAACTATTCGTGGGTATTCCTCGAAATCTGACATATAGGACCGGCCCATTAACATAAAGCCTGAATTTAGATCCTTCTATAGTTGTCACTCACTGTAAGAAATATTCGTCATCCTCAATAATGCATATGGATTAATTAAACTGAAAAGAGTACTCTTTATATTCGAGTGCTAATTACTAGCTGCATCTATATGAAGTAAGCATCGTCCAAGAAGATTAGTAGCAAATATCAAAATCATAAGGATATATTACTACAATGTAAATTTTAATCTATTAACATATGTCAAAATCAATAGGGTACTTTTTGATACGTTAGATTCTTGTACAGCCTCTCTCTGTTCCTTTCTCATTCATTTGGATTTAAAACTCTCATTATTGTAGGCATGGAAGAGTTTTAGGCCGCCAAGGTCCACATCATTAATAGTAATTTAGTTAATGGCTCATCACATCATCAAATATTTAGGTCCCAACTTCCGCAAGTCTATCTGGTTGCTTAATTTTTCAACCCATTTGGAATTTAGCTCATCATTTTGACATATTTTTCTCCTCTTTTGACTAAAATCCAAATCATCTTTCTTCTCAAAACTATTAACATAATACTCTTATTCACATTATGTCATATGTTTTAGTAATATACTAACTATACAAAATTAAGTAGTTTATTTCTTTACTAGTAAATCTTCTTAAAACATAAGATTACGACATAATTAATCATTTAGATTATTAGTAGTTTGATTAATCACTATAATTTATGGTCTTAAGGTTATTTTTCACCATTCTTTATGGACCGCAAACAAAATCCTATGATTAGTGTAGTAAACTACATATCCTTTTTGTACTATCGGGTTTAGTGGTCAAGATAAGGTTCTTATATTAAGTTATTAATTGTCTTAGCTTTATATGCAAATAAATTATGGAATTGGTTCACTGACACTGATAATCGAATTAAAAAACTTAAAACTGTACATAAAACTAGCTACTGATTGGTGTAATACATAAATTCAAATCAACCAACAACTCCATCAAGATATTCTACTACATATATTCGTCAATTTGACTAGTGGCTGCTGACAAGAGTCATGATTCCTTTTATATAGATTCTCTTGATATGTAAGTAAAATTCTCCAAATATGAAAGCCTGAAAGTGAAAGGTATCTATCAATAAACCGGATCGTACCGGAATTTAAATCTGAAAGATGTCCGTTTTACATCGACCAGATCTGTCACGTGTTAAATAAGACCGGGTCAAAAATATTAGACGATGACTCGATTTTGATTTTGATTTCGATTCATGCACGAAGCGGGATATCTAACGGCTTAAATGAAGCCACGTGTAAAGATTCCTTCCATACCGGACAAGGTCTCCTATAAAAACCCCTGACCCAATCACATTTCTCGGATCCAAAAAGAAGAAGAAAAGGTAAAAAAGACAAATCGGAAATAAAAATAAAAATCATAGAGACGATTCGATCGCATCAATGGCGGAAGAGAAGAGCTTCAAGTATGTCATCGTCGGAGGTGGTGTCTCCGCCGTAAGTCTCTCTCTCTCTCTCTCTCTGTTCTTCTTCTCCTTCTTTTTTTTTTTATCGGATTTGTGTTTACTATCTCTTCGCTTACGAATCGTCACTCTGCACTGCTCACTGTTTCGCTTTTCGGATCCTCATCGCTAGATCTATTGGTTTTTCTGATTTATAGAAACTAGGAAGTAGATGAGAACGATGAAGATTGAGAAATTTTGTTGTTGCTTTGGGATGTTGTGATTGACAGGGATACGCGGCGAGAGAGTTCTTTAAGCAAGGTGTCAAGCCTGGTGAACTTGCTATCATTTCCAGGGAACAAGTAAGTTTCATAATCAGGACTTGAACTTTTATTTAGGCTAGATTCTTGCGATGTAGTCATCTTTCAGGATTCTTGTGATTTATAGTATTGGCAATTTTTTTGTGTTAAACAGGTGCCTCCATACGAGCGTCCTGCACTTAGCAAGGGATATATCCATCTCGAAAGTAAAAACTTGATTGTTGATTACATCACTTTGGTTTTAGTTTAGTGTGTGGTTCGTTTCTTAATTAGATTAGTCGTTCTCATGGTATATAGATAAAGCTACACTTCCGAATTTCTATGTCGCTGCTGGAAGTGGGGGAGAGAGACAGTTCCCTCAATGGTACAAAGAGAAAGGTGAGTTTCGTTTTTGTGTGCTTTAAGCGTTTTATAGCTCAATGTCTCTCTACTCTCTCATATGATGACGTCTCTGCTACGACTGTTTCTGCAGGTATTGAGCTGATTTTGGGCACAGAGATTGTCAAAGCAGATCTTGCTGCAAAGACGCTTGTCAGTGGTACTGGACAAGTCTTCAAGTACCAAACTTTGCTAGCTGCAACTGGTTCTTCGGTGAGCACAATCTATCCATCTACTTCTTACTTTGGAAGTTTCCAGCCAAGTCTTTTTTTTGCATCTCGTCTAAGGAATTTCTTAAATTGTGCAGGTCATAAGGTTGTCAGATTTTGGCGTCCCAGGTGCAGATGCTAAGAATATATTCTACCTGAGAGAACTCGAAGATGCTGATTACCTTGCTTATGCAATGGAAACAAAGGAAAAAGGAAAGGCCGTGGTTGTTGGTGGTGGTTACATCGGTCTTGAACTCAGTGCTGCTCTGAAGGCTAACAACCTCGAAGTTACCATGGTTTATCCAGAACCTTGGTGCAGTAAGTGGATACGTTAAGCCAAGCCACTAACATAGAATTCTCATCGCTCTCCCTTTGCTTAAAACCTTTCTTTTTTTGTTGTGTCTTTGAAAAGTGCCTCGGCTTTTCACCGCTGGCATTGCTTCCTTCTACGAGGGTTACTACGCCAACAAAGGAATCAACATTGTGAAAGGCACTGTTGCATCCGGTTTCAGTACCAACTCAAATGGAGAGGTTAGCAATTAGCACCACCATTCAAACTTGACAATCAGCAGTTTTTCTCTCCGCTGCTTTAACAATGTCTCTCTGTTGCTTAATGATGCAGGTGACTGAGGTGAAATTGAAGGACGGAAGAACATTAGAAGCTGATATCGTGATCGTGGGTGTCGGTGGTAGACCGATTATATCACTCTTCAAAGGTCAAGTCGAAGAAGAGAAGGGTGCTTTGAAGGTTTGTGGCTTGCATACTCCATTTTCTTCAGCATCTGATATATAGTTTTTTTTAATTATTATTGTTAACTCATGAGATCTTTCTTTGATTGCAGACTGATGGGTTCTTCAAAACAAGCCTCCCAGATGTATACGCCATTGGTGATGTAGCCACCTTCCCAATGAAACTCTACAACGAAATGAGACGTGTTGAACACGTTGACCATGCTCGCAAATCCGCTGAACAAGCCGTAAAGGTAACAAAAAAATTCTTCTTCAACCCGTCTTAACGAAGGAGCTGTATAAAATCATCTTAATTAGATCGATTTATATAATGATTTCCTAGGCAATCAAGGCGGCTGAGGAAGGGAACTCAATTCCGGAATATGACTATCTTCCATACTTCTACTCTAGAGCCTTTGATCTCTCATGGCAGTTTTACGGTGACAACGTTGGAGAAAGCGTATTATTTGGGGACAATGACCCGAAATCGCCTAAGCCGAAATTCGGGAGCTACTGGATTAAAGAAGGAAAAGTGGTTGGAGCATTTTTAGAAGGTGGAACTCCTGAAGAGAACAATGCAATTGCTAAACTTGCACGAGCACAACCTTCTGTTGAGAGCCTTGAAGTGCTGTCTAAAGAAGGCCTTTCCTTCGCCACAAAGATATAAATTGCCTTTCTAGGTTCTGTGTTAGTGTGAGCTTTGAGTTCGAGTGGCTTTCATGTCATTTTGCTATTATGATAGCAGAGTGGACATTTTTGTTATTTGTTTGACTTGCTTTCTTTGGATTGTTTGGTTCCAAAATAAAATTGAAATTCACCAATTAACTTTTCTGATCTTTTTCTTTCTTCGGTAATGGTGCACCAAAATTGTTGGAAACGTTTCAGTTCACTTTTTTACAAAAACCTTATTTCATTTGTAGACTGTTTTACTAACTTCTTGTTTTTGTAGGAGATTGGTCCTTCTCTACAACACAATTCAAGGTTTAATTCAACTAAAGTTTTGGATAATTACTGTATATGTTCCTATTTATTTCAAGTTTCAACAACACTAATATATACGAGGAAAAAAAAAAACACCACTAGAATTAAAATGTAAAACCAACACACAATTTTAGAAAAAAACAAACAATGATCTAAAAAAGCAGTCTTGTCTCTTTAACGGTAATCGTTATCCGATCGAAACAACAGAATTGGGCTTCTAACAACATGTCCTCTGGAATCATCCCATTCCACAGAAGCAGACACAATCCCTTTCATCGTCTCATCCCAAACTCCATCAATCACAACCTTAAAATTCTTCTTCTCTCCAGGCCTCTCGAAACTCATAACTTTAGGCACAACCTCCACTCTCAAACCCTTCGGTGCCCAAACCCTAGCCACGTAGGTCGATGGTCCGTATCCCACATTCCTCACTGTTCTATAGAAAACCTCCGACACTTTGGTATCCGTAGAAGTCACTTGCTTGTGCATTGACGGATAATTTAACCCGTCGGATCCTAACCCTCGCTTGAAATTCTCGCATTTGTATTCTTTCTTCGTCGTAGTGTTGTTCTTGTTATTGCCGATTAAAAGTCCGATGCTTGTGCTATTATACCCTTCTTTACAGAGGAATCTTAGGTATGCGTCCTCTGTGATGTCGTAGACTAGACCCGGGTGAATCGCTCTTCTCGGGTTGATTTGACCCGACCCGTAACTTAATTCTGCTTCGTTGCCTTTGATTCTCATAGGAGTAGCTATAAGGAAGTGTAAAGGTTGAAACTTTCTATTATTTTGAGAACATTTTGAGCTTTTTTGTTTGATGATTTTAGTTTACCTGTTGTCATAAGGGCGGATTTGATTGCGGCTGGAGACCAATCAGGATGGAATGATTTGACATAAGCTGCTGCAGCTGCTGCGTGAGGACAAGCCATTGATGTTCCTGACATTATGGAGAAAAGTGTTCGTCTATTGTCGTCTGGATAACCGGTTACCGATGCTAGCTTCGAGTATGCCGCGAGAATGTTTAGTCCTGGCGCTGATATGTCAGGCTTGAGAATGTTGGGACTTATTCGTTGAGGTCCTCTTGCTGAGAAGGAAGAAATCGATGGAGCTAACATTTTGGTTGTTTTAGTCTTAAAGATAACAGCTTGAGGATTTCTGTTAAGTTCGATTGTGTTAGGAACAGCAAGAACAATAGAAGTAAGAAGAAAGACATAGAGAGAAGAGATTGATTGATTACTTGGTGGAGTTGATGTATTCAGTGATCTTTGTACCGTCTTCAAAGAAGACATAAGATCCAGCAATGAGAGTTGAAGTGGCCATATCAGTTGGTTCTAGAAGTTGAACGATCACACCAGCTCCTTTTAAGCTTCTCACAACATGGTCTTGACCTTGACCTCCATTGCCTCCTTCTTCGCGTCCTGCTTCACAGTAAACTACCTTCCCCATCACTTTATCCTCCCCTAATGTCCCGGGCTCACAAGTACTGCATAAACTCACAACCGTTAAGACGATCAAGACTGTGAAAAACTGAGAAAGATTAAGGCTTTTTATGTTGTTGACAATCTACCTGGGCTCTCCATAGCCTCCTGCAGATAAGTTAGATGCAAGCGAACCGCTTGTTAACGGATACATTTTCTTTCTTGGATTGAATCCGTTTAGAGAGATCCCCTGCAAAAGAGATCGTGGAATCTTATGGTAATTGCCATACAAGCAAGATTGAGATGATACTTCAGTTCTTGAAAGAGAAATACTTACAGATGCGGTGAGGCCATTTCCGAGTTTAACAACAGTTTCAAACTTCCGGTCGAGTGAGTTAGCCGCGACAGTCATTACCCACGGCGCGAGGTTGGAAACCGTAAAGAGACCGGGGCCATTATTGCCTGCAGAACACATTGTCAAGATCCCTCTCTTCATCGCGTGAAACGCTCCAATCGCGATTGGATCTTCGAAAAACGGAAGTGAGGCTCCTCCAATTGAAATTGATATTATATCGACCCCATCAGAAATAGCCTCGTCGAATGCTGCCAACATGTCCATATCTGTACATCCTGAGTCCCAGCACACCTTAATTTGAAACAGAGCATAATGTGTCTCAGATATTCCTTCTGTTCCAAGAAAACAGAGTAATGATATAACATACAAAACAAACCTTATAAGCCGCTATTCGAGCAGAAGGAACACCGCCTCTAGCTGTTCCGTTTGCAATTCCGAAAAGGCTAGCGCTGGAGACTGAAACACCCGCAATTGTGGAAGATGTGTGGGTCCCGTGACCATCGTAATCCGCTGCAGAGTCTCCCTCGCCATCAGGAAGGCCTTCTTGTTGGAGGCGGAAGTACTTTGCTCCAAGTACTTTACTGTTTTAACATCAATCCAAAACCAAACTAAGTAAAAAGAAGAGAGTAAACAAGTTGCAGAAACAGCGGATGATGGAAAGAGAGCATTTGTACTTATTGCAACGAGTAAAGTTATTTCCAGTTACACATTTTCCTTTCCATTTAGCTGGAGGAGGGCCAACGCCTTTGTCATTAAAGCTCGGTGAGTCGACATCGATTCCTTTTGTCAACAACGAAAAGAGTTGTAAATCGGAGTGTATCGATATTTTTAGACTCAAGTTCTAACAACTAAGTTTACTTTACCTGTGTCAAGAACTCCCACAATGATATTACTCTCTATTGCTACACTTCTTTTGTATTTAGACTCAACAAGTCCTAGAAAATCCCATGATCTTGTAGTGTGAAGCTGTCTTTGAGTGTTCTTAAACACCGATACAACTCCTTCTTCGCCTGCAAAGAAACAATCAATAATCACATCAAGATAAAACTCAAAAACATTCTAGCAGTTTTGTTACTTACGTGATAGCTTCTCTGCTTCATGAGGAAAAAGCCTTGCCACAAATCCATTAATGTTCTTCCCATAGCTATACATTTTCACTTCTCTTGCTTTGCTCTCACTGCAAAAATATGTAAATTCTAATAAAAATTCGGATATATCAGTGACAATTCTATGAGCAAGAAACTGATCCTTACTCTCCGATCACTGTCAATAGAAGATTGTGATGGTTTTCCGCGGCTTCAACATGAGAATTCTCAGTTGCTTCTCCCATGTACACAATGTAAGGCTATAACGACAGAGAAACAGAACAAAAAGGATGAGAGATTCTTAGTAATCTAAAACCATGGATTGTCTCATCACAACACATAAAAACACTCATCACTCTTACGTTATTACCTTTCTCTCGTTGTTTTCATCTTCCGTGGCTGCTATAAATGCGGTGTTAACAAGGCAAAAACAGAGTATAAACAACCGTAAACGCTGATTCGAAACCATATTTTGGATATTGAGATCCGTTAAATTGAGATTTGCTTTTGTCCGAGAAGAAAATCTACACTCTAATGTTAATAAAACAAAGAGGACAGTACTTAAAATAACCACTAATGTTTTTAACTGTTTTGTTAAGGCTAAGTATTAGTATACGACTGAGAGTCCTTTGGCTTGTTATTAGGATCTTGTTTCACCTAATTTTCCGGTTTATTAGTTACACGTAATTTATTTTATATTTTTGTTTTTATTTATTTGTTTTTTGTTTCTCTTAATGAAACTAAATAAGGGGTTAATGAGTAATGGTTATTTGAGATTTTATTAGTCACACAATCTTTTTTAACACACAAACACATAGAAACACAAATGAATGAAGAGATACTGAAAACAGAAATAGAGAGCTCAAACATTGAACTTCAGAAAAAGAAACCTAAGAGAAATGTGTGTGTGTGTTTTTTTGTTTCTCACGCTTTGATCAAAGACGCGGTAAGACTTTCGCGTAAAACAGAGTAAACCGATCTCCATCCTTCTTCTGTAGGGTGAAGTCCATCCCAAAAGAAAGCAGATTTAGGATTATCACATACAATATACTTCTTCACTCCCTTCTCATCCACACTTCCACAGTTATACTTGCGGCTCACGCCTATGCAACACGGCTTTAATGGACTCTCAAACCTTGTACTCCCTACATTTCCGAAAAACCGATCAGCATAAGAAAAAAAAGAGGCAAACAAAATGCAAAAAAATTTAAACTATTTTTTTTTTTTACCTGGATTAGCTCCTTTGTTCTTGAACACAGTCAAGAAAGCATTGTAGAGATCAAGGATGATGAAAGTCGACTGCTTGGTCTCGTTATTGAGCTTTGCCACAACTTGCTGCAATAAGTTGTTGTGGAGGTTAACTAGAGCGTTTTGTGTCTCGTTGCAACGCTGGAACGATGATACAAAGGTGAAGGGAGGGAGACAACCGAGCGGTTGCAGCGATGGTACTGCTATCTTTTTCACTCCCAAAGCGTGGATCCGCCTCAAATTCACCTCTGTTTGATCCACAACTTGCTTTATGAATGCTGGAAATTCCTGTAAGATGCAATGAATCGCTATACCTTTTAGCATCACTATCTAAGTCGGACCAAAGATGTATAAAGATAAAAATAAAAATAGTGTAAGAAATGTTTTTATCTTACAGAGGCAGGGCGGTTTAGGGCGATGAAATTGGAGTAGTCGTTGCCAGCGACGCTGACGAGAGCAACGGAGGAAGTAAGCTCGGAAGGATAGTAGATATCGCCGGCGGTGAGAAGGTTCTGGAAGATGTCTATTTGAGTGGTCATGTTGGGCAATGGAGTTTGAGTGTTGAACACTCCTGTTCCTCCGTATGCAAAATTCATTCCGTACTGCAACCGTTTCTTTCCCGCGTAATCTTTCCAGAAGTATGGGATTGGTGATTTTATCCCCACGAATTTTGCTACAAAAATATATTTTATCAATTTGAGATTTTTGTTACTAAATTTTGTAGATTTTAGTGAATTTGATACTGTATGCCTTCTTAACTTCAGTTACATTCATATGCAGTGGTCAGACTCGGTTGTCAGTTGTTAGTTTATAAATTGACCTAAAATTGAGTCTTTTAAAAAACATTTTTTCAAGTAAATAGAATACCAAAAATTAATGCATTTCATCGTTGACAAATTAATGCAAATTTAATACATTATCATCAATCCTAAGAGATTTATAGAGAAAGGCTATTGAGTATTGACAATAGACTTTTCAGAATTAGTGTTCATTAAACTATAATGTACGTACTTTAACAGCGCATATGTTGGTGGTTAGCTTTATATTCTTTTTGTATATTAAATAATAAAGAAGATGAAAAAAAGCTTGGAGTATGTTGCTTTGTTGATGCTAAGTGGTAGTGGCTATGATGAGTGAGTATTAAAAAGAAATAAGAATAATAAATAAAAATTTAACCTTTAAATAAATAAAAAAGATAGACAAGAAGGAAAAAATAAATCAGCACCGAATACAAGGAATCCAAAATATATAAATTAATTATATTGGTACATGTTAATTAATGTTATAGCATTCCAGGTAAATTACATGTTATTTGTCATATTATGTGTGACCATATTAACGTGTTAAAATTCAAAAACCAAAAAAACTTACTCACTCTTTTTCCTTAAGTTTGATGTTTTGGGTTTTACACATAAATTAAGAAAAACTAATTTTTGTATTATTTAATTATTTGTGTGTTTGTTTAATAATTTTAGTTTCACTTCTCTCCTTTTCTTATTGGTTAAAATTAAAAGTAATAATGATATTATTACTAAACATTTGTGAAACAAGAAAAATTTTCAAAACATTAAACTTTTAAGAAAAGAGGGAGTATTATAGAACAGCTAAATGACGAAAAGAAAAAAAAACAGCTAAATGACGACAACGTAAGAAAAAAGACACTGGTCAATAGAGGACAAGAAGGATTTGACGCAACACTGACAACTGGTAAAATAATCGAACTAATTTCCCTTACCAACCAAACCAATTTCAAAAACCAAATTAGTAGTAATATATTTCCTAGAGAGATTGAATTAAAAAAAAAAAAAAGAAACTGAAATGATTCCTAATTTTCTCATAATATGTTCATCGAGACAGAAACACAGTTTATAGGAATATAAATGGTTATATGTTATAGTATAAATTTTGCTACACGGAAAAGGTTTATAGGATAATAAAAAGGAGAATATAAATAGTTTTTAAGACTGATAAATAGCAGAAAAGAAAGTAAAAAATTCACTTTAACAAAAGCAAAGTACAATAATAAGAAGATGGCAAGAAGAAAGAAAAGCAAAAGTGAGTCGCGCACTGGATTGACACTAGATCACTCTTCCATCAATTGGCAACAAAAAAAAATGATCACTCTTCCATCATTGTTTTTTGAACCCTATTTAAATATTTATGATTTACGCGTCATCATTTCCACATATCTACATATATATGTTAAATATACGTATATAACAATACTATCTTATTATTAAAACATACGGTTAAAATTTTAAACGAGGCTTAAACATCGATTAGTTAGTTACCTAACACTAATCAATCATAGAACTAAAGTCAGTCAAGTAATTGAACTGTTACAGCAGGAGACTTTAGGTGGTTCGTCAATAAAATTGATTAGGCTTTTTTTTAAAAATTTCTCAACAAATTTAATCTAGATATTCCCTAAAAACAAGATTGATAGTTTGATACTATATAGCTTAAGGATGATAAGTTTTTACTTTTGAAGATGAAAAGTTACCTAGAAAATCTGTTGCCACACGTCCGTCGGAGAAACGGCCAGCAGGCTTTCCGGGGAAAGTGATACCGTAAGGGAATTTCCAGGAGCTAGAGAAAGCCTTTTTAATGTTTCCCGTATCGGCATACGAATCTCCGAACACAAACAGTTTCGTTGGTCTAAATGCGTACAAGTGATGATTTTGATTTGAACCCTCCACTCCATTGATTTCTCCTGTATAATAAAAAAAATAAACAAAAAATTTGGTTTTAACGAATTTGTTATGATGAGAGCCATAGATGAATGTAAAATTAATTACCAAATAAGAGCGAAGTGAATAAGAAGAGAAATAAGGAGAAGAAGAGTTTGATCAAAGAATCCATTTTCAAGATTCAGAGCAACGAGGTTCTCTTTTAATGACCAAAACAAAAGAAAGGAGAAGGGAGAGAGAGTAAGTGGAAGAGAGAAGATGGGTTTAAAAGAGAGCACTTTGAGAATTGAAATTGAATTTGTGTTCTCACTAATGTCTTTGTGGCTTTATATAGTAAGCCTAATCAATATTTTTAGAGTTGATGTGAAACGACTACGATCTGGTCAACTTTTGTATCTTTATTCTTTGTGTTTATTCAATTTTGTTTTGCACCATTTAAGTTTCTGAATTATGTTTGTTTATTGGCGTTTTAGTGTTATACTTAAAAAACATTACAAATTACATTGTTTTTATTCGATTATCAAATATATATGTATTTTCAAACATGTGCTGACTTATAGTTTTTATTCAATAAAAGTATATTCTAGATCAAAACTTATATTTCTCATCACACGGTACGACTTCAAATTTGTAGGCTGAAATCTTAGTTCTTACTTCCGTAGACTACTATTCATGTCCATATCGTTTGTTTCACTTTTGAAAAAACATATCAAATGAATAATTATAGTAGTGAATGATAAATAACAAAATTGCTTTTGAATCTTGTTGTGAGTTTTTTTTTTTTTGGGGAAAAGTTGTGAATTTATTAAAATGTAGTTTTTCTTGGTAAATAAGACTAGTTTTCTTACATTATCAAAAATTGCATAAATTTCCATTCTGTAATCGAGTTCTTTTCCCACGGCCAAAACGTGGCCGCGTACCCTAGAAACAAGAGGGAAAGACTTTCTTTCTTTATCCACGTCAATGGAATATTGGCATACCCTCCTTGCATTATTGACTATCTTTATTTTTTTGTTTTGATTTATCCATTGTTCCAACGAACGTCCTATTTATTAATTCCTTGTATGTTTCTTTATTGCTACCAAATGGGTTTTGATTTATAGTCACTTCAGGTTTTCATATTTTTAAAAAAATTATAACGAATCAATAATGTTTACCAAATACCACTACATATAGTATTTAATGAAACACGAGTTTTTAAAAAAAAAATCCACGCAAAACTCCCTGAAAATGGATAGCCTTGTAGTAGTTTCACGATGACACACGTGAGGGTTATATATAGATGTCCAGCCGTCCTATATGAATGTTCTAAACATTATTGTTAATTTACCATCCTCTCATGCTTTTCGAGTTCTTCAAACGCGGTTTAAAGAAGTAAACCATATATGAACCGAACTATAAAGAGATGAAACCCAATTAACTAATTTTCTTAACAAAATGCTTATAGTAAAAAAAAAAAAGTAAATGAACTTAATACTTAGAAATTTAATAGGTCAACTCAAAAATGAATTCAACAAGTTTTTAAACAACAAGTGGTTGGTTTTACGGTTTAGTCAAAAACTCGGTTAAAGGTTTCCCTAATACCGAGTAAATCGATCTCCATCCTTCTTGAGTAGGGTGAACTTCATCCCAAAAGAAAGAAGACTTAGGATCATCACATAACGTATACAACTTCTCACCGTCACTCGAACGCCCACAATAACCTTCGCAACACGACTTCATCGGATTTTTAAATCTTTTGTTCCCTACATTTTCACAATCAATCACACACAAAAAAAAATAGACCTATAAGACTAGGGTTTTTGATATTGAAGATCAAACGTGAGAATTTTGTTACTTGGATTCTCACCTTTGTTCTTAAGAACGGTCATAAAGGCGTTGTGAATATCAATGATAAAGAAATGCTGCCCCTTTTTCATAACCCTGGACTGTTCGTTGAGCTTGGCCACGACTTGTTTCAGCAATTTGTTGTGTAGTTCCACCAATGCACTTTGTGACTCGTTGCAACTCTTGAACGACGATGCAGAGGTGTAAGAAGGGAGGCATCCGATCGGCTGCAGCGATGTTACTGCTATCTTCTTAAATAGCAGGCCACTCAATATTATCATATTAACGTGTAAATTATCCACGACTTTCTCTACTATTGCTTTCAAGCCCTGCATTCAAGATTTAATGAAAATAAGAATCAAATAATAAATCAAAATAAAAGTATACATTTGTTGTTATGAGTTTACATTTTTTCCGAAGAACAAACAAACAAAAGTGTTTAGTACTGTCTAAAAATAAAAAATCTAAATGAAAGTTGTTTTTGAAATTATTATTTAATAAGACTAATTTAAATTTAGTGTAAACCGATTTGGCTGAACCAATTGGATTTAACCAGACCCTAACCAAAGTTTGTACAAACCAAAGTTTATTCTTTCACATATAAAGGCAGAGAAACTGGTGTTTGTAACAAAGCCTTGATGACATCTAAGTAAAGATTAATGTTTTTCTTACAGCGGCAGGGCGATTTTGGTCGATGTAATAGATATAGTCGCCTCCGGCGTAGCTGATGAGAGAAACGTCGGAGGAAGTAATGTCTCCGTAGACACGGCCAGCGAGGACAAAGTCTACTAAGAAATTCACCTGAGCAGTTATATTGGGGAATGGACTATTCGGAGAGGACTCCAACATTTTGGACGCCCCGAACGCAAAATTCATGCCTCTTTTTATTTTTTTCTTTCGTCCGTGAGTTCTATAGAGGTACGGTGATTCTGCCCCCAACACTTTTTCTGCACCAACCAACACAAAAGTTTTATTTAACATCCATTTCAATATATAGATATACTATAAAATCATCTAGACATCGTTGGAAGGGTACATGACTAATCTAGAGAGATAGCTTAACATTGATCATGGAGAGAGAGAGAAAAAGGAACCTAGAAAATCGGTGGCTATGAGACCATCACAGTAACGGCCGGAAGGTTTACCGGGGAAAGTGATACCGTAAGGGAGGGCCCAAGCCTCGGTGTCGCGCTTCGTGTTTCCGGTATCCGCGTAAGAATCTCCGAATACAAAGAGTTTCGGTACTTTTCTTGGTCCAAGAAGCTGGTTTGAACCCATTTCTCCATTGATTCCTCCTGAAAAAAACAATGGAAAATCAAAATTTGGCCATAGAGGTTTTAAAGAATAATAGAATATGTAGTGATAAGAGCTATAAGATGATATAAATTACCAAATAAGAGAGAGAAGGAGATCAGAAAGAGTTTCATCAGAGAATACATTTAAAAGTTCAGAGCAAAGACTTATCTTTTGTTTTTCATTATAATTTATAAGGATAAATTAAAGGAACGGAGAGAAAAGAGAAAGGATATGGAAGTGAGAATTTTTAGGATTGAAATTTGAATATGGTCTTACTAATTTGGCTTTGTTTAGAGATGGTAAACTTAAAAGGAGTCGATTTTGGTGTGTGAAGGACACAAATAATTTAAATTAAAAAAAATGGGTGACAAATGAAATGGAGAGGAAATCGAGAGTATGTGGAGGACATGTATTAAAGAAGAGCAATTTGAGGATTGAAATTCGAGTGTGTGTTATTACTTGAGTCTTTATATAGATCAACATTCGGGTTATGCACCATAAATCATTGTGTAGAAATAAAATCAAAATTTTAAAAATAGAAATAAATCATTGTGTAGAAATAAAATCAAAATTTTAAATCTATTTTTAAAAATCCGAATTAAAAACTTGAATGTTAAATCTACATAATAATAGAAAAAACAAGTTGAATGTTTGAAATCATTAACGACTAATGTTGGATCCAAAATCCGGTTAGTTTTCATATCATTATGCAAATTTAGTATCCAAACAAATTTTTTAAAAAAAAAAACAAACATAAGAAATAAAAGATTTTTAAAATCCGAAAAGAAAAAAAATCAAAATTTTAAAAACTATTTTTAAAAATCCGAATTAAAAACTTGAATGCTAAATTTACATATTAATAGGAAAAACAAGTTGAATGTTTGGAATCGCTAACGACTAATGCTGGATCCAAAATTCGGTTAGTTTTCGTATCATTATGCAAATTTAGTATCAAACAAATATTTTTTAAAAAAAAAACAAACATAAGAAATAAAAGATTTATTAATTAATGTGTGGTTGACAAAAAAAAAGAAATAAAAGATTTTCAAAATCCAAAAAGAAACAAAATCAAAATTTTAAAAACTATTTTTAAAAATCTGAATTAAAAACTTGAATGCTAAATTTACAGAATAATAGAAAAAACACGTTGGATGTTTGGATCGCTAACGGATCCAAAATCCGGTTAGTTTTCATATCATTATGCAAATTTAGTATCAAACAAATATTTTTTTTTTTTAAACAAACATAAGAAATAAAAGATTTTGAAAATCTGAAAAGAAACAAAATCAAAATTTTAAAAACTATTTTCAAAAATCCTAATGAAAAACTTGAATGCTAAATCTACATAATAATAGGAAAAACACGTTGAATGTTTGGAATCGCTAACGAGTAATGCTGGATCCAAAATCCGGTTAGTTTTCATATCATTATGCAAATTTTGTATCCAAACAAATTTTTTTAAAAAAAACTAAACATAAATTTTTTTGTTTGAAAAAGCTTGTAAAAAACATTTAAATGTTAAATTAAATACGTGAATTAGTAAGGAAATCAAAATCTTTATTTAAAAAAAAAAAGAAGAAGAAATTAAGAATCAACAAACCTGACTCATGGATTGTTGTTTGCTAAAGCCCATTCGTTGTAATCTGAAGCCCATCTGTTCTTCTGTGACTTGGGCCGAAACTGCAACTTTTGATGATGAAGAAGAGCATAAGGCCTGTCTACCAGTGGCAAGATTCACGAACCATCAAAAGGAGTAAAGCTCTAGATCCAATTGTCCCCGAAAGTATAGATGCTTCTGGAACTCAAAGTAATCTTTGATAATTAGTCCGCGATTGATCAAACACGAGAGACCTCTCTCGTGACCGTGAAATTGGTGATGTATATGGATCACCAATTTCACGGTCACGAGATCAGCGATCCTCTTTGTAAAACATTCGCAGAGAAGGAGAAGAGTTTTTTAGGGTTTAGAAGAAGGAATTAAAATTTCTCAAGGAAGAAAAGAAACGATGAAATATTTATAAAGAGAGGTTCACGCAAAAAGAAAAGGAAACATCAGATTGTTTTCCTTTTTTTTTTTTTTATATTTGGACTTTAAATAAAATAAGGAAATTGATCACAATTACGGTCCGTTTACAACGGTCTTATTTCTCTAACTGCAAGGTGTGTTCCACTATCCTTCACGCGCATCATCGCCGTATTTTGTGAATATCTGATCATTGGCGTCTTAGATTCTGAGAATTTCCATAGATTAGGTTCTTGTTACTAGCTACTAGCCTAGACCGGACTTGGTGAAGTTGCACATATGAGATGCGGTGGTGGATATTTGATGAAGCAAAGTCGCTTGAGTGATGAGATAGTGACCAAATTTGAATCAAGATATTAAGAGGCAGAATGAGGATGCCCAACTCAAAGCTTTGAAAGTTGACATTTCTCTTTAATTTCAATCAGTCCAGCTTTTGGTGAACAATCCTGGAATACTTTCATAATTCTTATATACAAGTCAATTGCGTTTTGTGGTCTCAAGATTCTTGGACCGATGCAGCTGAATCTGTCATTGATGCTGCTTTAGCTCCACCTCTAAGATGTGTATCTTTTGGAATTCTTCATCTTATCTCCATCAACCTTATGTGGTTGATGAGCTCTATGTTGATCTGTTTTTGCAGGAAATATCATGCAAATATTTCATTGGCAGAAAGGGGCAGACCATTGAATCTTCAGCACTTTCTAGTGACCCGAAAATGGCTAAGGAACTTTGGGACACATCATGTCTCATATTTGACGAATTGCAGCAAGCTCACACTTGAAGATCAAAAAGCTTCTAGTTGTTGCTTGCTAATGACATAATCCTAGGATCCAAACTTCTGGTTTCTTAATTTCTACAAGTGTTTGTACAAAATCAGTTTCTGTGTTTAGTATACGTACACCCGTGTTGGCATATTTCAGTGAAACGTAGATTCTTCTTTTATAATTCTTTTGTTTAAATTTCTTATTGTTGTCTAATTTTTTGAGCCACTCAACTTTAGGTATATGATTAGACCAGCATTCTGCTTCTAATCCCATTGTGGTGGTCTCAAGTTGATAATTTTTTTGAAAAGTACGATTCCAAATCAAAATTAAATTAAACGAAGAAAGGATAACTATAACACTACATATATACAAAAATACGTGTTTCAATTTTTTTTTTGTTTTTTCTTACTAAATTCTCTAACAAAAAGAACCTCAAAAGGGAAGTAAAAGTCTCCTTTTCACATTTGAAAACTCACTGATTCATACTTTCCCTGTAGTAGCCCCTTCGCGAAGGAAGGTATAGAGATGTATAACGAATAAGCCGAAAGTCATAGCAAAAAGAGTCCAAAGAAGAATATTTCATCTAATAGTATTGAACATGCGCTTGATATCTGTAAGTTGAATTCTAATGTTGTCCATGTGGAACAAAGTGAAAGTGTTATATAAGAACATAATTTTTTTGTCCCATAAACGGAATTCGATTTCAAGAAATCGAAAAAGACACGTGAAAGTAACCACAGTCGCAAAAATATCTAAAAATATCCGACACAATTCGAGTTTTTAGATGCCAAAAAGTAATTTTACCCGTTAGTCAAAGACTCGGTTAGAGATTTGCCTAATAGCGAGTAAATCGATCTCCATACTTCTTGAGTTGGATTAATTTCATCCCAGAAGAAAGCAGACTTTGGATCATTACATAATGTATACTTCTTTGCACCCTTCATATCCATACGTGCACAATCGCCTTCGCAGCACGGCTTCAACGGGGTTTTAAACCTTTTGCTCCCTGTATTTCCACAAACCGATAACACAAGGAAAAAAACTTTTAGACTAAAGTTTTAACATTAAAGATCAAACGTGTAACTTCTGTTAATTAATTACCTTTTTTCTCCAAGACGGCCATGAAGGCTTTGTGAAGATCAACGATGACGAAACGGTCCCCCTTGGTCCTAAACTTGTCCTCTTTGTTAAGCTTGGCCACGACTTTCTTCAATCCCTCATTGTGGAGTCTCACCAAATCGCTATATGACTCGTTGCAACTCTGAAATGAGGATGCAACGGTGACACGTGGGAGGCATCCGAGCGGATGCAGCGAAGTAACTGCTATATTCTTAAATTTTAAGCCGTTCATTATCCCTAGACTATACTGTATATCTTCCACGATGAACTCTACAAATGCTGGGTAGGCCTGCATGCAAGATCCAATATAATGAAGGTAAAAAATGAGTGTTGTCCTCAAACTGATTTTTTTTAGTATATTTTGGATTTCTTTTTTGCCTTTACATTTTTTAAAAGAAAAAAATGGTTTAGTATGTATATCTATAATTTCAATTGATATTTTTTTCACATATAAACTCAGAGAAATTAATGTTTGAAACAATCGAAATCTCTTAGCATAAGTGTTGTTTAAAGAAATATGAATGTTTTTCTTACAGCCATATTAGGGTTTTGGTCGATAAAACCATAATAGTCGCTGCCGGAGTAGCTAAGGAGAGCGTAAGAGGAAGCAAGGTCGCCGTCGATAGTGTAGACACGGCGGGCGAGGGCAAGGTTAACCAAGAAACCGACCTGAGTAGAGATGTTTGGCGATCGATCAACCGGAGAGTCGAATACTTCGGACCCTCCGAAAGCAAAATTCATTCCTCTGTTTAATTTTACTTTATTTTTTCCGTGAGTCCTCCAGAGGTACGGTAATATTGCTCCTAACTGTTTTGCTGCACGAAGGAAGTTTTTTTTTTTGGACTTCAATTTCAATAAATAATTATATATTAACGAATTTGACTATTTGAGAACGAAAATTAAAGATTTTCACTTTTGTAAATTCATGCTTATTTTCGTTAAAAGTATATTAATGTTCAAACGATATAAGACGTCATAATAACTGTCAAATGTTATAAAAGAACGCTCTAACTTTCTTATTTCATTGTTGATGTTTAGTAATATTCGTATGAAGATTTTATCTATCATGTAGAGAAACATTAAGAAAAGATGATGTAGATTGTAGAGAATGAGAATGAGACTGAGTGAGAGTAGAACCTAGAAAGTCGGTGGCGATAAGGCCATCAGAATAACGGCCCGAAGGTTTACCGGGGAAAGTGATACCATAAGGGGGTTTCCAAGACATTGCATTGGGCTTCATGTTTCCGGTATCAGCATAAGAATTTCCGAACACAAACAGCTTCGGATTTTTATTGGGTTGGGAATGCTGATTTGAACCCACTGCTCCATTGATTCCTACTACATGCACACAAAAAAAAAGAATAATTAATTAAATTCGGCCATATATGTTTTACAGAATCCTCTATTGATAAAAGCGCTTTGAGATGATTGTAAATTACCAAAGAAGAGAGAGAGGGAGAGGAAGAGTTTCATCAGATAATACATTTCAAAATTCAGAAGCAAAGGCTTCTTTCCTTTTTTGTTGTTAAGGATAAAAAGAAATGGACAGTCTTAGAGAGAATGTGGAGGAGAGAACTTTGACACTATTAATAAGCATCGCCGTTCTCGAAAGTTTGACCAAATCGTCACAACTTACAAAGGCTAAATGCAATCATGCGTATTCCATTAACTTAGCCTCTTTATTCGACTGAGGCCAAATTTTGGTAGCGTGGATTCCCATTTCATTAAATATGCCATTTAAAGTTATGTATGTACAAAATTCCCATTTTTTGGGATTAATTTGGCAAATAGCAACTCAAATAGTGAAATTAAAAATTTAACATATATTTATGAGAAATAAATTAAAAATCGACAAATTTACCCTTTTTAATTTTCTCACCAAAAATAGTCATTTATTACCAAAATGTGTTTCTTATCGTCTGATGTGTTTTTTTTTTTCATTATTATCTTTCTGTGGTATGTTTAATTTTGTGCTAACAAAAAAGAGATAAGATTCAATAAATATGGTCAATTTCTCTTTCGAAGTCACATAGGTAAATCACAAAGCTCTTAGTGCATGCACTTTTCCCATTCATAATTCAGCAAATTAATTAATATCTGAACCCTAACGAGGACCAAAAATTTGATTTCTAAGTTAGTGAAAGCCGTAAATGAGAACCATCTTGAGAATACAAACAGGTAAACACATCACTCCTTCTTTCTTATTTCAATTTAAAGCAGGGTATACAAAAAATTCCAGCTTTTTTGGAAACTACCAATTAAAGTTGTTAACTCCCACTTTTAGTATCTAAATGCAAGCAATTTCTACCAGTTGAGATGAGAAATTATTCATCCCATAGTACTTGGCATTCTTCACTTTCTCCTCTTCTTGAAGGAGTACTAAAAACCAAAAGTTAGAGTAAGGTATTGACGGAAAATGACGCCATCACTGCTATTATTGATGCTGGTGATGACGGCAATTTTATTGGCAACTCTGTTTAATGCTCTTCCGCCGTATCTTCTCCGACACAGGTTTGTACGGACTTCCACCACTACATTTTTCGTATTTTTGGCTCCTCAATTTTCTTAATGTTTTGTGAGTTTTCTGGTTGATCAGTATTTACCTGACTTCACTCCAATTTTTTTTTCTTTTTTTTTCTTTTTATAAAAATGGGTTTGGTTTGGAAATATACGTATAACTTATACTTATACGGTATAAGTATAATAATAGGCTTATTATTTGTTCTTCCTGCTAACTGAGATATTTTGAATATATATTCCCAATAGTAATAATAGGCTGATGAAATTTCCATTTCATTTTCTTCAACTTCCAATAATTTAATTGTATATGTATATTCCCAATAGTAGTAAATGCATTTACTTATATATATATATATATATGTGACCATTTTCTATTTCTCGCATGAAAACTACGTTTAGGTTAATTAAGCTTGGGCCACGTACGTAGTTTAAGACATTTATTGCAAATGACAACTTCTATTAAAATTATTTAATTTCTTATTTACCTTTTTTTTACCATATTTTATCTTTCACAATTATTTTTTTCCCCACCACATTTATTTTAATTACAATTTACACGTTAAAGTTCCGAATAACTAAAATAATTAAGATACAAGATAGAGAATTAGAGATTAGAAAAAAAAAAAATAGAGATAAGAGATTTTGTTATAATTTGCCACCCTATATACAGTTGTAAAATTAAAAATATTTTTTGTATTGAAAAGTCCAGTCATAGTCAAAACTGTAGTCACTCTTTTTAGTTAATAAATTTAATTTTATTTGAATACACATCTACTTTTTGCTTATTTTGTTGTAAAGAGACGTATTATATTTACATTTATTACTATCAAGGTATGGAACAGATCTAAAGATGAGCAACGATGATAATCACGGATCGTCTTCTTGTCCAAGCAAATTTACGAGTTTGTATATAGCAAATCTTGATGCCCAGGTCTCTGAAGAAATGTTGATTCTGATGTTTTCGGATTTCGGAAAGATTAGAAGATCGGTTCTAGCAAAGGATTTTAGAGGAGAGTCACGAGGATTTGCTTTCATTGTGTTTGAAAACGCGGATAGTGCTGGACGAGCCATGCTTCATATGAACGGAAGGTTAATAGGTAAAAACATTTCAAGTTTTTTGGTTGAGTTAGTTAGTTTATATATGAAGAACAAAAATATAAATTAAGGTGACTAAAATACCAAATCAGTTCTTTGGAGTCGATTGACTTAACATAAATCTGTATAAGGTTTTAATAATTTTCTTGCTATGTAGGTCAGAAGATTCTATACGTTGAGAGGACACCCAAGGTCGAAGAAGGTCGAGACATATGGTAGTCTCACTCACGTTGGGTTACTGCTCTTGGTCGAGATATATGGTAGTCTCACTCACTTTTTTCGCTAAACGCCTATGGTAACATTTATAACGTCGGTTGGCTAAGACATATCTCGTCTGATTACTAAACTTTAACGACAAAATTAATTAAGCAAATTATATGCCGTTGCTAAACAAGCGTAAATGTTTATTTTTCTTTGGTTTTCTGATAAATATCTTAACTTCCAAAAAAAATCTCATTTATAAATCGTAAATTTTGCCTTAACAAGTCTGGGGTTCGAGTCCCAGGTATTGCGATTTATTAACAAATTTGCAGATTAATGGAGGCAAGTGTGCAAGAGATCTCCAGCGATGTACAATTATAGCCGTTCGCCAGGATTCTACGCAGAGAAGGAAGTGTAGCGAGGTCGTGGATCATTGAAGGTATTCATCAAGATTACGAAGAAGGAAGTGTAGTCTGTCGTGAATCTAGTAAGGGTCGGAAGGAATTGTCAGTTGTAGAATCGTCTATGTAACAGTTCTCATAATTTGCAATTAATAATAAATCTAGACGACAAAAAAAAAAAAAATCGTAAATTTTGCCTGTATATAATAATGTGACCACGATTCCTTCATTGTCGCTGTGTCATTATAACAATTGCATATACAAAATGTCGTCTAGTTCAAATTTTTATTGTATCTTAAACATGCATGTACAAAAGATAGATACAAACACTGGCGAATAATAGAGAAATATTTTGATACTTGCACCTTTTTCATGAAACAAGAAAGTTGTTCAATAAGGGAATCTTCTCCAAGTGAAATAGATGTTTTCGAATACGGTAGAGGTGAATCGTATAGAGCATTCCGGCAAACGAAACCGTAGCAAATGAGATCAACGTCAACATCCAAAAATCCTGAAATCACATTCAAAAACAAATAATATAACAAAAGTAACATTATGAAAAATAGAGAAATAATTGATCAGCATTTAGTGGTTAATTTACTTTAGGATTAGATACAATGATACCCAAAAGATTAGCCATCAAGGCAAGAGCCGCTTGCAACGAGTTCTGAACACCTCCAACCACACAACGGTCCGATTCCGGAACAAGATCCTACAGCAATGTTCCCAAAACACACTCAACAAAAACAAAAACAAAACTTTGAAGTAATAATAAACAATACAAAAACATTTTCAGTTTTAAATTCGTACCTGCATTTGTTGGATTACCGCAAGATCGAACATCCACAAACCAAGCCTAGAAGCAGCAACACCAGCCATGAGCATGTATGATGCTATTTTCTCCTTCTCAACCCAAATTGATCCAACACACACCAAAAGACAGGTCCACTAGAGAAACAACAACCAACTTTGGTATCATATTCAGATAAATCAAACAACCTCACACCGTTTTTTGATGTAGTGTTTTACTTTTGTTTGATATATTATAACAGTTTTTCTAAACCTGAGACCAAAAGGACCAGAGTCCGGTTCTGAGAGGTGAGATACGGGATTGCATGAGAGGGTACAAAACGGTAGCAGCTAGTCCAACACCTGCACTGATTCCTCTGCCTATACCAATGATATAAGTAGGTATCCCTTTCCACTCCAATGTCGCCGTCATCAATGTTCCAAAGCTATATCGAAAAGAAACTATATGTATGCGATGCGAAACCAAAGCCGCCAACACAAAAAAGATCAAGCTGAAAAGAAAGATACAAAAAGGAAACCTGAGGACAGTGAAGAACAATAGAGCTAGAGCAACTCCAGGGAGCACAATCTCTTGATTGAGATAATTCCTCCATGCGCTAACAAAAGAAGACTCAGAGATTCTCTCAAGAATCCTAAAGATTCCGCTTCTACTTTGCGATTTCCTATAAGACTCCTCTTCGTGTAAAAGAGGAACATAAAAACTAGATGCACTCTCTGTCTCTTCCCCTTGCGATTGAGACAACCTTAATCTCCTTCTCTCATCGCTTTGAACTATCGCAGGAACACCGTTATACACAGAGATAAAGAGCCAATACTCAACCCACACGGTTATAGTAGCCCAAGCTGCAAATGTTATAGCTGATGCTTTAAGAGATACAAAGCTAATGATCAAACCAGTTATAACCGGAGACAGTAGCTTCGAGCTCAAGTCAATGCCTCTGATAACAGAGTTCATTCTTGTTAAAACTGTTGGTGAATGACCTTCCGACATAACCACAACCCTGTGATAAAAAAAAACATAATCTCATATCAAAAACTGCAAATACAATGCCATTATGAGGTGAATAATCTAAAAACCTTAATTTACCAGTCTCGTTCGATCAAAATGGTGCCTGCAAGAGTAGAGAGTACTCCAATGGCGCCAGAAACATTAGTCAACACGACCAATATTGCGAAAACAGGGAAATTATGAGACCTAAGATCAGGAACTAGAAGCAAAGCAACGACTGCACCACCCGCAACAATGAAGGAGAGGTTTTGAGTTACAAGCCAGAGTCTAAGAACTTTAACATAGCTCATTCCATCAATCATTTGGCCTACAATGGGACCAAAAATAGCGGCAGAACCGGATTCTACAACACCGTACATTGCAGTGAGAAACAGAGAGTTTGGCCAGAGGTAAATCATATACAGAGCAACAGAGAATTCCCAAGTTCTGCAATTCATATACCAAAGTAATTATATAATCTTAACAAATCATGTTACATAATAATATATAAAGATTTGATCAGACCTTGCTCCCCATCGAGCAAGAAAATAGCCGAGATAGAGAGAGATCACCATGGAACGTGGCAACGACGGCTCTTCTTCTTGATGTTGTTCGCTTGATAGAAAAACCCTAGTTTCTGTCTCCTCCTCCATTTCTTCAGACTACTTTGATTCTTTCCTCTGAATATCAATTGAATCTGAAAATCAGAAACATCGATCAAAGCGAATTCAGTGTTCATTGTGTATCCTCTAGATTTTCAATTCAACGGGTGCAACTAGTAAGACATGGATGAGATAAATAACGAAGAAAACAAATAAACTGGATTAAAAAAAAAGGGATTAAGAAAATTAGAGAGTATGCATTACATAATCAAAAATTGCAGAGTTTATTTTCTGAGAATATTTTACAAGAATTTATTTATTATCTAAAATAGAGATTGATTTTAAGATTTTTTGACATATTTAAATTAATTTTAGTAGTATATTTTCAAGAAACTAATTTGGAAAAACGAAAAAAATCAATCTTCATGAAACAAATTAGAAAAGGATAGATACAAGAAGATGGATACAAATCTATCATATGACAAATTCTGACCCGTCCAAAAAACGTATTTTCGTTTGTGAAATATTCTCCATGTTTTGAACGTCTAACTCAAAAATGAATAAATTTCTGACTACTTCAAAATTTCTTGACACAAAGAAATCTTTAATTTGAGTTAGATTTTTCATTTTTCGTAAACTAAACCTCACGAATATCTACAAGACTACAACGGACGCTAGAAAGTTGAAAACAAAACCTCACCTGGCGCAGGTACCAGGCTACGAGCTTGAAGGATGAATGATCGAAGCACCAAATCGAAGTCGAGGAAATCACCGCAGAAACCGAGACATGTTTTCAAGGGCACTAGTGTGCTACTTATAAGTTATATGGGAGTTGTTTTTGGGGATGGGGGAGAAAAATGTCCGAATATTTTCTCGTTTTTTGGCGTCAACGATGATCAGATATCATTAGTATTAAATCAAGTCCTTTTTGTCCCATTAGAATATCTTAGTGATCATACGAACAAACAAACAAAATTTAGCTTCTCGGACATCACAAGGGCTGAGTTAATATAATTATATAAGACAACATTTTATTGTGAGAGCCATAGTTTATATATACAATTCGTCCTTATTAAGCTTCAACATTATCTTCTCATTACATCTCAAATCATGAAATATTATAGACATATACGGACAAGAAACATTGTTGTATATTATAACATGAACTTGTATATAGCATGTGCATCATGTCTGGTTTACAAAATAAAAATAAAAAAGAAAAAGAAAAAAAGCATACATCATGTCTTAAATCTTAATACAGTCTCACAGTGTTGGTACCTTCTTAATTGATTTACACGTTGTGCTGTCACAATTAACAAAGATGTACATTACAAGAAATTAATATGACTATAAATGGGCTAGTTATATGGGCCTCTACAGGCCTAATTTTTAAACGGCACGTACTGTATATTCTGATGAAGAAAACGGCAAGATGTGTTAACGCGTAAACGGCGCGTATTTCTAAACCACTCTTCCGGGTCACATAAGTCATTTTAACCACAAATCCAGAACATTCCGACTTCTCTCTCCCTGAGCTCCGGCCATGGCGGTTCGTCTCGCGAGATCGTTGGCTGCGTCACGGCCGTCCCGTGGAAATCGCTGCTCAGCGTCAGTTATCACTTCATCTGCGATTAACGGCGGTGAGTTTTCTGATTTCCATAGAGCTTTCGCCTTTTATTCGTCTTCGTCTTCTTGGTGGTCGTCTCCTGAGGATTTGACGGCGGGATCGAAGAGGATAGAGAAGAATACTACAGACCGTTTATCTGCCGTGATTGACGCAGTCCATGACCGGAAACTCCCGCCGGAGTTGCGTGGACGGCGCGATTTCGTAAGGTATAGTCTCTTTCCATGTTTTTGTGCTCATCTTCTTGTATGTGTTTGGACATTGGAATCGATAGATCATATAGTTAGGGACTTAGGGTTCATTCGTTTCGTTGAGAATCAAATCTCTGGACACTTCTCTTACCTAAATTTAGCGTTTTCTTCTTCACATGTCAATTTCAAGGTCCAAGCACAATTCAAATTCACTGTTTCCTTGGTTATGCGGTAGAGGTTTTGCAAGGCAATTCAGTTCAGAGACTAAGCGAGTTAACACCAAAGTCAATTTCTCTCTGTCTGATGATGATTCAGATGAGGAAACTCCGGTTACTGAAGATTCTGGCAAGCCGGAGTTCCTGCCTCCTCCTTATGACCCTTTCAGCAAGAAACTGGCGATTGAGGGACCAGAGGATCCTAAGAATCTTCAAGAAATATTCCATAAGATGAAAACAGAGGGTTTTATGAATGAAGCTGTGAAAATGTTCGATGCGTTGTCTAAAGACGGCCGCACACATGAGGCGCTAGAGCTCTTCTCTCAGATTAAAGATAAAAATCAAATGCCAGACGTGGTGGCGCATACTGCTATCGTTGAGGCGTATGCTAATGCAGGCCAGGCCAAGGAGGCTCTTAAGGTTTTCATGCGTATGCTTGCCTGTGGCGTTTCGCCTAATGCGTATACATATACTGTTTTGATCAAAGGGCTTGCAGCGGATGTTAGAACGCTTAAGGATGCGAAGAAGTACTTGTTAGAAATGATGGGAAATGGCATGAGCCCTAATACTGCTACTTACACTGCAGTGTTTGAAGCTTTTGTAAAAGATGAAAAAGAGGAATCAGCTAGAGAATTGTTGCAAGAAATGAAGGGAAATGGTTTTGTGCCTGATGAGAAAGCTGTGAGAGAGGCTCTTCAATCTAAAAGAGGCCAAGTCTTTAGGACTGTCTTTAACCTTTTATTTGATAAGTAGTAGTATTTGTTTGGTGATCTTTTAATAGGTAGAACAACTGGCTTTTATGCGATGCATCTGAGAATGTTGCTGCGTCTTTTGTTTTTTCGATGTTGACACAATTGCGCTGTAGCTTTGCTGTTTTATTGTGGATGCTATATTGCTATGACATTTTTTTTTGTCAGAGAAAGCCTAAGCTTGTTGTTTTTTTCTTGCATTTGTGGTTAAATCTCCCAAATGAGATTCTTCTTCTTGTGAAATATGTTATTGATATGACCTGCTTGTAACGGATGCTAACATGGGATGATGTTGCAGGTCAGAGACTGATATAATCAACGTGGTCGAGCAAAGGATATGGCATTCAATGGAAGAAGGCCACTTTGAGAACTTACCTGGTAAAGGCAAACCCTTGAACCTCCACACAAATCCTCACGCAGACCCAGCGGAGGATACATTGTATCGGATTCTTAACAAGAACGGGGTTGCTCCCGAATGGGTGGAACTCAACAAAGAGATAAGAAACAAAGCAAAAGAATGGAGAATTTCACTGAAGAAAGCATGGACAATGAAACTTGAGGAAGACCAATCGGGCTGGGAAGAGAGATCAGATTTGCTGAAAAAAGAATTGAAACAAATCAACAACATGGCAAGTATTCAACTACAAATCAAGATCCTGTTGCGATATATAATGTTCTACTGATGTGGTCTCTTGTTTGTGGGCAGGTTTTCAGGTACAACCTGATCGTTCCTTTCGGCCGTCAAATGTTTGGACTGAAGTGGGAGAAAGAGATTGATCTCTTGAAAGATTAACATCTTCAGAGGCCAAAAGGTTGGTCACACTTCTATCAACTACTCTGTTCTTGTGTTTGTACTTTGTAGTATATCTATTGATAATATACGAGTCAATGTGGCTATTGATTCTTAGGCTAGATATAATAAGAATAAGAAACAAGTGTTTGAGTTGTTTCATGTATGTTGTATCCATCAAATACTCTTTTGAAAGATAATTATAGCTAAGAAAGAAGTCTTTAGGGATCAAAATCAAATCACGTTCTTTAATTTGAGTTTTTTCGACTAAATGAGTAGGCAAATGAAAGTCAACGAATCGAGAAACATTAAAGAAAAAAAAAGAGAATCTTTTTAGCCGGAAAAAAAAAGAAATAGAATCTTCTTTAAGTTTTTCCGTATTAAGAAAAAGAAAAATGAGATGTGATAGCGACGAAACATCCACTAAACACATGGTTCATGTCCAACCACATGTTTCTCAGAGATGAGAGATCGAAAACAGAACACCACTGCACAATTTCCATCTCACAATTTTTTCTCCTGTCTCCCTCTCTCTCTTTTTTCTGTGTGAGAGAGAAGACTCAATGGTCTCAAATTGCTTAAGCCTTAGTCTCCATCTCAATCTTCATCCCCACAAACACAATCGTCATTCTCTTTCTTCCTTCAGATCCCAGACAAAAGCTAAACTCTATCAACATGTCTCATTCACAGATTCAAGCCACAAGAGATCTTACACTTCTTGTGTGTCTACCTTTGACTCACAACACAAAAGCAGCAAACACTATGAATTGGGCAACCACAATTTCAGTCCGAACCGGCCTGGTTACAACTTGGGTTTGAGCCGATCTGGTGTCATCCGCCCAAGACTCTCGGCGATGACCGGCTCAGAATCCAATGACTTCGGGTTTGACGAATCCCAGTTCGACCCATCTCTCACGAATGAAGACTTGAAACCGACAACACCTAGCCAAAGAACGTTTTCATGGTTGGACATGTCAAGTTTATGGATCGGTCTTGTGGTTGGTGTGCCTACATACTACCTCGCCGGGAGCCTAGTGGATCTTGGCATGGCGTGGTGGCAAGGGATAGCCACAGTGGTTGCTGCCAACCTTATACTACTTGTGCCGCTGGTCCTCACCGCTCAGCCTGGCACTCTGTACGGAATTTCCTTCCCTGTCCTTGCTAGATCATCGTTTGGTATCCGTGGAGCTCACATCCCGACTCTACTCAGGGCTTTAGTCGGTTGCGGATGGTATGGTATCGAGACATGGATCGGAGGAGAAGCCATCTTCTTGCTCTTACCGGCTCACTTTAAGAACTCTGCTCTGTCTCATACACTACCCTGGCTCGGCACTTCTCCGCTTGAGTTCTCTTGTTTCATCGTCTTCTGGTTGGCTCAGGTTTGTATTGTCTGGAGAGGAATGGACGGAATCAGAAAGCTAGAAAAGTACTCAGCTCCAATTCTGATCAGTCTCACTTCCTGCCTCCTTGCCTGGTCGTATCTCAAAGCAGGTGGATTTGGTCACATGCTTTCCTTGTCATCCAAGCTAACCTCTGCTCAGTTCTGGACTCTCTTCTTCCCCTCGCTAACCGCAAACATAAGCTTCTGGGCAACTCTAGCTTTAAACATCCCTGATTTTTCACGGTTTGCTAAATCCCAGACGGATCAAATCATCGGTCAAGTTGGTCTTCCCGTTTTCATGGGTTTGTTTACGTTCGTCGGCGTAGCTGTTACGTCCTCCACAAGTATCATCTTTGGAAGAGTCATCTCCAATCCGATTGAGCTTCTCGGTCAAATAGGAGGCCTCGCCACAACTCTACTCGCTATTGTTGGAATATCCCTAGCCACACTCACTACAAACATCGCTGCAAACGTGGTCGCGCCAGCAAATGCGCTTGTGAATCTAAACCCTAAGTTTTTCACATTCGGAAGAGGAGCCTTCTTGACCGCAGTTCTTGGAATCGTGTTTCAGCCATGGAGATTGCTCAAATCGAGCGAGAGCTTTGTGTACACATGGCTCATTGGTTACTCAGCGCTTCTTGGTCCAATCGGTGGCATAATTCTCGTCGATTACTACCTGATCAAGAAGATGAAACTGAACATTGGAGATTTGTACTCTTTGAGTCCCTCCGGTGAATATTATTTCTCTAAGGGATACAATGTCGCAGCGGTTGTGGCTTTGGTCGCCGGAATAATCCCAGTCGTGCCTGGTTTTCTACACAAAATCAGAGCTTTGTCGAAGATCTCAAATGGGTTCGTCGTTGTTTACGACAGCGCTTTGTTTTTCAGCTTCATCATCGCAGGATTTGTCTATTGGATCATAATGTCTCGTCTGGGAAGGAAACAGAGCTCGTTGTCTTCTTCTTCACAGCCGCTTTTGTAAATCTTGTCATTTAATTGGTTTCGTAAGTATAAATATAAGTTATCAGATGTAAAATTAAACAGAAGAACAAAAAAGGAAATAAAGATTATGATTTTATTGCTTTTTGTCATTACGGATTTAATTCATTTACATAATGATTTTCATGCATTAAGCTGAATAATAGTTTTTTGTTAAGCATAGGTTATTGATTTATTACAGCCCATGGGCTTGCTTGAAGCCCGTAAGAAACTTTCCAAACTTTAACAAGTCAATATTTGGAATTCCAAAGTGGAATCCAATGTGATTTAGAAAATGATGCAAAAGTTACTTCAGAAAACTTTTGACCTTTACTACCACCACCACCAATCAACATCCCCAATTTGTGCAACAAATGTAGGAAAGTTAATATATCAAATGTTTTGTATAAGGCTTATATATAAGGATGATTTATATAAGCATCATTAACTAAAGATTTCAATTTGGAAAACAAGACTTACCGACATAATAAGATTCGAGACGGGAAAACAATGTAGTAATTAATGGTCCCTTTCTTTTTTAATATAAACAGGCTGTCACCAAACGAACTGTATCTAGATCCAAGATCAGAAAACATTAATGTATTTCATATCATAAGAAGACAACCATGTGCAAAGCCACGTTGAGTTTTGTTAGGTATAGTATAAAAGTAAGTAAAGAGAAAGAAGGAGAAGAACATTATCACAAGATTCACAACTATCCAAATCTTCAAGATGTGAAAAATTAGCCAAGAAGTCCATCTTGTTTACTTTATACACTCTTTTTTCATGTCCTAATGCACAAATCAAATCGTGAAGAAATAACCGGTGACTCGATACTTCCACATCGCCAAGCGGGGAGATTCTTCACATCGATAGTCCAGGTTTGATCTCCAATGACTTTAACTCTTACACTCACAAGATCTAGAGCAAATTTATGGTTGCGTGTAGGGAAAACTAGTTTGTATGAAAAATGTTTGTAATGTTTCAAGAAATTCACATTCGATCTTAGTAACTAATGATAGTACTTATCTATTTTCAGACATGGCATCGTGGCGCTCTTGGGTATAAAGCTAGGAATAAATGATTGCTCATAGCCTCGGTAACCAAGCACACCGTAAATCTAGTCGGAAGTGACAATATCCTTTATGTGATAGTACTCGTGATTGGAATCGCAATAACAAGGTTTGCAGTGGAAGTAATCTTTTTCAATCATCATATCCATTTACAACGACTTTAAGTATAAGTCGATATATGGGGATGTAACGCATGTTGTTTTCTGCGAGGAGCATTTGTACATGTTTCATGTAGCATGAAATCACATTCCATACATGAATAGTAATTACCTTAGATAGGACATTGTACTGCTTGAAAAAACTTGTTAACGTCATAAAATTTATGATGAAAACACCTATAAAAAGTGTTTTTTCAAGCATGTGTCCATGAGAGTAATTTTTATTCATATATGACATGTGATTTCATCCTTCATAAAATGTGTGCAAATGCTTTCCACAGGAAACAACATACGTTACATCCCATCTACTTACACTTAAAGTCGTTGTCTATGAATCTGATAAAATGTTACTTCGACTGTAAGCAGTGGTTTCGTCTATGAGTGTCGCATACATGTACGATCGGAGCTTTGTTGGAGATCCCAATAGTTGAGTTTGCTCTGGTTTTCAACATCTTCATTATAGGAATTTGACTACTGACTCATCATGCCTAGCCTGATAAAGTGATAATGATGTTATTTTCCCATTACAGTTTGGTTCACATAATGTGTATGATTTGCCATATTATTGGCACAGCCCATGGGTTTATTCCAGCCCATCAATCAAATGTTGCAACTTTTCCAAATTTCGAAAAAATTAATAATCAAAATATCAATTTCATATTTTCATTTTCGGTAGTACCCAATCAAACCCAAAAGATTCTTGTTTACTTTACTAATTCCTCGCTCAAAACAAAATCTAAAAATAACTGATTAGGGAATTTTTTTTTTTTTTTTTATTTATGGTTAGCTTGTTTCACTAAATCAAAACGAAATCTAAAATATTCACTAGTTAGATTCGATTTTATCAAGAAATTGCAAATTTTCATTTTCAGTTGCTCCCTAGTCCCTATATAAAAGTGAGTTATTATTAGGCATCATGCAGCAAAGAATCAAACAAACCAATATCGAAGGCAACAAATGGGGAACCAAATGGAGACACACAATACAGAAAATGTCAATGACTTCATTGTTGATCTTTCGCATGTGAAGTTAGTGAACTGGATATTTAAGACACACCCAGAAACTGCAGTGAAAGTTAAATTGCAAAACCAACAACTCAGGACAACATGCATGAATCTTCTCGTGGGCATCATTCAGAAACTTTACCACAAGCCTCTGCATGATCTCTCCGAGTCAGAATTAAGCAAAGTTTCCGAGGATTTGTCTGATCTGACTAAAGTCGGTTTTGATCTGCAGTGGTTAAGTTCGAAGCTTGGGAAGGTTTGCTTGGACAGGAAGAACCACCATGCCTCTGAGGCTCGGATTGGGGAAATTGAACAACAAGTCAAGAAACTTGAGGTGATGAGGTCTGATCTCAAAGCTGATTTGGAAGAGGAGAAGACCAAGTTGAAGAGGCTATAGTTCGTTAGGGCTTATTTGCATAGGGTTTCTTCTGCGACAAGACATGAATACCCCGCTTTTTTTTTTGGCCAAAGATGATTTTATAATTTTATCTAGTTCTTAAATGTATCTCGTTCTAATTTTATCTAGATTTTTAAATGTATCTCGATATTTTGTTAATTTTATCTAGTTCTTAAATCGCAACTTTTTACAATTAAAATCCACTAATATAATAAATTTGAGACGTTTCAGGAAAAAAAAATTAATAACCAAAAGATCCACTGCGAATTTTCAGGTACACTAATTCCTAGTTCAAAATAACATTTAAAAATAATAAAATTATATATGATTTCCTTTTCCTTTTTTTTAATTCGTTATATATCTTAAAGTTATCTTATTTTTAAATTAATCCGAAACAAAAAAAAATCTAAAAGGTTTAACAAACTCGATTTAGATTTGATTTAGGACTTGGTAAGTCTCGGTTTCTTTGGCTGCCTCCTATATAAAGAGAGGGAGTTCTAGAACCCTTAATTCATGAAGCTAAAAAATAAAACAAACTTTGCTCTGAGAATTCCCTATACCGATATCAAAAGCCAAGTTATGGGAAATCAACTTCAGTTGTTACATAGACGAAGAAAGATTAGAGTCAATGGTTTTGTCATTGATGCTTGTCACATGACGTTAGCAAAGTGGATTTTTCAGACATATCCAGAAACTACAGACAATGTTAAAGTGCAAAACCAAGATCTCAGGAATACTTACATGAACCTTCTCTGCAACACCATCGGGATACTTTACCACACGCCTCTTGGTTATCTCACCGAAGCAGAATTGAGCAAAGTTTCCAAGGATTCGTATGATCTGACACAAGCTGGTTTTAAGCTGGAGTGGTTGCAGTCAAAGCTTGACAAGGTTTCCTTGGAGAAGAAGACTTCTGAAGAACGGATTGTGGAACTCAAACTAGAGGTCAAGAAACTTGTGATGACTGTGACTGATCTCAATAGTGAGAGGAAAAGGGAGAAGAAGAAGTTGAAGAAGCAACCAACCTGGATACACGCAGGCTAAACGAATGATGATGGGTCACTAAATTTTACTCTTTTTTCTTAAACACTTATTTTATTATTTAGAATAATATTGTGGTTATTTAGGGTTATCTAATCTTTTCTTTTTTTATATATAAAAATATTATTATTGTTAAGGATTGTTTATCTAGAAACGATAATTATGTATTATTCGAAAAAACATAATTAGATTACCCCTACGTTTTTTCTTTTAAAACTTTACCCCTTCCTGTTCCTAATATGCCTAAGTTAAAAGATGATTATACTGTAGTAGGTTTTCTAGTTTTGACTTTATACAAGTTTTAATAGCTTGCTAGACACGGTTTGATTAGGCCTCTCTTGGGTTTCTTCATGATGCTCGTATAAAGTATTTAAATTTACCCGATTTTAATTGGCTAGGACTGGACTATAATGGGCTAAGAATGGGCCAACTCAAAAGTATTTTTGCTAAATAAATTGTTTGAAGACACTATTAAAGAAAGAAAGAGGAGGTGTTTAATTTTAGATATAAAAACCGAATATTCTTTTATTCCTCACACACCGATAGGGGAACACACCTGAATGGTGGTGCATCACAGGGGATAACAACAACAACACACACATTCAACACAAACATAACGAAATTAAAGACAATAAACCAAACCAAACCGGAAACAAAGTAAACAAGGAACATAAGACAAAATAAGAGCTAGTAATAATAATCTGCTGATTCCGAGGGGAACCGAAGCTTGCCAAAGGATCGAAGTTGCCCAAACGAGGGATAATAAAAGACACATCAAGCTTGTCTTCATCAACCTTCATGCAATCTTCATCGCTCCATTCACACACAATCCTCATCATCATCATCACCATATTGATAATTATGATGATGATCATTTACACAACACCCACACACAAACATTCATAATCATAATCTCCAAGAGACCTCTTCTTCTCCTTACCTTTTGTGAGCACTCTTGTGTTTGGGGCCATCCCCTAAAGAGAAGCTTGAACCTCTCAAAACCCTTTATTGGTGAGATCTTCTATAGATTCAGAGGGTTATTTAGGGGATGGCCATATTTTGTGTGTATGGTGTTGTGCCAAAGAGAGTTTCAACAATGGATGTTGTTAGGGTTTTTATGCCTTCTCTCTTTGTTTTTGGTCATGGAGACAAATTAAACGAGAGGTTGAAAACACTCATTGCATAAGCTATAGTGTTCTTTCCACTTTTCCTTTAAAATACTATTTTTTTATAATAATTAATCAACTCAGTGTAACCACTGTATCCCGTGTCTGTTGATGATAGATTATTTTGTTTTTTTCTAAACTGTATCCAAAAGTGAATACAATTATAACATGTACTATTTATATGATCGACTGACGTGAAAATTATTTTTCAACAATATATTTGTATGTAAAACTATATGAATTCAATGTTTTGGGTTCTATAAGTTATTGTAAGTGATTATAAAAAAAAAGATAAATGAAAAATGGATATATTATTGGTGTAAAGGGGAATAAAGTAAGAATTTTCATTCGTGTAAAGATGACATTGAAAGAAATCAAATTACCATTTTAAATATTATTTTGGGAAAAAGTGGAAGAAGATGATGGATGGAAATGGGGAAGTCCATGTAAAGATGTTGGGAGAATTTTGGATCTTCTAAAAGGAATATGCCAATTACCAAACATGTGTATTTTAAACAACAAAACCATCTCATCACTCTTTATTTTACTAGCAAATCTTATTTCTTTCTACCTTTTTCATTTAAGTATACACGTCGGTAAAGCTCTATCTGTCTTGTCCGGTTCAATAACAAGGTTGTGGTCGGTTACTTATGGTTGAACAAAAATTTGGGGTTCTTTAATTTGCATCAGTTCTTGGACTATTTTATATCTTTTTTGGTATGTTCTCCTAAGTTCCTAACAAATTTTCGTGAGGTACTAGTAGTTGCTTATCGCCTTATCGAATATTTGAAAGGTGTTTACTGTTTAGCGCCAACTTTTTCTTTTTCTACTTTTTTTTTTTATAACACATACATAATTGAATGCTTAATTGATCATACCGGACCGAAGAAGAAGGCTTCATCTGCAATATGGAATATCATAACAACGAAAAGGAATCAGATCCTTAGTTGATTAGTTATGTTCTTGACCGATTAATTGAATTTGATAGTTAGGTAACTAACTAATAAGGTGTTGTGGAGCTGATTAATTAGACTGATTATACCAAAATCAAGGCAAGTAGCGATTAGAAACCACTTTTTTTTTTTTTTTTTTTTTTGAACAAAAGCGATTAGAAACCACTATGCAACTGATTAATCGGCTAAATCCATCAAGAAAATAACATAATTGATACGCATTGAAAATCTTGTCCCCAAGCTGTTTAGACAAATATTATTGGCTCGATCTATATAGTACACCAAAGCAACTCTCAATCATATCAACTTATTACTTAGCTCCTTCACTGCTTATTTTTGAAAATTACGCCTAAAATTTTGATTTTCGGTGAAATTCATTCTAAGAAAAGAGATCTCATATCCTAGTGAGTCGAGATTAGACTTATTAGAACATGATTACTTCAAAACGTTAACGTATACAGAAGGAAACAACTCTGTCTCCAAGTAATTTACACACTGAGTTTACTAAAAAAGACATTTTCACATTCCACAACCAAAGAATAGTAGAGTACAATAAACGTAAAGTTGACACTCCATATACAATGGCAACGAAGCTAGTTATGTAAGGTAAGCCAAAAAAGAAGAAGAGTTTGATAGAAATTTACCTTACACAATTAGTTTTCATCATCTTTTGGGGTTGTTTCTTTACCGGCGTGGTTCATTCATAGACTTTCCTTCAAACAACTCACCCAACAATCTTTCAAGATCTTCAGCTGTATACTTTATGTATTTCTGAGGATTCTTCCCACTCTCAACCAAAGGCCTACATTGATCATAGGTTTAAATCTCATTAGGGTTTTACATTTCGATCAAATATGTTAAAAAGAACAGTAAGAGAGAAAGGAGATTTTTACCCAAAGCGTTTGAGGAATGATCTGTAAGCAGGCAATAATACTTCGGCAACAGCAAGTCTTAGTGACTCTCTTAACTCTGTGTCTGGAACTGTCCATTGAGATTGTCTCTGATGCAACTCATCAAACTGCATATTGAACATCTTGAACCTGTTCCATTTTTTTAAATATGATTTATCATCATTACCAAATATATTAACATTTCACAATTGTCTGTGCTTCTTTTTAGCTGTTTAAGCCTTACCTCTCTTTCAATAATCCTCGTGAAACTCCACTGCTGTTTCCTCCCTCTAAACTTCCTCCCCCAGATGAGGTTAAACCTTGCGCCGATGAGCATTGTAATATCTACAAAATATATGTAACACTTTCTTAGTAACAATATAATGAAGATTCTATATAATAGTGTCTATTTAAAGAGTTAGACAAAAAGAAAGAACCTTTGTCCAGGCAACCCTTTTGTATTGGTTTGCATGTTGCTGCACGATACGCCTATGTCTTTGAACCCAATCATCGCCTAGCAAATCCTTGGCTTCTGACCTGAAAAATTATCATATGAGTAAAGCCAATTACATCAACTGAGTGCCGGTTTTTTCTGTTTTTATAAACCCTGATCAGTCTTTAAGCGTGAAACTAAACAAACCTGCGCACAGATCTGACCATGTAATGAATGTTGTTCATCAGGAACAAGTGTGTCAATGCAGGATCTTTGTACTGTTTCGATTTTCCATCCAAGTTGTTTTGAAGTGCCTGCATTATCCGCATTGTTACAGATGCTAGCTGCGAATTTGAGTCATCTCCATTTCCAAATTCCAAGAAAAGTTGCTTCAATGTCGTTTGGTAGCTGCTACCAAAGATCATCAATTAAAGCGTGGAAAGAGACAATATGCAAATAGCAGGACGAAGAAGAAGAAGAAGAAAGAGATTCAAAGAAATTAGTTAGGTTGGGCTAGTCCTAATCAAATCGACAGATATGAGGTACTTACTCGAATAAGAACTTCACATAATTGATGACATAGCTTGTTAGTGGGTGGACGGTTCCATCTAGAACAGCAGTCTTTGTAGCATCTTTCTCAACAGCTTCTTCGAAATCACCAAATGTTTCCTGAGCAGTCTGCGCCAACCGCTTTGTCAAGCCCGTAGCAGAATCTCTAATTTCAAGGCATGCTTTACCTTTGAAAATTGTCTCAATCTGTCCATGGACACAAATTTCATGAGATTGTCGCACCATCTAATGTTAACCATAAAATGTATCACAAACACTAACTGGTCATCAATTAATTCACACTTTATGTCGTCCTAGATAGCAAACTTTAACCACATATGTATCACAAAGTTGTTTCTGTGTATGCCATGCTGGTTATTATGGTGGGGATTTCAGTACGACAATTACATGTAATCAATGCTCAACAGCTCAAAACATATCTCACATGGGAAGAAAAGCATTAAAGACAATCAACTTCCAAATAGTACTCCTCAAGTAAACAAAGCAGCTAGGTATGACATCTCTAAGAAGTAAGTGGTGAACTCTATGCATAACTATGCAAACTGAACTTTTATGTCTTAATATTGTAAATCATTATATGTTTGTCAATAAAAACTAGACGTTTGCAGCATCCTGTATTATAATATTTAACCTCACTAGCTTATACAAATGTAATACAGGTTTGAAGGTGAATCAAGTATGTACCAAAGTTCATAATACTGAAAACTGACAGTCTAAAGATCAGAAAAATCCACCAAAAGTTGAAACTACAAAATAATTTTACCATTTAACAGAAGACTCTTCAGTAAATGTATGACGACTTAATGATATTAATGAAAAAATTATTACCTCTGTATGAAGCTCCCGCATTATCTCATACATGTCTAAGAGTACAAACAACTTTTCTGGAGATCTCTTGCTCCTGGCTATAGCATCCCCAAAGCTAAGTAGCATTGAGACACTGCTCACCGTAACCTCTGCAAAACACTGATCACTTAGAGAATCGAAACCTCGAAATATCTGGTCACATACTTGCCTTTCTCCAGCAAAGAGTAATTTAACCTGTTGAAAAATAATAACTCGAGTTAAAAGTCAACAGAACATGTAAAAATTATTTCAAACCTAAACTAGAGTTCTTACAGCAATGCGCATGAAATGGATCCAATTTCCAATTTTGGCCTCCAAAACTTCCCACTGCATCCTCTGAACATCCTCTTTGCTAAGTTTTTCAACTCCCAATTTCCTTAGGCTTTCTTCCAAGACAAAAGATCGTGTTTCTCTGAACAAAACACAAAAAATTGAACAGCAGGAGATTATAAACAAATTCAAAACACACAAATGCATCTTAAATATGCATTGGGAAAATGCCAGTAGATTATGCAATTCGCTGCTTAAATCTGACAATACTAGTAGTTGCGGTACATAGTTCATATGGAAGAATAAAGACAAAGCTTCTCCAATGCATTACACGTATGAGAAAAACAGCATTGCATCTAGCAATAATTTTTCAGATCAGCTAAGAACAAACAGCGGAGCGCACGATGTGCACATCACAGTCAAAGTATTTGATTCTCGTCATAAAAACACACATATATCAAAAACCCACGAAAATTTCATAGGTGAGGGTGAATAGAAATTCATATTCCAGAAACATTTCTCTCTAGCTTAACTAGTGAAACAGGACAATGATAGTCAAATATAAACTCACGACTTGCAGAAACCATGGAAAAACTAGCTCTTAGTAAATGAGTGGTGACTGGTGAGCATTATACGTAAGCTAATTGTAAACCGTAATCGTTCAAAGCAACTATACCTTGGCACAGTACTTTGACTCATGTTACAATTATTAGTTGAAAGTTTAATCTAACAGCCTGATTTGAAAATGAACTGTACGACATAGAAGATAAATGACCAAGAATCAAAAGTCACCTATAAATTTGTAGCAACTGTTGTTGGTGACCAGCCTGAACCATTTGCTGTGCCAAGTCATGCAAAAGTGGCAATACCCTTAACGGAATGAGGATTGGAAGTGTATAAGCGGCAGTTTCCGCGTCATCGTTGTGATGTCCTCCGTGGGGTTTTCCACCTCCATCACCGTCTGAGGATGGTCTCAGTGAGTTGGGAAGGCCATCAAATAGGCGATCAGGCTCCACGGCTTTACTGAATATAACAAAAAAAGGGATGGCTTTAGCATTCTTCCATCTAAAACCAGTTGCCTGGAACACTCGTATCATAGGAAACTTGTATATTGACAAGTGTTTGTTTTCACAAAAAAAAAAAATTTGCCAAGTGACAACTTTGATAATTTAGAAAAAGCCATTCAAAGATATTGCCTTTTTTTCTCCTGCTAAAAGTATTCTTGGTTATTTGCAAGAGAAGTAAAGAACTAAGACCCTCCTAGAGCGAAGACCAGTTCCCGTAAAAACACTAACTAGAAAAGTAGCTAAAAATCCACAACTAGCTATGTTCCCTGAAGTTACAAGGTAGTCGGAGTGATGGTTATAGCATGCAAGAGCATCAAATTTGAAAAAGTAACCATGTAGTTTCTTAAACCCTTATCAGGCACAGAAGCACAAACCTGTAAGAAGCTAGCAATTGCTTAAACTCCTCCTCCAACTTTGACTGTGCTTTAGCAAGCAAGCTATTAGCATGGTTGAGAACTCCATCGCTACTCTTAAAGCTTTTGTTGCTCATAAAATAACGAATAATCTTTCTGAGTTGAGCAATTGCATCCAGATAACTTTCCAGGTCCTCATGTGGCCCCTTGAGTACTTTAGTCTCTGCCTAGAATTGAATTGAGAGCATAATCAGAAAACTAAACACATCTCTTCTCAATGTGGATCATTATCATTTATATCTATTTATAGCGATACATGTAAAACAAACCTGACGTGAGATCGAATTGAGACAAAATAACCTCAGCAGCCTTAAGAGTCCTATCAATATTCTCATGAGCTTTCCTTATAGCATGAGTTCTAATCTGAGATTTCAAAACACAGTCAAACCAAAATCCGATCATGTCAGCAGAAATTCAATTCCAGATCTGGATTAGAATACAATCAGAGAAGATGATCGGAGCACTCTAAACCACACCTGAGTAGGACGCATGGCGGTTTCGAGAGCAGAGAGACGACTATCGAAAGAGCCGAGGATAGAGACAACATTATCGGTGATGGTTTGACTCTTCTGAAGAGAAGCTCTCATCAACAGAGCTCTTTCGCTGAGTAGATCCATTCTGCTATCAACAGCCATGGCAAAATTCCAAAACTGGAGAAATACTTTTTTTCTCGTCGCCTTTCGAGAAATGGAAGTTGAAGAGAAAGAAAGAGAGACGACGAAGGATGACTCGGTTTGGTTTGGTGGGTGACACAGCCGAGCCGGTTCAAAGCCAGCTAAGCGTTTTCTTTCCCCTTTTTACTTAAACCAGATTTTTGACTATTCTCTTAAAATATTGACCTCTGTTTTAAATATTTTTATAACAAAATTATAGAAATAATTAAACTTCAATAAAATTTGTCTTTCGATTAACCAATAATGTAATTTTCAATTTGTTACAATCAGTTATGCTAACCATAATGTAATTATCTCATATTTTTTCGTTAAAAACTCTTATGTTTTTGGTGTTACATTTTATGTCGACAACATTTATAAGCATTGAGGAGTGTTGTCGTGTTGACATATCTAATAAAGGTGATGAAAAAAAAAAAAAAAAAAAAAAAAAGACATATCTAATAAAGGAACATGGCCCACAAAATAAAAGGCTATGGCCCAAACACGAAACAGCCCATTAAACACGGCTACCAATTTTTTTTCTTTTTTTGACACCACAAAGCCACAGACTATATATTGTAGATCTATAAAAACATTAACGACCAAATTTGTCTCAGAAAATAAATGGGCTCAACAACAAATTAAACATCAACATGTTCTTACAGAAGATGTCAAAGTGACATTTTATAATTTATAACATAGCAAACATACTAATAAACAAGAAGTGAACAAAACACTTGACATTTTTATGTTGAAAACTAAAAAAAGAGAAGAAGAAGATTTAACATATGAGGATTGTTAGACGAAGATGTAGCCTCTAGAGGATCTTTATTTTGTACTCAACTTGGCACTTTGGTGCGCCAATTTCGACAAAACAGTTCTATCCTCCAATAAATTGAAATAACACCAAACACTCAGTCACTCACATATGTGATCACAAACATACACTTCATATCTCCATTTAATTACGATCATTTAAATGTTTTTTTAGTTAATGCGATAATTTAAATGTTTACTAGAGGTGTAGATAAATATTAAAAATTCAAAAGAAAATAAAAGAAAGAGAAAAAGGTTAGGCGAGCAAAAGGGAGATGATATCCTAAGATATCTTTTCTTTTCATGGCTTTTCCGTCACTCTTTCTGTTCCCAAAATCTCATATTTTGTAGTATTTGGATATTTAGAGAGAAATTTAGTTCCATATTTATTCATCTGCCGTTGAGTGACTTTTATTTTATAGAAACATAAACCTCCTTGAAATATGTTTTACCATAAGAGGCATATTAAAGAAGACGACAAAAAAAAAAACAAATCAAAGCCAACGACGACAAAAATAAAAATAAAAATCAAAGTGTTTTGACTCTTAGTGACGTCACAATCGGAGAGTGGGAAACACGTCTCTTGAATGCGCGCGTGACTTTTGCACCGGGCAGAGGTGGGGTTTTGCAGGGGCTTGGCTGACAGCAGACCAAGGCCATGTTTGGGCTCCCATAATTCATTAACCATCACTGTTCGCCGACTCTTTAACAAAAAAAGTAGTTTGAAAAAGAATTTGTATTATAATAAAATTTGATTTTCTATTTTTGAAATGATGCTCTAAGAAAAGTGATTACAAAATAATTAGTTCCACTGGTGAGTAAATTTTAATCATTGTAAATTTTAGATTATTATTATTATTTTTACTTATTTTGTTTTTTGGGGGCGATTATAGAGAATACAATGTAGCCAAAGCTCAAAAGCAATGGAAACCCAAGTTTTTTTTTTTTTTTTTTTGAAAACTCAAGTTATGACATATTGACGGTTTCAATTTTCAAAACATAAATAAATAGTAGTTTTTATAGATAGAAGTTTCTCTTTTTTTTTTTATTGTATAGATACAAAATTAAAAATAAAAAATGAATTCCAACCACTTTTTCTAGGCGGTTTAATGAATCGTCTAATTTTTTATACTGTTTAAATTTGTTTGATTGTCTAAAAAAGTAAAAATAATGCTCATTCGCCTTTTACTATTCAGTAATTTTAAACGCTAAAAACCCAATCGTTTTGCCAATTGGTAGTCCACGAAAACGGTTAGCCTCCAACCGCAGTGGTTGACGATTCTTTTGTTTATGGCAATCGCAGCAGCGATTCCAAAACGCTAAACACACACGTCGACAAAAGAACCTGGAAACCAAAACAGAGACGTTTGAGTGAAGCAAAGTGTCGGAGAGAAGAAAGCAAAGAACAAACGTTACTGTCTCAGGTCTGTGTCTTGTCTTCTTCTTCAAAATCTCTCATTTACCAGTTCTCCTCTCTTTCTCCGTAAAGAATAAATCTTCCAGTTTCTTCATCACATTTCTTTTCCTTATTTTAATCTAAACATTTGTTTGCATCATTCACAGGCTAATAAAAATTCCCCCTTTTTCTTAGATCGCTACTACTTATAAAGTATATAGATAGAAACAAGTGTGCAGATAGATGTAATTATCAACGAGGAAGCATCATTATCATTATCATTATCATTATCATTATCATCATTACAGCTTCATAGATTCATATTTTTTTCTAAAAGTTTGCTTTTTTAGTAGTTGGTGGTTAAGTAGGATTTGATTTGATCGTCTAGAATTACAGATCGAGAAACAGGTGAGCGAGAGATTAAGCAAATTTGAGTTATTTTAGAGAAAATGGGATCTTCTTCTGGACAAAGTGGATACGATCTGTCTTTTAAGATCTTGTTGATTGGTGATTCTGGTGTTGGTAAAAGCAGTTTGCTTGTGAGCTTCATTTCCAGCTCCGTTGAAGATCTTGCTCCTACCATTGGTAAAATAGTTTTCTTTTAACTTGTTTTTCTCTTTGATGCTCGAGAAAAGGTCTCAGATTTTTGTCTTAAGAGCTGAAAATTGAGAATGAAGCTAAGTCATATCTTTTGTGCTTTGATTATTGATCAAATAGTAGTATTTCTATATATGGAAGAGCTTGTATCTGATGATCATCTGTCTAATTTGTGTGGAATGATCTTTGATCGAATTGCCACTGAAACAATCTTGACTTTTTAGTAAGACCCAGTTAGATACTTTCTGTCTGATAATCTAGCAGTCTGGTCTTGGTTTGGTTTAAGGAAATCTGTTTTGTCTGATCCTATTGGCATTTTATTGTTGTTTTAACATAATTATTACTCATAGGTGTTGATTTCAAGATCAAACAATTGACAGTAGGAGGGAAAAGACTAAAACTCACAATCTGGGACACAGGTGATTGATTCTATATTTGAGATTTTAAAAGTTTTAGGTTCCAAAGGAAACTAATGGTTCTGATAATATTCTCTGTTTTCTCATTGTTAGCTGGACAGGAACGGTTTAGAACACTGACGAGCTCTTACTATAGAGGCGCCCAAGGAATCATTCTGGGTAATGTCCATTAGCAATCAATCACAAGATTAAGACTTAAGAGATTTCTCTGTCTGTGAACTGCTTAGTCAATGTAACTTGGTGAATGCAGTTTATGATGTGACGAGAAGGGAGACATTTACAAACTTAGTAGATGTGTGGGGTAAGGAGATTGAGCTTTATTCCACAAACCAAGAATGTGTAAGGATGCTCGTTGGGAACAAAGTCGATAGAGTGAGTTGCAATCGAAATCACAAAGCTTTTTCCCAAAACACGGTTTGGTCATTCGAAATTTTTCTTGATGAAACATATGATTACAGGAATCTGAGAGAGGAGTTAGCAGAGAAGAAGGGATTGCTCTAGCAAAAGAACTCAACTGCATGTTTCTTGAGTGTAGTGCTAGAACTCGACAAAACGTGGAACAGTGTTTCGAAGAGTTGGCTTTGAAGGTAAGATCCTTAAACCCGCAAGGAAAAACAAAACAATTCGGAAAGAGAGATTTATATATAACATAGAATGAATGTGATGAAACAGATAATGGAGGTACCTAGTCTCTTGGAAGAAGGATCAAGTGCTGTGAAGAGAAACATCTTGAAGCAGAAACCAGAACACCAGACTAATACTCAATCCGGCTGTTGCAGCTAGTGACCCGGGTCGATGTTGCATATAAAAACTCGTATCTTTCTTTTGTGTATTGCAAACTGAACCTGATTCTTCTCTCTGCAGTTGCCTCTTTTGTGTGTAGAACGTAATGTAGCTTCAATGTAAATTTGTGGGATTACTTATATTTTTCTTTTGCTTCTGAAATGAGATTTGTGATAATAACATCATAATAGAATAAACCCCATCCAGTGTTTTCTTAAATCCGTGTGTTTATTTTGGCTCAAACTATGGATTCGAGTAGAGACAACATTCAAAGAGAATAAGATAAATCCTGATTTGAACAGTGAAGTCAGAGTCATACACACTACAACAGTTTCATTTTTCATAAATTCAAAGTCTTTGTAACATAGTTTTTTGACCAACATAGTCTTCCATATCAGGAAGATCATTGTACAGGAATTATGGAGATAACAAATTAGACATAACGATCACAACCATCAATGAGATTTCCTACTCGTTCTAGGCAACACCATGCGAATTATCTCTGATTTGAGACGTAAGAGATGAAAAAGATGGCCAGATATTAAAAAACCGGTGCAGGCGAAAAAGAGCAATCATACTCCTAAACGTAACTACAGCAAGCTGACTTCTCGGCTGTAGAAGAAGATGAGGCAGTATCTTGTTTAGTGATCTTGATGCCTTGGGGCTGCAAAGCAACAAGAGCAGTACATATATTAATTACTCAGCTATAATCTCGGTATGACAATATGAAGATCGAGTATTACTGGTTGATTCCTGCAGTTCTTACCTCTGCTTTTGTATCGGTTTCTGTCAATCTTTGTTTTATGTCTTTTGCGATTGAAAGGAAAACATTTTCGACATTGAGGTTTGTTTTTGCACTCTGCAACAATTGTAATCACATCAGTAATCTCAAGAGAATATTAATGAAAAACAGCAGACATGTTCTGTTTTTTATCTAGCTCACCGTCTCAAAGAATTTGATTCCATACTCATCAGCCAAAGCTTGGCCCTTTGATGTTGGAACAGCCTGAAGAAGAAGATCACAAATCAGTACAGTAAAACTAAAGTCTTGAAAGTAAGTATGCACTAAAAATAACTTACCCTTTTGCTTTCATCCATATCAGCTTTGTTACCAACCAAGATTTTGTTGACATTATCTGAGGCATGTTGCTCAATGTTCTTCATCCAGTTCCTAATATCTGTTGAACCAATCATGTTCAGTTGCCACAAGTCTCACAATCCGATTTTCTCAATGTCATTGCAAAATAGTAACAAGACCAACAGAGAAGTAAAAGACATACTGTTGAAAGACGACTCATCCGTAACATCGTAGACAAGCAATATACCCATCGCTCCCCTGTAATACGCTGCAAGTAAAATAACAGGACCAAAACGCTTTAAAGGAAACTGCAGAAACAGATGAACTGTCTTTGACTTCATAAAAGTATGGAAACACTCAAGTTATCATCAAGACAAGACTAGAGAATCAATCAACCGATGCAACAACGTTAAAAAGTCCATCTTCTCTTACCTGTAGTAATAGTTCTGAAACGTTCTTGACCAGCAGTGTCCCATATCTGCAATTTGATACGCTTCCCATCAAGTTCAACAGTTCTTATCTTGAAGTCAATTCTGTAAATTAAAAAAAGCCAAAGTAGTAGTAAAACACAAACTTAGACAACAAACAACAACATTTAGACACATCTTGAAGTAAACAGAAGAAGACATACCCAATGGTAGTAATGAAACTTGTAGTGAAAGTATCATCAGAGAATCGAAGTAACAAACAACTCTTCCCCACACCTGAAACATACATATACACACATAAAGCTAAAAACAAACAATTTAACACAAAAAGAAGTACTTTTGTCAACGAATTCCAAGATTTTTTCCACTACTAGTAGTAATCAGCATAAACAAACCAAAATCATAAAGCCCTAATTAAGATCGGAAAAAAACTGACACGAAAAGATTTACTTCAGAAAATGAAATCAGACCCTTTTTGAGTTTTTTCTTCTAATTGCTAATTTATCACAGAACATAGAAAACGAAGCTAACCGCTATCGCCGATGAGAAGAAGCTTGATGAGGTAATCATAGTCAGAACGAGCTCTTGCCGGCGCAACCGCCATCGCAGAGAAGAGAAAAAAGCTCACTAATTTATTGATCTCTTTGCTTCTCCGCAGAAACTAAACACAACTCTGCTTCTTCTTCTTCTTCTTTTTTTTCCGACGAAAGATTGAAATTTTATTTCTGGAGACAGCGAAAAAAGGAAAAAGCTAATGGAATGCTTCCTTCCAATGTCGCTCGCTGAAGAAAACAAGTTGATTATTTTGCTGTATAATATTTTCATGTTTTATACTTTTTAGAACCGAAACTTTCAATATTTCAAATTGACCCCATAACTAATTTTGGTTAAGAGAATGAACTTATCAAGTTCTCAAATAAGAGGTTTCTAATCCGGTTTACACCTAAAATCCGATATGTAATTGAATGGAATATGAGTTTTTTTTTTCCTTTACAACAAACCGTAAATCAAACGAGTTAAATACCTTTATTTCTTTACTTTTGTTATAAATACTTTAACCGGAATTAAAATTAAATCAAACCAAACCGGATAATACTCAATCTAAGAACCGGTTTACATACTCATATCTAGGACTAGAGGTTGCTTAGTGGTTTGAAATTTAAATGGACAAAGTCAAAATTTATAAATGGTAGAGTGAAGAGAGTAAAACAATTGGGGTGGTTGTATGACATTTAGGAAAGTTCAGGGGGAAGAAAAAAAGGTTGGTTAGATATGATCAAGTGCGGTCGGTCTACTGTACAACAGAAAGATAATGGAGTTTAAGGTGAGCTGTCAAGCAGTTAGTGGGTGAAAACGGTTCCTTCGCTGTATATACGTCGTACACTAGCGTAATCCAGCAAAGTATCCAATCATGCCAGAGCCTCTGTTACATGTGGCATGGTTCAAGAAAAAGTCAAATTATATATTCACATATCTCTTAATCAAATTAAGTCGATGTTTTTTTTTTTTTTTAATAATCCACTATCTATATACATCCACATCGTTCAGTATATTATTTATGAATGTTACTACATGAATGTCTTGTGATATAAATACATTCATCTACTCTGTATAAGTTTTTTAATAATCCACTATCTGTATACATTCATAAATATAGTCTTACGAATTCAACATTGAATTTGTCACGCCTCTTTGCGTAAAATGATGTATAAACGCCGTATAAGATTTTATTTTCAAGATAATTCATAATAGTGAAACATTATTATTTTATCCCACCCAAGTGAATGAGTAATCGTTGTCAATTACTCTACATGGGCTCGATGTTTTGATTTATTACAGATTTAGATAGACAGTTTGTAATTGTATACTATCAATTAAAAATGCGACAAGGACAGCATTAGTTATAAGTCTCACCGACGTTTATGTTAAAAATTAACTAAACATAGTGCTATTACTTTAAATGGATAAAATTTTGAGGGCACCACTCTCGTTTTCCATTTTATGTTCTGAGCTTTTCGGAGCGATTATGGTTTTTCTTTCCACAATTTCAGTGGAGATAAAATGCATTATCTAATCCAATGTACTTATAGAAGACATCGTCAATCACAATACCTCTTTTTATATCATTCGTTTTCGAACTTCCTTTATTTCTGTTTAAATGTTGGGAATATTCATTCGTTTTGTTAGTAGTAAGAAGTTGCACTTTCTCTACATGCTCTTATTTTCAAAAGAAAGGCAGAGATGAGTCATTGACGAGTCATAGACTATATAAAGACATAACATGATCGATACAAAGATACCATTATACCATTAATGGTACGTAGAGCTCCTATTTCTAGAAGTGTTGTAGCATATATCAAATCACTAAGTTTGTAACAGTTATAGTACTATATATTAGTTTCCCATACTACATAACATGATCATGAAGATTCGTTTGTTACTACATGAATGTCTTGTGATATATGTCCAAATTCTCAAGACATCGGTCAGTATATTATTGTATTTTCTAGTAAAAAACACATTCGATCATCAAAATTTTCCATATTAATCGAAGCTAGGATCAAGTCACATCTACTGTATACTTCAACGTTGGACTCTCTAAACACGCTTTCAATCCGATTTTTAACGAGTTTTTGTATATTACTCTAGATATATATGTAGTCTTTTGATTTACTCTAATGAAAATGATATATGTATTATTATATTAGAAAGAATCTGAAAAAACACGAAAAACCCCAAACGGAAGTGAAGTGTATCCAAAGGAGTTAGTGGCGGCTAACAAACGAAGTGACTTTATGCGAAAGTCATCGTCACATGCTTCTTCCGTTCTCCAAGGAACATCCTCAGCATCTTTCATCATTCTCCCAAAGTTAAGTATTATGTACATACTTATATATTATTGTGTATATATAGATGATTAGAAATGTGCTAAATTATGGAGCAATGAGTAGTTTCAAAGAATGAAATAATTTGAAGTTAATTCAATCAATGTCAAATTACAAGAATGAATAGACAATATTAATAAGAGAAGGGTTAATGTAATAAAAAGTAATTACAAGAACTACTTAATTAGTGATGACAATCAATCAAAGAATTGGACGCTGCCGCGAAGAGAAGAATCTGATCTTTGGACGCAAATGCGAATTTTGGTTTCTCGCAGCATCGTTCAGCTTCTGGTGCTGGAAGATTCAGATCTAACTGGAGAAAGTTCTTTGGCCGTATAGATTCTTCATGGTGATGATGACTTGATGATGATATTGCTGTTTTGATTGTTGAACTAGCGTTTGCGTTTATTGTTAAACCTCTATGTCTCCTCATATGACCTCCTAAGGCTTGTCCTGAAGAAAACTCGGCCTTACAGATTGAACATTCATGTGTTTTCTCCGGTTTCTTGGTACCATCATTGCTAGTTACTTGTAGAGAAAGAAAGCTTCCTACGGCTCCAACTTCCACAGTTTCAATCATAGACGCAGACGCAGTTTTCTTCTCGTCGCATTTGAAAACGCTAGCTCCAAGTTTTGGCTTCTTGTGGCTAGCCCTGTGCCCTCCTAGTGCTTGAAACGAGTGGAAGCTTTTATCACACGTTTTGCATTGGTAAACACCGTCTAGCCCTAACCCTAGAGAAGCCACCGGTTTCTTGTTGCTAAAGAAACCCATTCTCTGCATCGACAAATCATCGCTACTGCTCTTTGCTTGATGTCCTTGCGACAACAACATCAGACAATTCGCCATATCTTCATCTTCGTCGGTAGCTCCTCGGAATTCTACTTCACCAGCAGCTTCTTCTTCTTTTACCTCTACTGATGATCGTTCACCGCTACAAACGCTGGATACTGCAGCTCCGTTCATCATAAGAGGAGACGCAGAACGCTGACGTTTGGTGCGTTTGCCCTTGATGAGGAGAACAAGACGCGCGTGGTCTCCACTCTCCTCAAGAACACTTGTCATGATCCCTCCGTTTTTTGATTGGCTCTCTGTATTATCAAGAACACGAGATCGTATATGTATTTATGGAGAGAAGTATCAAAGAGTGTTTGGTGGGTTTGGTTTATATGTCTAAGTATTTATATATATATTTATGTATGTGGTTGTATTTGTTTATACACACAGTACTCTTGTGTGTGTGTATATATATAATGAAATGGGTAAGAGAAAAGATGAGAAAAGAAGCAAACCCCAAATAACTTTTGGTGAAGGATTCCTTTCTGGAAGTTTTGGTTTGCAAGCCTGGAACCACTTGTTGTTCTCTTCTTGTTTTTATTTTTCCCTTTCAATTTTTTAAATTATATTCTCTTTTTTTGGTTAACTTTTGTTTTGCTTGTCTTATGAATCACATAAATTTTTTATGATTATTTAATAACTTTTTATTAGTATTTTTCTTAAGTTAAATACTCATAAGTGTCCTTATAAATTCCATAGACACACATTAGTATTGCTAGTAAAAAAAATGTGGATTCAATGTCAGCACTAATCTTAGAAGATGTTTTTTTCTTTCTGATAAGGAAATTAAATCTGTCTTTTCTGTTCAAGAAGGTGTCATTCTACAATTTGAGTATACTTTTTTATTATAAAAAAAATGGACTGCAATTTTTGACACTTGGAATGTAAATATGTCACTCAATTTTTGACATTAAGAAGAAATCAAACTGGATTGCGTATTCTAAATATGTCACTCAATTTATTTATTGATTTTTTTTCTTTCAATTCTACATTATCATTAACTAAAATCCTAAAACTTTATAAATAACAATCTACAGTCCACATGTTTATTGATGGTTTAAGTCATCCACAAGTAGTTTCAACACGCAACACAGTACCACAACACACACAATTCAATGAGCAGCAAATTACAAATTTCTACACACTTAAATTGACGTACTGTAATACATTACATTTAAGATTTGAAGCCAACTATGATATATATAAGCTATTAAAATGCAAATTTAACTTGAAAATAAGTCGACTTCTAATTTGTTTATCAATACGACTAATCATTGTGGATTTATGTACACTGAACTTAACTTGCTGATTAAATAATTAAGTTAATTGATTGGAAAGTAAAAGGCAATCGAATTTTGGGGTCGAGCAGTTCATGTGCAGTTGAGCCAACCCACAATTACACAACACACAATTATGAATCATGATCCTAGTTATGTACAATATTTAATTATAATATCACTCCCTATGTTTGCGCCTCTTTCTAAGAAACATTGATTTTTATTTTGGTCATCCAATTATTTGATCAAACCATTATTTATCTTGTGATTAGCTAATAATATGTATTCGGTGAAGTAACCTCCCTTATAGTAGTTTGTTAAATATTTTGTAATAATGTGTAACTGTAGTCTAGGTCTTTGTAGTATACCAATAACTCGGTGGCAGCAATCTATAAAATTCAGAAAACATGTTTTTTAATATTCGTTCAACATAATTCGATAGAAAATTCTGCAAAAGTAAGCAAAATAATGAGTTTCTTAGAGCTGGATTGATATATATCCAACTTTTTACTTATTCAACTCTATATTACACATTAGTTGTCTTTGGCTCTCTATGATTATTTCTTGCTAACGTGTTACTATACATATAATAGATTATTAAGAAGAATATTTTTGAGTGTATTGTGAAGCTAGTATCACAATATTAAAATCATATAGTATTTAAAATAATCGAATGTAGGAGGAATTGATTTTTAAGTCTTGGCGTCGAGGATTGTGTGTGTATGTGAAAGAGAAAGAGAGAATTGCTTGGCCGCCAAAAGAAGCCATTACTTGCCAACTATCTAGCTTCACTACTCACCCTAAGCAAAGCATATATACTTTTTTTTTATTCATCAACATAATTAGTCACGCATCATATATTCATCACCATCCTAACAAAACCGTTTTTGCAAGACTTGTCAGAAACCGTTAAGTAGTGGTTGCAACTTGCAAGGATCACCTAGACAAAGAGTATTGGACATTACCAATGTTTGTTATAATTATTTACTAGCTGCTCAACATATGTTTAGTTATATTTACATCGGGATACAAATAGGTATATTTCATTTACTCAAGTTCTGTTCTATTACCGGATAAAATTTATACCGAAACTTTCACAATTGAATTCCAATATTTTATAAACATTTTTCTTCTGTCATTTAAAACATATAAATGGTTCATATAGAGATGGAACAGAATCTTCCCCCATAGCAAATCCCCTCAACAGCTCTAGAAGACTAGAAATATGTTTATGCTTCACGAGGAATATTTAGGACTATATGGGCTTAGCGCAGGCATGAACTAAATTCAAGGCCCAAATGATTTTGCATTAAACCGAACCGTTCGATGGAACCAATTTAAACCAAGAATATTTACGAGAAACCCAAACCATTATTGTCACTTGTTTTTTCCTCTTGCTCTGAGCCATCGTCTTCTCCAGAGCTAACATCAAAAAAGCTTCTTCGATCTTCTTCCTCGTGTGGTTTCCATTTCGATTCTTCATTCCGAAAAGGTTCGTGTCTATGTTAAAACCCAGTTTCTCCCTTTTAATTGATCATTCGAACGAAATCTTAGATTTGGGATTGAATCGTTCGTTGCATCGATTAGAAACCCTAATTTTAGGAATCTGTTACTGATTTTGCTTAGTTTGTACAGACAATGGCTACAGCTACGTATCCACCTCCTCCACCGTATTACAGACTCTACAAGGATTACTCAGAAAACCCTAATTCTGCTCCTGAACCTCATCCTCCCATTGAAGGCACCTACGTTTGTTTCGGAGGCAACTATACTGTGAGAGATTCCTTCACATTTTCCCCTCTTTAAAATCTTCATCTTCATGGGTTTTAACAATTCTTTTGGTTAGTAGACGGAGGATGTTCTTCCGAGCTTAGAAGAACAAGGAGTGCCTCAACTTTATCCCAAAGATTCTAATGTTGGTATGTCATTTTCCTAACTCTGTGATATCAAACTCAAAATGAAATTGCTATTGGCTTTCTTGTGTATGGTATGTCATTTCTTCTAGCTTTGTGAATCATACTCAAAATCCAATTGCTATTGGCTTTCTTGTGTATGGTTTTGTTCAGTCCCTTAATTGGAATCATGAGCTCATTTGCAAGTTATGTTCTTTGAAAGTGCCTCTTTGTTTCGTTGAAGAAAGTTTTTAAATATCTTTGTGTAGATTATAAGAAGGAACTCAGGTCACTGAATAGAGAACTACAGTTACATATATTGGAGCTTGCTGATGTTCTTGTTGATAGACCTTCTCAATATGCAAAGAGGATTGGTGAAATTTCTTCAATCTTCAAGAATTTGCATCACCTTCTCAATTCCTTGAGGCCTCACCAAGTAAAGAAGATCCCATCTTTGTTTTATTTACAACATTGGTTTCATTGGTTTTTGTTTCATTGTTTTGATCTTATCTTATGTCCAGGCGAGAGCAACGCTTATTCACATTATGGAACTTCAAATTCAACAGAGGAAACAAGCTGTGGAGGACATTAAGAGGTTTGTATATGCTTTTTTTAAGTTCCGTCTTAGTGGTGTGCCAATATCAATCTATCATATGTTTAAAAATTCTTCAGAAGCTTTTTAGTAGTTCTTATGATGGGTCCGTTTGATGTTTTGGTTGTGTGCAGGAGAAGAGAAGAAGCACAACGACTTCTAAAGGATGCTTTCGTCACTTTGGATGGATAATAAAGTGTTGCTTTTTTTAACCCATTTTGTGTAAATTAGCGCTAATAATAACCTTTGCCCTCGAAACTCATTTTGATTGTGTTTAATTTGGCAATCAACCAATACACTGTAAGATCCTGTGTGTGTGTGTGTGTGAGAGAGAGAGAGAGAGAGAGAGAGAGAGAGAGAGAGAGAGAGAGAGAGAGAGAGAGAGAGAGAGAGAGAGAGACAGACGTGTGCAATCTCGCGATTCAACAAGTAAGCAGTGTGGTTACTTCTCTTGATACTAATTGAAGTAACGGCAAAAGTTTCTCTAGTTTAGTTTAGATGGTGAGGAGTAAAACATAGATTTAGTAAGCCTCAAACTTGGAATTAAACAGACGATCAAAAGTATGCACTTAATTTTGTTCATGAGCGTGTAACACAAAGCTACACTAAGAAGTATTACATGAGAATACTCTCAAAATTCTGGCAACTCTTTCCACGAGCTAGTAGAAAGATTTAGAGGTTGTCATGTGTGTCAAATATCCTAAGTCATGCACATCTCCTAAGTGTATATGACTTTTCTTTCATTGGTCAATAATAATAATTGGTGGTTAATGGGGGTGTAGCTCTAATAATTGGTGGTTAATGGGGGTGTAGCTCTAGCTTTAAATATATATTAAAATAAAACAATTTCCTACAGAATAATTTATGGTCTAGTGGTTATCACTCCGCGGTACCGAGGATTTCCGGGTTCGATTCTCCATAGCGTTTCCCCAATTGCTTTTTCAATTGCTTTGGAATTAGAAGACTAAAGATTTCTCGCTCCCTTATTTAACCTTTTAATGGTCTTTAAATTGGCTGATCAAAATCACAGCGTCAAATTATAAAAAAATGTTAATTCCAAAACAAATCCAGCAATAAATCAGTAGTTATTAGTTCATTTTTTTTAAGGGTTAAATCTATACTATATAAAAGTCGAGGCTGTAAGCTCCTGAGACTGTCCACATAGGATTTTAAACAACCACTCACGATTAGACACCTCACTGATTAACATATTTTGATTCTGATAATTTTCTATTTAAAAGTTTTCGTAAAAAGGAAAAAAAAAACAATAAAAGAGATATTTCAAAATATGGAAATATTTCTAATTATAATCTTGTGTTATTTAAAAACAAATATAAATAATCAAAATTTAAAGTTTTAATTTTTTAAAGATTATTAAATTTATAAAAGAAATATCTAAAAATATGAAACAATTCTGAATATAAATTTTGTCAAAAAAAAGAGAAATATTTGAAAATATGGAAATATTTTAAATTATAATCTTGTTTTAAATAAAAAACATAATATAAATAATCAAAATGTAAAGTTTTGATTTCTTAAAGATTATTAAATTTATTTATCTTTACTATATAAAGGTCGAAGCTATAAGCTTCTCATGCCGTCCACGTGGGATTTTAAACCACCAATCGCGATTTGCCATCTCAGTAGTTAACAAATTTTGATTCGAAGCCATAAGCTTCTTAGACCGTCCGCATAGGATTTTAAACGACCAATCGTGGGGTGCCATCTCGCTAATTAACATTTTTTAGATTCTAATAATTTTCTGTATTAAGATTTTTGTAAAAATGGATAAAAGTAACATATGAAAATAAGATAAATATATAGAAATATAGAAAATTTTCTTAATATAAATTTTGTTCAAAAATATATAATATAAAATAATCAAATGTAAAGTATTATTTTTTCTAAAAGTTTAGTATATTATAAACGAAAATATTTAAAATATGGAAACTATTCTAAATATAAATTTTTAGTTAATCACAATAGCTTTCTGAATATAAATTTTGAATAGATTATTAAATTTATAAACGAAATATCTAAAAATATGAAACAATTCTGAATATAATTTTGTCAAAAAAAAGAGAAATATTTGAAAATATGGAAATATTTTAAATTATAATCTTGTGTTATATAAAAACATAATATAAATAATCAAAATGTAAAGTTTTGATTTCTTAAAGATTATTAAATTGATTTATCTATACTATATAAAGGTCGAGGCTATAAGCTTCTGATGCCATCCACGTGGGATTTTAAACCACCAGTCGCGATTTGCCTTCTCATTTGTTAACATATTTTAATTCGAAGTCATAAGCTTATGAGACCGTCCACGTAGGAATTTAAACGACCAATCGTGGTGTGCCATCTCGCTAATCAACATTTTTAGATTCTAATAATTTTCTATATTAAGATTTTTGTAAAAATGGATAAAAGTAACATATGAAAATAAGATAAATATATAGAAATATAAAAGAATTTCTTAATATAAATTTTGTACAAAAATATATAATATAAAATAATCAAATGTAAAGTTTTATTTTTCTAAGAGTTTATTATATTATAAACAAAAATATTTAAAATATAAAATATTCTAAATATAAAATTTTTAGTTAATCAAAATAGCATTCTCATTAATTTAATATCTTTACATTTTATTTATTAGATAAAATAAATATTTGTGAAAAAGGAAAGAAAAACAATATTTGGGATTTAAAATGACCAATCACGGTTAGGCATCTCGCTATTTAATATTTTTTAAAGTCACATTAATTAATATTTTTAAATTCTAATATTTTCTATATTAAGATATTTATGAAAAGGAAAACAATGATAGATATGTAAAGAAGAGAAATGTAAAATGTTGAAAACAACATATGGAAATAAGAATAATGTAAAATTTAGTTATTAGAATATATATAAAATAATTTCTTAGATTAAGAATACTTGTGCATGGTAGATGTGCTAATGGGAATAGAGAATGACACAAAGACAATGAGTTCTTGCAAAAAGATAGAAAGAGTGATAGCTCTAAAAATAATTGTGAAGACGGAAATTCATACTCATATTGAAAAGAATGAGAGAAAAATATGAGTTGTTAAAAAGAAAGTATATATATTTTTTATAGAATCTTATTTTAAAAGAGTTATACTAACTAATGCAGTGAAGATAGACAAAAAAAAATAGTGAATTTGCGCATACCAAAATGAGAAAGTCATCGAACTATGTCCCCTTACAACAATTTATTTTATGAGATTCAGCCAAAACGTCGTACATGAAAAGACCCAATCATCCAAATTATCTAAAGCTAAAGAAAGAGCTATTAAACAAAAATATGTTTTTTTAATAAATGTTGTAAAGACCTAAAAATTGTAAAAGAGTTTTTTTTTTAATTGTGTATTTAAATTGAACTATTTTCCATGGTAATTTTAAAATTCAAAGAATTTAAACTATTAACAATAAGTAGCCATATAAAAACATATATTTCAAAATTTTAATAAATATTATTATTTACAAAAAAATTTACTAAAAGTATTAAATGTAGCGTGGGTGTAGAACCTAGTAAGGAAGTAAGAATATTCAAAATTAAGAATTTATCATTAATATATATACCTGTCCAAGAAAGGAATGTATTGTTAGTATTATTTAAATCTTGCCATAAGTTAAACAAGACGATATTGCAAAATAATTTATCATTAATTCTCTCTTATCGGCGGATTTTAATGTCTGTGGTTCGATCTTCCTCAGCACAAGACTATAATATTCTTGTTTCCTTATATAAACCCTTTTGTCATTTTTAATGTTTCAAATTGGCTTATAAAAACCGTCTCACTACCTTTTTAATGTTTTAAATTGGCTAATAAGAATATATAAGAAAAACTTATATATATATATATATATATATATATATATATATATATATATATAGATATTTTTGAATGGGATCCACACTAATCTCATCTATAGATTCAAGAAATTAAGCTTAACCAAAGTTGGAGAGAAAAAAAAAACATATCACAAGTAGAATTTGAGAAACAGTATTTTAAATATTTATCAAACGGTTAATCCTAAACATCTAAATACTGTTTAGGAGTATTAATTAAATCTTGCCCAAGACTATTTTCGGAAAATTTGTTGACTTAAATCTGTAAGCAGAATATCAAATAATATAAAGAATTGACAGCGGCGTAATCAGGGAAATCATAGTTTAGGTCCTAAACTTTAGGAGTATCAAAAGATTTAATTGTCATGATTAATATCAATAATTTGTTTTTCAAAAGTATGAATTGAAATAAATACAAACACCTTTTGAACAAAAAAGAAAAGAAAAGAATAATAAATACATACACCTTGCCCAAGAAAGTAACGCACCAGTCGTTGTTAATGTTAATTAAACCATGCCGTAATACAGAAGTCGTCGAAGACTATTTTCCGTAATTTATTATTCAGCTACCGAGATCCATCTTATTTTATTAATTTAAAATAAAAGGAAATAATTTAAAATGGTGGATATTTAAACGAAGGAGTCTCCCGAATAGTTATTTTTTTGAAAAGTATTTCCTCTTTTGGTTTAGTTTTTTCACTCTCTTCCCTCCGACGGGACTTTCTTCTTCGAGAGGATGGAAGCGATTTCTGGTTCCGTTAGAAAGCTTATTTTTTTACTATTTTTTCACACATATATAATGTCTCAGTTAGATCTAGGGCAACCTCTCCTTCATTTTTCAATTGACGGCAAAGGTGAGTTCTTTCATCTCTCTGGTGTCTCTGTTTTGGGTTGATGTTCTTGTGTGCTTCAATTTCTAGCTGTTAATCTAAAAATGAATGTGGGTTTGGTGGTTTGAATCTGTTAGACTCTTGATTTGCATTTACCTATCAGTCTCTTCTTCTTCGATTGGTTTTTACTTTCAAGATAAATATGTCTCTGTTTAGTTTCAAGCTGAATATATGAGAGATCGTTGAAATGATTAATTTCTAGGAATTGTTGAAATGTAGGATTCATTGCAAAACATCTCTGGTTCAGATTTGTATGCTTCAGTTTTTATCTGTTATCGATATGTGTATGGGTTTGTTATGTCTGGTAGATTCAAGGGAACAAGAGTTCTTCTATCTCATTTGGTTTGGTTGTTTAATTCATGTGTGATTTATTGGTTGTGAAAAGTGCAGAACCAGCATCCCTCCAGGAACTTCCTGTGTTGATTATCCTTGCTCTTAGATTTAACGGAACGAGATTCTGGTAACAGGTGAGTTCTATAAACTCCTTAGTGTTGGTTTTCTTGTTTAATTCGTGAGACTAGTAATAGCTGCTTGCTTGATTCAGGTTTCATGGCAAAAGACAGATCCTATTGGTCTCATCGACAACAGCGTCCAAAACTTCTCCGAAAGGTCTTGTATCAAGTATGGGATGCATGCTGGGCAATTGCTCCAGCAAGACATTTAGACGCTTTGTTTAGGAATCATGGACTTTTAGGTGCTCGTGAGGAATTGTCGATTCAAGAAATTATTGATAGGATGCCTAGGGGTGCATTAGAGAATCGTCGTCTTACGAATTTTGATGCGTTGATAAACATTCTCAAGGAAGGAACAGTCTTAGAGAGTGAGAATCCATTGAATTATGGATTTGCAGAGGAAAGTACTGAAGCTGCAAATGTCCGAATGTACAAAGCTTTAGAGGTCAATTTGTACAAGTCTGAGGAGTGTGATGATGGTGATTATGATAAGCTGCTTGAGAAAAGTATCAGAAATTCACCAATAGCAGCACGCCTTGTTCTGGTTAATAAAGATTATGAGGCTATTAAAGGAAAATCAGTCTATCTTCCAGATGCATTAGCACCTGAGGATGCAGGACATCTATTGTTGCTTACAGGGTTTGGAGTTGATGCAAATGGCATAGAGTTTTGGGAGGCGCAGGATTCCTATGGACGGAAGCATGGAGATGGTGGGTTTATAAGGATAGCTAGAAAACAAAACTTGATCTCGGATTTCTTTGTGATGGAAATTGAAACAGAACCAGAAACTTGAGGTAATTATTTGATAAATCCCTATTTTCAATTCCAGTCCTCAACTGTCTTAAAAGTTTTATCAGATAATTCGGTTGTTCATGATATTCAAAACTCAATTGCATCTTTGTTTATGGGAAATGCATAGTTCAATTAATTTGCATAATCATGTTGACCAGATTACTGACAAATCTTTTATATGTTGCAGGTAACTCTTTAATGCTTGGATCAGGTCTTCTGATCTTTCATAGGTTTTAAAACTCTGTGTAACCAGTAGTAAGTAAGTCTATTAGGAGATCGATAAGGCTCTGACATTTCTTAGGTTTGAGTTGTTTTTAAGATCAAAATCATATTCTGCAAATGTAAGCTGCTTCAAAGTTTGTTGGTGTATTGAATCTAATCACTCTTAATTCTGACAAGCTTTGGTTTGCATTAAAAATGATGACTCTTTCATTTCCGGTTGAATTACATTGACAAAAAGTTTTCCTCTGAAACTAGCCATTTGATTCTTGTTTGGAGCCTCCAAATTTGTAGAACTCAATACATAAGTAACAAGGGTTTCTGATAACACATCATGTGGAGCATAAGAGTCCAGTCCAGGTATTCTACTTTGTAGATTCCCTATGTAATGCACATTTGGTGGAAACACAATACATCCCTCTTCATTTTCTGGAATGAAACATGAGATGAAGCTGATAAGCCCGTTGCAAGAAGTGCATCTTCGGCTGGAAACATATGCTGGTCCTCATGATCAGCACAGAGTTCTTCACCTTCCTGTTATTGGTGAGATAAAAAAGCAAAATTCAATCGTAAGGACTAGAAAGCAAAACCAAAACAAGGAACATATATAATGCAGTAAAATATAACAGATACAAATACTATCGAGCAAAGAGGAGGCAAGGGATCGAATATCATGTAGAAGACCCACGATCTCGTCTACAACTACATTATATTAAAGAAGTACCATCAGGACTTGCGAGTCCGACTTGATGTGACCTGCCAATATTTTACGGGACCAAGCCTCCTTGAGGGATGCTCTTACCGCTAACGCTTCACCCGTAAGAGCGGAGATAACATGTGAAGATGAGGCAGAGCCTATAAAAACAGAGGTGCCATAAAGGTTCCTGCCAATCCAGCCCATTCCACATTGGTGGCTACCCTCATTCCAAGCAGCATCAGTTTCAATTTGGATCGAGTCAGCAGTAGGTAAGACATAACCGCGGGTCTCTGCAATAACCTGCGGAGATGGTCGTCCAGGTGGAACTAAGTCCAAATGAAGTTGCCAGTTCCTAGCATCTTGAATGGCTTTGAGAGTAACTTCATCTTCAGCACAATTTTTTCTGATACAAAAAAAGCTAACTTAATACATCTAACCATCTGATCAATAAATCATTAAAATTCAACTTCATAACTTCGTTCGTACCTGACATTCATAAATAACGTCTCCGTCGACACTTCTTTTTGGCCTTATCAAACCAATGAGTCAAATACTGTTTCCAATTAATACAATCAATATACAAGACAAATATTTGACCTAACATTCATTAATCAATATACTATAAGATTTTAAGTCAAATATATACTATAAGATATGAAATGCGATTCCTTTATGACTTATAACTAGAATTCAACACAAAAAAAATTGGCAGCTAAAGCTCATAAGTATTATGGGCAGAAGGCGGAGCTAGTGTATTGGCAAGGGGGTCAATTGACCCCCATAACTTTTATGAATTTTTAATTGTTATATGAATTCATAATAATTATTTGATGTTTTTGTTTAAAATTTTCATAATGACCCCTATAAATAGTGATCTAACTATGCATTTGACCCCATGCATATTCATTTTTTAAAATTAAATGCTAGTTCTCTTTCCATATTTATATATATTTTCTTTAAAATGGCTACAATATTATAACATCTTTTCCATATTGATTTTTTCTTCTTTTTAAGACATCCATTTTCAGATTATTATTGTTTGCTACCATTTTTAAAAGATTGTTCTTAACATATATTTTTTGAAAAAAGTAAGATAAACACAATATACGATATATTTTGATTAAAAAAAAAATTGAAAAGAAATAAATATATAATATTATGAAAATAGATTATTTAGTTTTGTGCTAGGTAAAAAACTTTAAATGTTCTTGACAATTTATATTTTAAATATATCATCTATTTTTATATTTAAATAAAATAATTAAAATATATGACCCCGGTGAACAAAAGTTCTAGCTCCGCCACTGATTATGGGAAGACAATGAAGTTTGCAGAACTGATGCGTCCCGCTCTGTACAATTGCTATTCCTCTCCCTTCACCATTCCTTGCTTTTGTTTCATCCAAAGTTACCAAATCAACTCTTTAAACTTAGATGTTAAACTTAGTTGTGTAATAACGGTGTTAGAATCCTCTAATACACACATATTCTTGTATCCTTGAGTAAAAAAGTAATTGTGAATTTCAAGGAAAGACCTGTTGCGAAGAGATGTTTTTTTTGTCGATAACAGTGGGGTTCACGAGTATGTGATCTCAAGGAAAAACGTAAGTTCTAGAAGAAAATAAATGTTGCATTGTAACACTGAAAGCATATAACGTTACTGCGCGTACTATTTTTTAAACATCCAGAGAAAGACATATCATACATGCATGGGTGATGATGAATAAGCTTACTTTTAACATGCAGACAAAAACAAAAGAAAAGCCGAAGTAATTAAGAGAAAATAAAGGTAGCATTATCACAGTTATGAACACCAAAGAGGTTTCTCTTCTCCTAAGAGAGAAGAGAGAGCCTTCTACTTCTCCATGTACATATTCATCTTAGTCTTCATCTTGTGCATCGTCTTTTTCTTCTCCATCTCCATCATCATCTTCTTCTTCTTCATCTCCATCTCCACCTTCTTCTTCTTCTTCTTCTTCTTCTCCTTCTCCTTCTCCTTCTCCTTCTCTGTCTCCTTCTCCGTCTCCTTCTCCTTCTTAGCTTCCTCAAGTAAAATACCTAATATAACGTATAAACAAGGAAACTAATGAGAGGATTTAATTTGTTACCAGGAATAAAGAATGAGGAAGCAAGAGCAAATTTATGTACTTGGGAGAGTGTAGCCAGTAGTAGTGCAGGCGAGCGGCCTTCTTTTTTTTAGGATATCGGGTCGCGGCACAACAGGTTCAACTACAAGAGTCCTTCCTCCCATGTTACATCGACTTAGTTCCAGCGCCTTGTCTACACATCTTTCTCCTTTAAGACACAGGAAAGCTGCACCGCTGCAAAATTCAACAGAGACAGAGAGTCTTTTAGTTATATAATTCAATAACTTTTGAGAGTTGGGGAAAAAAATCACAAATTGGAGGAAGAAAGAAGCCACAAACCTAGAGAGAACTATAACTTTCGAGACGTATCCACATGAGGAGAAATGTTTACACAGCGCGATCTGCATATCAATCTCAGGAAGCGAAGTGTCATATCCGGTAACGCGGATCCTAAAATAAATAATTTGATTTAATAAGGAGATAAATGTTATTAACATGACAAGCTAAAAAAATAAAAATATTGATTGCAGGAGATAATATAACCAAAATGTACCTGTGTGTTTTGGTATCGGCGGGAGCAGCAGCACACCTAGGACCAGCATACCAAGGATCATCCATGAATACTTTCTGCGACGGTGCAGGCTTAACGATAGCAGTCCATCCTCCGACGTCAGTTCCACTAAGTTGCAATGCCTTTTCTTCGGCACCTTCTCCCTCGATCCTCATGAAGGCAACACTGTACATAAAACCAACGATACAAAAACAAAGTTCTTTTAATTTGAGTTAGTTAATTAGCAGAATTTAACATGAGAGAGATGGGAGGGAAGAAGCCACAAATTAAACCTCTTGAGGATACCCCTTTCAAAGTCTGTGGGTACATAAATATTTGTGATCTCTCCGCATGAAGCGAAATGTTTTTCCAACACGAGTTTGAGAGGATACTTTCGAAGCCAAGTGTCATATCCCTCAACGGAAACCGTCGTGCTGGAGATACTGCAACAATTTGATTTTGATTGCAGGTATAGATAATATTATGATCAACAACAAGAATTTCCCACAGTATATATATATGTAAATAAATTTACCGGGGAGTTTGAGAGTCTGCACCACTATCGTCACCACTATCGTCACCACTATCGTCACCACTATCGTCACCACTATCGTTCAATTCCAGCAAATTCAGACCCTAAGGTACAACAGAAGATCTAATCAGAAATTCTACTAACTTCATAATATTGAGAAACAGAGGTTAAGCAAAGAGTGAGTAAGAAGAAAATCCATAAGGAGAAGAAGATTACTTTGATGGCGGATTCGTCCATGGTAATAAGTAGACAAGAGCGACTGCTAGGGTTCCAGAGATATTTTTCAGATCTAGGGATTTAGCTTTGAACAAGTTTTTTTTTGTTTTTTTGTTTTTATTCTGGTTTGGGACAATCCTTTCGTGTATATAATATAAGTTACGAACAAACTGTTGGGCCTTGAATCTAGTTCAGGCCTGCGTTAAGCCCATATATTCCTAAGAGCAACAGCAATGGTGATCCTTAGAGGGCTCTAAGCCTAAGTTTCTTAAAATTAAAAACCCAAATTTAAATCAAAACTGATCTAAAACGCAAGAAACGTTCCTAGTTTTAGAGTTTTTTGGGCTGATAAGAGGCGCTGACGTGGCACCGAGATTGGTTCGTAAATGTGAGAAAGCAAAAAAAAAAATTCCTTTCCCGATTCATTTTATTCTCGACTCTCTCTCTTCTCCTTGTTTTCTAATTTCTCCAATGGCGAAATTGAGAGCAAATCGTGTTGTTCTTCATAATCCGGCGTCTAGGTCATCAAATTGGAAGAGAAAGGTGAAACAAAGTCGTAACCAATCATCCGTGATGATCAGCTCCACTGTCGGTGGTCACCAACATAAGTTCGGTGGACCAAATCAGTGCGTTCGGCAAATAGTTAGGCGATTCCATGCTCCAATCGCTTAATCACGGTATGAATCTAACTGTTTTATTTGTTACGGTATGATTAGATTAGTGTTATTAGATGTTATCGAAATTATGGTTTTTGAATTGAGATTTGATTCTGGGTTTATCGAAATTAGATGTTCTATGAGTTATGTGACTACGGTTAAAACATTTATTGGGTTTTCCAGAAAACTGAATACCTTATTCAACTTTGTTCAGTGTTAGTGATTGTTTATCTTAGAGTTATTGTCTTTCCATGATTTGGTTGCTTTGTTCTTGTATGTTGCTTTGCTTAATTAGCTATCACTTTTGTAGGTTTTTAGAGAAAATTTGCTATCCAAGGATTTTGTTAATATCCACACACTGAAACTCTTGGCTGGTAGTAGTGAAGGAGGCTCTGTTGTATTTAGGTTGGAATACCAAGGACAGCCTGCTTGTCTAGCTCAGTCTCCTCAGCTTCACAAGCAAATGACAATATGTGACTTGCTGTTAATAATCTAAATTCATCTCAAGTGTTTTCTAGTCTGTGACAGTACTGGTGCTAATATATCTCTTGTTTCTGCAGATAATGGACCTTGTGGACGAGTTATTTGTGTTTATATTCACTAGTTTGAATAACAAATGCAAAAAGGAACTTGAAGCTATTGGAAAACAATACCCATTTAAACCTTTGAAGGTAAACCATATATATATCTGCAGTATCATGATTCATGAGCAGCAAGGAGTAACAGAAACATAGTTTTTGTATCTTTTTGGATTCTGATAATTGGCGCTAATATACATGCAGTTTCTTGAAAAGACATTGAGGTTAACGTTTGAAGAAGGGGTTCAAATTCTTAAGGTATGACTTGTATTTTCTTTGTATTCTATCGTTTTTCGAATGGACTATCAATAATAATTGTAATCTTGATGTGTTGACAGGAAGCTGGTGTGGAGATTGATCCTCTTGGCGATCTAAACACTGAATCTCAGAGAAAACTTGGCCAACTTGTACTGGAAAAGTAATCCATCACTTATTTTAGTTTTCAAAATGATTTAGTTATTTATCTCAGAGTTACAAAGTTGTTAATTTAAATTTTTTTTTTTTTTAAGAAACCCATTTAAGGATTCTACCATTAGACAAAGAAAATTTTAAGGATTCATCACAAACTCTTAATTTTAAAATTGTCATAATTTATGATTAAAAAATGTTTAAGAGTTCTTTTAAGGATTCATCCATTGGGCTTGCTCTAATCTTCTTATTCACCCAAGAGGGTAGCATAAACATATTTCTTGAGCCGTTGAGGGATTTTTCCTATACGGGGGAAGATTCACTTTCCACCTATATGAACCGCTTTATATATTTTATAAAATATTGGTATTCGGTTGTCTAAGGATGGTGATGAATTAAAAAAAAAAACTATATATGCTTTGCTTAGGGTGAGTAGTGAAGCTAGCTAGTTGGCAAGTAATGGCTTCTTTTGGCGGCCAAGCAATTCTCTCCCTCTCTCTTTCACACACACAATCCTCGACGCCAAGACTTAAAATCAATTCCTCCTAAATTATTCATTTTAAAATTGTGATGATACTAGCTTCACAATACACTCAAAAATATTCTTCTTAATAATCTGTTTATATTTGTAATAACACGTTAGCAAGAAATAATTATAGAGAGCTTAGGACAACTAATATGTAATAGAGTTGAATGAGTGTAAAAAATTGGATATCAGTCCCGCTATAAGAAACTCATTATTTTGCTTACTTTTGTAGAATTCCTATCGAATTATGTAGTGCATATTAAATAACATGTTTTCTGAATTTTATAGATTGTTGCCACCGAGTTATTTGGTATACTACAAAGGTTTCTCCTTCTTTTTACCCCACAGCAAATCCCTCAACGGCTCTAGAAATTTGTTTATGCTTCACGAACCCTCTTGGGGAATAAGGAGATTAGGATTAGATGGGTTTAGAGATGTGAAAAAGAGAGACTATATTGGCTTAAACGCAGGCCTAAACTAAAATTAAGGACCAACTGTTTCGTAACTATCATGTACACGAAAGGATTATGTCCCAAACCAGAATAAAGCTTCTGGCGCCGTCTTTCTCCAAAGCAAAATCAAAAGCTTCTTCGATCTTCTCCCTCGTGTGGTTACCAATTCGATTCTTCATTCCCAAAAGGTTCTTGTCGATGTAACCCCTATTTTTTTTCCTTTTAATTGTTACACAGAATCATTCGAATGATATCTTAAATGTCGGATTGAATCGTTCGTTCCGTTGCATCGATTAGAAACCCTAGTTTTAGGAATCTGTTACTGATTTTGCTTAGTTTGTGGTTTGGATCTGTAGAGAATAATGACTATAGCTACGTATCCGCCTCCTCCACCGTATTACAGACTCTACAAGGATTACTCAGAAAACCCTAATTCTGCTCCTGAACCTCCTCCTCCCATTGAAGGCACCTACGTTTGTTTCGGAGGCAACTATACTGTGAGATTCCTCTGCATTTCCCCTCTTTAATCTTCATCTTTATGGGTTTTAACATTTTTCAACTTTTTGTTTAGTAGACTGAGGATGTTTTTCAACAAGGAGTGCCTCAACTTTATCCCAAAGATTATAATGTTGGTATGTCATTATCCTAACTTTTTGAATTATACTCATCATCCGCCTCCATGCAGCGTAACTCCTTGCCCAACACCGCCTACATGCTTGGCTTGATCGAATGAACTTCTGTTGAAAGAGGTTGTAGACAGTAGATTAAGACACCAATAACATGACCCAAAGCTTGCACAGACGACTACCGTAAAGATCTTATCAGTGTTGCCTTCAGTTCACCTGATGGGTACTCGGTTTGACACCAGAACTGTATGCTCCATTGGGACTGCACCAAACAATCACACGTACAAAATTATTTCAAAATGGAAGCAAAGACGTAAAAGGGAGGGAACATGGACATAAAGAATCTTGATAATAATTCAGACCATGTAAACAAGAATGCAAGCCATTATCAGACAAGAGGTACATACTCAGCCCCGGCTTAAATGGGCTGGGCAGAGGGGCGACCGCCCAGAGGCCCAACAAGAAAGGTGCCCAAAATGTTTTTTTTTTTAATTATGTTAGTGACAAGAGTCGTGAAACGACAAAAAAAAATTAGGGTTCATTAATAATGGATCATAAACTACACGAAGTATCCGCGAAGACATGGCCACACATGCAAAGTTTAATAATGGATCCTAAACTACATGAACTATATGTATCGTATGCCAACATATATGAACTATATGTAGTCATGTCGCCAACATCACAAACATTTTTTTCCGGTACACTTTTCGTCGGAATCCGGCATTGACCAGTTTGACCGGCGTTGACCAACATAAATATTAAAAAAAAAAAAAATTTAGTTTTTTAATATTTAGAAAAATTATGTTATTGAATCATTTATAATATTTTATAATTAAAAAAATATATACAATATAAAAATATAAAAATATTTTGTATATATATTCAATGCATTGATTTTTTTTTGTATTATTAAAAGAATTTTTCGTAATAATTTTAGATACAAAAATTAACAACTTATTATACAAAAAACTTTAGACTAGAGAGTATAGAAAATTTCATATTTACAATTATTTTACCTAATTGGTTTTTATTTTATTTTTAGTTTAGTTTTGAAATTATCAAAACTAACTAATTATAAAAATCAATGCATTGAATATATATACAAAATATTTTTATATTAAATATTGTATATATTTTTTAATTATATAATATTATAAATGATTCAATAACATAATTTTCTAAATATTAAAAAACTAAAAAATGTTTTTTTTTTGAATATTTATGTTGGTCAACGACGGTCAACGCCGGTCAATACCGGATTCCGGCGAAAAATGTATCGGAAAAAAATGTTTGTGATGTTGGCGACATGACTACATATAGTTCGTATATGTGGGCATGCGATACATATAGTTTGTGTAGTTAGAAATACATTTTTAAGCTTTGCATGTGTGGCCATGTCTTCGCGGATACTTCGTGTAGCTAGCCATCTTTTTTCCTTAAAAAAAAGAAAATTTTTGCTTTTCCGAATCTCTCTAATCCTCTTCTCTTTCTCGACGAAATTCTTGTCTCATACTCTCATTGTTTGTTTCATCATTCATCGATCTAATATTGTAAGTGTGTTGTGTATATATATTTTTTGTAGCTTTTCAAATAGTCAAATGTCTCAAATCTCAATTTTACTACTGATTCTGTAACGAATGAATCCCACCTACTACAAATAAATTAATAAACCTCTACTAATAGTCTAATACGTTTCTCAATTGATGTGTGTGTATTTTAGTTTCGTTTATGATTTTGAATAAATTATTCAATTTTGTTTCAGGTACTTCCGTACTTGTGCGTCTGGATTTGTTCTTTCGGTTTTAGGCATTGGCAATCACTCATTCACAATTTCTATAACAAATCCAGGTGCTATTTCTTCTTTTTAAATCTATTTTGATATCATGACATCTGGATGTGCAAAAAGAAAAAGAAAGAAATCAGAAGAACTATTTATTAAATCTCAAAAAGGTGCTTTAGATAGATTTGTTAAAAAGGTAGATGCTAATATTTCTCAATCAACTGAAAACGTAAATGATAATGGTTCTAGTCAATTGAGTGATTGTGGCGATGTTCCAAATGATGCTCCTAGTAATTTGAATAACAATGATGGTCCTAGTCCTTTGAGTGAGCATGATAATGTGTTAAATGCACCTTTGATTAATACTTATGATCCTAAATTTTGGGAAAACCTTGACAATAAAACGAGAGATAGGTTAGTTGAATGGGGACCTAAAAGAGAATTGAATTTGGTGTTTCCTCTTGATAAAAACAATAGACATTTCTCATATGATTACTATTCTAGAAAATTGAGTAATGGAGAGACGTGCGATAGAAATTGGTTGTTTTATTCTACTCATCTGAACAAAGTATATTGTTTTTGTTGCAAGTTGTTTCAAACTCGTGGTTACTCAAGTGTGTTAGCAAATGATGGATATAATGATTGGAAGCATCTTAGCGAGAGACTTAAACAACATGAGAGAAGTGTAGAGCATATGTCTAATATGAGAACTTGGAATGAGCTGAAAATTAGATTTGGGAAAGATAAAACTATTGATAGAGAATTACAAAAAGAAATTGCAAAAGAGAAAGAACGATGGAGGCTTGTACGTTAGTTAGAATTATTGCCGTTGTGAAATGTCTTGCTAAAAAAAGCTTAGCTTTTCGTGGATCAAATGAGAAACTATACCAAGATAGTAATGGGAATTTTTTAGGGATGATTGAATCTATTGCTGAATTTGATTTGATAATGCAAGATCATATTAGGCGTATTAATTGTCAAGAAATACATCATCACTATCTTGGTCATAATATCCAAAATGAGTTAATTTCTCTTTTGGCTCATAAAGTTCAAGTTTCTATAGTTAACATCATAAAAGAGGCCAAATATTTTTCTATCATTCTTGATTGTACACTGGGTGTGAGTCATCAAGAGCAAATGACTTTAATAGTACAATGTGTTAGGATATTAGATAAAAAGGTAAAAGTTGAAGAGTATTTTTTTTAGTTAGAGTTTCTAGTTGTAGATGATACATCCGGATTAGGTCTCTTTGAAAAACTATTAGATGCGTTAAAATCTTTGGATCTTGATGTTGGAAATGTGAGAGGCCAGGGAAAAAAGTGATGTATGATATGAATCCACAATAAGCACAAAAAGAATACCCAAAAATGTCTTCAATACAACCAAATTCAGAGAAGAAGATACTACTGGGATCAAAGTTAAGCCACCAATCGTTTTTCCCAGACAAGAAGTAAAGAAGACCAAAAGATGTTGCGGAAGGGATCATAAACATTTCTCCTTGTCAAATTCAAAACACAAATTATCGCAAAAAAAATAAAAAAAAAATCCCGATTAGACTTAGACAATTCCTCAACAACAACAAAATGGAAACCACGATATCCTAGAGGAAAATATCCCTAGAATAAAATACGGAAAGAAAAAAAACCATCTTCAAACCTAAATCCCTAGATCTCAAAAATATCTTTGGAACCCTAGCAGTCGCTCCATGGACGAATCCGCCATCAAAGTAATTTTCTTCTCCTTATCGATTTTCTTCTTATTCACTCTTTGCTTAATCTCTGTTTCTCTATTAATGTTTTTGTTCGTTCACAAGAAAGTTAGAAAAATATATGAAGTAGAATTTCTAATTAGATATTTTGTTGTACCTTAGGGTCTGAAATTGCTGGAATTGAACGATAGTGGTGCAGTCTCTCGAAAACCGCGGTATATATATTATTTGGGAAATTATTGTCGTATGTGTTGATCATATAATATTATCTCGACCTGCAATCAAAATTCAAATTGTTGCAGTAAGACGACGATTTCCGTTGAGGGATATGACACTAGGCTCCGTGAGTATACTCTCAAGCTCGCGTTGGAAAAACATTTCGCTTCATGCGGAAAGATTACAACTATTTATGTTCCCAGAGACTATAAAAGGGGTATCCTCAAGAGGTACGTACTTTGTGGCTTCTTCCCTCCGATTTTCCCCTGCTAACTCCAAAGATATAATGTTTGTTTTTGTATCGTTCGTTTTACAGTGTCACCTTCATGTGGATCAAGGGAGACGATGCCGAAGAAAAGGCATTGCAGCTTAGTGGAACTGACGTCGGAGGATGGACTGCTCTCGTTAAGCCTGCACCCTCGCAGAAAGACATCATGGATCCTTGGTGTCCTGCTATGCTATCCAAACATGAAACACAGAGGTACATTTAAATTCTTGTGTATCTGTAAGACACTTGGCTTGTCATAAGTTTGTTCTAGCTTGTCATTTTAATAATATTTCTCTCCTGCAATCAAATTATTATTTAGGGTCCGCGTTACCGGATATGACACTTGGCTTCCTGAGATTGATATCCAGATTGCCTTGTGTGAACATTTCTCTTCCTGTGGAGAGGTCACGCAAGTTATGGTTCTCCCTTGGTTTGTCGCTTCTCTCTTCCTCCAATTTGTCCCAGCTCTCAAGTTATTGAATTATATAAGTAAAGACTCTTGTCTCTGTTGAATTTGACAGCGGTTCAGGTTCCATTTATCTTGAAGAAGAAAGATGTGAAGACAAGGCGCTTAAACTAAATGGGTGTAAAATGGGAGGAATGAATCTTGTAGTTGAACCTGTTAAGGCGCGACCCGAAGACTTAAAAAAAAGAAAGGGGCGCCCCTGCACTACTACTGGCTATACTGGCTATATGCCCTTAAGTACATAAAATTTGCTCTTGCTTCTTGATTTTCGATTCTTGGTAACAAACGAAAACCTCTCATCAGCTTTCTTGTTTATAACTTTATATTTAGGTGTTTCAATAGAGGTGGCTGAGGAGAAGAAGAAGAAGATTGAGATGGAGGTGGAGATGGAGATGGATGAGAAGAAGAAGAAGAAGATGAAGATGGAGCTGATGAAGGTGGAGAAAGAGCTTAAGAAGCATATGGAGAAGAAGAAGAAGATTGATATGAGCAAGAAAAAGAGGATGGAGGTGGAGAATTTGGAGATGGCTCTCTTTTAGGAGAAGACGAACCTCTTTGGTGTTTTTAAATGTATTTAACTTTGTGTTTGTATGCATGTTAAAAATAAGTAAGCTGATCAGTAATCATCATCTCTGCTTTGATCATCACCCATGCAATGTATGATATGTCTTTCAATTCTCTGGATGTTAAAAAATTAATATATAGTAAGCTCAACAATCGATCGTTATCTGCTTTAGCTAGTACAATGCAACCTTTGTTTTCTAATTTTTATTACTTCAGCTTTTCCTTGAGATCACATACTCTTCAACATACCCGATGTTATCATACACAAAAAGAGATTTGTTTCAAACGAGTTTCTGATATGAAAGGTCAAATATAAACCCTTCACACCAAAATAGATATAACCTATTACTATGAGCTTTCATCAGAAATTAAGCGTTGAAAATACCAAAAGATTAGCTATATGAACTCTTATCCCCTTTTTCCCCATATATAGCAAATCCCTCAACGGCTCTAGAAATATGTTTATGCTTCAAGAATCCTCTTGGGGGAATAAGAAGAATAGGAATATATGGGCTTAACGCAGGCCTGAACTAGGCCCAACAGTTTGTTCGTAACTACAATATACACGAAAGGATTAACAAAACAAAAAAACGTTTCATACAATACCTAAATCCCTAAATCTGAAAAATATCTTTCGAACCCTAGCTAGCAGTCGCTCTTGTCAATTCATCCATGGACGAAACCGCTATCAAAGTAATCTTCTTCTGTACTCTTCTTCTTCTGCTTTAACCTCTGTGTCTCTACGGTTTCTTTCTGCACAAGAAACATGAAGTTAGTAGAATTTCTGATTAGATCTTTTGTACCTTGGTTAGGGTCTGAAATTACTGGAATTGAACGATAGTGGTTCAGACTCTGGTGAATCAAACTGTTGTAGTTGCACCAGCACGACGATTTCCGTTGAGGGATATGACACTTGGCTTCGAAAGTATCCTCTCAAACTCGTGTTGGAAAAACATTTCGCTTCATGCGGAGAGATCACAAATATTTATGTACCCACAGACTTTGAAAGGGGTATCCTCAAGAGGTTTAATTTGTGGCTTCTTCCCTCCCATCTCTCTCATGTTAAATTCTGCTAATTAACTAACTCAAATTAAAAGAACTTTGTTTTTGTATCGTTGGTTTTATGTACAGTGTTGCCTTCATGAGGATCGAGGGAGAAGGTGCCGAAGAAAAGGCATTGCAACTTAGTGGAACTGACGTCGGAGGATGGACTGCTATCGTTAAGCCTGCACCGTCGCAGAAAGTATTCATGGATGATCCTTGGTATGCTGGTCCTAGGTGTGCTGCTGCTCCCGCCGATACCAAAACACACATGTACATTTTGATAATATTATCTCCTGCAATCAATATTTTTATTTTTTTAGCTTGTCATGTTAATAACATTTATCTCCTGAAATCAAATTATTTATTTTAGGATCCGCGTTACCGGATATGACACTTCGCTTCCTAAGATTGATATGCAGATCGCGCTGTATAAACATTTCTCCTCGTGTGGATCCATCTGGAAAGTTATAGTTCTCTCTAGGTTTGTGGCTTCTTTCTTCATCCAATTTGTGATTTTTTTTTTCCCCAACTCTCAAAAGTTATTGAATTATAATAAGTAAAGACTGTCTCTGTTGAATTTTGCAGCGGTGCAGCTTTTATTTATCTTGAAGGAGAAAGATGTGTAGACAAGGCGCTGGAACTAAGTGGACGGAACATGGGAGGATCGACTCTTGTAGTTGAACCTGTTGTGCCGCGACCCGATATCTTAAAAAAAAGAAGGCCGCTCGCCTGCACTACTACTGGCTATACTCTCCCAAGTACATAAATTTGCTCTTGCTTCCTCATTCTTTATTCCTGGTAACAAATTAAATTCTCTCATTAGTTTCCTTGTTTATACTTTATATTAGGTACTTTACTTGAGGTGGCTAAGAAGAAGAAGAAGAAGATGGAGACAGAGATGGAGATGGAGAAGGAGAAGGAGAAGGCTCTCTCTTAGGACTTGGAAAATACTCGGTCTCTAACATCAACTAGTAGGTTGGTTTCTTAACCAATCGATCACTTTAGTCGGTTGACTCGACTTTTAAGTTTGTGTATGTATACCAAATTTATACAACTATGACTGAATCGTATACTTTTAGTCATACATGCATAAATGATATCAAATTTTATACACTTCACCTTCTTAATACAGTAACTGTATACTAATCAAATACTGGTATAATCTGAAAACGATATTCACGTTTTAAATTGAAAATATCTTGATATGCTCCATTAAGTTTGAACCGTTGCATCTTCATTAGTTAATTGCATCAAGCATGTAGATACCTAATTTTGCATAGTGACGTAATTCCATGGTGCCAAGTTTTGATGGTGAAGTGGTGCATTCTGATTGGTGGTATATGATTCTAATTAATTAATTAGTTTACCACCACCTGAGTCCTGAATGATTTGATTTCATAAATAAGAAAAAAAAAAATTGAATGCGCACTACCATAATATGTAGTTATGTACCACTTTCGGATAAATATTTCATGTTCTCTGAATTTAATATAATGCACTCAGTAAATAATCCTTCTATTAATAGTGCTTTGATCATACATGGTTGGATGAATCAAGCAAGAGTTTGACTAAAGGACACAACAACAACAACAAGAAAAAAAACATGATGAATAAGGCTTCATCTCTCTTACTACTTCTACTGCTCATGGTAACCGTCGTGGCTACGACTCTTAGACCACTGGAGGAGCTAGCCGTGGCCGGTACAAGGAGAATTCTGGCGACAAAGGGGTTCGGAGAAGGGGTTGAGGCCGATGTCAATAACCACCATAGCATTCCAAGGGAGTCATGGGATTATAGTGAGAGTAATCCATGATTGGTTAGATGTTAAAGCATCATGTTAAGCTACTTTTATCCTATAGTTCAATTATAAACCATACTTGTTTTCTCCATACTATTAATAACGAAATTGAAAATACCACTGATTATAGAAGCAGAACAAATGGTACATACATTTGCAAAATCCCCACTAAAAATATAGCTCACAATAATTAGTAAATTAACTTTAGACTTTTCCAAATTCTTTGACAAGTCTTTGTAAATCTTCAATAGAGCTTCCATTTGTCTCCGTCACCGCGGCCTCGGTCTTTTGCCGTATCTCCTCCGCGCAAGCAGCCACCTCGCGTCCTCCCTCACCCATCGTTTCCGCTATGACCCGACCAAGCTCAACTGGGTCAGGTACAGTTTCACCACCTTCACAAACCCTAACCGCAATACCCAAATGCTCCACAAGCAACCTCGCGTTCACAAACTGATCCGCCTCCATGGGCCAGCCCAAGACCACAGCCCCACTCGTTATCCCCTCAAGCACAGAGTTCCATCCACAATGGCTCAAAAATCCACCAACTGCCACGTGTCGCAAGACCGCCAGCTGGGAAACCCATCCTCTAACCACCAATCCCCGTCCAGAAACCCGATCCTCAAACCTGTCGGGTATCGGATCTTTCTTAACCACCCAAACAAATCGGGTCATGCTTTTTTCTAAGCCTAGAGCAAGAGCATCACACTGGTCTTTAGTCAATGCCTTTTGACTTCCGAAACAAACGTATAGCACTGACCGGTTTGGGGATCCGTCTAACCAACTTAGCAAACTCGGGTCTATAGAACCTGAATCCGATTTAAGACCTGACCCGATTGAACAAAGCGGGCCAATTACAAAAACCCGATCATGACCCATCCTCTGTTTCACGTACTCAAGATAATCATCTTCAAGAATCTCAGAAGAATTGAAAACAGATCCATAGCTCAACAAATTCTTGGAGAAATCTTTGATTGTTTCGATATCCGGTGACGGAGTTTGGAGACTTCGTCGGACTATAGACGGAAGATGCTCTTCTTTGAAAATCGGAGCACGAGGAAGATCCAGGAGATGAATCGGATCCGTTGATTTGATTAGATCGATGTTTTCGAAGCAAAAATGGAGAACGGAAACTAAGAAGAAGCTGATGGAGAAGAAAGCGAATCTAGGGATACTGATTTGATTGCAGAGATCGTGAGTCCACCCGAGGAAGAAATCGGAGATGAGAGCGATCGGAGGATTAGGATGAGATCGGAACCAGTGGATGATTGGATCTCGAAGCTGACGAAGAGAAGCCATGATCGGGAGATTTCCTGAATTTCCGACGTCTTTAACGTTTTCGACGCCGGGAGAGAGTGAAGGATGAGGAGGGAAAGGGAAAACGACGGAGGTGACGGAGGAGGGATGAGCGGAGAGAAGAGGAGAGAGGTAAGTTAGGTTTCCGGGAGTGACGATGACGGAGACGTTGACTCCACGGAGGCAGAGTTGGTGAGTTAAGTCAAGTAGAGGAAGTAAGTGACCTTGTGCTGGGAATGGAAACACCACTATGTGCGGTGGTTTCGAATTCTCCGGCAGCAATACTTTCGTCATTTTCGCGGTGGCGTTGCGGTTGTTGGTTTTTTTTTTTTTTTGGTAGTAGAAAATTTGGTATGGCTGCATTAATTTTTCATATTATATAATCAAAATTTTGGATTAAGATAGATTAAAGTTGTACCCTTTGGTCTTTTCAAAATGTATTACCTTTGTATTTGTCTGCGTTTTAAAAGTAAGCTCCGTTATCATCATCTGCCTTGATCATCACTTCATCACCATCCTAATAACAAAACCTTTTTCGCAAGACTTTTCAGCAACCGTCAAGTAGTGGTTGCAACGGTTCTAGAGAAATATGTTTATGCTTAACGCAGGCCTGAACTAAATTCAAGGCCCAACAGTTTGTTCGTAACTATAATAGACACAAAGGATTATGTTGTCTCAACAAAACAAAAACTTCTTAAAAACTTAAATCCGTAGATTTGAAAAATATTTTTCGAACCCTAGTTCTCAGCTTATCACCATGGAAGAATCAGCCATCAAAGTAATCTTCTTCTTCTGCTATAAACTCTGTTCGTGTCTCTACTAATGGTTTCTTTCCGCAGAAGAAAGTAGGAAAACATATGAAGTACGTCGTAGTATAATTTCTGATTAGATCTTCTTTTGTACCTTAGGGTCTGAAATTGCTGGAATTCAACGATAGTGGTGCAGACTCTCAAACTCACAGGTAAATTTATTTATTGGGAAATTTTTGTCGTACGTGTTGATCATAATATTATTAACTCCACCTGCAATCGAAATCAAATTGTTGCAGTAGCACTAGTACGGCTATTTCCGTTGAAGGATATAACACTACGCTTAAGGAGTATCCTCTCAGGCTCGCATTGGCAAAACATTTCGCTTCATGCGGAAAGATCACACAAATTTATGTTCCTAGAGACTTTAAAAAGAAACTCCTCAAGAGGTACTTTAATTTGTGGCTTCTTCCCTCCCAGCACTCAATGCTGCTAACTCAAAAAAATAAACATTGTTTTTATTTGTATCGTCCGTTTTACAGAGCCTCCTTCGTTTGGATCGAGGGAGACGATGCCGAAGAAAAGGCATTGCAACTTAGTGGAACTGACGTTGGAGGATGGACTGCTATCGTTAAGCCTGTGCCCTCTCAGAAAATATTCTATGATGATTCTTGGAGTGCTGCTACTCCTGAGGCTATATGCCCCCAGGTACATAAATTTGCTCTTGCTTCTTGATTCTTGGTAACAAATTAAAACCTCTTATTAGTTTCGTTGTTTATACTTTATACACTATTAGGAGATGGAAGAAGAAGATGCTTGATATGTTGGTGCACGAAATTCACGAAAGAAAAAGTATCGATTTAAGTAAAAATAAGCCATGATGAATAAGGCTTTCTCGCTCTTACTTCTACTGCTCACGGTAACAGTTGTAGGAGCTAGCGTGACTGGTACAAGGGAGTCATGGGATGATAATGATAATAATTAATCCACGACCTATATTTGGTTAGATGTTAAATACATCATATTTCAGTTCAATTTTAAACCATACTTATTTTGTCTAATCCGTTGTATCGTCAAAGTTAAGTTTTCAAATTTAGATTTTGTTGACTTTAGTTCACAATTTAAAGAATCCGTATTGAATATTCTCAAAAAGAGGAAAAAAATATTCCTATTGACTCGATTACGGACTTTTTTCCAGACCAACAAAATAAATAAATAAAATATAATAATTTTGCAACGATTAGTGAAAATGAGAAGATAAGTGAAAGAGAAAGAATATTATTACTTATGATGATTTGATATTTTTTTTTCTAAGAAGTGATCATAGGATCTTCTCTTTCTCGTTCTTCCACCGCTTCATCTAATCTCCTCCACCTACTTTGGCGTTGTTCTTCCACTTGTTTCGATTTGGCTTGTTTCTCTTCGTACTGTTGCTGGCAATCTTCAAAGAGCTCAGGGTCCATCTCCATGAACATTCTTTTTATATTCGCGCTTAAACCGTGTACAGCTTGGTTCCAGTGAGACTCTATGTTTCTCTCCAGGGATGCAAATATGATGGGAAGGATCACACCTCGGTTCTGCGCTATTAGACCTACAACGTGCTCATTGTTCCACAAGAACAGAGCTCGTTCTGCAACCTACATGGTGGTATGTGTATGTGAGCATAAGAGATTGAAATATTCAAAATTCCTACTAATCGAGCAAATATTTTGGCTAAGCTTGAGCTAGAGAGAAGATGGATCAGAGTGAAATGGGAATTCCATGACAAATGAACAAAGCAAAAACAACAGTTTCAATAATATCAGAGGAGTTGGTTGTTTGGCAGGGTTGAATCAAAGATGAGTTAAGCTATTGAATGATATAAGCATCAAATAATTCATTCAGCAGATTGTAATAGCAACTGCATGAGATAAACCTATCAACAGAGATGGGTCATGATCAGATTCAGTTTGCTGAAGAAGCATGGGAAAGGCGAAAAAGCAACCAGAAAGATGAAACAATGTGAACCATGCTAAGCACATAAATTGCAGTACATTTTTCAAATGGAGGAGTCACAACATGAGTTCGAGGTAATAGGCCTATATGGCTATATCATTGCCTGGATATGCAAAATCACCACACAACAGGAGTCTTTGGTACAAGAAGCTTTATAACAGAGGCTCCAGAATTTAGAGGTTAATATGCATAAATGAGAACCTTCAGTGGACAGATTGAAGAGTGAAACTAACCCATAAGAGATTACTAACCTGAAAATTAGAGCTGCTGAGGCACCGAGCAATCTGTTGGAACAGAGGGACCATACAGCGTTGGAACTCAACAGTTTGTGTTGCCTCAAGAACTTCTTCAAGTTCACCGAGAAAGAGAACCTCTTTTGTACAGTTTGTCACAGGCCAAAACTTTAACAACCCCCTAATTACTGTATCCGCAAGCTTATAATCTTTCTCCACAAACTGAACAATGCAGTAAGACAATTGTTGATGATACATAGCGATTGGTTTTGGCTTATGCAGAGGTATCAAAGCCCTGATCAAAAAGAGCTTGTGCTCCTCCTTCATTGGCAAGGCAAACCCATTTATAATACTACCCAGAATCTCCAAAAGCTCCCCAATCCCACTATGTCTCTCTGTCTCATAAATAAACCTATAGAATATATTGTTCATTGCTTTCCTAATAAAGGGCCTGTGGACCATAAACTTCCCATAAATCCTATGAAGAATCGTTTTCAAGTACTCCCTTTCTCTTGGATCTTCAGTTTCAAACAATTCAAGCAACCTCAGCACAAAAGAATGGTCAATATACCGTTTCGCAACCTTTGTATCTGTGTCAGAAGGAACAATGTATCTCAGCAACAACTCATAAACTAGCTGTAAATGAGGCCAAGATGGTTCCAAATAAGGCTCCTCTTCCTCAAGATCAGCAGGCTCTTGACCTGTATTCTCGTGTGAAGCCGGAGGAAGACACCGGAATATATTAACCGAAATCATCTTTACCATTTCTTCTTGACAAACTTCAGAGAGCTTCCCTGCTCCAGACTGTATAAAATCAACTAGCTCCAATAACGTTTGCCTCTTAATCTCCTTCTCTCTCGCATTCTTCAACGTATCCGTAAAATCAAATTGAAAACAACAAATCTGGAGTTTCCTCAAGAACAAGGATTGACGGTCGGAAACAGACACGTCTCTGAACAACGGAAGAGGCTCGACTGAATACATAGGAGGCGGTTGTGTGGTGGCCGCCATTGAACCTGGAGAAGAAGGAACAAGCGAACCACGAGATGCGTGATTTACAATCATATTGGATCCAGGACCTGACCTACCTGGTGGATCAAACCCATACATAGACGAATCATTTGCCTCAGCTTTAGAGGCTTTTCGATTTGCCCCTTTCATGATCTTCTTAAACATGGCTTACGCACTTTAAACAGACCTCAGAGAACCCTAATTTAGAAACCCTAGGTTTTGCGAACGAGAGATTCAGTGGAAGAGAGAACTCAATTGGATCCCTCAGATTCAATTGCTTTCTAACAAAAACCTTCTACTAACGCTTCTTCTGCATCAGTCTTCGAGTATGTTCTGTGAGATCTGAGAAGATGAAAATCAAAGCGTTGGATTGATAGAAGAGATCCTCGGAGAAATGACCGGAGATTTGGACAGCGATTTTATCCGGCGAGCGAGCGAGAACGAAAAAGAGAAAGAGAAAGGATCTTCAAATTAAAATGGAAACAGAAAATATAAAATTAAGGTAACGATTTTTATTTAAATTTCTTATTTAAATTAGTTATTCAAAATCTCTCTCTTCATTGTCTTCAAATCACAACCAAAGACACGAAGATAATTATAAAACTATTTTGATTTTTTATTATCTTTTTGAAATCACATTTTGTGAATTTATCCTAAACGTTAGCGTAAGTGTGATGGCTTTGTGCACGTGGCTTGTGAGTGAAGTGCTCGCAACTTTAACAAATTGGTCCATATATATGAATAATGAACTATGATTATGCAAAAAAAGATGCTTATTTCAAATAAAATTAAACACATGAAATTTATTCTCCATTCATGGCAATATCAAATAGTGACAAGTGGTCACCACTAGATTTTGATGATGAAATCAAATAAACAGAGTAGTCGCAATAGACAAATCTTTCAAAATTTTCTATTCCAAAACTCTTCACTATGGATAATAACAACCTTTGAATAAAACGAAGGGATATAACAATAAGACAATGATTTGTGGATTGGCTTGCTTGAAATATCGAAAATCAAGAGTTGTTAAAGTTGCTCAATTAAACTTACCATAAAACTAATAATACAACTTAAGACTTTACGAGACACCATAACGCATTAAGCTCAACTAGCAGAGAGTGATCCGAGTTTTACTGAGAAATTCGAAATCTCCCACATGCAAAAGATTCTACACAAGAAGAGAAGAAAAGAAAAGAGAAGTAAACATAAAAGAAATTATCTGTTACGCAGCATTTTCAACGTATATCATTATCAGTATCACATCAGGTAATTTCAACTTCCAGCTTCTTCTCTTATCCAAAACATATATCCACAAATACAAAGGTTTTATTGAAGAAAAGACTCGGCCTCAATCCTGCTTAATACCACCCGTCTCCTCCGCTACAACAGGTTTAGCTATTGTTTCTGTACCTTCAGTTCCAGTTTCCGCAGCCACCTGAAACAAAAAAAAGTGTTGCACATAAGGTTCAACTGCAACCACGTATAAGATAAACACTGAATATACACAGATAGAAATGTAAGTTCATGGAAGCTACTGGGATCATGGCATATTGTTGAACTGCAACCACAGGTTTGCATCAATTTTGAACAAAAAAAAAAAAAACATCAATTGAAGGATTGAATCTATGTTTCCATCAACGAAACTGCTTCAACCAAGAAACGATTCAACGAAGAATAAAAAGCGTCAATCAAGTGATTTTCACTTACTTTGGTGGCTTTGTCGTTTTGAGCAACTGGCTTGAAAGGACAAGCTGGAGGGGCTCTTGCTGGCTTCCTGTACTCCCATCCGAGCCACGCATACAATTTGGCCTAGTTATAAACCATGAACAGACAAAACTTAAAGAGTTAACAAATGATTAGACGAACATTCTACCAGTAAGATTCACTAAAGCATGACCTCTACAGATTGTTTTTTCTTAAACATAGTAAAGTCTAAAGATAATCGGTATGAAAAACTAACAAAACTAAGATTTAGATATTGCTAACATCTTCAACTTTCCAAGAGCACACCTCAAGCAAATAACAAAAGCTTATTTTTCAGTTTTACAAGCACAGATTATGATCATTTATCCTGATTATCATCTTCACTATCTTCTTCTCTTTCTAATCTCCAATTTGTTATTCAATTCAAATGAAGCTATCTCTTTTGAGACTAACAGAATTCAACACTCTAGCATCTTAAAATTCGAAAAATTGTAAGTCTTGACATTTAATACCCCATGAATCTGATCATTATTCCGAGGAAAAATCAAAAGTTCAAAGATTATATCAAGAGAGAAGGAGCCAATTACCATGAAATAATCGATGATTCGAGGCATTAAATTGATGAGCGGGACGAGGAACAGAGGCACCAAACACATAACGCAAACCTGTGACATTCAGGAATTTTCATAGATTCAAAAAATCTGAAATGGAATCCGCAAAATTGACAAACGAAAGCTAGATCCATAAAAAACAAGCGAAAAATTGAAAATCTTACCATGATGAAATTAGGGTTCTAAACTCAGGATTTGGGAATTTTCGACAAAAGTATCAAAAATTGGAGAGAGAGATCAAAATATGATTGTACTTCCCTGAAGTCGTCGTCTTTTGCTTTTATGACTAAAAAAATTAAACAAATAAAGCAAACACTCTGTATCAGCGAGAGAGTTTTGACGACGTTAATAAGCTAACGTGCCTCTTCCAGAGAAGCTACCGAAAAATCCATTATTTTACTTGACGGCGTTAAGATATCAACGTGGCTTTGACGCTCAGTAAACGTACAATACCAAAAAAGCCCTTTTAGAATTATGGTTGCAAGTTTGGTGTTTGTGTCTCCAAATAAAACCAACATGTATTGGTAAGAGATTATTTATGATAAATCTTCATTCAACTTTAATACATGACAATGTGGAAGATCAATTAGGTCCCAATATGGTTCAGTAGGTTTTAGGCACAATCGCCTTTGCAAGGAACGTCTGCGCAGCGGCAGACCGGTTTTCCAGAAGCTTCCCAGCCGTTAAAGCCACGTTCCAAGATCATGATGTTTTTGATTCCAGTATCTTCTTTCTTCTCATCGAGATAATTCACGAGCCTTCTTGCACAAGTTGGACCACGAACCTGCATTAAGAATTGGCTTCAAGGCTTAAGCAATCACTTCATTTTCGAGTGAAAAAATCTATTGATTTATTTATGGTAGGACTTTGGACAGAACAAAGAAATGAGAACTAGCTCAAATCAAAGGTTGATAAAGGACTGAGATTGATGATTTGGAGTGCTAGCTAATCGATGTTCTTTCTTTTAAGAATATAACGGAAGCTCCTACTTCATGGCATACATAAGAATAGATGGACAAATAAGAATACCATATCGAAAACAGTTGAAATTTGCAACCTTAAATCAACTTTTGACATATGAAAGTCACTACACGAGGACATACTGTAGAACATATAGATATCCTTCTACGAATACCATATTGATGCCGCTTATCTAACCTATTTAACATGAATCAACAAATCTTCCACCAAAACCAGTTATCATTCAATCATCGCAAAACAGTGCTATATCATGTGTTCCATCATATGAAATCAAACAAGAAGAAAATATAAGATATTGTGGGAAAGTGAAAAGAGTGTATAAAAACAAACACCTGGCTCAAAGCACAATGGAAGACAAGTGTGTCTTTGTCCTTGACATTTTGAACAAGATGAGAGATCTTGTCATCAAACGAGCCACTGGCATAGTGTAGCGACCCAGCTATATGCCCGTCATAATTCCTCTCTTCATCCCTTCAAAAACAACCAAGTACTCCAATGTGTTACATACATTACCTTCAAAAAAGTCTAGATTTTGTAGCTATAACTCTGTATCAGAACCTAGTCAAGAATTACAAAAAAGTCTGTTTCTTTCTTCATTCCTCAACCCACCTAACCACAAAAGCTTTGTTACAAGCTCATGAGACCCCTAAAAGTTGTTTTTTCGATTGAGAGATTCTACAAAATTCCAGTTTTAGAAAATATTGAGATTCCACTTGTTAATAATTAATTGATCCCCATGAATTATTAAGTAAAGGAATCTCCTAAAACCTACATCAGTACTACATAAAAGAGTAAAATCAAACCTAAGACCAATAATCGGGATTGATTCGAACTAAAATTTGGTAGAGAATCAGATTATGACTAAAACCGACGAAACAAATCGATTAATGTTTGACCTGACATCGATTATGGCGATGTTGGGACGACGATGAAGAGGGAGAAGCTGCGTAGAGGTGATGTAAGAGATGCTTCTCGCCATCGCCATTTTTTTCTTCTTAGTGAAAAAGGAAAATATGCTTCTCCCCATATCTCCTTTTCTTCCTTAGGGTGTGAATGGTAACACTAAAAAAGGCGTTTTTTAACCTTTTTCAGCAAATCCGTCAATTGGTCACCATTCACCATTTTTTGAACAGATTTGCGTTTTTCAAAAAAAAAAAAAAAAAAAAAAATTTGCGGAATTGTCCAGCGGTTAAAGCCTTGGACCGCCTTTTAAAAAATTTCTGGTCATTATCCAGCGGTTTTCAAAACCGCAGCAACAAATAATACAACGGATAATAAAACATGCTTTTGCATTTTAAATAATTAAAACTACTAGTACATATCTATACTATTAATTGGGAAGCATTGGATAATAAATAACCTTATGAAGTGTAAAGAATTACAAAAATGCCATTGGGATAATTACAATCAAAGAGTAAATGAAAAAAAATCGTTGAAGGGCAAAATCATAATTTAAAAGCAAAATACCCATGGATCTTGGGCGAGTGGATCGGATAAACACGCGGATTCTGGGCTTATTTGGCGGATCGACACGCGGATCATGGACCCGACCCGGACTGTTGGAATATGGCATTTTGGGACAATCAAGCGGATCCTGTGAGTCTGTGACAATCAATTTTGGTTAAGATTTGGCAATGTTGTTATTAGATATTTCTTGCAATATACTAAAAATTATTTCGAAACCAAAAATGACATATATCATTTAAGATATACCCAAAACAAACGTATCCCTTTAATTTCGAATATAAAATAGGATAGATAGTAAACGTAACAAGATTTAGTTTCAAAAATCTCCAAATTTGATGGTTGTTTTCGATATGATACGAATTCGGATAATATATTTACCAAAAATAACAATAACTAAATATTCATAACCTAAATAATCAAGTATATACCTTAAATCTTTGTACAAAACGTTTTGATTAATTATGAAGAGGAAGAAGATTTTTTATGGTGTCTATTGGAAATTGATTTTCTGCTTAATACTGCATAAGAGAAGAGAAAACGTCTAGAAAGTCCCTATCTCTCAAACGAAAAGCTCAAAAAGTGAAGGTGAAGAGAGTGAGAAGAAGAAGATGGCTAATACCATCATGATTATTGATTAAGCAAGAAGAAGAAGAAAATAAGTGTTCGATGAAGAAGAGGAGCTAAGGGGAGAGAAAACGTGTTGTTAGCCACTTAACAAGAAAAAGGTTTTTGGGCCAATATGCAAAATAGGCCCAACATAAATATACATAAAAATATACTCCCTCCGTTTCGGTTTAGTTGTCGTTTTAGCATTTAAATTTTGTTTCATAATAGTTGTCGTTTTAGGTTTTCAATGCAAATGTTTGGTGAAAATTCCAGTTTTATCCCTACTGTTTTAATGTTTTGGCCAATGAATTTTTTTATAAAATATATTAATAAAGGGTAAAACAAAAAATTTAATGCTTTTCTTAATTTGTATGAAAAAACCTTAAACGACAACTAAAACGAAACGGAGGGAGTATTAAAAAAACAAAAAAAAAACATAAAACTATACAACATATATTTCCATTTCCAAAAGTATAAAATTACAGACTTAGGATTTATCTTTTACTATAAGATATATTTATAAAATTTTAGTAATATTATAAAACACAAATAAAACATTTACGGGTCGTGTAGTAAAGTGAGAAACATATCGAATAACGAGATAAGTATTACAAAATATAAATACTCGATACTCGACCCTTATCTAATGGCCACAAGTAATAGAATCACAATATCTTTTACCCGACCCTAAGATCACGACTACCCTTTTCTTGAGACGGGTACAAATCGGGCAACAGATTGAATACATGTAACGGGTATCTAGCCTTAAATGCTATATACGTATAAAAATTCAAATACAAATAAAACTCCGCACGTATGTGCGGGTCCGGATCTAGTACATGTTAAAACACAAAAGAACAATTCTTGGGTTCACCCCTAGGGGTGAACCCAATTCATTCACCCCCTTTTTAATCACCAATCAAAATTTGACATGTCATCTAACTAAAATAACTAATATTATCTAAACAAAATAATTAAACTAAATCATTAAAAACTCAAAATTAAATTAATTGTAGGCCCTACTACTCTCTCTCTCACGTCTCTCTCTTTTCTTTTTTTTTTCTTTTTTTCAAATATTGTTTTTCTTCAACTTTAATAAAAAATATAAAAAAAATAATTTAACCAAAATAATTAATAGTAAAGCTTTAGCATTTCCATATGTTTTCTGACTTTGTATTCAAAATGATCGAGCTTTACAATAAATCTCCGTAACTTTTGTCAAATTCCTACAAAATATAAGATTTCAAATCATGAAAAATTTGACCGAAAAGTCAAATATAAATAGTAAGAGTAAATTATTTACCTGAAACACTTGTGAAGAAAACTAATCTCTTTTGATGATATGTGAGAAGAAGAATAGAAAAAATGAAACTCTTTCCTTTGATAAAACTAATCTCTTTTGATGATATGTGAGAAGAAGAATAGAAAAAAATTATGAATAAGGTTAGGGTTAATGACTTTATATAACATTTAGAATTAGGGTTTTTTATTGACTTATTAAATTTTTTTTTCCTATTGGATTTAGGAGTGTTACGTGAATGAGAGAGTTAGTGGCCCCACAATTAATTCAATTTTAATTTTTAATGATTAAATCTGATGAAACTAAATTATTTTTTTTACATTTTTATTATAGTTAAAGAAAAACAATATTTGAAAAAAAAACAAAAAAAAAAACAAAAGAGAGAGACGTGGGAGAGAGAGTAGTAGGGCCTACAATTAATTTAATTTTGAGTTTTTAATGATTTAGTTTAATTATTTTGTTTAGATAATATTAGTTGTTTTAGTTAGATGACATGTCAAATTTTGATTGGTGATTAAAAAGGGGGTGAATGAATTGGGTTCACCCCTAGGGGTGAACCCAAGAATTGTTCCAACACAAACATGTTTCATTTTTTTTATACACAAATACAAACTTCTCTTTTATACACAAATACAAACTTTAACATTTTTTTTTGATAATTTTTCTTTAAAAATTTATTCTCAAGTCTCCCACATTTTCAGGTAATATTTAAATTTATAAGTGGTGACTCTTTGCCCAAAAAAAGACTCTAATATTTTGTGTCCATTTAAAAAAGTGATGCAACTATTTTCATCATTTGTTATTATTGATGTTAATTTGTGTCATTTGAAAAAAAAAAAAAAAATTGCATTAATCAATGTAAATGATGTTAATATTTAAATAGGTTATGATAAATAATATGAATTATTGTGTATCTTTTGTAAATGATTTAAATATATATATCATTTATGAAATAACCGATGATATAGAATATATGAGATAATATAGAATATATGACATAGAAGCCTACTTGTAAATGATTTAAATATAGAATAGATGACATAGAAGCAACGGAGATAAGAGATGGAGAATATATGAAGCAAATAAGAGATAATATTGCAAATATGTTATGGGAAAATCAAAGTAATAGATAATATTTTTTAATGTGTTGTATTTTTTTTTTATGATAAAATTATTCAACGGATTCAACAATATGTATGTTTAAAAATTAAATTTATATTTTGATCAATTTTTGTATTAATGGTTTATAAATATCTGTTATTGTTTATTTATTAACAAATAATAATAATTAATTATTAATTTATATATATATTTATATATAAAACCGCACTTATTCCGCAAATAGCTTTTTTCACCAATCAAATATTATTTCGTACCGCTTATTTTATACAAACCGCACTTGTCCCGCAAATATATTTCTCCCGCATGTCCCGCAGTTGAACCGTACCGCACTTCTCCCGCACCGCAAAACAGGGTTACCATTGGGAGCCAAGTCACCAACATTACATTGAAGACTACGAACCAATTTGATGCGACGATTGTTTATGGGATTATTAAAGTTAAGTATTGCATATTAACAAAATGCGGGGATAGCTCAGTTGGGAGAGCGTCAGACTGAAGATCTGAAGGTCGTGTGTTCGATCTACGCTCACCGCATTTAACTTTTTTCCCTTTTAAAAAAGTATTTTTACATTTTTTTTTGCTTATTTTATTCCGAGAGTCGTATCTCTAATTCTTCGATACCTCTGCGAAAACTTTTTGGTCTTCTTCTTCTCCTCCGAATTCTGATACAGAAACGAACCTAATGCCGCCTCGCCGGCGTTACCCCTTCAGTGGTCCCGGAGATATAATTGCACGACTTATTGAATTTGAGGATGAATATGAAGGCTTTGTAGAAGAAGATTTTGGGTATGTCCGCCATGGAGAAGAAGAAGACGAAGAAGAAGAAGAGGAAGAAGACGAAGAAGATTCCGAACGCCAAACCAGGGAATATATCGATGTTGTAGAGTCACCTATTAGGGTTTCACAGAACGAGAGTGGAGAGAACGAGAATCAGATAAGGTCACAAGGTGTTTGCTCATCGTCTTCAGGATCGCAGGAGCATGTCGAATGGAAACACGGCGACACTGAGGGATTGTCTTGTTCGATCTGTATGGAAGTTTGGACCAGCGGTGGCCAACACCAAGTCTGGTAAGCTCGATTTCAGTGAAACAAATTTTGGATTTCTCTAATTGTTTGTTTTACCTCTTTGGAATTCAACTAATGTTCTTACTCTGGTGTGATGATACAAGTTGTCTTCCCTGTGGACACTTGTATGGATTTTCCTGCATCAACAAGTGGTTTCAGCAGCGACGAAGTGGGGGCAAGGTCTGCGGTTGTTATCTAGTTTTTTCAGATCCCTTTGCTGTTGATTTATAGTTATCTTGCTCATCGAGTCACATTGGCTTCTTTTACAGTGTCCCCTGTGCAACAAAACATGTAGCTTGAGAGATGTCCGGAAAATCTATGCATCACGGGTTGCTGCAGTAGATGATGAAGCACACAAGGTCTTACATGAGTGTTTTTTTCGAAATACATACGTAAAAGCAAATCATAGTATCAAATTCTGATATTCTTTTATTGATATTTGCAGAGAATCGTATTTTTGGAGGCCAAGTTAAGTTCAATTGAACAGAAGGTACGGTAAATTACTTCTCGGAAAGTTCATGATATTGCTATCATCAGTACACACTATTTTGAGCTTAGTTATTTACTTATTTGAAATGCTTTCAAATCATTCTCAAGAAGATTTTCTTGAGTACTAAAACCTCTTTATGTGTTCATTATAAGTCGTCTATGTAGGTTATGTCTGTGTTATATGACAGGAACATGTGTGTGTAGCCCCTCGTATAGTATTGTACGTTTAATAATATGTTCTTATATGTCATGCAGACTGCGAGTTGGAGTAACAAAGAAGCTCAATGGAAAAAAATTGAAGCAGAGCTACGATTAGAAGTTAATAAGCTGAAGAAGGTACGCTCCAAGAGTTTGCTGTACCGTGGTCACTCTTGTCACTTTGCTTTATGCTTGGACAGATTAAGATTACTTATTAACTAGTCGAGTCTGGAATATTCAGTTGGTTCGTAACTTTTAAAAGGGAGCTGAGTTTGACTAAGAGTTCCCATTTTATTTTCCCTCCCAACATAAGATTTTTTTTCTTTTTTTGTTTTCTTTTCTCATAAAATTGTCGCACATGTTTCTCCTCTAGTTAGCGTCAAGGGTAGAATTTGTGTTTTTGCAGAAAATAGCTAATATGGAAAGTACGACTAAGGGTGCGCAGAGCCAGTCTAATGCGGCTTCTCAGGAGAAATATATATCTGGTAATCACACAATAACATGCTTCACGGTTGCAAAACATGCAGTTTTTTTTTTTTTTTTTTCCCCTTGAAATTCTCTGCGTCTAAACAGTTGTAAGTGCATGCCTGCAGGTCATAATATCTACCAAGAGCATCATGGACAGTCACCTTATTGCAGCTTTAGACATCAGGTGTGGCTTAGTGCTCCTTCAGACACATTGTTTTAGAAATTTTGGCTGAAGTATTGTTTGTTTTGCATTTTTCGTAGGGAGAACTGCTAATTAACGGTGGCCGTATATTTGACATAGATGGTGGTAGACAAATATTATTATTGGCCCGTAGGCTCCCAGGCGTTGGTGGAACGTTTGTGCTTACGCAAGTAAGTTTTTTTGTTTTGCCTCTTATTTTTTTTTATCTTATACCAGTAAAATGATGCAACTATACGACCTTTTTGTTTTTAATATATTGTAGATGAGCCTACATTCGTCGGGTGAGATTGATGATATTTTGTTGCCTCCTACCACTAGAGCAATTAAAGATCTTCACCTTTCCCCTCACAGTAACGGGCTTGCGGTATTTGGTTCTCTAGGGAAAAAGTTATCAGTTATAAGCTTGGAGAGCCACAACACTGTCTTATCTTATGATCTACCGGCTGCACCTTGGTCTTGCTCGTGGGATCTCAACAGCTCTCACCATATTTATGCTGGACTACAAAATGGAATGGTTTTGGTATTTGACATGCGTCAAACCACCGGACCTTTTGCATCGATGACGGGCGTAACAACCAATCCAGTTCATACTATCCATCATCTCTCTGGCAATTCCACTCCAACTTCTGATGTTCGTACCCTCTTATCTGCTTCTTCCATCGGGCTGTGCCAGTGGAACATTAGTGGCAGCGAGGGAAGGTGAGGTTTTGTGTTTCTCTGACATTGATTCTTGTTCACATCTCTCATGAAACGAAACCTAAAAATCGTTTTGACTGAAAAATACTTAAAAGTCAGATATCACAGAAGCTGAAGAATTTTATCATTGCATTTTTGAGGCTCTAACCTGTTATAATTTTGGTTTTTGTTTTGTTTAGCCCATCATTAGTTTCGGAAACGGGAAACCCAGGAATTTGCATATCCTCCTCGTACTGTCCCCGCAGCGATCATATAGTGGCTTCTTATAGACCGAGAGTTGGATCATCTGATGATACAGTCCCGACTCAGCCCTCATTGACTCAAACAGGAGCCAATAATAGTAATAGTAATGGTGTAGAGGGATTTCATGTTTGTCATAAGAGAAGAGGTGTTGATTCGTATTACCAGAAACTTTCCTCCACACAAGCTATTGTTGATCCCATCCGTTTGCCGAGAACAGCGATTATAGACTTTGGTGGAGAAAGGAAAGAACTTTTTGCATCTTGTGACGAGTCCACTCGCAATCTCATCTTGCAAGATCCTTCGACTTTTACCATCACTCAACTGTTCCCATTGTCAAGTCATCTTCCGCTGCAAGATCTGAAATACGCTCACGTCAATGGTTCGGGTCTGCTCGGTCTCTTAACAGATGATAGATTGCAGCTTCTTAGGAAGGAATCGCCATTAAGATGAAAAAAGATTGATAGACTTGCAGGGATGGTGTTTGTTGAAGAGCAAACATGTATGTAAAAGCGGCTAACTTGTCTATCTATCTATCTTTTGTAATCTGGAGATGCTATTAGAGTAGCCATTACTTAATAATATTATTATCTTAGTTATGAATACCACACTGAATTTTCCAGAAAGTAGAAAAAGACCAAAAATAAATTCCGACCTGCCGGAATCGAACCAGCGACCTAAAGATTACAGCAACAACTACAGTCTTCCGCTCTACCAACTGAGCTAAGGTCGGTCTTGTCAAATCATTGATTATAAATAATTAAATACTTAATATATCGATGGAGAATCTATTGAAAAAAAGGAAATTAACATTCCGATTGGATTCTGCTTTTTCCTATTCACGTTTCCGATTACTTGTGGGAACTTTTGTGAGCCAAGTCAAGGTTTTATCTCTCTCTTCTCGTCGTCGATTCTGCTCATCGAAGATTCCAATCAGCTAAGGTTACATATCTTTCTCTTTATTCTTTCTTGCTGTCTTTGGTTTTGATTTTGACTGATTTTGGTTGGAATGAATCATCTCTGTATCCTTCTCCGTTGACGAAACTCTTGAAAACCCATCAACAGTTTCGTTTTTTTCGATATATGGGTAGAGTCAATTCTAGGGTTCTATCACTTTCATCTTCTCATCTTTTTGTCTTTTGGGTTCCAGAATAAAAGTTTTAGGGTTCTTCCCTTATATTGCCAATGTGTTCATCATATACATTGCCTTTGATTGTGTGAATCATAATCTAGTCCAATCTTACTCTTTATACGATGAGAATAATTGTAATTAGTTGCTAATGAATCTCGTTTCTTTGATAGTTATGATTGAAAAGTCTTTGTTTTTGCAGAGTTTTTCCTGTCTCGGTTCAAGCTTCAAGATTTCAGGCATTGTGATCTGTCTTTGATTCTACAAGGGCTATTTGTCAGTACAATGGAAGCTAATAATGAGCCTGGTAATGTGTCATGTAATTCGAGCAATGATAAAGAGAAGTCGTCTGAGAAGATCTTTGTGAACCATGGTAAGCTTTAACACTCTTCACAATGGTTAAGGGTTTTAACAATTTGACTCGAACAGGGTTTATTTTCCTATGGGGTTAGCTGATAGTCTTTGACGATTAAGGGAAAACTGATTGTCTCATCAGGTTTATTAGTGTCAAGATTAAGGCTTAGTTCTTATGATCAACACCAATATTGGCTCAGTTTCTTTGAAAGAATGTGAAATATAATAAACACATGATCTTAAATTGTGATTACCTTTCCTTTGTTGTGCAGCCGAGATTGCGTGGCAAGAGATGAGAAAGAAGTGGGTTGGAGATCCGTCTAATAGGACTTCAGAGATGCCTGCTGAACCTGTAATAGGGTACTTTATTTATTGCTCAGCACTTTTAGATCTTCAAGCTTCAGGTTTACATATATATTAAACTCCTTTTTCCAAATCTAAATCTTTTGTAGCTTCAACGCTACTTATGAAGACTTGCTCACATCCAATACTCCTTTCAACAAGCCCATCCCTCTAGCTGTGAGTTCCTACAATACTCCAAAACACATTTCCTATTCGTCTGTTTCCTTCCTTGGAGAATAATTCTTGTTCATAGCTATCAAACATCTCTTTCAACCCTCACTGGTGTTAACTTGGTTGCAATCTTCTTTGCAGGAAATGGTGGATTTTCTGTTCGATATTTGGCATGGGGATGGTCTTTTCGACTAGGTAACGGAGAGGGGATTCTCAGTATTCTTGGTACAGAATTTAGTTGCAGGCTGGCTCTAATCCATTTAGGTCTCAAGGATCTCAAATTCCATTATCTTTAGAAGAAACTCTGGTTTTTTGCATTGACTTACCATGAACATATAACTAATTTAATTAGGTATTTTTGAGATTCTCATCCATAATAATTCACCAAAATCAAACACAAGGATCATGCTTCTGATGCCATTTGGTTATTTTCTTTAATATTGACTTTAGTAGTGGAATTAAAAGAAACGGCAAAGATAACTTTGGCATTTGGGTTAAGAAAACGTGTATGATCTTGATAAGTGCGACTGTGTTTGGTGATTGCGATTGTGTATTTGCGTGTTAGGTGTCGAAACGCACTCACTCAAAAAATGCCCATAGAAAAGTCAAAAAGAAATTCGTTGACCGTGGCTAATCCATCCTCATGAAAATGAAACTTCTTAATAGTAAATCTGGTTACAGAATTATAATTTTGTTGCTTTCTTAGAGAGGAAAGTATAAATACTTGACCGTGAAGATAATTGAATAATTCTGTATTAAGCCAATCTCTTAACCAACAAGATTACAAGGATTAGTCCTTACCATTGGTTTAATGAGATGAAGACTTTGTATTTAATGAGATGCAATGCAACTATTGTATTTGATCTCAGTTAATAATAATAAAATAAACATTGGTATTTTAGGTTCAATGTATATGAAAGAATTTGCTGACAAGCAAACTTGTACATAAGATTTGTTTAAAAAGTTTTTCATAATCCTGTTAATGCTTTACATAATAAAATGCAAAAAGTTAGTATGCAATAACACATTGACCGAGTTACTGTTAAGTCTCTCTTCTCTCAGTAAATAAATCTCAGGAAATTTCATTTGTTTTTTTTTTTTTGTTTGTTATCTCAGATTTTTGGTGGGTTTTAGATAAATTGGGTGTGGCAATAAAAAATTGAAACTTTATAAAAATAAAAATCATAAAAATTCCATTTTTCAAGAAGAATCTGCTCTTCTTGTCCAAAACGAATTTCTCTCTTCTTCATCTACGGCAATCTAAATACTTCCGACGGGATTCTCGAGATAAAAGGTGAGTTTTTTTAATCCTCCTAAATCTGTGGATTACTCAAAATCTGCAGATACAACGAATTCTGTCTCGAATTGCAAAAGCATTTGCGTTTTTCGTAGATTTTGATCAGAGAAGCGAGAGATGGAGATCGATAAAGCGATCGGAGAAAGTGACGATAAGAGGTTGAAGACCAAGTACAACAACGCCATCTTCGTCATTAAAAGAGCTCTTGCTCTTTACTCGTGAGCTCTCTCTCTCATTCTCTTTTATTCTTCATTTGGTTATTATATTCTTACGACTTCGTTATAGTCTTCCATCTTCAGATTCATTTTCGTTAAAGTGTGCTTCTTTGTTTTGTTGCTGGAGATTTAAATTCTCTGGATGTGATTTAGCTTTGATGAAGATACCATTGTTCAACGTTGATAGATATTTTGATCTCAGTTAAAGTTACTAGTAGTGATATTATGGTTTGAGAAGATCTCTTTCATAGGATGGATTTTAACCCTTTTTCGTCGATTGGATTAGCAAGACCTTATCAGTTATACTTGTTGTCATTCCAATCCAATAACGTGTAAACGTTTTGTATCGTTATAAAACTAAAGATGCTTTATGTTCATTTCTTGTTTGCCATGTGCTTGTCATGTTCAATGTTTGTGTATGTTGTACAAACATTACATTATGGTTGTAGATAAAGTGATTATTGTCAAGATCATTAAATGCATTTTACTTTACTGATTCCTGAAATTATCAAACTTGTCGACTTCTGCAGTATTGAAGAGGTCGCCTTTAGTTTCAATGGAGGAAAAGACTCTACTGTAAGTTACTACAACTGTTCCCTTCCAAAGTCTCCGTTTTGGATATATATATATATTTTTTTCCTAAGTAATAATAATGACTCTCGTCATGAATTTAGGTACTGTTGCACCTTCTTAGGGCTGGCTATTTTTTGCATAAGAAAGAGCAGACTTGTTCTAATGGAGGTCTATCAAGTTTTCCAGTCCGGACCATATATTTTGAGAGCCCTTCTGCCTTCACTGAAATCAATGCATTTACATATGATGCAGCTCAAACGTAAGAAAAGTTCTGTTCCTCTGCATTAAATATCTTTTAACTGAAGATGACAGCCCTTTTGAGTAAGATTGTTAAACCGTGTGTACTCTCAGAATGATATTTTCTGCTGGTTAGCTGATCATCTTGTTCTATATGGGCAGTTACAATCTGCAACTTGATATCATTCGCCAGGATTTCAAATCCGGGTTGGAGGCATTATTAAAGGCTAACCCTATCAGAGCTATTTTTCTTGGCGTCCGAATTGGTGATCCTACTGCGGTTAGCTTCACTTCAAATCTTTAATATCAAGATTCAGATGCAATTATTTTGTAAAACTAGTGAAAAAACTGTGATTGATTGATTACTTCTCAATGAATTTTTTCAGGTTGGTCAAGAGCAATTCTCTCCTAGTTCACCTGGATGGCCGCCCTTTATGAGGGTGAATCCTATATTGGATTGGTCGTACAGGTATCTTTCTCCGTAATCACATCTTCTTATTGCTTTATCTGTTAAATCTTCCTATTACTTATGTTTTAGTATGCGTGCAGAAAATATTGAGCACAATTGTGCTGACATATATTTTGTATAATGATAAAGTATATTAAACTATCGACTGGTGGTCACTGTAATTAGTACAGCCATAATATGATAGAGTAACCCAAATAAAGTGTTTGGAAATTTGAAAACTAAAACAATTTTACAGCGCTGGGATCTCTGATTCTCATTTGATTGTTATTCTGATTTTTTTCTTTTTCTAATGCAGAGATGTTTGGGCATTTCTCCTAACTTGCAAGGTCAAGTATTGCAGTCTTTATGACCAGGGGTAAAAGTCCTCTCCACAGTTTCACTTTAACAAGTTTTTCATTCTTGACCAGTCCGTCTTATATTGTGTTTCTTTTCTGAATATACAGATATACATCAATTGGGAGCATTCATGATACTGTTCCCAATTCATTATTGTCTGTTAACGACAATAGTAGTAAAGAGAAATTCAAACCTGCTTATTTGCTTTCTGATGGGAGATTAGAAAGGGCAGGGAGAGTCAAGAAAATTGCTTCACTCAAATATGACGTAGAAACCGAATCACAGAAACACGAGGTGCTTTTGGCCTCAGTAATTGCTGTCGGCGATGAGATTCTGTAAGTCATTAATTCTTACTATCAGACTCTGTACTTGAACGTATTTATGTTAAAAGAACATTATGCTAGATATATATCAAGCAATGACATTAGACTTAGGCCAACCACACGTTGAAACGGGTCCTGCTTGGTTACCTATCTACTAGGTGCAATGAAGTTCTTCCGACCCATTTATCTGTTCCATAGCTCAGGTCTGGCACTGTTGAGGATCAATTAGGACTGTCTTTGTGTAAGAAGTTGACTTCTGTCGGTTGGTCGGTGCAACAAACCACTGTCCTTCGGAATGATGTGAGTGAGATTTACTCATTGTCTTTGTTGCATCAGTTTCACCTATGGATTCATGTTAATGAGAGAATTTAAATTTATCTTCAATCGGCTTATTAATCTCTATTATTGCTTCACTGTGTTTCTTTTATTAGATAGATTCTGTTTCCGAGGAAGTTGACCGCCAAAGGTCTACGAGTGATATGGTAAGTACTCTAAACATATGATCATAAAATCAAAATCAAAGAGAAGTTTTGCTGTGGAAGATGTGCTTGACAGATTTCTTCCGATTGATGCTTTGTAAGGTATTTATATATGGAGGAGTTGGTCCTTTGCATTCAGATGTTACTTTGGCTGGTGTTGCTAAGGCATTTGGAGTTCGCCTGGTACGTATCTCTTTTATATTAGCGCAAGCTCATGAGTAAGATATTTGTCTTAACATCTCAATGAATGTGGGTTCAAACAAGTGAAAAAGCAATCACCACTCAATTGTAATGTGAGAAGCTGATACTGCCGTTTATTCAGGCACCTGATGAAGAATTTGAGGAATACCTTAGGCATCTTATCAGCGAGCAGTGCACAGGTGACAGGAATGAGGTGAGTGCGGTCTTGAGAATAATTGTTTTTATAGATCTATATATCTTCAGACAAGATAAGGTAAAACTATGTAGCATCAGAATAATTTCTCTATATATGTGGGGTAAACGACGTGCTTATGATTAACGTAATATCCAGAAACAAATAATATTTATTGGTTCCTCACCCAGTTGATTGCTTTTCTCATTTCAGATGGCTCAGTTACCAGAAGGAATTACAGAACTACTGCATCATGAAAAGCTTTCGGTGCCATTGGTATGTGCTCTCAGAACTCCATTTAAAGTAATAATGTTTCAGCATTATTTTCATACCCATCTGATCGTTGGTCATTTTGTGTAGATCAAGTGCCGCAATGTGATTGTTCTTGCTGCTACAAACACTGAGGAGCTCGAGAAAGAGTGGGAATGTCTGACGGAACTTACTAAATTGGGTGGAGGTTCACTCATAGAATATTCGTCAAGACGCTTAATGACATCTTTAACAGATGTATGTTTTACTTTCCATCTTACCTTTTCTTTTGCCATGGCTTGCTTTGAGCTGATTAAACAAACATTTGCCACTTTTCATGCAAACACCATTGTTTGAACCAAGACTCATAATGCTTGACAGATGGGTGACTTGCTTTGAGCTGATTAAACATTCACTATCATTATGCAGGTTGAAGTTGCAGAACCTCTCTCCAAACTTGGTCTCGAATTCCCTGACATATATCTTGGTAAAAAATCTTTGACCTGTCTAATATTATTTAACTGTACGAGCATCCAAACGTATGTCTCGCAATCTTCTTCTCAGGGTGTTACCGGAAATCTAGACAAGGTCCTATCATCATCTGCTTAACGGGAAAGGTACAAACATACAAGATCAGGTTTCATTTCTTTCCTCATTTTCCGAGGCTGACAAGATTTTGTTAATTTGTTTTACAGGATAATGCACGGATTGACTCAGCTGCACAGGCACTATGCAAGAAATTCAAGAAAGATGTGTTCGTAGAAATCAAGTAGACACAAGTTTAAGAACCGGTTGAGCAAGAGACGCAGCTTCAACGGTCCACTAGTGAGAGTGGCTTCTATGTACCGGTCAAAGAACTGGAGAGGATAGGATCAGAATCTGACACTTTTTAAGGAAACTGGAAGCAGTTATTGTGGCAAAAAAACATATTTATCAAAACCTTTAAAATTGAATGTCTTATCAGTTATCAACTCTAAATAACGAAATTTGTAGGAAAGTAACCCATAAGGGTTCTCTGTTTTTACACATTTTGTCTTGAACGGTTTAAGCATGATACTTATGTTGCATTCTAAGGGACTTGAAACCTTATAAATGTATTCTTTTACCTTAAATTACAATTACCTTAAAGAATGAAAGCAAAACATGGTTTTAGTTAAAATCATTAATTTCTAATAGTTTAAGTGTTGAATTTGTTTTAAATTTTAGTGAAAATCATTATTATTTTTTTAAAATGAGTTTGAGTGTTAATTCTATATTACGTGAAAACATGCTGAACTTCGAACACCAAAGCTTACGGACCAACTAAGGACATGGATGCCTAGCCGCGGTTAGTTTTAGACGTTTTAAAAATTTAACATTTAAACTAATTTTTAAAATGAAATTGTGAAATTAACATGGTTTTTAGTTAAAAGCATTAATTTTTTAAACTTTAAGTGTTGAGTTTTTTAAAAATTTTAGTAAAAAATCATTATTTTTTAAAACAAAATGAGTTTAAGTGTTAAATCCTTATTACGTGAAAACATGTCGAACTTCGAACACCAAAGCTTACGGACCAACTAAAGACAGGATGCCTAGGCGCGGTTAGTTTTCGACGTTTTAAAAATTTAACACTTAAACTAATTTTTAAAAAGCAACAGTGAATTAACATAGTTTTTAGTTAAAAACATTAATTTCTTAAAGTTTGAATTTTTTTAAAATTTTAGTAAAAATCATTATTATTTTTTAAAAATAAGTTTAAGTGTTAAATCTATATTACCTGAAAACATGCCGAACTTCGAACACCAAAGCTTACGGACCAACTAAAGACATAGATGCCTAGGCGCGGTTAGTTTTCGACGTTTTTATAATTTAACACATAAACTAATTTTTAAAATGAAATAGTGAAATTAACATGATTTTTAGTTAAAAGCATTAATTTCTTAAAGTTTAAGTGTTGATTTTGTCTTAAATTTTAGTAAAAAATCATTAAATTTTAGTAAAAAATGAGTTTAAGTGTTAAATCTATATTACGTGAAAACATGCTGAACTTCGAACACCAAAGCTTACGTACCAACTAAGGACAGGATGCTTAAGCGCGGTTAGTTTTCGACGATTTAAAAATTTAACACTTAAACTAATTCCTAAAAAGTAATAGTGAAATTAACATAGTTTTTAGTTTAAAACATTAATTTCTTAAAGTTTAAGTGTTGAATTTTTTTAAATTTTAATAAAAATCATTATTATTTTTTAAAAATGAGTTTAAGTGTTAAATCTATATTACGTGATAACATTCGGAACTTCGAACACTAAAGCTTACGGACCAACTAAGGACAGAGTGCCTAGGCGCGATTAGTTTTCAACGTTTTTTTTTTCTTTTTTTTTTGCCAACCTCACATTAATTAATAAAGAACTCCTTGATTGGTTGTCCAATTAGGAGGATAAGTGTTTACAAAAGAAATTTCAGAAAATAAAAGTCTAGAAGAACGGGCTAAGCAATCCGCTTTAACATTACATAAACGGGGAATAAGAGAGAGCGAGAAGAAGGGGAAAGAGACACGGAGAAAACCAAACTCGTCTAGCAGATTGGAGAAACCAAACTCATTTTAAAAAGTTTTCGACGTTTTTAAAATGTAAAACTTAAACTAATTTTTAAAAAAATAATAGTAAAATTAACATAGTTTTAGTTGAAAACATTGATTTCTTAAAGTTTAAGTGTTTAATTGGTTTTAAATTTTAGTAAAAATCATTATTATTTTTTAACAATGAGTTTAAGTGTTAAATCTATATTACGTGAAAACATGGCGAACTTCGAACACCAAAGCTTACGGACCAACTAAGGACATGATGCCTAGTTGCGGTTAGTTTTCGATGTTTTATAATTTAACATCTAAACTAATTTTTAAAATGAAATAGTGAAATTAACATGGTTTCTAGTTAAAAGCATTAATTTCTTAAAGTTTAAATGTTGAATTTTTTTTTAAATTTTAGTAAAAAATAATGAGTTTAAGTAGTTTTAGTTAAAAACATTGATTTCTTAAAGTTTAAGTGTTTAATTTGTTTTAAATTTTAGTGAATTATTTTTTTAAAATGAGTTTAAGTGCTAAATCTATATTACGTGAAAACATTGGTTTGTTTTAACATAGTTTTAGTTAAAAACAATGATTTCTTAAAGTTTAAGTGTTTATTTTGTTTTAAATTTTAGTGAATTATTTTTTAAAAAATGAGTTTCAATGTTAAATCTATATTACGGGAAAAGATTGATTTGTTTAAACATAGTTTTAGCTAAAAACATTGATTTCTTAATGTTAAAGTGTTTAGTTTGTTTTAAATTTTAGTAAATTATTTTTTAAAAATGAGTTTAAGTGTTAAATCTATATTACGTGAAAAAATTGATTTGTTTTAACATAGTTTTAGTTAAAACATTGATTTCTTAAAGTTTAAGTGTTTAATTTGTTTTAAATTTTAGTGAATTATTTTTTGAAAATGAGTTTAAGTGTTATATCTATATTACGTGAAAAAAATTGATTTGTTTTAACATAGTTTTAGTTAAAGACACTGATTTCTTAAATTTTAAGTGTTTAATTTGTTTTAAATTTTAGTGAATTATTTTTTAAAAATGAGTTTAAGTGTTAAATCTATATTACGTGAAAAGATTGATTTGTTTTAACATAGTTTTAGTTAAAAACATTGATTTCTTAAAGTTTAAGTGTTTAATTTGTTTTAAATTTTAGTGAATTATTTTTTAAAAATGAGTTTAATTGTTAAATCTATATTACGGAAAAAGATTGATTTGTTTTAACATAGTTTTAGTTAAAAACATTGATTTCTTAAAGTTTAAGTGTTTTAAATTTTAGTGAATTATTTTTTTAAAATGAGTTTAAGTGTTAAATCTATATTACGTGAAAACATTGATTTGTTTTAACAGAGTTTTAGTTAAAAACATTGATTTCTTAAAGTTTAAGTGTTTAATTTGTTTTAAATTTTTGTGATTTATTTTTTAAAAATGAGTTTAAGTGTTAAATCTATATTACGTGAAAACATTGATTTGTTTTAACAGAGTTTTAGTTAAAAACATTGATTTCTTAATGTTTCAATGTTTAATTTGTTTTAAATTTTAGTGAATTATTTGTTTAAAATGAGTTTAAGTGTTAAATCTATATTACGTGAAAACATTGATATGTTTTAACATTGTTTTAGTTAAAAACATTGATTTCTTAAATTTTAAGTGTTTAATTTGTTTTAAATTTTAGTGAATTATTTTTAAAAAATGATTTTAAGTGTTAAATCTATATTACGTGAAAACATTGATTTGTTTTAACATAGTTTTAGTTAAAAACATTGATTTCTTAAAGTTTAATTGTTTAATTTGTTTTAAATTTTAGTGAATTATTTTTTTAAAATGAGTTTAAGTGTTAAATCTATATTACGTGAAAACATTGATTTGTTTTAACATAGGTTTAGTTAAAATCATTGATTTCTTAAAGTTTAAGTGTTTAATTTGTTTTAAATTTTAGTGAATTATTTTTTAAAAATGAGTTTAAATGTTAAATCTATATTACATGAAAACATTGATCTGTTTTAACATAGTTTTAGTTAAAAACATTGATTTCTTAAAGTTTAATTGTTTAATTTTTTTTAAATTTTTGTGAATTATTTTTTTAAAAATGAGTTTAAGTGTTAAATCTATATTACGGGAAAACATTTATTTGTTTTAACATAGTTTTAGTTAAAAACATTGATTTCTTAAAGTTTAAGTGTTTAATTTGTTTTAAATTTTAGTGAATTGTTTTTTAAAAATGAGTTTAAGTGTTAAATCTATATTACGTGAAAACATTGATCTGTTTTAACATAGTTTTAGTTAAAAACATTGATTTCTTAAAGTTTAATTGTTTTTGATTTCTTAATGTTTAAGTGTTTAATTTGTTTTAAATTTTTGTGAATTATTTTTTAAAAATGAGTTTAAGTGTTAAATCTATATTACGGAAAAACATTGATTTGTTTTAACATAGTTTTAGTTAAAAACATTGATTTCTTAAAGTTTAAGTGTTTAATTTGTTTTAAATTTTAGTGAATTATTTTTTAAAAATGAGTTTAAGTGTTAAATCTATATTACGTGAAAACATTGATCTGTTTTAACATAGTTTTAGTTAAAAACATTGATTTCTTAAAGTTTAAGTGTTTAATTTGTTTTAAATTTTTGTGAATTATTTTTTAAAAATGAGTTTAAGTGTTAAATCTATATTACGGAAAAACATTGATTTGTTTTAACATAGTTTTAGTTAAAAACATTGATTTCTTAAAGTTTAAGTGTTTAATTTGTTTTAAATTCTAGTGAATTATTTTTTTTAAAAGAGTTTAAGTGTTAAATCTATATTACATGAAAATATTGATTTGTTTTAACATAGTTTTAGTTAAAAATATTGATTTCTTAAAGTTTAAGTGTTTAATTTGTTTTAAATTTTAGTGAATTATTTTTTAAAAATGAGTTTAAGTGTTAAATCTATATTACGTGAAAACATGCCGAACTTCGAACACCAAAGCTTACGGACCAATTAAGGACGGGATGCCTAGGCGAGGTTAGTTTTTGACGCTTTTAAGATTGAACACTTAAACTAATTTTAAAAAAGTAAAAAAATTTATTCAGTTTAGTGTTTTAGTGAAGGTTTTAAACTAATTAGTTTTAGTTTTACTTAAAGTAATTTTTTTAATAAAAATAAAATAAAATAAAAATAAGAATGAAGAAAATAGTACCTTATTGGATTTGATAGCAAAGTAGACATGGCCATTCGAAGCCCACCGTGTACTTGGAAAATCTGAGAAGCTTTTTTTTTTTTTGTTTGTCTTCGATCAAACGTTTCGTCTTCTTCATCCTCATCTCATCAATAAGAATTCTCGTACAGCGTCTTGGTGTTTTCCTTCGTTATCCACTTTTTTGCCTCTTAGTCTCCGGTGAAAGCATCTCGGCGGCGGTGAATTTAGGGCGAACTGAAGTCGAACTTGATTTAGATTGAAGACGACAGAGGATTGATGGAGATTCTTCATTCAATCAATGAAACGATGGTATGGTTTCCGCTTCCGATCAATCTAACTCTTACGGATGTTGCAGAGATCATCATCGGCTTTTACTTGGATCATCATCATCATCGGAACTCACAAAGTCTCTGTATAAAGACATAATTGGCTCTAGAAGAAGAAGAAGAAGAAGAAGAAGCGAGAAATAGAGAGTTTTGATTTCTCTCACAAGGAAAGAATTAGAAGAAGCGAGAGAGAGAGAGAGAGAGAGAGAGAGAGAGAGAGAGAGAGTATGTATTTATAAGCAAAGAGGTTCAAAAGAAAAAGGAAATCACAATTAACGGTCATATAAAGATTTCCTTTTTTCTGTAATTTCCTTTTTCTTTTGATGCCTTTGTTTCCTAATTTTTTCAATGCTTTATTTCTTTTTCTTTTTGTTTCCTTTTTGTTTTGTTTATGTGAGTGAATCTGCTGATGTACGTCGGGACTGGCTGTATCTTCCGCCGAGAGCATCATTACTGGCTTGGAACGAGAAAGGTCGAGACTTATCTCTAAAGGGCTACTGTTGTATTTATTATGGGATTTATAAGAGAAAATGTAAAATATCGAAAAAATTTAAACAACATAACTGGGTTTACACAAGACAATAAAAAGAAGACGCATAGTTACAACAAGATTTTGTTGATTTGTTTTACAGGATAATGCACGGATTGACTCAGCTGCAAAGGCACTATGCAATAAATTCAAGAGAGATGTGTTCGTTCGTAGAAATCAAATAGACACAAGTTTAAGTACTGGTCGAGCATGAAAGGCAGCTTCAATAGTCCACTTGAGAGGCTTCTATGTACCGGTCACATAACCTGAGAGGAAGTAACTGAAGAGGATAGGATCAGAATCTGACACTTTTCAAGGAAACTGGAAGCAGTTATTGTGGCAAAAACATATTTATCAAAACCTTTAATATTGAATGTCTTATCAGTTATCAACTCTAAACAACGAAATTGGTAGGAAAGTAACCCATAAGGGTTCTCTGTTTTTACACATTTTGTCTTCAACGGTTTATAAGCCTGATGCTTATGTTGCGTTCTAAGGGACTTGAACCCTTATTAATGTATTATTTTACCTTAAATTACAATTTTGTACAGAGTCTATCCCTAAGCCTTAAAGAATGAAAGCAAAACATCCTAGATTTGAAATAATTGAAGAGGCTAAAATAAAACTTTGAAATGATTTACTCTGCTCCTTTTCCCCTGTTTAAGCCTGCACCGATTATCTGGAGTGAATTCGACTCGAAAAATCAGTAAAAGCAAGAGATCATCAGCTGTCTACTATGAGAATGTTGTTTGTGATGTGCCCTCTTGTAACCGAATCTTTTTGAGGATCCGTTATCCATTGCCCGTCCACGATGAACTTAATCTCATATGTACCGGGATATAACCACAGTAATGTCGACCAGCATTTCTGTTTCCTGCCAAAACAATTAAACGGATTATGATTGTAAACACCATTCAAGGTATACTTATGTAAGCAACATTACCCAAATGTTCAAAGAGTCCTTCACATGTTCATCATCAGAAGACAAATATATTCGACGAAAGTAGAAAGAGTCAGGACCAATACTAACCCGATTGACTTGGATGCTTGTAGCTCCATTCCCACTCGGTGTTGCCACCCATTGAAGCTACCAGTCACTTCCACAACATTACCATCTCCACAATATTCAATCACAACCTGAAAAAAAAAAAATCACTTTTAACAATCTTGAATTTCAGTGGTAAGAGTGCAATTAGGGCTGTGGCTCTGGGAATCTGGGATTGTATTGATACTTGATAGTATAAACTGGAACCATGACAAAACGATAAACACAAAGCAAAATTAAGCTACCTCTTGCAATCCTGAAAGACTTTCCTCAGCATCTCGCAATTCAACTTCCTTCTCTGAGATAAGCATTTGGGCCTTTTGGATCTCTGTTTCGGCCTGTCTTTGGAGAACTGAAAGAGACAGCTGAACCCAGGAAATTGGAGATTAGGACACAAACAAGTATCAGCCTTTGCAAGAATATGTGAGAGTAGTAGCTTACCTTTTCCTTTTCAATCTGCTCTTTCAGCCTTGACAACTCCAGCTCTTTTTGATGCTAACCATGCAATAAATTATTAAAAAATTTAGTTAGCAAATTTTAATTTATTGGGTCCACATATTGAGAGAAAGCAATCAATGTACCAGCATGAACCTCAGCCGATCAATTTCAACCTGATTTTCCCGTTTCATGGTCTGTATCATTTCAGAACAAGGTTCTATGAGCATGGATACGAAACATAGTTAAAGTTCATTGACTTAAGATCAATTTGCGAGAGTTCAAGAGAAGGATCTTTCAAGACCTCATCATGTGAATCCGTGTCCAGGTCAGCACTCCCATCTCTCTGATCACTATTCCTGTGAATGAAAATTTAAAAGTCAGAGATATTGAAGTGAACCATGAGAAATGCATATCGACTCAAACTCCTACGATACCTACTCCAGGCTTTCAGTCAAGAATGGTTTATGCATTGCTCAAGTTTTAATGATATAAAAGCTTGGCGTGGTTTCCAATAATAGACTAAGAATGCAATGTTCTTTTAATGCAATAAAAATCTGAACAATACCAGTTTCTTGAAAAACCTCAAATGATTTTAAGCGTGTATTTGATTTAATACCCAGGATCATCAAGAGCAACATACAAGACCTTCATGTTTAGACTCACCTGTCAGAGCTATTAAGTTCTTTAGCATGGGTAACCTCCTCCAATGCTAAGGCACTTCCATTTGGTGGCATACTGATACTTCTCTGACCACCATAACTGTCTCCTATGTACGCACCACCTTTGGTTGTTTCTACACCTTCTTTAGTGTCTTCAGGACAGCTTTCATTAGGTATGCCATTTTCATCATCTGAAAACAGATTCCAACTATCAATTAACTTTCATCACGGGGGTAAGGTTTTACTACAGAAACATGCATGAGTAATGAAGATATAGATACGGCATGTCATCATATTAAGATAAGTTTCAGGAGATCGAACATACCATCAACTGTATCCAAGTATCCATTCTGTATAAATCTGGTTGTTTTTTCTTCTATGCTTGAAGTGGAAGAAGAGAGTCCTGACATCCAATCCTTATCCTCAGACTCAACTAAACTATCATCAGCACTACCAGAACGATTTTCAGCCATATCGTCAATCTGCTGATTCTGAAAATTCTCTGCATTTGCCATGGTATTCTCCGAGGTCAAATCATACGAGGATCCAGAAGCAATGTCAACATGTTTGGTGTAACTAAGATCTGGACTGGTGTAATGATTATAGGTAGGACTGGTGTAATGATCAAACGTAAGAGAGAAATCTTTGTCCACACCGTTGAGCTTCTCATCCTCTGTCATCAAAACATTGCCAGCTTCTGCGTCAGTAGGACGGCTTGAAGTATCATCTAAAACTTGAGAATAGTTTGCAGATATTGAAGCTTCCGAGGAAGAGTTTTCAATGTCAGCTCTCTCATTGAGCTCCACGCTCTCAACCTTAAAATTGTTTTCTGTGATTTCTCCTGAATGATTACTGTCACCCAAGTTAGAAAGGGAGTTTTCCAAGCTCAAAACTCCATCGTCAGACGAAGAGGATATAAATTCATCTTTACTCAAACTTGCTTGTTCTTCAGCCTCGTTACTTGAATCTGTGACAACTACTTCTTCAGAGAAACTATCATTTTCCTGATCAAGAGGCAGTCTTCCATCTGTTGCAGTTAAGTATACTTCACGGCTCGAAGGTAGTTCAGTAGACAAGTTTCCGTCAACAACATCCAGTGCTTCTTCGCCCTGACCTTCTACACCAGATAAATATATCAGAAAAGTGGAGAGACTATCTTACACAACCAACAATAACATATAACTTTGTTGTTCTTTTATTGACAAATCTTCCAAACAAACTCCACTTGCACCTGTTTCAGTGTTGGTATTATTCTCAGAGACTAGCTCGTTACAGTCTTCCGTATCAGAGTTTGCAACAAGTTCCTTGATGAATTTATATCCTCTTCGTCTGACGATGTTGGCAAGATCAACTCTACAAAAGTGTTCCCACAACAAAAAACTAAATCAAAATCAAGAGTTTCAGAAGCAATCCCTAAAAATGAAAAGACCTTTAAATAGTGAACATCACTGAAAGTTACTAGACTGATAGAAATTCAACAAAATCTGCAATATTGGAAATTGGAACCTTCCATGTGCGGAGAGTTCCTTCATGGACGGCACGTGACCTTGAGGAAGCCCAGCTGAAGCAACGAACTCCATAATCTCACTCCGAAGCTCCTCATTGCTCTTCACTCTCTTACGAACTCTGCTCAAAACACTCAAATTCAATTCAAGCAGCCCAATTAACCAACACAGTAATTGAAATTGACGCCCAAAGTACTTCTGCTGTCTCCAAGTTTCCACAGATCGGAGCAAAAACAAAAAGCAGCGAGAAATTTCGAACCTGGTTTGTTTGATGGAACAAGCGAAACAGACAAAACTATGCTTCTTCTTCGTGTAATTCAAGTACGAAACAAAAAGTTGAGGTTGATGATGGCGATGATAGTATAACAATGGTTTCCGAAATTCGAGAGAAGGGAAGGAGAGAGAGAAAGGTATCTGAGAAATCGTCGCCATGGCCGGACTTTCTGAAAGTTCCCAGCATTTATTAAGATTCGAATCAACATTTCTAATAATGATAATGGTTATATTTTAACCGGATTACGGTTCAACAAAACCGGACAACATTTCGTAATTTCCAAACGGTTAGATAATTCAAGTCCATAATCGGGATTCGGAATAAAATAACGAACATAGACTAATCCAATTTTGCAATTTCCAAACGGTTAATAAAATTCATTTCTACACCATAGAGCAAAGTGTTGCAAAGATTCTTAAAATCTCTAAACCCGAGTACGATCCTAGATTCGATAAACCACCGGTACATTTACCGCTAAACCGGCTATTCGTCAAAAAAACCAGTTTCAAGACTACTTTACAGTTTTACAGAAATTGTATAAGGGTCTTCATACGTGTTTCAATTCTCCGGCTTCACGCTGGAGTTCATTATCCCTGGGAGCGACGGTGATTTCACTGGACCAGTATCAGCGACGGAAGTAACGTTGTTAGTCTCCGGTGTACGAATGATTTGTAGCTGAGAATGCTGCTGATGTTGTTGCTGTTGCAGATGAGACTGGTACATATCTGCCTGCGGCGCTGGACCTGTGCTGGGGCCTTCGTTAGAGTTTTCTGGCGTGAAATTGTGAGAAACCACCTGGCTGTTGTTGTGACCGTTTGGTTGTTGCGGCGGTTGATCACAAAACTTCATAGTCTTGAGGACAAAATTGTCGTCGTGGAGCTCGAATGGAGTGCTGCAAATAGTGAAAACAGTTGCATTGGTAATCGATCTAATGGGAGGAATTTGGTGAAAAGAGATCGAGTTTGGTGTTTTAACTTTACCTGTTGAAATCAAAATGCACAAGCTGCATATCTTCTGATATTTCCACTTCTACTGTTGCATGAGGACGAGTCTGGTGCAGAGATACAACAACAATCAGACGATAATGTAACAGATAGGATGAAAAGAAGGCTTTTTATTCATTGTTCTGAGGTTTGCTTGTGGATCAATCAAGGATCATAAGAAGCTGTTGGTGAAGTTTACCTGGACAAGAATAAAAGGAAGAGCAACACCACCACTGGGAGCATTTCCTGAGCTATATAAGTGCTCATTTCTCTGTATCAGATTCTGAAGGCCTACATACTTTCAGACATACACAGAGAAGATAGAAGGACGATGTAAGAATCTATGATAAAAGTAACAGGACGATCAAGCAGATAAGCCAAGAGTATCGATAATGTTCATTACTTGTTCTTCCAGTTCTTGGGAATATGCAGTTTTCTTCTCAATTCTGTTCCTAAGTGAAAGCCGTTCGTTCTGCAAAACAAAATAACTCAAATTCAGGAACATTTTCTAAACGAGCTTTGGAACATGGGCAAACAGAACATTTGGTTGAAAACCTTTAATTCTTCAATGTCGCTTAAGCTTGTCCGAGGAAGACCTCTCCATTGAATCTCTTTTTTATCCTTAGATATTATATCCATAGCCATGAGGACGTTTAAAGCATCATACACTCTTCTTCTTATGTTCTTCTCATCATACTGTTGCTGGTACGTTTTCAGGTGATATAATTGCATCAGAGTTTACAACAATTATAGCACATGTTCCAGGTAATAAACTATCGGAGAAACGCATACCTGATCAGGGGATGTTCCATCGTTATTTGGAAGTGCAAATTCAGCAACAAGCTCGTCTGCAACCTGAAAGTACTTTAACTTGTCAAATACCGTATTACAGAGCTACACGTTTGCAATACTAATCATGAGACAAATTGATATTCCCCTATGTGTCTTGACAAGTGTTAAATCACACTGGTAAGCACAATAAATCAGTTTCATGAGATAACATAAACAGAAGTGAATGGGGATCTTGAAAGGCAGACATCTTGTGAAGATTTTTGTTTAAAGGAAACTACCGTACCTCATTGTAAGTTGTCCTTCCTTTGCTTTCCACCTTTTCACAAACTGAGAAGAAGGCCGGAACAACACAATATCAGTTAAATGTATAACCAAAATTAGGAGACATTATCCACAATTCATAGCTAGAAACTTCAAAGACATTTAGATGAAAGCAGAAAAGAGGCAGAGAGAGAGAGATAAGATATAACAACCTTTCATGCTAAATTGTCGTAGCCCTCTTCCACTCTTATCTGGACCAGCCGCACGCTGTCCCCTCTTCTTCTTCTTAATGCTGTTAATAGATTAACAATCAACTAAACTATACAGAACACATGTAACAACTTCCACAGAAAATTACCGCACAAAGACAGTGGCCTAAACAGTATTCTTTGTCCCAACAAGAATAGTGGGAAAGAAGCAGATTCTTCGTAGATTTTAGACTAATACATATCAGGAGAGCCAAATTCAAGCTGGTAAAAGTATGATCCACACATCATACTTACATCTACTGGGTCAGTTTCATTTATTAATTATGAAAATCCTATGCCAAACAAACATTCACAATGTTAACCTCATAAAAGCAGCCATTGCAATAGAACGAAACCCTAAAAATCACTAAACACAACATCACAATAAACAAATCAAAACCTTAACCAAAAATCACAGAATTGAGGTGGTTTACATACCCAGAAGCTCCTTGAGAACCAGCATCATCACCTTGAATATCCAAATTGTTCATGCGTAGAAAAGTACTATCGCTAGCAGATGTAGCAACGGTGATGGTTTGCTCACTCCGGCTAGACGGAGAGCCCATACTGCCGCTAGTAGACACAGATTGACCTGAAACCGCCGTGCCCCAAGACCTAGTACTAGGGTTATTGTTATTATTATTGCTTCTACCGGAACCATCGTCATGGTGGTTGTGATTAGAATTAGACCCAGTTGTCATTCTTCTTCCACCTAAACTAACTACCCGCACAAACCGCTACTGGAGAATTCAATAGAAAAATGATAGAGATTTGTTAAAAAAATTGTGAAGAAAAATTTCTGATTTTGACGAAAACCCAGATTGAGTACTGACCTTGAAAATCGAGTTCGGTTTTTTTGGATATTAACGAGAATTAGAAGGTTTATTAATGGCGGATCACCATTAGATTTATTAGTGTGATACTTCTCTGGAACGGTGGTTTTCGCGTCAGAGAGTTTAGAGATTCGCCGGAGAAGGAGGAGGATAAGTCGATCGGAGTTTTTGTGCGATGATGAAAAAGATGTCCACGATGAGAGAGAGGGACCAAACTGACTCAAGAGGTAAAAAGCAGTAAAGAGGATAATTTTCTTTACTTTTTTTATTATTTTTCCAAAAGATTAACTCTCTTTTGTGAATTTTATTAGGTCTTTTGTTAATCAGAATAAAATACTGGAATTATCTTCTTCTTTTTTTTTTTTGGCAAAATACCAAAATTATCTTCGCCTTCTTTTTTGGCTAAATACTGGAATTATCTACCAAAATATGTTTATATGGCATTAATAAGCATGAAACAAATATAAACATTAAAATTTGAACAACATTCAGTACATAATGTAGATAATGATGAAGTCAAAAAGTTAAAATAATGTGTTGATACCAATAGTCAATCACATTCGATATGATTTTTTATATGAAATTACTCAGTTTAGTGTTGATAGAATTGAGCTTTTAGGAAATACATGTTCATCTCTTTCATATAGAAAAGACATTACCTTAGAATTGGAGCAAAGATCTAAAATCCGAAGATAATGTGACAAGGTAGCTTAAGGTTCACGAAAGGCACATAACAACATGCTGATTTTTCTTTTTCTTTTAACCTTCCTCGGTTTAAAAGAAAAATCACATGCGATTATAAAGCATGTGGCTGAAACATATGCTAAAAAAAAAAATTGGTTATACTAAAATTATGTAGCAAAAAGTATAATTTGTAAGACGAATAAAAAAAATGAGTATTCAAAAGATCCATCAATAAAATTCTTAATGAAACCTTTAATTTGAAGACAAAATAAAAATCCAAAACTACATTGCTTTTAGAAAAGGACAATTGAACAATTTGTTCAAGCCTTAGATACTACTCCAAGTCATTAAGTTTGACTTGAAATTGCTCACCCGAAGACAAAACCTTGACACTGACCGAACCATCTTCCCACTCTGTCTTCCCAACAAGAACCAGCCTTCTTGCGTTTACCCGAGCCGCTCTCTTGAACACCCATTTCAGCGGTTTACTCTCCAATACTAAATCAACGGTTTGGCCTTTGTCTCTGAGAGTGGTTGCAACCGTGGCTGCAGCTCCTTGGAGATCTTTGTCCAAAGCGCACACAATGTTCTCTACTTCTTGTCCCAATTCTGGCAACAAATCCTTCTCCTTGAGCAACTAAGTGAAAAGAGGGAAATAGGAACCAGATATTCAGAGACAGACAACTTTTCACTGCGGGTAATAGAAGCTTAACAGGAGGAACCAGCGAGTTTTAACTTACTTCAACAATTACAGCATCGCCGAAACCAAACCCACAAGCAGGAATGTCATCACCACCATACGTGGAGAGTAATCTGTCGTATCTCCCACCACCACATATAGCTCGCAGCTTCCCTTTTCGATCAAATCCCTGTCACAATATTTATATCAATTGCTATCACAAAACTGCAGACCAGTATCCATGTATGGAGAAGATTATATCATAAAAACTAACCTCGAAGACGATACCAGTGTAATAAGCAAGACCACGCACAACAGATGCATCAAACTGTATCCACTCTGAATAACCAAACTTTTCAGCAAGCGAGAAGAGTTGTTTCAAATCTGCAATGGCTTCTCCTGCTCCACCAAGTATATCTGCATATACAAATTACAGGTTCTTATTAGCAGCAATTTTCGGAGAAAGGGACTCTCTAGAATAATGAAAGGACAGACCTTCCAAATCATCCAAGGACTTCACAGAAAGCACTTGCAATAACTGTTCAATAGCATCTTCTGATACGCCAGTGAACCCAAGTTCCTTTTTTATTTCATCAATTGGAATCTTTTCTATCTATTTAGCATGCAGCATATAAAAGTAGGGTGGCAAAGTCAGTAACAGCAGACACATTTTCGTAAGATACCATTTCAAAGCAGCAGTTTATTGATGTTTAGACTGCTAACCTTGTCTATAATGATACAAACTCTTCCAAACAGGTCTTCGGGTACACCATACTTTTTTAGCAATTCTTGTAAAACCTGTACAAGGAAAAAGTTATGGGAGATGATAGCTACAGTAGATATTCAGATGCTGAAGATCGTGCAAAATAATCTCAAATCATGTTTATCATTGCAAATAAATTCCTTGGTTCTGTATCTTGAGTGTAAACCAAGAAACAAGATGATCATATAATCCACATCAAAAGAGAAAATAAGCAAAAATACCTTGCGGCTTGAAACCTTAAAACCCACATCTGATGCAGTGATTCCAATTCGCTTGAAGAAGGTGACTATAGATGAAATTAGTTCTGCTTCAGCCTAAAAGAAAAAGTTTGAGAACCAAATTAGTGACTTAAGGAGACTTAAAACAAACACAGGTAAGGTTTATGTAGCAAGAAACTTGAAGGCCTTTAAGTGATTGAAGGTGTGAGAGGTGCATACTGTTACTTCAGGCACACCAATAATATCCATATTCCACTGGTAATGCTCACGTCGCCTTCCTCTAGTCATTCTCTCATAGCGCCAACACTGCCCAACAGCAAACCACTTCAATGGAAGGGAAACGGATTTTCTGGACCAAAAAGAATATGGGAATCAACATTCTCACATCCATACCTGGATACAAAAGTTTTACAAACAAAATAAATAAAACCGCCCTTTGAAGATGAAGGACAATTCTCAAGGCTTGAGAGAAAATTCTGCATTAGTTACCCTTTCTGTATGACAAGCCTGGCTAAAGAAGGTGTAAGCTCAGGCCTCAATGCTACACGACGATTACCCCTATCTTCAAAGCAGTAAAGCTACACAACAAGGTTGCAAGAGTTTAAGCTAAGGATCTAAATTGTTTCAACAACACTACTTAAACTGCAAGTAAAGATCCCATGGATTAAGCAAGTGAAAACGAAAGAATGGGAAATGTAGAAAGACAAACTTGGTCTCTAATCTCCTCCCCTGCTTTTCTGATGAACAATGCCTCAGTCTCCAGTACTGGAAAATCCACCTCCTCATACCCAAATAACCGTGAGACCTTCAAAGCAAAGTAAACAGATAAAAGTGTCAAACTTTGGAACACAGTATTCAAAATTGCATCGAACCAAAAGCAGAAACCCATAAATAAAAACGATGAATTGTTTGGGGAAAATTGCAGAAACAAAACAACAACTAGCAAATTCATAGAGTGATTCTCTGACCTCTTTGAAGTGGTTGAAGAGCCAATTGCGGAGTCGCATATCCTCAGGAGGGAAATCACGAGTTCCTTTAGGAGGATTGACATCGATCTTCTGAAAGTCTTCATTCACCACCAATGGAGCAACAATCGAACCTGACCTGCCTGCTCCATTGGCCTTGGTCGCGGCACAGATAAAGCGCCTAGGGATAGAGAACTGGCGAAGAGGCGAACAAGAAACGAAGTCAAGAAGAATAGGCCTAATAAAGCTCGAGCTCAATCGCGTCGTCACGATGTGAATTGCTCGCATCTCTCTTATCTTTTTTATTGTTGTTTGCTTCTTCAGGGGGTTGAGTTAGAGATACAATAAGCAAAAGAAAGAGATAAACAAGAGGAACGCCTCAATAATTATCGACTCGACTCAATTTTGCAGTGGAGAAGAAGGAAACATGAAGTAGAGATTTTTGTGAAAAACGAAACCTACGAAACTACGAAAGTAACGAAACCCTCTATACTCGTCAGAGGGTTTTGACTTTTTGCTTCTTAGTCGTGGTTTGGGATATGTTATATTCCAGTGAAAAACTCCAAGGAGCTTCTTTGAATATCATAAGTTAAAACATAAAACCATACACATAAACTCCAAACTAATAAGATCGATAGTCTAAAAAGAACGCATATGCATATTACAAGAAGATTCAGCCGGAAATGGAATATAAACGCCTAGAGTATATGAAGATGACGATAGAAATGAAGAATGACTCAGAGTACTGGTACAAGAAGGGAGGGATGAAGCGGTAGTCGGCAGAGGTCAGGATAAAAAAGATTCTGAGTTGGAGAGAGCACCGATGACAGACGAGGAGATGGAAATCTAAGCTAAAGAGAAAGATGTTCAGGGTGAGGCAATTGATGGTAAGGTGTGGGGTATCCAAGACAAGATTTCATACTGGGAGGAGCCGGTTCACCGCACAAGCTACCCAAACTATGGCTTAAAAGCATCCAAAGAGAAGCATGGAACATATTTAAGAAAATATTTTAGGTCTTTTATGTAAAAACACAAAATATTAAGGTTTTATTATTAATTCATTTTTTGTTGGTTTTTTCTTTTACTATATTTCATGGGCTTTAAGTTTCTAAGTTAATAAAATATTAGTTAAGTCGTTGATAATAAAAAGTTTTAGTAAAACTTTGTTTAGAAAAAAAAACTAAACTAAACCAAAAAAAAATTCTTTTTATTTTTGTATGAATTTAAAATTGTCTTCACCAAAAAAAGAATTTTGTACAAAATTTTCTCTTTGATTGATTTCATTGTTAATTTATATTATGTTTGCTTGTTAAGATATGTGACTTTAATTATGAAATGAAAGACTTTGCTTTGAAGAATAGAATTGAAAGAAATAAAATTATTTTTACTATTTTTTTTCTTTTCTTACAAACTGTTTATGGATTTAAAAGGTGTTTTATCTAGTTTTAGTATGACTTTTTTTATATTACTATATGAAAGTATAAAGAGCACGGTTTTTTATTTGTTTAGGGCATTCGAAAATACCGGACCGGTTCTGAGAAGAGCGGCACGTTCACTTTGTCATGGAGTCCAAGTACTGGGAGCTGATGTATGGATACTTGGGGGTTTATCTGACTAAGTGTTTTAATTATGGAGTTTATGTGTTCTTCTAGCTCTATATGATAATAAATGTCTTAATTATGGAGTTTTGTACCTCTAGTTTTAAACTCATATAACCTAAAAATATAATCCATGTAATCTATTTTGATATGCACTTTATACCCTTAAATATATTTACATAAATATTCATTGAATAAAAATCTATTATGTTTGTTGTTGTTCATTATGAATACTATTTTCTACTAAAACATTATTGTACTAAATTTGAAGAGTGACATCTATTATTTTTGGGGGAACTAAAATAAAAAAAAATGAATGCCATCTATTACTTCTTGGGAACTAACAAAGAAATGAGTGACATCCAATAATTTTGGGAACTTACATAAGAAATACTAAATGACATTTTAACAGCAAAAAAAAAACAACTAAATATTTGTTCACTTAAAGTTGAAAATATGTTTTTATAATGTTCTCAGACATTTTTTATGTTTAGCTATACAAATGAGATTAATTAGCGAGAGAATATGTCAGGATCCTTGTCGAGATTGTCATAAGTTAAACATACAAACAAATCCCGAATTAATATAAAATAGTCGGAAAAGGTATAAAACAACACATAAGTTACAACAGTTTATGAGCAAATAAGCTATATTCACTGGAGAGGGGCAAGCCACGAGAAAGGGGCCTCATGGATAACGTCGTGGAGAGTGTTGGAGGAGAGGTCGTAGTAACCAAACCCAGTGCCCGAGCTTGCATAGTAGACAGAATTAGGGTGAAGTCCGGGATATTCGGTTGCAGAGAAGCAAAAGGCCTCCCTTTGGCCTAGGAAAATGCAGAGATCGCCAATGTCTTCAGTGTATGAACCGAACCCTTGCTCAAGGTCTTGTCTAAACACCACAAAGGTTCTGGTCTTACTCCTGCAAGAGATCCTTATAGGAGGGGGGTTCTTGCCGTTCCACGGCTCCACTTCTCCTTCCTTCAAATATAAGGATCTCTCATTACACCTTTTAGGCAAGATTGAAACACATTAGGATATCTCATCATAATCTTTGGTTAAAAGGTAAACTGCAACAGGTGTAAATTACACGTGTAATACAACAATGCACACATTAAAGTGATCACAAGTCCGAAGAGCAAGCACAAGCACATATCCTTCTCTCTATTTCACACTATTCCATGCCTTATAACCCACACACCTCCTTCTCTTACATTTTATCCCTTCTTACACTAGGTTTCTACAAAGGCAAGAGAAATGATGAATTTACCAGTAAACGATGAAGGAGTCGCCAGAAGGTGACTCGACCAGGTATTGAGTCTTGATAGTAGAGGCAAGCTGTTCTTGTCTACTCACGGGGATGTCAGAGTTAGGGAATCTCTGGTACAGAGTCACCTGAGGGAAGTCGTCGGAGCTAGTGTTGATGAGATCAATGGGACCCTCATACTCTTCCTTACTCTCCCTTGGGAGGAGATAGAACTTGCGGTCTCTCGCAGAATACATTATCACCTTGGAGGCAGGAAACGGGACCTTGATGCGTGTCCAAGCCGAGTCACCAGGCCGCCACAGGCTGAGGAATGGACTACTAGAGGACTTGGCTGCCAATATACAATCTTTCTGGTCTGGGGAGGCTGAGAGAGAGATACTGGAGATACGAGCTTTAGCATCATCCTCCAATGGAGGCAGAGTGATAACATTATGTGACGAAACAGAGGCACAAGGGTTGAACATATTAGTGAGATGCAATGTGGAGTCGAATATGTTTCTCGCAACAACCCATCCCCTCGAAGATCCCATCTTCATCGTACATTGGAGCTCCTTGGACAGATATTGGTCGGGGACTTTCACTGTTTCCTTCTTCCTCGGATCATACAGGTTAATGTCGACCACTGCTCCACCAAATGGTGTCCTCGCCATCCTGTAGTTGGTCTCACAGAAAAGCAGATACGGCGTCGCCGCCGTGGAGAAAGACCGCAATTCACTGAAACAGAGTCTCTGCTTCTTCACAAGTGAGGAGATCTTAGCGATTCGACCCAAAAGCTGAGACATTGTTAAAATTGAAAACCCTAGACGGCTAACCAAAACCCTAGAATCCAACCCTTGTTTGCTTCATATACTTCCTTACTTTCTCAAAACTTCCATTTTTTTCCTATTACCCTAAATTTCCATTTTTGCATTCTCGCTTTATTAATGGCACAAAACGGTTCCTCTGTTTCTTCAGTTAATTGCTAGTCAGACTTAGGGAGTTTGATTCGATTTCCGTTAAACGTAATCAATTAAAGAAATCATAACCAAATAAATCAAACCAAGACGAATTCGGTTTCCATTTCGGTTATATACCGGAACATCTCTTTCTACTGGCAAAGTCAAACCCTTAAAAGTCAAATCCAATGGGCCGAGGATTGCATCAGTCCCGGATAAAAAATAAAAAAAACCGAAGAACCGTCATTATTTGGCTGCAATAATAAATGAAAACGTCGTCGTTTATCCTCGTCGTTAATGGGCCCATTTAATGATGAGGGTCCAATTCGACGGCATAAATAAATTAACCCGCGTAGTAATGCTGACCCTCGTGGTTTACATATACATGTGATATATAACAAAGTTATATCATCACCATCAAACACATCATTAATCATACACACACAGGTCTATATATTCCTCATCTTCCCCTTTTTCCTTATTCTCCAAACCAGACCAAAAATATATATTCTCTCGGTTTTTTCCAGAGCGTATATTCAAATTCCTCCATATAAAGTATTAATCTGATTCTGTCTACTACTTCCATGGGTGAGGTTAGTTACTTCATCTTCTTCTTCTTCGATCTCTCTGTCCGATCTCTCTAACGAACGCGTGATTGAATTCAATTTCTCTTTACGATTTTGCAGAAAAAGGAAGAAACGGCGACGAAACCTCAAGGAGAGAAGAAACCTATCGATGGTGGTATCACCACCGTCGTTATGAAGCTTGAAATGCATTGTGAAGGCTGCGGCAAGAAAATCAAACGAATCTTCAAACATTTCAAAGGTATATAAATCAATTTGATTTCTCTCTGGATTTTGATTACTTTCGAATTTGAAACCCTAACCCGAATTTTATGATCTTTTAATTGTAATTTAGGTGTGGAAGATGTGAAGATTGATTACAAGAGTAACAAATTGACGGTGATCGGAAACGTAGATCCAGTGGAAGTTCGTGATAAAGTGGCCGAGAAAATTAAGAGACCAGTCGAACTCGTCTCTACAGTTGCGCCACCGAAGAAAGAGACACCTCCTTCAGGCGGTGAGAAGAAGCCTCCTGCGGCGGAGGAGAAACCTGCTGAGAAGAAACCAGCCGCCGATGAGAAATCCGGTGAGAAGAAAGAAGAGAAGAAGAGAGAGGAAGGAGAGAAGAAAGCTTCACCTCCACCACCACCTAAAGAGGTAATTAATTTATTAATTGTCTCTATCTGTTATTTATCTCTTCTAATTAAATATTTTATAAATAAAACTAGAAAAAATACAATTTTTAAATTCAGATAGCGAAACTATATAATAAAAATATATTTATGTTTGTGGTCTATAACGTGTGTGTGTCCACTTCGAAACTTTACGGTATTTACACTCGTTCAATTCCAAATATATTTGGAGGACTTTTTCTTTTTTCAAATAAAAATGATTCCACTAATTATAGTTAATATTTTAACTAAATTAATAGTCGTTGTTTCTAATGTAAATTTCTTTGATGTGATACAGAGTACTGTGGTTTTGAAGACGAAGTTACATTGTGAAGGTTGCGAACACAAAATCAAAAGAATAGTCAACAAAATTAAAGGTATGTTTATGATCATTAATCCTATTTGAAACGTTATATAGTACTTAAGTTTTAATAAACAAATTGATACGGTTGGTGATTGAGGAAGATAACGGAAGCAAAAGAAAATTTTATTATTCCTTAAATTAGGTTGGACTCAACTACCTATAGGTAGCTTATTTATTATTGTAGTACTAAAAAATCATATGTTTAGCTAAGAAGTGGTTAGCCTAATTTTTGAGCTTAATTATTCTATTAATTACATGTTAATTAATTAATTTATGAATTTTTATTTACAGGGGTTAATTCAGTTGCTATTGATAGTGCCAAGGATTTGGTTATAGTTAAGGGGATCATTGACGTGAAACAGCTCACTCCTTATCTCAATGAGAAGCTTAAACGCACGGTTGAAGTTGTTCCGGCTAAAAAAGACGACGGAGCACCCGCGGCAGCGGCTGCAGCTCCAGCTCCAGCTGGCGGTGAGAAGAAGGACAAAGGTGCTGGTGAAAAGAAAGAGAACAAAGATGTTGGAGAAAAGAAAGTCGACGGTGGTGGTGAGAAGAAGAAAGAAGTTGCCGTTGGCGGTGGAGGAGGAGACGGTGGTGCTATGGATGTGAAGAAATCGGAGTATAACGGTTACGGTTATCCTCCACAGCCGATGTATTACTACCCACAAGGACAAGTATACGGTCAACAACATTACATGATGCAAGGTCAATCATCTCAATCGTATGTACAAGAACCGTATACAAACCAAGGATACGTACAAGAATCGTATATGAACCAAGGTTACGGTCAAGGGTATGGACATGAAGCACCACCGCCACCATATATGAACCACCAAGGTTACGCAGATCCTTATGGTCACATGCGTGCGCCTGAGTTGTTTAGTGATGAGAATCCAAATGGGTGTTCTGTGATGTGAGTAAAACAAGTGGGGGAGAAAATGTAAATAACTAAAAATATAGGGTGAGAATGGTAGATATGACAAATTTTATACTACGAAAGCACGGAAACTTCCGAGTCCGGTAATCTAAACCGGCTGGATTGGCCGGTTAGAACCGGTTTTTGAGAGGCGTGGATTGGTTGGTTGGTTGGTATATTTCGATATAGGTATAATTTTGTATTGTAAACATCTTCTGTTTTATAACTTTTTGTGCTATGTAATTTCAGGTGATCATAATGAAAAAACATATTAGTTCTGATTAATTTATTTCTTGTTTCAAGAAAATCATCTTTGGTGTGTAATAAAAATGAACAGTCTAAAAAAAAAGAGAACAGTGGAAAAAAAAAGTTTCAAAAAATCATTATAATTAACTAGGAGCAACATTATTGGTAGGTTCTTAGTTTTGGCTCTTAGCATTAGTTTAGTATTCTCTCCGTTTTCGAATAGTTGTCGTTTTAACTATATGCACACAAATTAAGAAACTATTAATGTTGTTAGTTTTTCAATATAAAAATATCATTAATTATCTACCTAAACATAATTTAACCAATAGTAAATCAAGTTGCATAATAAAAATAAATATACAAAATTAAAAAGTAACAAATTTTGCATCTAAAACTGAAAACGACAACTAATTAAAAACAAAAAAATTTCTCTAAAACGACAACTATTCGAAAACGGAGGGAGTATTAAATTTGTAAATTTTTTTTTTCGCCACGTCAACGCCTCTTAACCCACCAAATGACTTTTAGCTAAGAGACATTTTTTAACAATCTTAAGATTTTTGCTTTATTTTTATTTGTTTTAATCTAAGATTTTTCTTAAGATCTTTTTAAAAGACTACCATTAATGATGGTCTACGGGATTATAAGTTTATAACTAATCCTACGCTTTAAAGACTCCTCGTAAAGCACTTTTAATATATGTGTATAAATAAATAACTTGAATCTTATCAACTCGTTTTTGGTTCTAAAATGTTAGATGTGTAAGGAATCATAAGGATGAAATTAATACATCCAATATCAGTACGTAACACAACCGACTAACATTATAACTCATATAGGACCGCAATAAAAATGAAACCCCACAACGGCAGAAGAATAATCCAATTCATACTGGTCATTGGTTCGAATTGGTGTAAGTTATGTTTATAACGCAACATTTAATATTTTGCATAAAATGACGTAACCATATATAGTATAATTTATTAATCAACCGACATTAGATCAAAAGTTAGGAAACAATTATTTATATACCCTCTCTGTTTTCAAGCCGTTGAAAATGTTCGGAAATGGAGTAATGTGAAAATGTATATGTTTCATTGTTGATCAAAAGTCTTAAGCAATTGAGCAAATGTTGTTTATTTATTTGGATTGTTTTTTTTTTTTGTGCTGCCTCTTTTATTTTAAACCGCTTGATTATGCCGTTAGTGTGCCTAGATATTTTTCCCAATATGAGTTTAACAAAAGTTAGAAACAAGTAAACAACGTCTTCTCGATCCATGCCAAAAGAAAATTTTATGACACAGCAATTGGTTTTTGTCATTCTTTAAAACGAATATATGGTTAGTCTTTCATATTTTAATAGCTATAAATAAGAAAAAGCCGAACATTTAGAATTTGTCTTTAGTTTATCTCTTGCATGTAAAATCATCTTTAAAAGTTTCCAAAAGTTTCTACTTCTGAGGGTCATAATAGCTTTTGGTTTTCCATAAAGGGTAACACTATAATGGTTAACACATCATAAAACACATACAACTTGCATAAAAAAGTTAATACTATAAGAAGACTAATGTGTGTATGTATATATGTGGGTTTGTATATGTATATGATTGTATTATTTGGAAACAATATTTGACTCATTGGTTTAATAAGGCCAAAAAGAAGAGTCGATGGAGACGTTATTTATGGATGTTAGGTATAAATGAAGTGATGTAGTTGAAATTTAATGATTTTTATTGATCAAATGGTTGGATGTATTAAGTTAGCTTTATTGTATCAGAACTAAAAAATTGTGCTAGAGTTAAAACTGTCTTCATCGGACATGATCATCAAAACTTGTGAGTGGTCAGAATTGCCAAGGGACAATTAACTATTAGCATTCTCCAATAGATACATGTACATATGGAGAGATCGATTTTAATAACTAATTCTTTCGATCATTCTCAATTGGTTTAACCAGTTGTGTATATTTTTACTGGAAAGCAAATCCATACGTGTTCCTAGGTAGGTGTAACTTATATATCTGGATTATGATAAATAACACATTAATTTCTTATGTTTATAATACACAATACTAGTGATAGAATCGCTAGTAACTGATAAAGAATTTTTTTTTTTTAACAAGTGAAATTAGTTTTTCCATATCAAAATTTATGATATTTGGGAAATATGAATTTACGGATCGTCAGTGCAAACATTTTCGTATGCATCAAATTGAATCGTCCATCGTAATTTTGTTGTATGTACTGCGGATAGATTAATATTTAGTAAATGATGATACAGTAACATAAAGAAAAGGGTAAAGAAAAGAAGAAGCTTTTGCTGCAATAGTTGAATACTTGAATGGTTAAAACAGACTTGCACCTATAATTTGCTAAACAATATCCTCCTGACTCCTTCGAGAGTAGTCTTGAATCTTCCAGCATTTGCATGGCCAGGAAACGATAATTATTTTTAATGATTATTAATGAACTACAAAACCAATGAAATGTTATTGTTTCCTACGTAGATAAAATTGTTGGTTCCTTTCACACTCATACAAAGTTAGTGGGGGCAGATTAAGCTAATCTTAACCCTTTCATCTACTGATTAATTCCTGAAATCTAATAATTATACGACTTACTTAAAGTTAGTCTGCTGAATCAAACACCAATTTTATTTTAAATATGAATTTTGCAACTGTCGTATGAAGTATACACTATTTAAATATGTAAATCGCATTAAATTAAAACTTAGAAGTCGATCTAGTTTCATTTTCTATCAACTAAAGATAAACAGTCACATACTTAATTTAAGACTTTAAGAGTGGGTAGTTATTTGGACGGACCGACGTATGATCACGTTTACGTGTGTGATTCTGATATATAATTTTGTTCTTATTATTTTTTTAAACGCAAATAATGATTTTAAGATAAGAAGGTTCATGCCGTTTCATACATCAGCAGACATTTTGTATTTTGTGCCTGCTTTATATCACTAAATTCTTAAAACTTGTTCGTGTAGCCAGTATACTCTTAATTTATTTTAAAATATTTATATTTTCCTACATCTTTAACAATAAACAAATGTTGTTCCTTTGTCGGTATATAGGAATTTTCCAACATTTAGTGTTTGATTTAATGAATAGAAAGGAAAAATGAAGTCATAAACATGTATACTCTTTTTTTTTTTGTACTTATAAACATGTATACTCAACTGCGTAATTTTTTATTTCTTTTATTTCTTTTCCATAACATATCCATTAAATAATAACGCATCAACGATATTAGCATAAATTAAAACCACGAACTACTACTATAATACATAAGATGCACCATATAATCCTCTATTATTTAATACATAATATCAAACGTACTAACACAATACATGATTTTATAATTTTATATAAATGAAAACTCGAATATTTCCATCCACAAGGTGTGTACAAGAATTCTATATGAACATAATTAAATTGTATATTTAAATTTCCTCCAAATCATTTGCTGATGCGAAAACCTAATCCAGCACTTATAAATGGATTATAAGACTATTATTGTAATATTAATAAAGAATATCCGTCAGCAACATTATAAAAATGTAGAATAAAGTTGCATCAGGATGACGAAGAGAGAAGTAAAGGTGAGACCATGAACTTTTTAACAATGCCCCGTGTTTCTGACTCAGCTTCGAATGTGACGTACACAATTACCGCTTTTTAGTTTTTACTTGCAATTACCACTAATTGTTTACTAATTTATGTTATAAACATATCCTAATTAGCCAAAAGAGGAGAGAAATCCTAATATCATTAATATGGCAAATTTTAGTAGATGTCGTTCGAAAACTTCTACACTGATAAGATACATGTGGTTATGAATCTTGACTTGTGAGATTTTTAGGATGATCATGAAATTGTATGTGCAATAACAAGCATGAATCATGATCATAAATGATGGGTGATGATGATGTATGATTAATGTGTAGGGTTATATGTTGACATGTTATAATTAGTAGGACCGGTCCACGTCAGGCCCACATGGCAATTTTTGTCCCGGTTTGGATTGCACGGCACGAGTCTCCCCCACAAGTACAGCTGGAATATAGAAAGGTCTTCTTCTTGTCTAGTTGAATTCCAAAATGAAAAATAAAAACTCGTAACATGTGAGACAAATATATATTCCTTTCCCATGTTTTCTCTGATTTGTTCTAAATGCTCTTTTATTTTTGGGGTTTTTAATATGAATTCAGATTATAAAAATCATATACGTTAAGTTTTTGTTTTTTTTTGTTATATTTGAATTATTTTTGATTATTTTCTATAAATTATTTGTGAAATTGAACTTCACAGCTTACCTACTATTTATTTTCTTTTAAAATTTGTTATATATTTTTTTATTTTCTTAATTTATAACATCAGTATATTTATTTGTTTGTAATTTTACTTTCCTAACTAGGTTGGATGAGCGTCTTCGTTGGAAAGCATGGATCCACCTAGGTTGTCCCGGAGCTGAGTAAGGCGTGAGTGTCGTCCATGGGCATCGATACCTTGCAGCTTTGAACGGAAATGGAGGTAAGCGCAAGATCATACTTTGTGCGGAAACAAAAAAATAACTTATACATTATTATTTTCAAAACTGGTTATTTTGACATGGTAATATCCTTTTCTTATAAAACTTGTATTCTATGAGTACATGGATTTCCTGCAGTTAAAAAAAAACTTTTCATAGATTAAAAAACCTTTTTCCAAACCCAATCTGATAATCTCGGATGTCAAATTCCTTAAAAGAAATAGGTAACAACTTGTAATTAAACAATGATAATATTATATGTAAATTCTGACTTGTCAAAATTGCTTAGTCGCGCAGCCACACGTGCAACCATGTTTCCACCTTGTTTCGTTTCGTTTTATACTTCTCAGAGTCGTTCCTCTTTTCTGGGGGAGGAGCTGAGAAGAGTCCTCTCTATGTACAAGGAAGCCACTAATTGTAGTCCAAGTCTCCATGAAACGTTTATTTGAATTTTGACTATTTCTCAAAATAAATTGGAAACTTATTTGACCTTTCTATTTGTTTTCAGTAAATTGTCAAACACTTTGAACTTGCACTTATTAAATGTTAGGTTTACTTGATTTTATATGACCAATAAGGCTGACTTGATTTTATATGATCAATAAAGGCTGACTTGATTTTATATGATCAATAAGATATTTCCATTTAAGCTTTTAGTTCCAATTTCTGTACATTACTTCTACTGTTTTACGTGTTGAAATTACATAAATTCCTTAAAAACTTTTATAAAAAAAAACGAGGATAAGCTAAAAAAAAAAGAAGAAGAAGAAAATGAGCTTATATAGGCCGCCATTCAAAATTGGTTTTTATTGGGCTTCATTGTGGGCCGAAAGAAGATTTGAGACAGTTTATTGAAATCTCCACAAAGTTGTACAAAGTTTGAAAATGGCCACCAAAGTTTAATATTGCCTTGAACAATCTTTACCAATAAAAAGTCTCTTTTGTTTTAGAACACAACTACAAAAACTATACCATGTTGATGATCTCAGATTCACCTTTACTATTTTTCTCTCATATATTGACTGTTGCCAACTAACTTTCTATTAGTTATTTTGTACAACAATCATTTTGAATAATGTATTTTTCTTGTTACCACTTTGTTCATATCTAGCAATCACACATCTATTTGATATTAATGCCAGTTGCAGTTCTAAAGAAGCAAAAACTGTATAAAACATGTTGGTTACTTGTTTTTCTTATTATTATCAATTGACGTTTTGTTGATCACTTTGGGGTGCCAAAGAAAAAGAAATGGATATTTGATAACATCTGGTGTACCATGTTTAAAATTTAAAATCTTGATCAGACCGAACCAGATGCAATCGAACCGGTTAGTTAAAGAAAACCGGAATCGTTAAGGAAATAACCCAAAGACTCTGTAACACGAGAACATTTACTTTTAACGGAGAATGGCCTGGATTGTCGGAATTCGAACAAGATTCCTGAGTTTCGGGAAGGTTCCACAAATCTCTTCTTCACTGTTGAGAATCTATTATCCTCGTAACCATCAGAATCCTTCTCTTCTTCCTCTTCCTTCGTTCTCTGCCGCTCATAGTCGTCGTCGCCCTCTGCTTTGGCTTCGCTCATCTCCGCCTGTGTCCTCCATGACCACTCAGGCTGAATCTGGGTCTTCCCAGCAATCCGATTCTTCCAAAACGGTATTTTCTGTTCGTTGAATTTGTAGCTAAAATTTAGAATTGTTTTCTGGTATTGAGAGTCAATTCTGTTCGAAATTAGGTTTTCATTGGTTTTATACTTAAAAGGGGTTTTTTTCATGTCAATGTCGAGTGATGATAGATTTGCTTTGTTTGAGTTCAGTGAACCTTATTCCATAGCCATAGATTTGCTTTTGTTTGATTATAGAATGGGTTGTTGTTTCTCATTGATTATGATCTAAAAACGTGTAACTGAGTCTTATACTATAAATGAAACTATGATGATGCTTGTTCAGATTCTAGACTCTTTTTGTATTTGGTTATGTATTGGCGATTTAAAGTTTCATAAGGTTGAGAGTTTGAGACCATCAAAAGGTTGAGTGAGATGCAAATTCTCTAACCGAAATCTATCTGCATTATTGTTTTGCATCTTATTATGCGTCATGGAACTTCTTCTGTTTTTGGTCTAGTTATCTTGATGCTGGTTCTATTCTTCTTTATCCCCATTTTTAACAACTCTTTGAGCGCAATGTTTCGCTGGATTATATCAGCCTTCTTGGTACCATAGTTGATAGTTGTCTGAGAATATGGACTGAAGATGTCCATGTTGGTGCAGGTGAGAGTGGTGATAAAGGGAAGAGTACAGGGAGTGTGCTACAGAAACTGGACTGTTGAGAACGCTGAGCAGCTTGGGGTTAAGGGATGGGTGAGGAACCGCAGGGACGGTTCAGTGGAAGCACTCTTTTCTGGACCACCTGAAGCTGTTGATGAGATGCATCAGAGGTGTCGCCGTGGTCCTCCTGCAGCCATGGTAACTGGCTTGGAGGCTTTCCCTTCCACTGAAGAACCTGGATCAAGTTTTGAATACAGATCAACCGTCTGACTGATTCTCTTTTAACGGAGGGACAGAGAGAGACAGATGGTTCTCTGAATGTTGCAATGATTATGGATGTCTGGACAAGTTGTAACAAGGCTTAGATTAAACACACATGCCATGTATATAATTATGTGTCTTTGATTCATTTTGGTCTACGTCGTTCTGCCAAATCTATTCAGTATTTATAACCACCGACACATTTTACACGTCCATACACTTCACTTTATCTCTGCGCAGTTATTTGGACCAACGGGGTTTCTACTTTCTCGTTAGCAACTTGATATTGCCATCACTGGAGCTTCAATGGATTCTTCTCCCAGGAAACAATATTGGGCATATCAGTGTTTGACAAATCAATAGAACAGAATACAAATTCGATAATATTTCTTACAGCAAGGGCAATGGCCATTAAGCTACTTGTTCACTCTTCTAGTATCTATATCCCCCCCCTACACTTTTGGGTACAAAATATTACTCCATCGTACTTGAAAACTATTTTGTGTGGACAACGCTTCTTACACATGAAGCAAAAAGGTCGAGACATATGATGATTGTTGGGTAGAGCAGACATCTTTTTATTGTTGAAGCTGATCCACGATGTACCAGGCTTGATGTATAAAGCCACCCCCAACATACATTCAATGAGTAGGGTGATACAGCAGTACTCATCACACTTATAAAATCGCTCCTTTGGATTTAAATTTCTCTCGCAAACTTCACACCAATATGTCATGGTACTTGTTTCTTCCCCATACGAAAGAGTGAGCATATGTTTGTCATGCTTATACCTCACCTTTTGAGGTAAAGTAGCACATCTAAAGCACAAAGCAAAATCACACTCTATGCAGTTGAATGTTTCACTTGTCACACTAAAATATGACTCTTTGCAAGCGGAACATTTTCTCCGCTCTCCTGGTTTGGACGTTAGGAATAAAGGATGCATATGACTTTCATGGACTAGTGGCTCAGACGTGTTTTAATGAACCTTCAACGTGTGACACGTAATTATCACTTGAATCCGATTCTGAATCCAAAACTGTAGACTTGACGTTAAAACCATACTGCGAAAACATTGATATGAGCTTCCTTAGCGGCCGCAGCTGAGAATCAAAATCCATAGAGTTGTAGACAGCAATGGTTTGAGTAATGAGTGACATTAGCTCCGACTTGTGCGAATCCAAATCCATTGAGCTGATCAGATCGATTATTCGAATAATGAGGGATATGATCTTGGAATCAATTCCTGAAGTAAAACTCCAAGAGTTGGTGTGAGACATTAGTTGAGTGATGCGTGATCTGATTAGAGGGATAAGTTGAGTAGCGTATGCTATGAAATCTGTTGCCACCTCTGGACACATATCCTCACCTCTTAATGTAGATATCATTTTAGAAATGATATATAAGATGAGCTCCGACTCCCAATCCATAGCATCTGTATAGCCGTAGATAACATCATCTTTCTCTTCTTCAGTGAGAGGCACTTGTTGGACCAGATGGCCTAACTGAGAAAGAAGTGATAAGAGCTCCGAATTCGGGTCCATTTCAAGGAGGATAGAGAATACTTGAGAAATGAGTGAGTTCAGCTCCGGCTCTGACTCCTTGGGATCAGAATCTATGGAGTTGATGATAGAGATCATTTTAGTCACCAGTGTTACCAACTGCGAATCTGGTCCTGATCCTGAAACAACAGAGTTGCCGACGGCGATTGTTTGCTTCATCAGTGATATGATCTTCGACTCCGGCTCCGGCTGCGAATCCAAATCCAGAGAGTTGACCAGAGAGATTTGTTGACAAGTAAGTGTTGTGAACTTGGACTGCAGCTCTGGTGTGTCATCCCCAGAGCATAAGATAGTTAACATTTGAGAGATAAGAGATATCATGAGCTCCGACTCCGAATCCATAGACCTGCCTGCTGAAATGGATTATTTGAATAGTGATGATGATTATTTTGAGTAATGAGTATAAGAAACTTAATGCTGCTCTCTCTCTCTGTATATATAGAACTCGTAGCTTGCGGCTCACGAGACAAAACCTCATACAGTCACTCTCGCGCCAGAAACTGTTAAGAAACCTAAGAAGCCTTTGATCGTTGCTCATTTAGATCTCTCTCTAAGGTTTTTCTTGAAAAAATGTACCCCGGTTTTTCCGGTGCCATGGGCCGTGGCGTTGAGCGTCACGACATTTGGAGCTGGACCTTCCAGAACAGTGCCAAAAGAACCTAAACCGGTTCTGTTGAGTATGCTTTTTCAATTGTATCAGAAAGTTGTAACCGGAATGAATAAAAAAAGCAAATTATGTTGTTTAAAGTGTTTGTATTTGACTATTTTCGTAGTAGCATATCCTGCGAGGACTTGTGTATTTGATGTTATGTTGATTTTCATTAATCTAAGATTCCAAGTAGAGACCCTGACACACAGAAACTTCTCAAGACTCGCTTCAAGAATCAAAAATTGATGCAAAGCAGAGTAGTTGCTCAAGAGTAGAAGATCAATGGAAACATCTCATAACATTAGATAGATCAATGTTTGACTAAGCAGTGTGATAAAAATCAAAACTTCATCTCAATCTCCGGTGGGAACAGTCTGCCACGGTGATTGAATATCATGAAATCTGAGTTATCTGGTAAAGACACAGCCCTGAAAAAGTTTTGAAAGAGACCAGTTAACAGAAGACCAACCCAAAACCAATTCAAGAACTATACTGCATAAGAAGCTATGTGAGAGGCTGTGAGCTGTGACATAGATGAAACAATCCTGTTTCACAAAAGGGTGTCTAAAAAGCCAATGAAACAAATCTAAACTGATTGAAAGAGTTAGGGGCAGTTCTTGTAACCCATAGCCGTAATTGGACCAAATCCAAACTAAAAATTTTCTCCATAACCACCAACCTTTGAATGTCCTGCATTTTAGACAACCTTAGCTACACATAGTACTATTAAAGAAACATCAATGTTGGAACCCAGACCATCTCTAGACGACAGTTTCTTGTCCATGAACATTAGTCTTTGGACATTCTCAATCAATGGGAAAAATAAAAACTATCAAATTTCCATGTTTCAGATTGATAAACACTGATGCACAACAGAGAGTTAAAGAGACATCAAAACTAGACCTCGAAACATCTCAAGAACACAAGCTCTTTAAAATGAATTCATGAACAAACACATCCGTAAACCTTCTCACTCAAAAGCAAACATATTCACGAGAAACGCCCATGATTAAACTGAATAATTGAACCAAATCTAGCCAGAGGAAGTCTCTATAAGACCCGTAACTCTATTCCAAGCTAAACATACGAACAGAGAGAAAAATTCATCCTTTAACTGAGGCATCAATGTTGGACTCTTTAACGAATCCATGACCACAAATCTATGAACACCCTAAGTCAATAGCAAAAACACTCACTAGATAACATGGTTTAAGATTGATTAACACTGACACACAACAGAGAGTTCAAGAGAAAGATGATCACAGACCTGTTTTCATCAGAATCCGGATGGATCGAGAGAAATTTCCCAGGGAAAGTCAAAGCAGCCCACATACACAGAGCTAGCCCGATGATCAACTCCAGAATAACCTTAAGAAATCCAATCATGAGACATGTCAAATCATAATCACTGCTGATAAAATTCCAAGAAAATTGGGGAAAAAGAGAAACCTTTATCATATACTCACATTAATCGGTGGTCGAGAGAACTCTTCCTCCATGATCTTCAACAATCCTCTATCTGATACAAAGAAGAGAAACCCACATGAAGATCCTATCTCAAAATTAAAGTAGATCTGACTCAATTGGAACTGAAATTGGATTGGGAAGAGTTGACATACATTGGATTGTTGAATAAGCGGCATGGGAGAGAATCAGAACGCCGAAAACTCCAACTACGAACCCTAAATTCATCTTTAGAAGTTCTCCTTTTTTTTTCTTCTCCAAGTTGATTCCCGATCTGGATTTTCTCGTCCAGTACTCTCCGCCGAGAATCGAACTAGAATAGAAGACGATCAGTGGAATTTAAAAACGGCAGGTAGTTATAATATCGTAAATCTCAAAGTAAAAACGGCGCAACGTCTAAATAGAAACGAAGAGACTAACAAACGGCGCGTAGTTCTAGATTGAGGATATCCTATAGATAGTGATAACAAAAGATTTATCTTTGCCCCAAAAAAAAAAAAAACTAGATGAAAATTTAATTAATTTGATAACTTTTCTAACAACAAAAAGGGTTTATCTTTTTGGAAATTAAATATTTTTCTCTAAGAAAGTTCAATTCAAATGAGGTTTTAAATATGAAAATTTATTTAGAATTTCATATTGATTAAAATTTATTTAGAATTTCATATTGAATTAAGATGCAAACAATAATTTCTGCACCTAACTTAATATTGGTATAAAAAATGGCATTCTATTATAGACCAAAGAAATGAAATTGTAAGATATAAAAATTTCTATTTAGAAAAAAGTAAAAAAAAAAAAAAAATGTAGCTTGCTTGATACCGCTAACTAATAAGAAATTTCTATTCCTTTCTTGTGTTTATCACCTAGAACCAAAAAGGAAAACTGTTATCCTCACCTCTCATGTTACTTTTATTTCCAAATTTCCCCCATAACTTTTTAATCTACATTTAGGTACTCTCACCACACTATAAAATTAAGTTAAAAATTAGTCAAAGTGAGATCGATTTTTTTTTTTCCTTCTAAATATACTTATTATTTTTTGTTTTAATGCTTGATAAATCATAATAATATATATTAATTGATATGATTTAAAGGGAACATGGGGTATATATTACAATACAAAAGTTTGGGAAGGTTTTGAGATAAATTTAAAAGGTTAGGGGTCGTATAGCGATAAGTAAAAGAAAAAGAAAAGGAAATTAAATTCCGCTTCTTTTTCCAACAAGAAGGAAATCAAAGAGCTATAAATCCCGAAACCAGCTCTCTTGAGATCCCATTATCATCATCATCATCATCATCATCATCATCATCATCAAATCGATCTCTCTAGAAACAAAATTCGCAACTTTCTTAAGAAAACTCTCTTTGTTCAATCTCAGCTATCACTATGTCAAACCAACCTGAATCTTCCGACTCGTAAGTACACCCAGATCTTCGATTTTCGTTTTCCGATCATAAAGTTTCGATTTTTTTACTTGGGTTTTTCGATTTTGGGATTAGGGTTTTTAGTTTGATCCTAACTTTAAGCTGGTTTTTGTTTCAGGAAACCTAAGAAGGATTTCAGTACTGCGATTCTCGAGAGGAAGAAGTCTCCAAACCGACTTGTTGTCGATGAAGCCATTAACGATGACAACTCTGTTGTCTCTCTCCATCCTGCTACCATGGAAAAGCTCCAGCTTTTTCGAGGCGATACAATCCTCATCAAGGTTAGGTTTTTGTTCGAAAATAGGGTTTTCTTTCCTTGGCTAATGGATTCTTATGTGATTCGTCTTGAATTGTGATAAATTGTCACTTTCATGTTTTTACTTTGTATGATCTTGGTAAACACATTCAGTTAGTGGTACAACTTTTTTGTCTGAAGAAGTGGTTTTTATCTCTGTGATTTCTAACTTGATTGGGGTTTTGGATTTGCAGGGTAAGAAGAGAAAGGACACTGTGTGCATTGCCCTTGCTGATGAAACATGTGAGGAACCCAGGATCAGAATGAATAAGGTTGTAAGGTCTAACTTGAGGGTTAGACTGGGAGATGTTATTTCTGTTCACCAGTGCCCAGATGTCAAGTATGGAAAGCGTGTGCACATCTTGCCAGTTGATGATACAGTTGAAGGCGTTACTGGAAACCTTTTTGATGCTTACCTTAAACGTAAGTTTGCTTTAATCTTTGATTCTCTTTCATATCATAGTCGAGCTTGTCTTTTGGAGTTCTGTGTTTGCTGTAAGATATTTTTTATAAGTTTGATTGTTTTCTGAACTTAAATTGATTTTTTTCAACAGCTTACTTCCTGGAGGCGTACCGCCCAGTGAGGAAGGGAGATCTTTTCCTAGTGAGAGGAGGAATGAGGAGTGTGGAGTTCAAAGTGATCGAGACTGATCCTGCTGAGTACTGTGTGGTGGCTCCAGATACAGAGATTTTCTGTGAGGGTGAACCAGTCAAGAGGGAAGACGAAGAAAGGCTTGATGATGTCGGTTATGACGATGTTGGTGGTGTCAGGAAACAGATGGCTCAGATTAGGGAATTGGTTGAACTTCCCTTGAGGCATCCACAACTCTTTAAATCAATTGGTGTGAAGCCACCAAAGGGAATTCTGCTTTATGGACCTCCTGGATCCGGGAAGACTCTTATTGCTCGTGCTGTGGCTAATGAAACCGGGGCATTTTTCTTCTGTATCAATGGACCGGAAATCATGTCGAAACTGGCTGGTGAGAGTGAGAGCAACCTCAGGAAAGCATTTGAGGAGGCTGAGAAGAATGCCCCTTCTATCATATTCATTGATGAGATTGACTCTATTGCACCAAAAAGAGAGAAGACGAATGGTGAGGTTGAGAGGAGGATTGTCTCTCAGCTCCTTACGCTTATGGATGGACTAAAATCACGTGCCCATGTTATTGTTATGGGAGCAACAAATCGCCCCAACAGTATTGATCCGGCTTTGAGAAGGTTTGGAAGATTCGACAGGGAAATTGATATCGGTGTTCCTGATGAAATTGGACGTCTTGAAGTTCTTAGGATCCACACGAAGAACATGAAGCTAGCTGAAGATGTGGATCTAGAAAGAATCTCCAAGGACACGCATGGATATGTTGGAGCTGATCTTGCAGCTCTATGCACTGAAGCTGCCCTTCAATGTATCAGAGAGAAGATGGATGTGATTGACTTGGAAGATGACTCAATTGACGCCGAAATCCTCAATTCCATGGCGGTGTCTAATGAACACTTCCACACCGCTCTTGGAAACAGCAACCCATCCGCACTTCGTGAAACTGTTGTGGAGGTTCCAAATGTCTCCTGGGAGGATATTGGAGGTCTTGAGAATGTTAAGAGAGAGCTTCAGGAGACTGTTCAATACCCTGTTGAGCATCCAGAGAAATTCGAAAAGTTTGGTATGTCTCCATCAAAGGGAGTTCTTTTCTACGGTCCTCCTGGATGTGGGAAAACCCTTTTAGCCAAAGCTATAGCAAACGAGTGCCAAGCAAACTTCATCAGTGTCAAGGGACCCGAGCTTCTCACAATGTGGTTTGGAGAAAGTGAAGCCAACGTCCGTGAAATCTTTGACAAGGCTCGTCAATCTGCTCCTTGTGTTCTGTTTTTCGATGAGCTTGACTCCATTGCTACTCAGAGAGGAAACAGCGTGGGTGATGCCGGCGGTGCAGCTGATAGAGTGTTGAATCAGCTTCTGACAGAAATGGATGGAATGAATGCAAAGAAGACTGTATTCATTATTGGAGCAACTAACAGACCAGATATCATAGATCCAGCTCTTCTTCGACCTGGAAGACTCGACCAGCTTATCTACATTCCTCTACCTGATGAAGATTCCCGTCTCAATATCTTCAAGGCCTGCTTGAGAAAATCTCCTGTCGCTAAAGATGTAGATGTGACTGCACTCGCTAAGTACACTCAGGGATTCAGTGGTGCTGATATCACTGAGATCTGCCAGAGAGCTTGCAAGTACGCCATCAGAGAAAACATCGAAAAGGTCAGAGATATGTTTACCTTCTGAAACATGTTGTGATTAAGTAACCTTAAGTGCCAATTCGTTTTAATTGTTCTAATCTTGACCCTTTTTGTGTTTTTGTTCCTCAGGATATTGAGAAAGAGCGTAGAAGGAGCGAGAATCCAGAGGCGATGGAGGAAGATATGGTGGATGATGAAGTTTCAGAGATTCGAGCTGCTCATTTCGAAGAGTCGATGAAATATGCAAGGAGAAGTGTAAGTGATGCTGATATTCGCAAGTACCAAGCTTTTGCTCAGACACTGCAGCAATCTAGAGGGTTTGGATCTGAGTTCAGGTTTGACTCAACCGCTTCTGCGGGACGCACCATTGGTGGTGCAGCCGCTGATCCCTTTGCCACTTCTGCAGCTGCAGCTGATGACGACGATCTCTACAGTTAGATTATGATTTCTCTCGTTTTCTTTTCTCTTTAACTTAAAGTTATGATCTTTTGGATGATGTCAAGAGTGATACAGTTATAACTCCTCCGGGTTTGTCAGGTTAAAACTCATACTCTCTTGAGCAACTTATTTTGATGTTTATTGCTTTCTTAATTAAGGTTATTGTCCTTAGAAGGAATAATAATATACGAGAAAAATTTAATCGTCAAATTTGGAATGTGAATTAGCTGAATAAGGAAATGATCAAAATGTTGTTTATTTTTTATTTCATTAGTTAATTCTGTTTTTTGGCAGAAAAATTTTCTTTCTTTCAAAGAAGAAAATAATATTATTGTAAGACTTTGAAGCTGTGAGCTCTGTTCATCATCCTCTCCCTCTACGAAGGGACTATTTCAAAGAACATTTCTCTCTCACAAGTCAATAAATATTAATATAACCCAGTGATGATGATCCATGGCCTGTCTAGTTTCCGAAACGCCACCATTTTCTCTTCCTCTGTAGCTCTGTTTCAGATGTGTCTAAACACCAAAAGTATGAAGAAGAAGAAGAGAATTAAGATGAAAGAGGAAAGAAGCAAAACTTAGTCTGTAAAATAAAAGGTTTCTAGAAGTTACCTCTGTTTAAGTAGATGGCGTTGTAATGAACCTCTGCCCAGAAGCTCAAGAAGATTACTGCAGACAACAACAACAAAATAACAGATCACTGTAATAAACCATCAAGAGAGAGGTATAGTAGACAAACAAATTTAAAAGTGAAAAGAAACTCTTTACCTCCTTTGAATTCTTGGGAGGTAGGAAGAATTTCAATGTAACATGTATCCTTGAACGATGTTAGGACTACTATTTTCACCCGATACTGCGATGTTTAAAAGTTTCACCAAACTGATTAATAACTATGAACTGAGGAAAGTAAAAGGAAGATCAGCTCATCTCTTTTTACAAGTTTAAGAATTTATACCGCATCTGCAGCTGCCTGTAATGTCACATGATCGCCCCACTCACCACTCCTGTTTCAAATTTTAACATTAAGCTTTAACAAGAGAATTGGCAGCAAATGCGGTTACGGAGTTCTTTATGAGGAGAGATTTTACCGAGACATCTTTTTTAGATACTCAGAGAAGTCCATAGGAACGTATCCTTGATAAGAATCTGGACGAGATTTGAGCTAAACCAGGAGATGAAAATTGCAAAAACAAAAATGAGTTCATGCAACTTGTGGAAGCTTGTAAAAATTCTCAAGAGCAAATAGATCATCAAACCTGTTTTACAATTTGTCGTCTAACATGTTTATGGCGATCTGCGGTTTTGTACAGTTGATCAGCTAAAGCACGGAACTGAAAAGAAAAAGTTGGGAGGGAGCATTCAAGATTCAAAATGATGAGTAAGAATCTAACTAATTCTTCCAGAACGATCTACTTATGAAGAAGTTTACCTGGCAATTACCATCTCCTGGAACCTTAACCTCGGTGAAGTCAAACATCTCTAACCTGAAACAATGGGAAGATAATAGAATCAAGAATGGTTTATATATGATAGAAAACATAAAATGAGCAAAAATACATACCTATTCCGAAGTCTTTCATGATCTGAAACTGCTTCTTCTTCCGGAGGTATTTCTCCATTTATTTTCGGTATATACTGCATATATATTATCATTGATTGTCAAATTATAAGAACATATTTACATCAATTTGAACATAATAGATTCTCTTGAGTATTTACCGGAATGGGAACCATTTGATTCAATCTCCTTCCAAATTCACCATCAGCATCACATTGATCTGATTCCCACGAGTACACATACTCATCTGTATCACTCGGGCTTGAACACGAAAACACATTAACCGAATCATCGCTCCTCCCATCTTGATCATTATCATTTCCTATCCATTCTACAACACCCAAAAACACATCTCTGTAATCTAATCCCCAAAACACAAACACACACACAAAAAACATAAACCAGTGAAGAGCTAGTTCAACAATAACCTGAAGAATAATCCACAGCAGACTGATCATTCCAAGCATATCCATTGTTGTTATTACTATAGTTATTAGTATAACCTTCTTGTTGATGTTGTTGTTGATTCTGATGCGAAAAATCGTTACTTTCTGCGATTTCAAGCTGCAAAAAATCGTCTTGGAGAGTTCTAGCAATGATCTCATCGTTATCTACATCGCTACTACGATGATCTTCATACTCTCTGTAATACTCACCACTCTGGTGATGATGATGAGCTACTTCATCATCCTCATGAATCATCTCAATACCATAAGGAGGATACGTGTATGGATGTGGACCAAGAAACCATTCCACAATACTTGTGTTCTCTTCATGTGACACCATCTTCAAAAACACCTGCCAAGAAAAAACGTTATCAAGAAATCAAAAAGCTTATCCATAACAAATCAAATCAAATACTCCAAAATGACTTAATTAACACTCCAAAAAAAATCAATTTATTTTAGTTGCGTAAATCTTGGGAGACCTCTCTGGGCATTTGACGGGAAAATTAAACAACAGAGACTTTTCAACAAAGACGAAAATGTGACTTCTAAAGAATTAACAAAAATGTTGTTGCTACTCCAAAATTTCTCCAATCATTTTTTCCTAAATTAGACACAGTAACTAAAGTCATTATCACAATCAGAACTAAAAAACAAAGAGACCAACTTGGAGATTTAGTAATGAACTCAAAGAAGGAGTTTTTTTTTTGGCTATGAATCGAGAATAAAATCGACCTAGATCTGAGAAAATAAATGGTTTAAAGGAAGAAGAAGAAGTTAGATCAAAAGTTGAAGAAACTGACCTTTCACTTACTAAATCTCTGCAACTTGAAGACGGAATTGAATTTTTACTAAAAATAGACAACTTTTAGAATTTTGGGATGAAAGATTGAGAATTTAGGTTGGAAATAAACATAATTCAAATGGTTTTTTTTTTTTTTTTCTTTTCTCGTAACTTTTCTTCTTCTAAAAAGACTCAATTTTTTTGGCTGATGATGAAGAAGATGAAGAAAAAGGATCGAGAATGATTCGAATAAAAATAAAGTTCTTCCCTTTTTCGATTCGAGAAAGAAACCCAGAAAAAAAAGAATAAAAATGAAAAAGAAAAATGAGAAAACGCGCAAAATGCCACTCAATATTTATATGAAAATCTGGGCTTTTGCTCTTTTGTCACGAGATTTTCTAGCCGTTGGATCATTAATATGAACGGTCACGACTTCATCGCTTATATTTATTCATTCTTTAATGTTGTTACAACATTTTCCAAAGAGGTGTCTACTAAGGAAAATGATAATCAACTTGATTGAAAAAAAAATCCTTATAATAATTAATTATGGGGTGTAGAATCTAGTTATGATTCTAATTTATTTTTCTTATCATAAATAGAATCGAAGTGGAATCTATATCGATCAAGTTTATTTGAGGTTATTTCAACTTATATTTCTTGTCATAAATACTGTAAAAGATGGATTTAAATATTCGAAATGAACAAAAAATTGGGGGATATAAATTTGTTATTTCAACTTATTTTTATTGATATAATCATAAATGAATCATGATTTCTTTTGCATTTGTTAATATATTCGGGTCTGTACCAAATCCCAATAAAATAAATTTATAGCTAATGAGCATTTAAGGAAGGATTAACATGCAAATGTAATTAGTTAGGAGTAGTAAAAAAAATCTAACTAGTTAGGCTTAAATGTTGAAAATTTTCTTAAAGAGGCAAATGGGTCCGTCCAATAATACACATGGTTGCATAGTTTGAAGCCTTGTTTGAAAAATCGCTAGGCGCTAGTCGGGCGCTCGGCATGGGCCTAGCGATTAATCAGAAAATCGGATTAAAATCGGGGATTAACCGGGGATTAGTTTTAGGGTTATTTTAATATTTTTAAAATATATTAATCCAATATTGTAAAAATTTATGATTTTTATTACAAATTTATGATTTTTATTAAAATTTGAATACAAGTTATTGTAAAACATCACAAACTCCCTATTCAAATGATTGAATAATAAAAATGAAAGGTTTTTTTATACTTGCAATCTAAAAAATAATCGGGGTATATAAGATTAGGTGGAAAATAATCGGATTAGGCGGGAAGTAATCGGATTAGGCGGAGAATAATCGGGTTACTGATTTTTTAGGGGATTAGTCATTAATCGAGGCGGATAGGGTGGGCCTAGCGATTAAGCGGGGAGTAATCGGGGCTAGGCGGGGATTTTTAGAACAGGGGTTTGAAGTATTCCCAATCATATCCGGCGCGAATAAATATTTTTTTACTTTATTTTGTCAGTGTAAGAATTCCACGTGGCACAAACTCAATTTTATTGAATTCCAAAACTAATCGATTCAATTCTTTCAGGCAGCCCCCTTTGTTTGATTAATTAAATAAAACTCACGCAAAGACTCATCGACAAATTTGTGTATAGTACTACTATTTTAATATTCTTGGGAACACATGAAAACAAATTTGTTTTTATTAAAGTTTCTTAGGTTATAATAAATGAACTAGGTTCTATGTTCTGGCGGTGAATGAATGAATCATATGGATGCTTTGCGAATGCTTCAATATAATTTACAGAAAATAATTAAATATATAAAGTATAAACCTAGATTGACAAATTCATGCAGTATGAGATCTAATGAGTAATAGTTACACTATAGAATAATATAAATGGGTTAGTCGAAATAAAATAAATCAAATTGGTTGCAAAATAAAACAGATTAGAAAAGTAGTAGTCAATTTATGTTGAATCAGCCTATGATAATACGGTATATTTTAATTTTTATGGCATGGGTCATGAATGATTTGAGAAACCCAAAAGCCAGTTTTTGTGTAATTCATTATTTTTGTTAGGTAGCAAAATTTAATTAAACGCATACGTAATTATGGTGTGTTTTGATCAACGTTAGTAGTTGTGAAGATTATGCTGATGTAGTCATTAACAAATAGCAACTCTCTTTTGTAAAAAAAGAATTTCAATTATCCTATGTGCATATTATATGTTACTTGTCAATTAATCGAATATTATAACTAAAATAGTCCATTTCAAAGGGTCAATCCATTATACTATAGAGTTACAATATGAATAAAATGTTACTATTGTGGTAGTTCATTGAGCAAATCTACCAAACAACATGTATGCATTGTTTTCTAACAATCATAGTTGAGAACTAAATATATTAGCGCGTGGTTTACTACAAATTCTATGTTCAAACTAATCATGCGCATGCCATATAAATTTATAAATATATAAATCTAGTTAATACTACTTGATAAAATAAGTAATACGTGATTAATGTGACTGTGCAAGAGTATCTAGTGGTTCGTATTATCCAAGAGATGTAACAAAATGACACATGCTTTCCAAGGCAGCAAGGTGTTTTTTTTTTTTACAAAGTTCGATTACGTAATAATAATAATATATTATGTTTGACATAAAATGCTTACAATATATACTATGTTTTGACATGTTATAACTAGATTTTATGTGAATTTTTTCTTAACTTACTACTAGTTGACATTGATATGATATCATTTAACTCTCAATTGAGTGTTTTTTTTTCCTCTGTTCGTTTACACTAAAGTAATCAGTGAATTTAGGCTTCTTCTTCTCATTCTTCTGTTTTTTTCACACCAATTAAGCTATTTATAATTTTATTTGCCTACTATTTGCTTTTCACGTTACTTTTTTATGAAATTCTTCTTTTTGATCTTGAGATGCTATGATAATTTTACTTTTACGTAGTTCTAAATTTAATGGCTTCCCCTGTTTTCAGCCAAAATCAATGCTTCAAAAGTCAAATTGTTTGCCATTGTTAAATGCAATCTAATCAAAATTATTCCACTTATTGTGTGTTATTTTTTATTTTATTTTTTTCGCTCTTTATTGTGTGTTAAAAACTAACTTATTGTGTGTTAAAAAATAAAAAGAAAAACAATTGATGCCTTTTTTTCTTCTATTATTTTCATTTAAATTTAATTTAAACAAAATCTTCAACGAATCTTATAATGGGCTTATCATAAGATTATTAATATTGCGACCGGCCCAAATAGCCCATTAATAGTATTGTTTGGTTCCAACGTGTTTGATCACTATGAAGTGAGTGAAGTACTGCAAAAAAACTTCGAAAGCACTTGAATATATATGTCAAATAGATCGTTTAATTAGGAATATGGAACATCTCACCAAAAATAAAAAATGGAATGAAAGAAGAAAACTCACAAGTTTGTTAATTTACAGTATTTAAACAAAGGCTTGAAATTCACTAATTTGTTTCTGACGTAGCCCGAATCAACAAGCTCTCACATTCTTTGGGTTCCACAACTTTTCTAACCAACCTCCTTCGCCACCATCAAGAACCTTCTTATTCTTCCCTTCCTCGACTCTAGAAGCTTCTTGACTCTTTAGTGGAACCAGCTGTGGTTTCTTGCCACCATTCCCAGGCGATGAAGCTTCCACAATCTTTGTCACCATCTCTAACACCTCACTCATCTTTGGACGCGCCTTTGCGTTCCTAGTAAGGCAGAGGTTGGCCACAACCGCGAGTTTCTGCACTGGCTTGATCATGTACTTCCCCTCGAGCCTCGGGTCTACTATGAGACGGAACCTCCTTGTGTCGGATAAGTAAGGTCTCACCCATTCTAGAAGCTTCTGCTCTCCTTTAGGCTTGTTTCGGTCTAGTGGTCTCCTTCCTGTAATGAGCTCATAGATGAAAACTCCGTAACCCCACACATCGCTTTTCGATGTGAGACGACCTGTTTGGATGTATTCTGGAGCTGCGTAACCCATTGTTCCTACTACCTGTTAAACCCCCAAAATTAGAACTTTCTTGATCTTGCAATGATTTTCTATAACCAGTCAAGTGAAAATGTACAAAACTTACATCAGTAGAAACATGGCTTGATCCTGGTGAAGGACCTAAGCGAGCCAGACCGAAATCTGAAAGCTTCGCTTTCCAATTCTCGTCTAGTAGAATGTTGGATGACTTGAAATCACGGAATATTATCTACAAAAGGAAACATGTTTATATTTAACTGATCAGAGAAACAGATGAAGTGAAAAAACAGAGGATTTCATGTTCAGTTACCTGAAAGTCCATTTCTTCATGAAGGTATGTTAAACCCCGAGCTGCGTCTTGGGCTATTCTCAATCTGAGGTCCCAAGTAAGTACTGTCGGTGACCGCGGGGATAAATGGAACTCGACGCTTTGGTTTGGCATATATTCATAAACCAAAAGCCTTTGGATTCCACGTTCATCGTCTTCTGCACAATGTCCCAACAATTTCACCAAGTTTGAATGCTCGACTACACCGAGAAAGTTTACTTCAGTCACCCATTCTTTATGACCCTGCAAAAACCAAAACATGATATCTTAAGTTATAGAAAAGAACACTAACATATCTTGAGAACGAAGATGAAGAAACCATACCTGCAACCCTCTTTTGCCTAGCTGTTTAACCGCGACTTCGATTTTCTTGGACGGGTCTTCTAAGTTCTTGATCGTTCCCCAGTAGACACAACCAAAACCGCCTTCCCCAATCATACCAGACCTGCTGAAGTTCCTTGTGGCAGATTTAAGATCACCAATAGTGAACTCTCTAAGGTTGTTTTCTCTAGCTGACATGCTAGTGTTGGAGTTCCTACCAGTGGATGATACTGTGCTCGTTCCAGAAACATCCCGGGGACTGAAATCTGAACTGCTTTTGTTTACATCACTGAAGTTAGATGTAGGTGAAACCGGTTTAGGGCTTCTCTGTTCATCTTTCTTGTCTCCAAGAAGGAATAAGAAGCATTTCATCTTCTTAAAGAGATTAAAACACCGAGGTTCCTCCACTGATACACACAAACGAATTAGAGTGAGCAAGTTTGGTTCAGTGGAACATTTTCAAAACAATCATCACAACGATTGAAACTCTAAGCCACTTGACTACAGTAGAAGACTCAGAATCAAATGCACTATTCATTTGTTCAATTCATTCTAAAAATTTTGATCTTTAAATCCAAACTAATCCAAAACAAAGGATCAAATTATGTAACATCAAGGAATCTGATAAATTGTCGAATCAAATTAGAGATTCAAGAAAACCCCAAATTCTGTGACGAAACCCTAAATTTTGCAAGTTAGGGAAAGAATGTTTCTTGGCCTAACTTACAAGATTTTATAATAAAGATTAAACCTTTCCTTTGTTCCCTAAACAAGAACTTCAAGAAGTATAAAATTCGTGATAGATAGGTAAAGTTACTTGGAGGAAATTACAAACTCACCTTTGAGATCTTTGTGTACAGACAACAACAACAACACCCAAAAAAATCAAAACTTTGTGAGAAGTCGAACAGAGTTAAAAATCACCAAGCGAAAGAGTTTCTGATTAAAAAAAAAGTATTGTTGACTTGAAAAGGAAGATACAAATGTTGGAGCTATTTTTGAGGTCTGCTGAAAAACGAACTTGGGAGTAAAAGATGGAAGGAGGAAGAAAAGATGACCAAGACTCATAAGATGAGGAAGGAAAAGGAAGTCAAAGGTTTCTTGAGACTAAATTAAATATATTTATATGTATAGTGCGATAAAATAATCCAAAAAAAGACGAAGACAATTTGGTCAATGAATAATAATTGAAAGCAAAGATTGGCAAACAAAAAATGGTTTCCAACTTGGAAACTCGAACGCTAACAAGTTAATAATGCTTGAAAGAGTACATGTACCGATGTACGTCTTCTTCTTCTTTCTTCTGTTAACACTCACAATATAGTCCGGCTTGGGTATAACATGTATCCAGATTAAGTGAATGGGCATGTAAATGATCATCTTGTTTCACACTGGGAAGATATGCACATTCTTCATGGAGAGCATAATCACATTTCATGCATGCATGTATAATCTTTACCATCATATAGAGGGAGTATACACGCTTGACAATATTTTTCTTCACCGTACCATATTTTTACATCTTCCTCAAGTCGCATGGGATGTTCTCGATGACTAAAATGTAGTATAAACCCATCACGTATGGCGGCTTAATATTTTCGTCGTCTTCTTCTGGTTCTCCTTCGAGCTCCTTTCAGTCCCAAATCATTTCTCCTTTGCGACTTATGCGCCCTGTTGCACATATAATATGCACAACAGAAATGCAGCCCCTTTTCATGCAAGTATATATATGCCCCATAATTTTCGTCAATCTTTGTGCGACAAACACCGCAACTTCTTTTTCGAGGTGAAAGAGAAGTAAAAGAAAGACGGTGTTTATGACTACAAGTATATGCACCTTTTATGAACAACGAAACCACAAGGAAGGCATACGAAGATGATATCCGTATTAGTTATATGTTTCTTATCGGCTGATCTAGTGATTTTGTATTTTTTATATGGGAGTTCGTATCCACGCTATGAGATTTGGTGACATGACTAATTGACTAATCAACTCCGGTCTAACTTATTATACTCAAAACAAGAAAGTACCGATCAAATTGCAGTATCATAGTCTTTAGATATAAAGATACTTGTCACTCAAGATTTTTACTTGACTTCTTGATCATGTAATCTGACTTCTAATTGAAAAAAAAAAGAAGAAGTAGAAGCGCACAATGTATATATCCAGCATAATTAAATATGTATAACGTCTTTGTCCGTAAAACATTTCGGCTATGATTGGTAACCAATTTTAAAGCTGTACAGCTTTGTACAGCTTTGACAGTTACCAATCACAAAAGCTTTATGAAAAGCAGTACACTATTAAAAAAAAAAAAAAAAAAAAAAAACTGTTTTATTGGACAAAAACAAAAATAAATTAAAACAGTTACGGTTAAATACAGTTATGGTTAAATACGGTTACGATTAAATACGGTTATAACGGTTACGGTTAAATACGGTTATAACCGTTACGGTTAAATACGGTTACGGTTACGGTTACAACGGTTACGGATAATTACGGTTATAGTTATTTGATGACTACAATATGGTTAATATCGGAGGCGAAATCTTACGAGCTACCTAACTTATTATAATACTTTTCATAAAATCAAAAAGTATGTTACAAACCAAATTTTCTTCATTTCGAGCAAAATAACAGTATAACATATTTGTTTGAGAAAAAGACCATTTTTTATAACGTAGATTTTTTCATATGCGCTATCATTTACTTTTTTGAAAATCTTAATCTGAATATTCGATAATTTTTTTTGAATTATATGGAGTTACAATTATATTATTAAAGTTTTAACTATGCGGTTAACCATATGGTTAAATAACAGTTTTCATATGTTTACCCTTAATTAACGGTTACGGTTAATATATTTTTTAACTGTAACTAATTATTTTTTACGGTTACGGTTTTTAACCGTTTTATACCGTTACGGTTGAGAAACGGTCCGGTTACGGTTGAGAAACGGTCCGGTTACGGTACAACATATGGTTACGGTTAGCTTTTGGTCATGCCTAGTAAGCATGACCAAAAGCTAACCATAACCGTATTTTGGATCGTAATTGGACCGTTTTTCAACCGTAACTGTATAAAACGGTTAAAAACCATAACCATTCACCGTAAAACTAGATTAGTTACGGTTAAAAAAAAATACTAACCGTAACCGTTAATATACCGGAAACGTATCAAAACCGTTATTTAACAGTACGATTAGCCGCACGGTTAACCGTATTATTAACCACATAATTAAACTTTATAAAATATAATTGTAACTATGTATAATGTAAAAAAAAAAGTCTCGAATGTTCAGATAAAGATTTCCGAAAAAGTAAATAATACATCCTATGAAAAAATCCCATTAAAAATAATAATTTTTTTCTCAAACAATTATTTTGGAATGTTATATTGCTCAAAATAAAGAAAATTTTATTTATTATAGGACTAGTAAATTCATATTATTATTCTAACAATAAAATATTGTTCATTCTATATAATCTTAATTTTCATATGTAATTATATACTAAAGTACATTTCTATATAATTTTTTCTTTCTTTCTAAATTCTTAATATTATTTATTATGTGTACCGCTATGATGTTTCCAATCAGAATAAATTTTTAAATTTTGTTCTGCGTTATTTTTTTGTACAGCTTTCATGTTTTATTCTTTTGTACAGCTTTGCACTATTCCCTAACAGCTAACAGCTCTAGCTAACCGCTCCAGCTAGTATATTCGTTTATTAATTTCTTAAAAAGTAAACAAATGGTCGAGCACCAAGACAGAATATTGAATACCTAATGAAAGAATTTAAAGAATATATAATGGTTAACAGCATTTTAGCACACGCTTAGCTACGTATGATGGGTTGATGAATAGTACAATACTAGGTGTACGTTAAGATATTGGTAATCACCAGTGACACATCAAAATGATGATGAAATCCAGCATTAGAATCTGTTTGTATTAGATGATAGATGAACTAATTAATCAGTTTAATTATTGATGATATTTTAATAAAGTATTTTGAATTTGGTAAACCATCAGTGACAGATCACACAATGGATATATTCAGGATAACAAATCATTTCGGATTAGATAATTTGTGTAAAATATGTGAGTTACAGATCGCGATGTATGGTACGTAAGTGGTATTGCACTTTGTCCAAGAATCTTATCTCTTTTCTCATCTCTTATCTTTCTCCAACATTTAATCAAACCCTGGGACCCTCTATTTTCACAACTTGAATAAAATGTGTCTCACTTTTATAAGAAAAAAAAAAAAAAAAAAATTTTAGTTCTTCACAAAGGAACTGCTGCTTTAGTAAAATAACACGGAAAACCGGTTACTATGTTCAATTCATACCCCAAATTTATAGTTGTGCAAATCGATCTATCAAATGTTCGTGGAGTTTCAACTTTTATCAATTCGTGAGGCACTGCTGCTTCCCCAATGTGTCTCGAGTTTTGGAGACATCCCTGTGAGCTTTTACGAGTCTGTTTGTTACAATTGATCTGTTCATGAATCCTGATTTGTCTTACGGTGCCTTCTTTTTCAC
>NW_003302550.1:648298-942855 GCF_000004255.2 Arabidopsis lyrata subsp. lyrata | reverse complement strand
AACAGAAGAAAAGACAGAACGATAGCCTTAGTGATTCGACCATGCACTACCGATTACCACTGTTATTGTATCATAATTAAATTGAGAGAGATATATCTTTTACGGTCTTTGTATATACAGGCGCGCACACACACACATGTATGCTATCTCTAAATGCGGAAAAACGGTGTATTTCCCCACGAGAAGTATCGCATCATAATAGATAGAGCCCAAACTTTAACCCCGATCTATAAGTCCTTGACAACAATGTTTTATGTCTATTTCTCCCCGAAACGTAAGTTCAATAGCTAAATCTCTCCGAATTAATACTTCTAGATCTATTAAGACACATGTCTGGGTTTCGTCGGTTATTGTTTACTTAACCGTTTATAACCAAAGAAAACCTAATTTTGACTCGATTAAAACACAAACCCAATACCCTTCTTCTTCTTTCCTCTCTTCTTCTTTTCTTCACCCGATTTCAAAATCTGGGTTTTGTTATTGTCAAAATTTTCTCTTTTTCACCCGATTTCAAAATCTGGGTGGTTTTTTTATTGTCAAAATTGGAATTCACTTTTCTTCTTGTTATTAAACCACTTATGATTAAGATTTTTACTAGCCAAAATCCTAGAACACGATCGTCTCGATTATAAGAAACAAAAGAGGTGAAGAGAGAAATCACATATTAAATAGGAAATTGTATAAATGTCAAACACAAACACTAATCAAAGCTTAGACATATACAAATAACTCTGTTAATCAATAATCTCTGAAAATCCAATCCATTGTATGTATATGTCTTAATCTCTTCATAAACATGGAGATTCCAAGCAAGCCATGTATAAAATTAAGTCCACTAAAGCTTAGGCACTTCAAAAGCAGTCTATTATATTGACACATTACTGTTCAATTGACATTCAAAAACAGAGAAATTATGCTCCATGAAAGCTTCGTCATTCCCGCCGCCTTCGCCGCAAAACCAGTCCTCGTCGAAGAATTAGCTCTTTCACCACCACCACGATCTTTACCTTTACCATAACCGCGATTTCCCACTTCTCCTTGCGATCAAGCCAATGATGATACTTCTTGTCATCTTCTTCCTCAACAAAGCTAACTCTTATCACTTTACTCTTCTTCTTCCCATCCATGTTAAGTGTATTCACCTTCACCACATTGAATCCATAAAAAACAGAGTTTGAAGAAGAGATCGATTTGGTTAATCTCAAATTTGCATCCCAAATCGATTTGGTTAATCTCATCAATCTCAGAATCTTCATGGCGAAGAAGAGAGACTAATCAAAGCTTATCAATATCAAAGACCCATTGATTTCATCAACCAAAAGTTAGTCTTTTGTTATTGTTTTTAAACGAAGAGAATCCTAGCGATGTCAAATTGATGGTATCGAAACCCTAAATATTTTGAAGCGAAGAAGAAGAAAAAGTTCGATCGGGTCGTTAATGGGTCGGCCGGGTTTGGGTTAATTTTTGATAATTTCGGTTTAGTTTTGGTTAAAGTTGGTTTTAAAATGGTTAAGGCTGAATTGATGTACACTAAACCGACGAAACCCAGATACGTGGGTTAATAGATCTCGAAGTATTAATTCGGTGAGATTTAGCTACTGAACTTACGTTTCGGGGAGAAATAGACATAAAACATTGTTTTTAAGGGCATATAGACCGGGATTAAAGTTTGGGCTCTATCTGTTATGATGGGATACTTCTCGTGGGGAAATAGACCGTTTTCCCCTCTAAATGCACAATAGTTGAGTGCCAATGTGCATGCCATGCCGATAAAAGAAACAAAATGAATCAATGATTAAAGCGAAAGCTCCCATTGGGGTAGCTAGGGGAGATGCATATTCGTACGATTTCGTATGTCGTTAGTACAGCTTGGCCGTAGTCGACCCCCAAAAACATTATACATTTATTATTCTTTTCATTTCTAAGTAAATGTTCATATGATGAATTAATAAAGACATATCCTATTTTCAAAACAAATTGATAATGACGTTCCCTATTTATCATTAATATATTTTCTTGGTAATAATATATGTATATATTGAATGGAATGTATAGTTTTTCATATTAACTAATGTTAGATCATGTATTATTGTAAAGACGACATGGTCCAAAAAAATCATTACCCATACCTATTCATCCATATTATAGTATACATACATTAAATAGATATACAGTGGACCTATGTTTGTGACTTTGTGTATAAATACACACGTACGACATCAATACTAATTCTCTACATTTTATCTCACACTAAACCCCAAAAACGTCTCTCTCTCTTTCTCATTCTCTCTCATAAACATGATGAAGAAGAGCAAGCTGATCACAAAGGCATGGAAGCAAATGTCAAGCAGAGTTGCCAAACACCACGTCGCCACTAATGATCAATATCATATACCACATGACGTACCAAAGGGGCACCTAGTGGTGTACGTTGGTAAAGAAGAGGAAAGTTACAAGAGGTTCGTTATAAAGATCACGTTGCTTCACGATCCCCTCTTCAGGGCTTTGCTTGATCAATCAAAAGATGAAGCTTATGACGATTTCACTTCCGGAGATTCCAAGCTTTGTATTCCCTGTGAAGAAAGTCTCTTCCTTGAGGTCATCCGTTGTGCTTCTCCTCGTTATTCTTGATGAGTCTTTGATCACGAAGAGGGTTCTCCGTACTTCGAAGTTCTAACGTTTAGGGTTTTTGATAATGGGAGAGGATCCATTTGAAGTGTTGTGAAATGAGCCATTGTTAGATATTATTAGCTGATAGTAGATATAATCTTCTCATCGAAGCCGTCATTGATTTAACATGACTTGTCTAAACCTATGGTGGTAATATCAAATTATCAAATAATTATGGTAATAAAATGGTAAAAAGTACACTCAAGCAATAATCGTGGGAGTTTGTTGAATCGAAGGTTGTTTTATTTGGAAGATATCACAAAACTGAGGATGACCCAATAGTTTAGTTAAAGTCGGGCTTCTCAGGGTAAGTGCAGCCAGATCTTTGGATCACCACGTTCGACGCATAGCATCCAGCTTTCACGCATTCCTCAATCGATTTCTCTTTCACCAACTGTGACATGAATCCTCCCACAAATGCATCACCTGTAAGAGAGATCAACAAAAATAGTATGGGTTAATATATCGGTATTGGTTCTGTCTATGACACAGAGAGGAATATGTTTTGTATCAGTTTTGAGGAGAAAGTTCGTTTGAAATACTAAAGGATCAGCTTATTCTATGATCATGTCAGTTTCTATCTAGTAAAATAAGCCTACAGTTGAATGTAGATTTGGTTACAACCCGGTCTTTAGATTATCAAAATTAGTACCTGCACCGTTGGTGTCAACCAGCTTCTCTTTTGGGAGAGGGATGACTGGATATTTCTTCACCTTTCCATCTTCAGCAACAACCACTGGATCTGCGCCCTGTGTTATCACAGTGGTCCTCTTGTATGTTCCCGTGGCCTTGGGAAGCTGTGAAATCTTGATGGCTATTTGTTCGACATCTTCAGTCTATATATAAACATATAAATGGTTAATCATTATCTCTGCTATACAAAACAGAACAGCCTGCTGAAATTTAGTCGTGCAAGAGAAATTTTCTTACCTCCCAGCCGTGAACCCTGGAGAAGGTTCTTGCTTCTGTTTCATTGCCGAAAACGAAGTCCATGTATCTGAAAGAGCAATGTCGAGTGTTTTTCAGTACATTTAAGTAATCATAACATCTGTAATGGATAAAAAAAATTAGGGAGAGCTTACGGCAAGAACTTCTCCTGCACATCTTTGAAGAATTCACAAATGAATGGAGCAGAAAGGTTCATTGTGAACACCTGAAGGATAAGTGAATAAGTTGGGTTGTTAATACAAAAGCCACTTGTTAGCAAATAAAAGATTCTGCTGCAACAGGGTCTCATGAAATGGAGGACCATGTCTTATTACCTTGTTGTTTGCAGCAGCATGCTCAGATACCAACTGAATGGATTCAGGCGATACTGTGAGGAAGAATCCAGCAATGTAATAGAACTTGGCCTTCTCAACTACCCAGAACATATTCGATCACAGATATCAGATCATGAAGAAATAATACGGAACTGTAAACGGATGCAACGATGAGAAAAAGAAGTTTACCCAATGCCCAGTTTTCAGGCTTCTTAAGGTGATCAACCTTGTAGCAGTTTGCAGCTGAAAGATTCGCAATAAGAGACCTTTCTCCACCAACAACACAGACACCGCAAGTTCCAGTAGGTGCCGACTCATCTTCATAATAGTGAACCTGATAAAAAAGCATGTTGTCATTTTAATTACAAATTATGAATTCAGTTTCAACAATAACTTCATACTATCGTCAAAAGACAAAAAATATGAAAACCTGAGAAGATTCAGGACACTGAGCTTACATTGACACCAGCTGCTGTAGCATCCTTCTTCATGGCCTCTCCATATTTGTCCTTTCCAATGGATCCCATGTAACTGGTTGCCCCAGGAATTTGAAGCATCCACTGCAGTCACCAGCAAGTAAAAAAAAAAAAGCTTGATTTTAGCAGTGGTTACTTTTAACCCCAAAAGAGTGCAAGAAAAAGGTAAAAGTATCTACCTGAGCCACTTTGATTGAGTTCTGAGTAGCACCTGAGAAAGAATTGAATATCACAATCTTGTCAAGGGTTACAGGATCGTCGAACTAAAGAACAGATGAATTACCTCCGGCAATGTATTCAACATTGAACTTGCTACTCATCTCATCATACCTTAAGAAAACAAAAACAATTTGCAAGTGAATATTAACCCATCAACTGTGTGCCTAACAAGGAATATGAACCCAGAGTGTCAAAAAGGTAGCCATAATCCATAAAAGATGAAACAAAGATCATCATTCCTGATTACAAGACCTAATTTCAACCATAATATACCAAAAGCAGAGCATAAATCAAAACTCACATGGGCAAATGTTTGTCCTCAGCGAGAATCGCATTGTTCAACTTGATGTCGTATCTGTCACACAGATTACAAAAAAAGATCATAAAAAATCGCACACAAATCACGCCACTGGAGAAGATTCAAACAACAAAACCTAGATTCATATCAAAATCCCATAAAGAGGATAGCGACAATGATACAGCAAAAGAAATTGGAAACAAATAGAAAAAGAGGGATCTGAGGCGTTTTTACTTGGTGAGAAATTCGTCGTCGACGACGGCAGAGATATCGAGGAGTGGGTTACCCATTCCGAGAAGGATTCCATCGTAGTTAGAAGAAGAAGCCATGATGATGAGAAGAGATTTTGAGAGGTTTAGATTCAGATCTGGGATTGGTTTGGAGGCAAGCTTAGTGCTGCTGAGTGAAGAAGCGTCTTGCGTTTATAATCATAACTCGAGGGGAGAGAGTTGGTGCACCAACGACATATTATTATTATTCTCTTTTAGTTTTTTTTTTTTTTAATAATTTTTAAACTAATAAATTAGTACTCTTTTTTTTTTTTTTTGGGTAGACTTCTTTTTGTGGACCGACTAATTTATATTGAAAAAGTTTACAAATATATAACATTTTTATTTCATCCTTTTACGACCAATGACAAAAATATATTTTACGACCAATGACAAAAATATATGAAGTGAGTTTCCTTCATTTGATGAGTTTGTCATTTCATCATAATCATAGTCTCATAGCTTTTTGGTCAATACTTAAGTAAAAAAAAAAAAAAGTTTGGATATATGTATAAAGTTGATAAACTGATTGAAATTATAAGAAAGTAAAGAATTCGTGTTCAAAAAAAAAAAAAAAAAAAAGTAAAGAATTCAAGCAACAAAACAAAATTCTTCTGATGGATTCAGAAAGAACATCACTTTTCCAGTGTTATGAATCTTGCCTTACGGCAAAGAAATTTAAAAGACGTTTTAACGCAGAAACAATAACTTCAAAACTCATGAAGAGCCGTTTTTTTCATTTTTCTTTTATTCTAATCGTAAAACAAGAAACAAGAAGAATTCGAGGCTATAAAAAAGGCTCCCAAAAGAAGATTCGATAAAGAATTGGACTTTACGATGTTCAGAGATGATCACAGATTGCCTTTGTGAATTCCGTGGTGGTCGAACTACCTCCAAGATCCGCGGTTCTGTATTTTCCCTCCGCTATGGTGTTGATGATTGCACTGTGGATTTGTTCTGCTTGTTCGTTGAGCTTTAGGTGACGCAACATCATCACTCCACTAAGAAGCAAGGCAGTTGGGTTCGCCAAGTTCTACATCATCGAAAAAACAAGGACAACAATAAATCACATACTAATCTTTCAACATTGGATGCATAAATGATACTTATTACCCCGTAAATGACTCGGTCCATAATAAGACTAAGCATCTGACTATGCTACCAAGAAAAAAAACAGCAAAGAGGGAGACGAGGAATCTTCTATTTATTATACTTGGTCTTACGGTAAGAGTTGAATTGAGTTCATTTAATTGAGTTTATAATATCTGAGAATATGATGAAACTGGAATGATAAATTGTTTCAAGGACCAACCTTTCCAGCGATATCAGGTGCAGAACCGTGAACTGCTTCAGCAAGGGCTACACCATCTTCTCCGATATTACAACTGCGTCAAAGATAATAAGGCCTTAAGATGATGTAGCTCATAATCATACTAAACAACACTATTCCTCAAGATGAAGTAACCAGTGTTTTCACCTTGGAGTCAATCCTAGTCCTCCAACCAATCCGGCACACAGATCACTAATAATGTCACCGTACAGGTTTGGCATCACCAAGACATCAAAAAGTGCTGGGTTTTTCACAAGCTGCAGGCATCTCAAGATTATCAGTCGCATATTCCGCAATAAATGGACTTGTCCAGCAAGTAAAAACAGTGGAAAAACAGAACTAACATACAAGTTGCTAAGAAACCAAACTTCTAAAATCTACAAGGTAATCCCGACCACTAACTTAATTAACGAAAAAATTAGATTCGGTGTCATAGCTTACCATCATACAGCAGTTGTCAATAACGACCTCCTCGTAAGTTATCTCAGGATACTTCTCAGCAACCTCACGACAACACTGAAAAAAGAAACAAAATGTAACAAAAACTAAGCAAAAATAACAATCATTGCTTTGATCCTCCGACCTCCGTATAAGAAAATATTTGGAGTTCTAAAACGGGCAGACCTTGAGAAATAGACCGTCAGTTTTCTGCATAATGTTGGCTTTGTGGATAGCAGAAACTCTCTCTCTTCCATGAGTCTTGGCATAGAGAAACGCATATTCTGCAACTCTCAAACTCGCCTGACGGGTAATGATTTTAAGACTTTCCACCACACCTCTAACAACCTATTATGAGTAAGGAGAAAACAAAACAATTATTAGAAACACTTTAAGAAGAACTAACCTGAAACATTCGATCAATAGACACAAGAAACTAAACCTGATGTTCAAGGCCACTGTATTCTCCTTCCGTGTTTTCTCTGATGGTAATGAGATCAACGTCATCGTAACGAGTTTTGTAACCAGGAAGACTGTAACAAGGTCTAACATTGGCATATAGATTAAGCTCTTTCCTAAGAGTCAGGTTCAAAGAACGGTGACCTTTCCCAATTGGAGTAGCCATTGGACCTTTCAAACCAACTTTGTTTCTACGCACAGATTCGAGACTTTCCCATGTCAAGAAACTCTGTGTTCTCGGATCTATCTCAGTCCCAACATAGTGTTCTTCCCACTCAATTGGCACACCAGCTGTTGTAAACACCTGAATCAGTACAAAACGCAAAAACTATCAATATACCGAATTCCCACAAATCGAAAATTTGTACACAATTCAAAATTCAATCAAACAATTCTCTCGTAACTATGATTCCAGAACTCGAAATTCTGCGCAGAAAACAGATTAGGATGAGGGACCTTTTTGACAGATTCGGCGATCTCGGGACCGATCCCATCACCAGGGAAGAGAGTTGCGGTGATCGGAGTGGTGGAGGAGCAGAAAGCCCTAGCGACGGAAGTAGCCGCACCTGAGCTAGAGTTCACAGCACCAAGGATCTGAGTCGATCGGTTTCCTCCGATCAGCCGTCGCGCGAGATTTGCTGCCATGGTCATCGCTTCAAGTACCAGAAGGACGCAGCAAATGAAAAAATTTTATTCGAGAGAGAGAGAGAAAGAGAGGACTTTTCTGCGTTGGGACAAAAGTTGTAAAAGAAGTAGCGAATATTTTTCTTCTTCCGTCAAAACGCCGCGTAGTTTCTAAGTTGCATTAGGTAAAACGGTAGTAAGTGTGATTACGTTAAAATACAAAACGGGAAGAAGTGTTTTTTTTTAAACCCTAGGCCCAATCAAGATAAATTTTATCAGGCTTCAACATCGGCCCAATAAGAGTGACATCTTATTTAATAATACACACACACACTACATAGGATGTTTACGTAAGTATTACGTCATCATACACACACTAAACCGGTTCCGGTGGCTTCTCCATAGCTTTATGCGGTGGTGCAGGTGCCGGGAAATTAGCCAACGGCGGTCCGTAGTGAAACTGGGACGCTGCTTCTATCCCTTCTCGCCGGCCGATTTTTCTTCCGATGAGATAAAAAGTGATAGCTACGATCAAAAGGAGTAGAATCGCCGGAAACGATAAGTAGATCACATAACCCATTATATTGTTTTAGTTACTCTGCTGGTGTTTTTTTTCCACAGAAATTTAAGGAGTCGAGGAACCAGAAGACGATTCGAGAAGAAAGAATGATAAGGCCACGTGTCAGTAATCTAGCGTTGATGTGTCAGCTACGTTCTGAGATCCAAGGAGATTTAACAATTCAAACCGACGATTTCTTTATGATTCCGCATTAAAATTACACAAACCGGATTCGGTTTGTAGCCTATGGTCCTATGATGATGATATGTATATAAACACTAGATTTTAACCCGCGGTACACCGCGGGGCTATATTTTCTTAAAAAAATCAAAATGTAATTTGTTTGATAGATTATTTTGATTGTTAATTTTAGGATTTCACCCGTGGTATACTATCTTTTATAAATATCAACCCAAACCCGTCCCATCATATTACCCGTCCCGTGAAATTAAACATCATTTAGTTATTTTTCTTTTTAATAATACTTTTATTTAAAAGCTATATAATTCAAGTCAATTTAAAAATTTCTTTTAAATGGTTCCCATAAGATATATATACATATATATTAAATTTGTATAGAGTTGAAATAATATTAATATTACAAACTTTTTATATAATTTAAATATTATAAATATTTTTAAAAATATGCAATATATATTTTTTGTTATTGAATAAGAGGATATTATGTGTAAGAAATGTAGAAAATAAGAGTTTAATATTTTTATTATGGAGTCGCAAGAAAAATCTTTTATTTCTATACATGTTATTCGTTTATTAATAATAAAAGAAAACAAATCCTTTAAATTAGATATTAACTAAAATAAACGCACCATAATTACTTATTAAGTAACAACCAATAAATTTCACCAAAAAATAGGTAACAACCAATAAATTCTAAACGCAGTAATTAAAGAATGAGATATTAAAAAAAATATCAAATAAGATATAAGAATCTTAAAATAATTGAATATCGAAATAATTTAATTGTTAGTGTCGATTTTAATGCCTTCATTAATGTGGATTTTTTTTTTTACAGAGAAATATTTCCTAAAGATTATCACATTAATGACTCAGAAAATTAAGGAAGATATGAATTTATGATTCTCGAAATCGTGTTGGTAATATCTTTAATTAATATTTTTCAAATTTAAATAATTAATGCCAATGGCATTCATCCGTAAATACATTCCAACTCCATGATTTATTTGCTAAAAGTCATCCAAAAATGTATATATAGATAACATTACAACCAAATTAAAAAAAAAAAAAGAAAAAAAAAAGAGCGAAAAATTCTGAAGCAACAAAAATCCTTTTTTTTTCTTCTTTTCTTAATACACAATTAACGAAGCAGAGGAGCAATCAAAAGCAAGAGTTTTGATGCTTCGGCTTCCCTCTCGACGTCTCCTTGATCATGAGATTCTCACATTCACAATGTTCTTCTTCAACCCAATGATCCGTACGCAGTCACGTTCTTTCTTGAACCAGGTCCATCCTGATTCAGACCTACCGGTTTATTCGATAACCGACGTTTATACCGCTTCAAAACCGAAGCCAAATTCTCTTTCCCCTTTGGGAATGCCACGTCTCCTGCAGCTGTACCGGTTCGGCCTTTCCTACAAGAGATTGCCATTTCAACGTCTTTGATTAGATCAAGAAGTGTGACTGCGGTTGTGCATTTGCCTTTAGCCGGTTTTGCAGCCGGAGGTAACATTCCGTTAGCTGAAGGCGGACTCGCTCTCTGGTGGCTCGCTGGAATCTGAAGGCAAAAGCACGGTGTCATCGGTGTCCGCAGCTTTGAGAACGCCGGATCAATCACTCCCTGTTTAAAAATCCATACGTGTCAATATTTTCAAACTGCAAAACTGCGGTTTTCAATGAAGAGTACTGCGGGTTCTTTTACCTGAAGGCGATTGAGAACGTAGGTGTACTTTCCCCAGAGCTCAGGCCGACTCTCCATGAGAGACAAGTCAAGGACACGGTGGATGCACCAAACTCCAAAGCTCACAATCAGATCAGCTCTCCAAACGCAACCATCTCCACAATTAGGAACCGATGAAATTAGTGGCTCCCCCATGTGACCTACCTGGTTTATTTCTCGAGCTTCAGCTTCATAGATAAACTTCTCTCGTGCAGCTACCCGGTCAATCAGTTCTTCATCGACTCCATCGCTTTGTCCAAACAACCACTCGGATCCTTCCAGTTTAATAAGCTTTAGAATACAGTGCCTGAACGACTGAAGAAGCTTAGCCTCTGCATCCACATTAGAAGAAGCGCTGTTGTCTATATTTATCGGATTAGATCTATTCCTGAGCTCCTCACCAACAGCACCATTCCTCTCCGCTACACCAAACTGCTCAAAGGGCTGTCTGGACCAAAGCGATCCAGTCCCTGTTGTTGCACTCTGTGGCAAACTGTAGGCATCTCTGTAGCCTCCTCTGGATTGAGAAATGTCATCATAAGTCGAGGGTACTCCAACCCGTGACCCCAAATTAGAATATAACGATGATTCATTGCTTAACCGACCATAAGACGCACCATACCCTCCTCCTCCACTTGACGGATCCCAGTATCCACTCTTGTTGTTCGGCAAATGCATGTTCCTTGCGGACATAGACAATCCTGAGATATCTGGCATGCTACTATACTTTTTCTCATTGGCTACTGCTGCGCCAACAGTATCAGTATTTCCAGAAGATGGAACACCGTAATAAGATCTTTCAGATTGTCGCGATATGCTTCTAGACCCAGCAAAATTCTCAAACCCAGGAGCTGGTCCAGGGGTTAGACCATTCTGGGACTTCTGTTTCAAGGCTAAAGCAAGTTGCTGTGTATAGCTCAATGTACCAAGCGCCATAGATCTCGATGTCGGGATCTCTCCACGGGATTGTAAGGCTTCAAGCCTTTCTTTTGCCAAATTGTCCACATATGACTTAATCTGGTATCCGTGAACTGTAGCTGGTTGTTGGTGTTCCCAACCCTCTGAAGATGATGGAGCACGCAGGCTAGAGTATCTTCTCTCACTCAATTCATAAGCATTATTATTATTAGTGGTGTTACTATAAGCCCCCAACATCTGCATACGGTTGACCAATGGTGACGGTGACGAACCTCTTTGTAGTCCATACAAAGAATCGATACTTCCGGGTGTCCTCTGCTGCTTCAGTGAATCATATAAACTTGAAGTCATCTGTGAATCCATTCCCTTTGCAGTTGGTGACATGCAATATCCACTACTCATGTCTTTTCCAAAAGAATCTGCTTTCATAGAAGAGGCTGGTTTTTGATCAGCGCCAAACAACTGATCTATTTTCTTTGCCCTGGCTTCAGCAACCAATTGCCCATGAAAATCATATAAATGTCCCCAAAATTCATCAAGGATCGCAGATAAGTGACGCCGGGCAGCACGCCCCAAACCTTGCAACCGTGAAAGGCTTCCAGTCCCACTTCCCCCTTCCCCACTTAAGCTGCGGAATGAAGGAGGACCATCAGATCCGACACTAAAGTTGCTTGAAGTAGCAGCTTTGGTAGCTTCTTCTGTTTCCCATGAAACCCCTTCAACATCCTTTTCAATGAACTTGCTGTTATTCTCCATGCTAACAATCTTCTCCACAGGACTCATCGGTTCAATTTTTGCCATCTTTGTTTCAACAATCAGATCCTTATCACTGACCTCATTAACCACCGTTGACTGCAATACAGACTGTTCCTTTACATCAGAGTCTTCCTTAAGACTACTAACTTGAGAGGTAGAGAATTTTACATCCAACTCGCTTTCCTCTAGGGGGCTCGAATGGATTTCTTGATCCGTCATTAGAATGTTCTCTGGCAAATCATAGACTGAGCTAGTAGCAGACGTAGTATCAAACTGATCCTTTACCCTGCTTTCCAGTCGCACTATCGATTCGTCTTCATTCCGCCTTGTTTCGCTTCTTTCAATTTCCTCTTCTTGATTAGCTGGATAAGATATAGCATTTTGAGCATCCATATTCCATATTTGAGCTTCTGCTCTGTTACTCGCAGATTTCAGCGGCGTAGCTGCAAGCCAAAGCATCAGGCATAAGGATGCACATGACGATACAAGTAGAGTGGTGTACTGAATCGAGGTGCCCATCACGGTATTCCATCTCAAACCACCAGCCCAGTCACTGCTCCCAAATACCATCTCAACAACAAAAACAACATTCAAACCCAGAAATCCCAAAAATGTTGTAAGCGCGAGGAACTCGCCAACCTGAGGGATTTTATGGACACCCATGATTTGTCTCGACGAAGCAATGCGGAAAAGTGGTATCACAGAGCAAGGAAGCATCATCGCCACCAGGACCTGGGTGAATATAAGTAACTGGTATATTCCCTCTGCACCAGATGTCCATACACAATAAAGGGCAGGAGCAACTGCAAGAATTCTGATTGTAGCACGATGAAGCCAACCGGGTATTTCTATCTTCAGGAAGTCATGCAGGACAACCTCTCCACCGAAAGCCCAAGCTAGTGCTGTAATTTGACTAGAGAAGAACAAGAGCATCAAAAAGACCACTGGAATGATCGGACTCATAAATACCTGCGCTCAACAATCAAGAACAAAATTATTAATAATCACAAAAAATTTCTGAAACTGTCTCCCTAAAAAGAATTAGACTAATACGAAACATAAAACCGTCAGAACAAACCTGCTCCATTAGTGACATGGCATCGTGAAAAGTCAGTACCACAAGGCCAGTACTGTGGAACACATTAGCTGCTGCATTCATCAATACATAATTTACAAGTGAAAGTCCGCTGAAGACACCAAAGATGGCGAACAAATGGTCTTGACACAAGCTGCTCTTGTCCACATCTGACGAAGATGTACTTTCCTGCGATAGAGCGTTCACTGCTTAATAATATTGCATCTTAATAGAAAAGAGAGATACATAGAAAGAGAAGAAGGTACCCCAGCAAAATAAGAATGGATATAAAAATTGTGAGGGACGATGCTTGCTCCAAGAAGACCCATCAGTGCAAATGCGCTCTCTCCATTTAACCGAGTTAACACTCCGTTCATAGAGAATGGGATCTCAGACTGACTCAGCAAGACGCCAGAAACATAGAGAAGTAAAACCAGGCCTGCCGAGCAAATGGATACTGTATTTGCCACACCATTTTCCTGTAATATTTGTATCCATGTCAGCTAATTTCTGATATTGCAAAACACAGAGGGAAAAAAAGGCAGGAAGACCAGTCATACAAGGAAAGAGGCGAAAACAGGAAATAAAAATGCATCGACGGCGGCCAAAAACACTCCAGTGGATAACTCCACCCCAAACAAAAGGTTAAGTGCATGTGCAACTCCCACAACCTGTTTACAATAGAGAAGCTCAAGTCAGAGGAATCGAAATTTTACCACATAATTAAAAATTTAAGAACGAAAAAGATTGTAAGTAACTACCATGGTAAGGTCGAGCAGAATTGCTGAGAACTCGGCCTGAATGCCCAAGAACATGCACGTCCACTTGTCATATTCTTCATTGCAGATCTGTCCCAGTAAAGAACATTAAAATGTTAGAGAAATAGAGAAGGTGGTTAGTAGAATTCCACTCTGAGAAAGTGACAAGTCAACCACAGAGCCCAGTTTTGTTATTTAAAAAAAATATAGCTAAAAGCTTCGAGACCAAAAAAATGCAGAGAAGGGGGGGAACAAATACCTGAGCCAAGTGTTTACCAGTTACAACGCTTATTCGAGCTGCTACATACTGGCACAAGATGGCGGCAAAATTGAAAAGCAGAGTACTTGCCACCAAGTCATACCCGAAACGAGCACCTCCTTCGATATTTGCAACCCATTTCCCGGGATCAATATATCCAACAGAAACCAAAAGGACTGGCAGTAGAGCAGGAACCATTCTCTGGATGAACCCTAGCTGAGGTCTCACATTCACAATTTCAGCTTCCATCCTAAATCTATCTGATAATATAATTACTCAGAGTAGGATTTAAGGGCAACTCTACAAATCAGTCAGTGGTTCACAGATTTGATCTAAAACACCTTTCCCTTGGTAAATTTGATTCCCTCCAAAGTCACACACAGTAGCGAATCAGTCGGTTCTTCTGTCAAAATAACACTGAGGCAAATAAAGCCACTCTAACACTGTCTTGTTTTACAGCTCTGTACAGTCTTTTTTTACCTAATAGCTGAAATTTCCTCTAGTAACCAATGCTAAGTTAAGGAGAGAGACCATACAACATGAGCTAAGTTGGTCCAAATGGAGGAAGCCCTAATAGAGCAGCCAAGAGCAGAACACAGACTTCCATATACTTAACCAATACGAATATCCCCAAACCATTCGAAATCAGCTTCAGACCTGAAAAAATTTATAGATTTTCGAATCAATAATTGATCTTAGTAGGAAGCAGCAACAAAAAGGAGATAAGCTCAAAAAAAAAATTTACAAAATTTCAACTAAATTGAAGCTAAAAGAATCGTAACGCTGACGAAAAGATACAAAAATGCAAAGATCCCGTATGATCTACGCATTCAGATCTTCGAGAAAAATAAGGTCAACCACAAACCAAGTATAGTAGAAAAAATGAAAAAAAGCTTAAATCTCTCAATTAAAACAAAACCCAGAAACCAAACATGAGAGAAGCAGTCGCGAAGAACTCAAAGTCTGGAAAATCCATAGAAAATTGGAGAGGGAGAGAGATCTAAGCTGAAACTAAGAATTCGATCCTTGTGATGAAACTATGAAAAGCTGAAAACGAGCAGGAAAAAAAAAACCCAGAAAGTCTCATTTGCACAAAATCCGAGGCAAAAGCTACAAAAACCCATGAAAGTCCGTACAAAGTTTCCCAGCAAAAAAAAACAGAGAATTAGGGTTTTTGAAAGAGGTCACCTTTGTAATCGCCATGATCGCAAGTTGACCTAACAACAATAATCTCAGTGAGAGAGAGAGGAAGGAGTAGAGAAACGGATCTTCAAGCCACGAGAGATAGAGAGAGAAAACAAGAGGAAAGAGAGAAAGAAAGAGCTCAGTTCCATCCAGAGAGAGAGAGATAAAAGAGATCCAAAAATCAATTATATAAAATATTTATATATAGATTACATATACATACATATTTGTATCTATAGGCCTGAAGGTTATGGGTGCTCGTGCCACCTTCAAAGAGAGAGAGAAAGATTATTATTACTATATATGTAAATAAAATGTAAAAAACAAAGGTATTATTCTTTTCTTTTATTATAGCTAAAAAACGTCTTTTAATTTAATTTTTCAGGTTTAACATATGGTTTCTTTAATTCATCTTTATTTAATATTTTAAACTAATCGTAGTTTTTGATTCCAAGATTAGTGGACAAAGAAGAGAATTATTATTATTTTAAAATTCTGGACCCCTCTTTCTCCTCATTGCATATGTAATAATAATAGCATCAAAAATTAAAATTCCTTTTTTATACACATCAATTATATCACACTTGTTTTTTTTGTTTTTGAAATACTGTATGCCTCTCTATAATATCCTTGTTTTACTAACAGAAAATATTTTTATTTTTAGCAACTAAACTTGAATTTATTAAAGAAATTTGTGATAAAATTTCCAATTGCGAAGCCAACAAAAATAAAAACCATATGAATAAACTTTATTAATGTATGCCAAGAAATCACTCTTACAATTAAAATACAAGGAATAATAATAGAAAACTCTTAAAACTTCTAGATGTGTGGATCAACTGGAAAATTGAGAAGACTTCATGTTCACTAGTTAAACCTTGCGTTGAGAATTCCTTTCTTGAGAAAAAGCTTGATAATACAGTTTCATATGGAGATTTGATCACGTATTTTACTTGATTTTGTGAAACTCGAGCTATATTAATCTTTTCGTACTTATGATTTATTATCATTTATGAGAGTAAACAAAAATGTTGTTTTCTAGTAATATTTTTATTTTTTGATTTTTATTTAAAAAATCAAACGGACGGTTACAAATAATATAAACGTGACTAACTTTAAGAGTACGAACAAAAAATTATGTACATTTGTTAAAATTGTGTATGATCAAAGATAGGGAATCAAATCTTCTAACTCGCAAAAGATTACATGTGTCTAGAAGATTTGAATTTTTTTTGTCACACTCTAAAAAAGTTTACGCGATTCTCGCATACTGTAAAATTCAAATCTCAAACAAATAAAATTATTTAACTACTGTATATATAACTTTTTGCTACCAATTTTTTATTAGCATTCAAACTAAAATATAAATTTAGATCTATTTATCTAATATTAGAAACCGATGTCTATGAATTTTTTAATGATATACTTATGTTAGTGTTAAAACAATTTTTAAATGTAAAAATATATCTGAAAAGGTTCTATTTTACATTTCAGTGTTACGCAAAATAATGGAATTATAATTTGCCATTTGCATAAATATAATACAAGAGAAAACAAAAACTTCCTTTGAAAATGACGTTATTTGAGAAAACTAACTAAAGTTGCTGAAACAATTAGGCGTTATCGAAGGCTGAAGTTGTTGACTAACAAAAATGGAAAAATAAATGAAGGCGTTAATACCATAAATATGTAAAATCGGAAAACAAAACAGGATTGGACATTATACTCCACAGAATGCTATAAATTTATATGGCAAATTTTTTATTTATTCTGCTGTCCATGTATTAGACATCAATATTAATTGCAAAAAACAAAATATTTGTCAAAAATAACAATTCATGGCCTTCAAACAAAAAAAACTCAGACATTTTGTTTTATGTGTCTTTTGATCTCCGAACTAAGAGCTTGATTTTGTTAAATCATCATTGAAAAACACTACTTTTAAAACAAAAAAAAAATCATATATGAATTTCCATTTTATAAAAAAAATATGTAGTTGGATTTTATATCTGATACATAAGTGATGTATAATAGCTAGATTTTGTTCTCACCAGTTACAATAAGTCATTAACATTTGTCAATAGATTCTAATAAATGTAACATTTTAGTACGTACTAACGAAGAAACAGTTACTAAAACCAAACTATAATTAATTAACTGATTCATATTTTAGTATGGTTAATTATATTTATTGATCAAACCATCATGCCGAAGTAGCAAAATCACAAAATCAAACCCAAACCAAAAGAAGAAAACAAATATAAATAGAATTTCTACTATTTTCAGTGAAATACTATAATCCACGTGTTCCTAATCATCTCCTACATCAATGGAAGTACAGCTTGGGCTTTCGATAACCATACATTGTACCTTCCTATTTTTTCCAATTTGATTTCTTTAGGCTTTTTTTATGTAACTTGTCACTATTATATTTAACATACTCATCATTATCCATATTCTCTTGTGAAACTATATATACATGTACATTGGATAGGAAGCAAATTAAAACACAAGAAACTAAAATTTTGCATCAATGAAAGGAACATGGGCTCCTCTCAGTCCTATGTTGATGTATATGTTCAATGAACCATAACATAGAGACCACACTTGTTTTCTATAATATTAAAAATAAATGGCTTACATACTTGAAGGTACCAACACAATTTCAAAGTTTGAGTGAATAAAAAAGTCAGAATTCTTAAAAGAGTCAAGATAGTCATATTTCAGTTACATATGGAATGTATAAAATCCTAATTTTAAATACATAAGGAGTATGTTTTGACTAATAAATCAATTTCAGTCATTTATTTTGGTCATAAGGAAATTTTTTTATTAAGTCTCGTTGATGTTGTTTGGGCAGTTAACCGAAAAGGGAACAAAGCTACATGGTACAGATCATTCATCAGCTTGAAGAATCTTTCTTGTCGATCTTTTTTAACTAGATTGTGATCTTTTGGGCTTTGTGTCCAAATATTTATTTATTAGTACTATTAATCTGTTGATAAATTGGATTTTTTGTAATATAACCTTTCATTAGTGTAAGGGACAATTTAAATTATTTTTCCTTCTTGGTTCACTGAATCTCTCTTGGGCTTGAAACACATGGTGGGTGGGTTCATAAGAATTGGAGATTTGATAATTTTAGTAATTAACCTCGAAACATGAGACGTCAGTTACAAATCAGACTCGTTTATTGTTCAATTAATTGGTTCCATTCAACATATGTTTTCGTTTAATCAAGTGGGTTTTCTTTATTTTTATTATTTTTCAATTAGAGTTGAGTTATTACGTGGAGACCAGAAGAATAAGATCGAATCGGGGCTGTTTTAGGAGGAGACATATGGATATTAAGTAACTTAAACAATTCGAGATTATGTTATGATTTTCTATAATTAAAGATTGCTTGGCTCAGGACTTGAGATCGAAAGTTGTAGCTCAGATAAATGTTTTTGTTAGTAAATTGAATCGAGTTGATCTACACATTCAGTTACGAAAATTTTATCCAGCAAAAGATTTCAAAACAAGAAAAATTGATTAGTACTATAAGTGGTAGGTCTTTCAACAACCAAGTGTTATAATCGATATTAGTGTTAAAGTAGGCCCAACGAATAATAAATTTAGCTTAGCATTTTTAGAAACTTTGAAGGCGAATGATCTATTCTATATAATCCGGAATGTCAAAACAGCCCCTTTATATCCAAAACCATTGGACCAAATATTTATCTAACGTATATGTACTTACTTAAAATGTAAATGAAATGCACTAGTTGATTACATAAACCGAAAATTTTGATACAATATGAAAAATCCACAAAACAAATATACATTTTGTACTGCCTAATCAAATTGGACTTTTAGATTGTCTAATAAATAATCTGATCTTACTCTTGGTATGAATCGTCTTGGAGCTCAGTTTTGATGCATCATGCATGTTATTACTTGTGTTGAGGCACATATTCCTGCAATACACCAATCAAAATTTTCAGGATTGTTAAACGAAACTCTGTCTAGTCTAGCAAGTTTTAGACATAATTTGAAACAAAGATAAAAGCATGTTTAGATATTTGATTTAGTGATTTGAATATATGGTTCGGTTTAGAGTTAAATTCGTATCATCTATCGATATATGTACCTCCAATTTTTTAAACAATTCTTTTGCGGTTGGCGCGGACACGATAATATGTCCAGCGGTTGGAAGAATAAATCCCTCTTCGACGGCTTTGTCGATGAATGATAGCAATGCATCGTAATATCCATCAACGTTTAATAAACCGACCTGCAAGAAAAAAACAACAATCGCAAACTCTTATCAAATAATTGATCAAAATTATCGTCGGTTACTATCTTATATATTACCACGCCAAACCGGTTTACATACCGGTTTATTATGGATACCAAGTTGTGCCCAAGTTATCACTTCAAGTAGCTCCTCTAGTGTACCATAGCCACCTGATGATTGATAGTGAGGACTCGTTGACTTAGTCAAGTGGCACGAATAGTAAAACTTAGGAAGATTTTATTAATTTTTTCACTTTCATTTTTGACCTCTAAAGAAAAGTCAACATCTGAATAATGAAAAGTCCTTCTCTTCTCTTTGGTACTTTTTCAAGTCAAAGGTCAAACATTAGTGCACTCATCATCATTCATGTGATCACAATATTTGCTACATAATTACCATTTTGTTTCTCTCAGAATATAATAAACCAGCACTACCCAAAAAAGTAAAACAACATTTTGCAACCCATATTATGATCTTTTAATGTCTGTTCAAAAATATAAATATATATATAAACTGAGAACATAAAAAATTTGTTAAATTGGATAAGAAACAGATGTCCTTTGTCGACATCTATTTTCACTGCTTTTGGATGTTGATGGATCAAGTACTTTTTCTGATTATTCACTTTAATTATTTCAAAACTATTTGTCGTGATTCTTTGACTCATGGGATTTCCCACATATCATATTAACCACATGTTATTAATACTTATTAAACGCACTCTTTAAAGTTCTATATAATGAGATATGACTAATAAAAGTTTTTTTTTTTTTTTTTTTGTTAAAGCACTAACATACATTATGTAGGGGGGGAAACAAACACTAACACATCTAACTTTAAAAGATTCTAGCATCATACATTGGGGACTCTAAATGTAGAAGCAAAGTTTTCACAAATGAGTATCAATAATATAATTTTTCATAAATTTATTTGTAATAAAGATAAAAGAGAGGGGGAGAGAGAGTAAATTTACCAGGCAAAGTAATGAAAGCATCAGAATGCTTAGCCATCTCAGCTTTTCTCTGATGCATGTCTGCAACTTCCCTCACTTCTCCTACTGTTTCTCCAGTTATCTTTGTGTTTGTTTGCGAGACATTGACAGAGAGACAAAAAGAGCATTATTATTACCATTATTGCTATTATTCCAATTCAGATCCATTGAAGATTGATCTCCTCAGGAAACGCTAATTAATACCTCTTGCAACATGAGGAGCTTTGGGATGACTCTGCATCATAATAAGAATTAAAAACCATATTTTAATGAAGAACATCCGAATTTTAATGAAGTACTATAGAATAAACATATAGACTAAGTACCCAATAACATGACGACCACCATCATGAACAGCTTGAGACACCAAACCCATTAAACCTATGCTTCCTCCACCATAAACAAGATCAATCTTCCTCATCACCTGTTCATCAAAATTTCAAACCCTAATTTTGTATTTTGTATAAGAAGGAATCTCAAAAACAGAACGACCTTTTATCATTGTTATTTCTCTTTTTTTTTTTTTAAACAGACTTAAGAATCTTTGAAAGAACTTATTGGTGAAAATTGAAAAGAGAAATGGGTAACATGCAAGTTGTATATATGCATGATAATATACCAATTCTTTGGCCAAATCAATGGCTGCATCTTGATAACTAGCTTTGTTGCCATTGCTACTCCCACAAAAGACGCAAATCCTCTTAAACCTTGAACTTTGTTTCTTCGTCATCTCCCTTCTTCCCTCTTCATCCTCCATTGTTTCGTCTAACTTGTCAAAGTCACAACTTTTTTTTTTGTTTGTTTCTCGTTCTTATGGAAAAACAAAGGAATATTTTTTTAGATAAGACAAGTCTATTATTATTAGTAACTCTCTCTCTTTTTTTTTTCTTTTTTTTTTTTGGTTTGGTTTTAATTAACTCTCTTCTTCTCTACAACCCTTTGTTATGTTTTATAGCGTGGATTGTCTTTCTTAAGTCTCTGCTAGGCACGTGAGAAACGTGGTCACACGAGTGTTCAACTCTTTGGCTAGCTCTTTCTATCAACAAAGATATTCTAACTCATCGGTTAGCACAATCGCAAGTGGTGCTCACACACGCGTTGAGCACTCTTTTTTTTTCTTTCTTCTCATTTTTTTTTTTTTTTTTTTTTTTCTTCTCATATTTCATACTTAGTATTTACAATCTTCCAATTTTTGTGGGGTTCCGGTCTAGTAAACGGTGAATTATTTTTACTCATTCTCTATTTATTTTGGTGTTTTTTTCTTTCTCATATACTTCATACTAGATTTTACCCCGTGGGTCGATTTTTTTATAACTAAAAAATTATTTAGCAAAATTTTAAGTTGTATTTGTTTTGTTAATATTGTTTATTTTGTTTAGTGTTTCTGATTTTATAATTAAATTTTGATTTTTAATTCTAGGATTTCATCCATAGTATATTGTTTAATATTAATATCGATCCAAACCCGTTGCACCATATAACCCCGTCCCGTAAAATTAAACATTATTTGTTATTTTTTTTAATAATATTTTTATCCACTACGGGTTCCAGGTTCATGCAGATAAGCCCGTAGAGAGTTACGGGTTTGCGGGTCAACCCGCCAAAAGAGAAGCTATCTTTTGAAACCCTTTGTTTTATTTAGAGGTTTTGAGAAAATATTCCTAAAAAATAATTTTCATTATATGAAAAAAAAGAAGTAGAAGAAATTATAGTATCAACATTCCCGATTTTTACATCACTCGTTACTATTAATTTTTTTTTTTGCAGATAAAAATCAGATTAACTAAGTCGAGATTTTTAAAAAGATTGTGTAGAGATTTTTGGTAAATTGTTGAGAACATATTTGATTTCAAATTTTTACTTAAATAGATAAGAAAAGATTTTGTAGAGACTTTTGCTAAATATATGAGAAATGAATTTTATTTAAAAATCTTTACTTAAATAAAACAAATCTAAATAATTAATGCTAATGGCATGCCATTGTAAATACTTCTCAACTTTAAGATTTATTTGCTAATTGTGATCCAAAAATGTATATATAGATTTGCAATCTTCCAAACTTTGTGGGGGTCTATTAATCTGTGAATTGTCTTTTTGATGAATCGGTCATTCAAACACCAACTTGTTATAGAATTATTTGCGATCATTTATACTAAAATTGCGGCAGCTAATATTTTCGAAATGTTGAAACTTAATTTAATTTGGTACTTATAAAAGTTTTTTTATTAACTGAAAAATTCTTTAGGTCAAAGTTTAGAGACTAATTAATCCTCACAATCTATCCTGTAAAGATATAATTTTTTCAAAAGTTGCATATTTGTCGATATCCTCAATAATTAAAGAAGTTATTATTTGCATGGCCATGAAAAAGAAAGTTGATATTATATTGTGAAAATTTTGTCTTTCTCGAATCTATTGTTTCTGTTCATGATGATCATAAATAGGAATTTCTGTTCTGGATAGGCCAGCACAAAACGATTTATTATCTGTTCGACGCTAAACAGTAAGATACGTATGATTTGGTGTTGGATTTTATTTCTCGTGATTGTTTAAAGCTATGAAATTTTTGTCTTTTCTTTGGGTTAAGTGCCAATCAATTATATGATTAGTTAGGGTTAATGAAACCTCTAAAAAATTGTTTTGTTGGTTTAATTATGTTGTTGACAAGAAATATGCTTCACTGTTGATTTTTTTCCTTACAGTAAAACCTCAGATTTTAATGATACAATGTGGAGATATATTATTTTGGGTAATATTACTAACTAGCCAAATTTGACACATAAATTAAGAAACTAGCAGAGAGAGAAAATTCTGTCGGAAAACAGCATGGATCCACCTTGTCTGAAGAGGTGAAATAACAAAACCATCCTCCGTTTGTTTTGAGATCTACAGTAGGCGACATTGTTTCGTGATATTTTTCAAAATAGCACGTAAGATTTAAATTTCACATGTTATATTTAACTAAAATACATGCTATTTAAAAGAACGTAGTGAATTTTTAAGAAAAAACATTGTTACCGAAAAATTAAACTTGAATAGAATTTTTTTTATAAAGAAATAACGTGTGATCTTAATAAAAACCGTGAATTACTAGAAAATAAGAATCGTTTTTAAAAGAAATTACATGTGATCATAATAAAAAACGTGTATTACTACAAAATAACATGATAGCGAAATATATTAAACTGAATAGAGTGTTTTTTCAAAGAAATAACATGTGATCTTAATAAAAACCGTGAATTACTAGAAAATAAGAATTTTTTTTAAAAGAAAATCACATGTTATCGTAATAAAAAACGTGTATTACTATAAAATAACATGATAGAGAAAGATATTAAATTGAATAGAGTGTTTTTTCAAAAAATATCATGTGCTCTTTATAAATAACGTGTAAAACCGGAAAATAATATGATAAAAAGAGATATATTATTCTATCACATGTAATTCGAGAAAAAAACATGTTATAAAGGGCATGTGTGTAATTACACGTGCTTTCCGACATCCAACAGACAAAGTACTGTAGCTCATGACTATTTTCTTAATTCTTTTTGAATCCATGGCTATTTAATATAAATTCTCTATTATGTTTCAGATAATACGACAAAGCCAACTTATGGTGCTATTTTCTTCAAAAAAAAAAAAAAAAACTTATGGTGCTATTGTGCTAATTAATTATGTTTTGTAGCATTAGCTCAATAGTAAATCCTAGTATTTCAGTAATCTCAAAGCCAAATTATGTTTTTAAGAGTGCATGAGAAAATATGTCACTATGCCATTGGTGAACCTGACTAGATTACTTACATTGGCGGACCCATAAATTATTTTTATTCGGGTCATAATTTTTGGTTAAAATCTATCATATAATTACTTTTATTAAAATATTTATTTATTATTCATAATTTAATTAAAAGGTATACAAATCCTAATAAATGCTATGATTTTTAAGAGAATAGAAAAACAAAAGATGTAAATATAAAAGAAAGTAAACATATTGAATATGTAAAAAACAAAAATTACTCTAATATTGTCGGTGAGAAGAAGGCTCGAAACCAAATATAGGGGTGTCAAGAGCAAGGGTTTTACCAACTGTGCTACCATTACTTCATTGTTTCCTATACATTAAAATGTATTTGAACATTTAACCCGGGTCAACTGACCCATTTTCTTTCTTAGTGGGTCCGCCACTGATTACTTATGTCCTAAGACACGTTAATACGACGCGTTCGCTTTGGGCAGAGCAATGTGTTGTCTCCCCTAATTCATATCTAAATTAGCTAATGCACAAACAAGATGATACATAGAATAGTATCATGCATCCAATAACAAATACAGTAAAAAGTTCCAAAAACTTGTGGTAGTTGAATTTTTTTTTATTTGACATTTCTCTTTTTAGTAGATTCTAAACCACTCATTCACAATAAATGCGATGATTTTACAAAATATAAAATTAAAATCATAATGATTACGCGACAAATATTGTCAGAATAACATAATTATCAATATTTCTCTTCGCCAATAAAACAAACCGAATTTACAATTACTCAAATTTTTAGTATATATACCAACTATATGTTCGAAAATCAACCTATCTAACATTAAATTACTTGATTGATAAGTCGACCAACTATATATTTTTCGAACTGGCTAATAATCAGATCAAGTTAACCTAGCTACTAGTGATAAGTTTGGAAAACTAGAAAAGAAAAAAAAAAAAGAGAGAGAGAAAGATTAGATAGTGGAAAGTTCGTAAAAGAATTTAAATGGGAAGATCCCTTATCCTCATCGTCGAGGCCTTTATCTATGATATCCTCAGTTAGTTTATATGCTAAAAAAAGATTATTCCGTCAGATACCATATTTTAAGACTAAATGAATCGGTGCTATAAACACAAATGATTAAAATCATATATTATAATCGAATGATTAATTTTATTCTACGCTTATATAAAAAAATTCATCCTCTACGTCAAACCAATATCATTTCTTGTTGTCTTAAATGTTTTCAATGGTTAAAAGTTAATACCAACATCTAATAAATATATTTCCTATGAGCGGGCCTGTGGCCAATAACTTAGCATAAAACGATTTGTCTTATCGTTTTAAATATGGGCTTTATATGGGTTTTGGACTCAAAAGTGTTTGATCCTATGATCCAACGGTTAGGATTTTGACTAGTGAACAGCGTAATCATATATATAAAAGTTGGTCAACTCTCTCCATCATTTCGCCACGTCAGCAGTGGAGATAGTGACACGTGTCATATCAGCATATTATATTTATTATTTTATTTTATTTTGTTAAGAATTTAAATCATGCATTAATTCTTACTTATATGAAAATTGACATATATTAACTTATTAGCCAAGTAATTTCAATTTAATTAGTACAAAAGTATATCAAACTCATATAGAAATTAAATTATTTAAATTTTTCTGTATAAAATTGTATAAACTTATGCATAAACATAAAATCAATGGAATTTTAATTAAATTTTAGATTTTATTAACGTATAAAAATTAAATAATATAATATTATAATTTCTTTCATGTTTTCATATACTATAATATATATAGGATTAGTGACAATGAATATTAGTTGAATTTATGGTTTATTTTAAGGTAAATATGAGATACTAAATCAACACTACTTTTTCGTTTATATAAAATTACTTTTAAGATAACAAAATTTATATATTTTTTTTGTTTTTAAGGAAAGTAATTGTAAATAAAAGTTAAACAATGTAATTAAAAAACAAAAAAATAGAATAAATTATTTACTCGAGAGTTAGAGGAATACATCAAAATGATTATTAGAAAAAAAAAACTAAAAAGACTATTTATCAAACTAACTCAATCAATGTAAATTGTTATAACTGACAAATTATAGATGAAAAAACCCGCACGTTGTGCGGGTATTAGCCTAGTTTATTTAATAATTTGACGAAACTCTTCGTACCTGTAAATTAAAATCCGTTGGTTGAGATTTGAATTTAGATAAATTATACATATGATCTCGTTGGCCAAAAAAAAAACAAAAGGATCAAAAAGAGCAGTCATTTTCCCTTACGCCAAAACATCACTATATATAATTGGAACCAAATAATCTCAAAATAAAATAAAATTTACAAGCTAAACGAATGGCTAAGCAACATGTTACTGCAAAGCAAGTTTTCAGAAATAAAAAAAATATATTACCTGATACTAATTGAGTTCTCGAAATACATAACTCGGTTATATATGAAAAAGAAAAATCATTTAAATTTTTTGAAAATCCATTCGAACTGAGGGTCTTTTGTATAAAAAAGAAATATTATAGAAATGGTTTCATCTTTAATTTCGAGGGCTTTTATGATAACAAAACAACTGTAGGTATGAATTTATAAACTTCTTGAATTTTAGACACTTAAACCGAAATATTATTTTTTATTGTTAACGAAAAGTCAAAAACATAAATTTAAAGCTCAGATATCAACTTCGAAGGTACTCCATAATATTAACAAACGTTACGCTGATTCGCCAACGTCTTTCAGAAAGTTGCTTACAAGCCTTCTTCTTCGATTATATATTTCTCTAAGCTTTTCTTAATAATGTTATTTTATACGTTTTTCACATTTATTTTGTCATTTCTAAAGCTAAAAAATTCTTATTTTTATATTCTGAGAGATTCACCAACCTTTTGTTTGCATGATGGGATGGCTCTATATAAGCATTTGTAACCAGCTACGATTTCTTCACTACAATTTGTATAACCAAAAGGAATAGAACATTAAGTACAAATCAAATCTCATCATTGCATCAAACCGGAAAATTGAACCGGAGATGAAGATGGCTTTTCTCTTTCTATTCTTTTATCTTCTTGCGTTTCTTGGCGATTCTCCGGTGGATGCGGCGGTGAAGAAGTACCAATTCGATGTAGGTGTTCGATAAATCGGAATACAAATTATACTGGTTTAACTAAACCGAGATACGTGTTTTTTTTGTATTAACCGTTTGGAATTTGGAACAGGTTCAAGTGAAGAACATAAGCCGGATATGCAATGCTAAACCAATTGTCACGGTTAACGGAATGTTCCCTGGACCGACGGTTTACGCAAGAGAAGGTGATCGAGTCATCATCAACGTAACCAACCATGTACAATACAACATGTCCATCCATTGGTAAAGCATCCCTTTCCTACGACTCAAACCGGCGTTACCGGTTTAGTATCTCTTTGTGAATCAAAATTTAACGGTTTGTTTTATAGGCATGGGCTTAAACAGTACCGGAACGGTTGGGCGGATGGTCCAGCATACATAACTCAGTGTCCGATCCAAACCGGACAGAGTTACCTTTATGATTTCAATGTGACCGGACAACGAGGGACCCTTTGGTGGCACGCACACATCCTCTGGCTACGAGCCACCGTCTACGGAGCTATTGTCATCTTGCCTGAACCGGGAAAACCGTATCCGTTCCCACAACCATACCAAGAATCTAACATAATCCTCGGTTAGTGAATAAAACCAAACCGGTCGGTTCAGTCCCATCCTTTGATTTTTCTTTTTTCTCATTGCCCTTTTTGATACTGGACTGTAGGAGAATGGTGGAACAAAGACGTTGAGACTGCGGTTAACCAAGCCAACCAATTGGGTGCACCGCCTCCAATGTCGGATGCTCATACCATTAACGGAAAACCTGGACCGCTGTTTCCGTGTTCCGAGAAACGTAAAAGTTCTAAACCGTTTTAAACCGTTTGTTATCGGATTGGATCTCGGATATCATTAATCTTTTACCGTATATTTTTTCAGACACGTTTGTTATAGAGGCCGAAGCGGGTAAAACATACCTTCTAAGGATTATCAACGCAGCATTAAACGACGAGCTATTCTTCGGGATTGCGGGACACAACATGACCGTGGTGGAAATCGATGCGGTCTACACTAAACCGTTCACAACCAAAGCCATTTTAATCGGACCAGGTCAAACCACTAATGTTCTAGTCAAAACCGACCGCTCACCAAACCGCTACTACATGGCAGCTAGTCCGTTCATGGACGCTCCAGTATCCGTAGACAACAAAACTGTAACCGCGATTCTTCAATACAAAGGCGTACCAAACACGGTCTTACCAATCTTACCAAAGCTTCCTTTGCCTAACGACACATCATTTGCTTTGGACTATAACGGAAAGCTCAAGAGCCTCAACACACCAAATTTTCCGGCTCTTGTTCCATTAAAAGTCGACCGGCGACTGTTCTACACTATCGGGCTAGGCATTAACGCTTGCCCGACTTGTGTGAACGGGACAAATCTTGCAGCTTCTATAAACAATATCACATTCGTTATGCCCAAAACCGCGCTCTTGAAAGCACATTACTCCAACATCTCGGGTGTTTTCAGGACTGATTTCCCAGACAGACCCCCCAAAGCGTTTAACTACACAGGTGTGCCGCTCACGGCTAACCTCGGAACATCTACGGGGACAAGACTTAGCCGAGTTAAGTTCAATACTACAATTGAGCTCGTCTTGCAAGACACCAATCTCCTAACCGTTGAGTCACACCCTTTCCATCTTCATGGCTACAACTTCTTTGTAGTTGGAACCGGTGTTGGAAACTTTGATCCCAAGAAAGATCCGGCTAAGTTCAACCTCATTGACCCGCCTGAGAGAAACACCGTTGGAGTACCCACCGGTGGTTGGGCTGCCATCAGATTCAGGGCTGATAATCCAGGTATAAATCAATCTCTCAGTGCACATATATGAGGATGATGATCATAATATGATAAGTAGATCAAGTGATCAATGCATGTGTTGTTGCAGGTGTTTGGTTTATGCACTGTCACTTGGAAGTCCATACAATGTGGGGTTTGAAGATGGCTTTCGTCGTCGAGAACGGGAAAACACCTGAGCTTTCGGTTCTACCACCGCCTAAAGACTATCCGTCCTGTTAAGAATCTGAGATCGGAACACTACTCTGATTCTTCGTCCTATTTGTAAAGTTTCGCTGATGATATTCTTTATTGATTGTATTTCCCTTCTGTTGATTTGTGTCTGAGATTGTTTCCTGTGGGGCTGCACAACACAATACACCCCGAAATTGCATAAGAAATGAAATTAATGTTTTCCGACAAGAGCTCTTGTTTTATCTAAAAAGCATCAAAACTCTTAGCGAGATACTAAGAGAAAGATGAAAACTTTTGAAAACAGAGTAGCATCAAGAACCAGAAAAACAAAGCTAATCTAACCGAGAAGAGAATACTAGTAGTTCTGCCTTAAAACAGAGGATTTTGCTCAAATTGCTGGTGTTGCTTGATCCTTGGGCTTGCAGCATTCTGATTTCTTCTTGAAGTTAAGCTTCCTGGTAAAATTCTTCCAGCTTCTCTTCGTCCTCACCAGCTTATGCAGCTCTTGTTTCATGTTCATACACTCCTTTTCCAGCTCAGAAACCCGTTCTCTTACGTTCTCACCTCTGGGTTTAAAACCGCCATTAGCGCCATGTTGGTTATCGGGGTTGTCTAGATTCTCAGAGACAAAGAACCAGCCCGATACAGATGTCCTGAGCCTAAGCTGTTCGAAAAAGAGAACCTGAACAATCACCCGAAGAGGCAGCCTCTCGTTCTGAGCCGCGTGTGTGCTAGCTTCCAATGAGAGCTTCTGGCAATTCATGAGTCTACATATGTGCTCTCTCTCTGAATCCGTAATCCACGGATGCGCCTGCAAAATTTGCAATCCAACCTCAAAATCTTAATACATGGACTGGTTAAAATTAAAAACAGCATTTTTATTACCTTCAAGTACACGTCGATTGCGTGATAAACTCCATCATCTAGTGGCCTTGCATAGTCAGGGATTGCAGCAGCAATGGCTTCAAACTTCGCCAGCTTCAGGTTAACATCGGGTGCCACCTCAGCGAGATAACCGTCAACAAGAGTTGCCACTAACGTTGTTGGAGTTAGCAAATCAGCTCCATCCTTCCCCAAATGTCCTTCTTCGATGATGCAAGGAGAAGGGACGATGCCTGCTTGTTCGGTTGACGAAACAAACTGTTCGATCATTCTCAGAACGCATTCAACATCATAAAGCGTTTCAGAGTATCCCATGTTTGGTATAAGAAGATCAACTAGAGCAGCTTGGTCCAGTTGATTTCCAATTCGTCTCTCCAGATTCTCCCTCGAGGATTGGCTTGCGTGAAGCACCATTGCAGTTTGAAGAAGCCTGAGAAGAAACTTGGTCGGGTTTACACCTTTCTTGCTCGGAAGCAAGCCGACAATCTCTTCAAGACAAGATTTTTGGTCTTCTTCAGAAGGATTTGGTGTCTCAATCACTTGCTCATCCATGGTTACTTGTCTATTCATCAGAGGAACATGTTTCCTTGTATAGTACATAACCGCCATCGCGATGTTCTCGAGCTTCATGCCACGTGCTTCAATAGCGGTAATGAGTCTTTTGAAGAGAGGCAAGCTAAGAAAAGAAGCGTCATCAAACCACCAATCTTCACCGGTAGGTTGCAGCATCTTTCCAGACGCAGAGATTCCGTTCCACAAATGCGATTCATCTTCAGTGTTCTGCCCACTCGTTGCGTTCTTTCCTCCTCCCACGGGCCAATTGAAAAGGCTTGGATCAGCACACGCTTTGACAGCTAACGAATCAACACACCTAGAGATAATGTGAAGATCTTCAGCGTAATCAATCACTTCCTCACATGTCTGAAGAGCTTTGATCGAGTCAGTCCAGTTCCCAAACACCTCGTTGAGGAAAGTCTCAGTCATACCAACAAGATTCCCTTCTCCATAGTTATCAGTCATCTCAAGGTACTCAGCTGCACATCTAAGGCTAACAACATTGAAAGCAGTAAGCTCGATTTTCACACCATAGCAGAATTTGGTTACAAGCTCAAACGTTTTGCCGCCTCCCGGTATCTCATCTAAACTCAACACACAGCCTGATCCATCATCAGTTGAAGACTCTTCGATTAACTTCTCAAGAAGCCCACTTCTAGAGAGCAGCGGAAACTACACACAAATCAAGACAAACATTACACAGTTAGGAAACAACCTAGTTTAATCATCAAAGCTTTCACATTTATGCAATTACATAAAATCTAGTACTCAAAAAAAAGAAAGAGAAGATAGTAAAAGTTAACCTTGTGGAGATGAAACTTCATGTCTCCAACTTCAATGGTAACATCACTCACGAGTCCTGTGGTGCAAAGCCTGTAAGACAAGACGAGAGACATAAAACATCACACAAAACAGAACACTTGTCACAAACAAATCAGAGCTAAAATCCAAAAATTGATGATCTTTGAAACTTGCATCAATGACTAACGATTCTAGGAAGAACCCATCTCGATTTCAACAAAAAGACGAGAGCTTGAATACATATAAAAATCAAGAGAAATTAACGACATTGATGAAAATTCCATCTCAAAGACCCTATAAGTCGATTAGTCAAATTCAAGGAGGTAAAAGCAGAAGAAAGAGTACCAGGTTTGGCCTTCACGATGGAAAGCTTCGGATTTGGAGCCAAGTCTCATAAACGCCATTGTGGAAGAAAAACAATCTTTGAGTCCTTGAGTTGGAAACAGAGTAGTAACAACAGAGAAGAGAGAGAGAGAGTGTGAGATACAAGAATTGTCGGACAACAACGATCCTCATCATCTTATTTTAGCAAAGAGAACGAGTTCCGAGTCTGTAGCAGAAGAGTGAGGAGAAAATTAAGCTCTTGGACTTGTCAATTTTTCCGCCTCTTGAATACTTCAATCCTCATCTTCATCTTCTTACCCGGAAACCGGCATTTAATTTCGCGGGTTTATTCCGGTTCAACATTTTTCTGTTTGAGAGTTATTATATGGGCTTAACGCAGGCCTGAACTAAATTCAAGGCCCAACCATTTGTTCGAAACTATAATATACACCAAAGCATTATGTCCCAAACCAGAATAAAATAAGGGAATTAACAAAAAAAAAAAACACAAAGAAACCTCCTTCTGCTTATTCGACACAAAAAAAAGAAAAAAAAAAACCTAGTTCAGACCTAGATCCTAGCAGTCGCTTTATCCATGGACGAATTAGCCATCAAAGTAATCTTCTTCTTCTGCTTTAACCTCTGCGTCTCTCTACTAATGGTTTCTTTCTGCACAAGAAAGTAGAAAAATATATGAAATAGTAGAATTTCTGATTACATCTTTTGTATCTTAGGGTCTGAAATTGCTGGAATTGAACGATAATGGTGCAGACTCTCAAACTCCCCGGTAAATTGATTTACCTATATATTTTTTTGGGAAATTTTTGTTGTACGTACGTGTTGATCATCATATATAATATTAACTCCACCTGCAATCAAAATCAAATTGTTGCAGTAGCACTAGCACGACGATTTCCGTTGAATAATGATATGACACTTCGCTTCAGGAGTATCCTCTCAAACTCGTGTTGGAAAAACATTTCGCTTCATGCGGAAAGATCACAAATATTTATGTTCCCAAAGACTTTGAAAGGAAAATCCTCAAGAGGTTTGTTGGCTTCTTCCCTCCCAGCTCTCATGTTGAATTCTGCTAAGTACTAACTCCAAAAAAAATAAAAGACATGTCTTTGTATCGATGGTTTTACAGTGTTGCCTTCATGAGGATCGAGGGAGAAGATGTCGAAGAAAAGGCATTGCAACTTAGTGGAACTGACGTTGGAGGATGGACTGCTATCGTTAAGCCTAAACCCAAAGAAGAAAGTATTCATTGATGATCCTTGGTGTCCTGATGCTCCCGCGCGGCAACAGAAACACACACGTAAATTTTGATAATATTATCATTCTGCAATCAAATTATTATTATTTATTAGCATGTTCATTCTTGTATATCTATAAGATGTGTTCTAGCTTGTCATGTTAATTATAGCTCCGGCGCAGCTTACCTTTATGTTAATGGAGAAATATGTCTAGGCAAGGCGTTGAAACTAAGTGGACGTTACATGGGAGGAATGACTCTTGTAGTTGAACCTCTTGTGTTGCGACCCGAAAAAGTTAAAAACAGAAGGCCGCGCTACTGCACTACTACTGGCTATATGCCCCAAGTACATAAATTTGCGAAGAAGAAGAATAAGGCTCTCTCCAGAGCCGTGCCTTGGGTTGTATGGAACAGAAGCGGTGTTTAAAAAAATGGCCTTAATTGAAAAATTAACTGTGATACAATGCAACCTTTGTTTTCTTTTATTCGGATCAAAGAATTTATTTTCCGAAAAACTGCAACAAAAACAATGTTCCGTCTAGCATACTGATCAATTCGATATATATACCCTTTACCCATTCAACAATCCGAACTTTCTATCATCCGCTCGACCTGTCTCAGTGACTCACATAAGCGATAAAAACATTTCTTGTTTGCTAAGAACAGAATACAATAACTCCAGTTTGTTCTCCTTGGAAGGCTAATTCTCATCGAGAACTGATAGGTCTAGTGTCCGTCCAACATCTTCAGACTCCATGTATATTTTACAATGACTTGTTGTCTAAGTTATAAGAACAATGGTTAGAGACATAATCCTTTCGTGACATATCACGGGCTTGGAAGTTGTTGTATCCATCTGAATCTTTTAAGGAAATATAAGAGCATGATTATAGGCAGGATGTTAGGTAAATCTTAGAGAAATCTTAGGATAAAACTGATTAAATTTAATGTATATACTCCTTTAACACTAACAAACGTTCCTTAGCTAAGAAACATTTTTCCATCTAAGAGGCGGACAGGTGTCGAGAAAAAATTGGAGCGTGGTAAATGAAGAGAAAGGAAAAAAAAGGGCTTTTTTTTTTAAGTCTTTTTCGCGTTCTGTCTCTCTCTCTCGCGATTTCATCGAGAGAATGAAAACCAGAGACTCAAATCGGAGGTATCGCCTTTACATATGCTAGATCGTCTTTGGAGGTATCGAGAGATTGAACCTAGATCGTCTTTGGAGGTATCGAGAAATCAAGTTTAAAACATTTGTGGTTTATGTTATTTATGTTATAAATTGTATCTCATATATGTTTTAATTTTTTTTTTAATTTGCAACAATTAATAAATTTTCTATAATTATAAATTGTATTTTTATATTAATATTTTTTTCTAAGAACCACATGTTAAGAACCTACCATTAATCACACAAAAATCTTAACTCAAAAATACTATCTTTTAACAATCACTTTTACAAATAAATTACTTAAATATTGCTAAAAGCAATTTCTAAGAACCCACCTATAATCATGCTCTAAGCATTAACTCTTGATTAGAGAGATAGTGCATGGTCTTTGCCTCTTTGGGCTAGAGCAAGTCAACACGTACGGCCTTTCAGAAATTTCAGTCTAATACGGCAACAACAAATTATTTTTTATAGATGGCAAAAAAAAAAAAGAAAAAAAAAAACAAATTATCTTTTATTTTTTTATTTAATAAGTAAATAATAGTGTTTTTTTTGGTAAGAGAGTCTCCCCAAATTTATTAAAATAAAAAGAAAATCGGACTACACGGGAATGTTACGTAGTCTCGCAGACCCGATAGCATCTTCTAAAACAATTGAATTTAAAGCATCTAATCTAGAATTAAACAAATGAAACCCTAATGGTAAAGTAAACGCATAGTTTGCTAACCCGTCAGCAAGACGGCTAGCTTCCCTATACACGTGAGCAATACGGACTATCTAGTCCCTCAGATTTAGTTTGAAGATACAAACTCAGATTTTATCAAAAAATAATAGTGTTAAAACATTAGTTTGAAGATACAAACTCAGATTTTATCAAAAAATAAAAACAAGACAATAACTTAGATAATAAAAAAAAAACATATAGATCTTCTAATTATTTAATTTTCTTAAAATTAGGTCCTTTTTCCTACAATTAGGTTTAAAATTTTGGAATTAAACCAAAAAGCTTGTTCTCGAAGATACGTAAGTTTGTTAGATAAGTTTCCTTAATTTAATTAGTCAATGGTAGATACATTTTTTCTTTTCTTAATTAGAGTAGATTAGAATCTTTAATGCCAAATATTGATATGTTTAATTATGAAAATAAGAAGAGAAACTATCATAATCAACATAGAATTAAAATAGAAAAGATCAATATAGTAATTGTATCCTCCAAAGATGATGATTGCTTATTCTTATTGAGTTGGGTGAACCAAGACATAGTCTTAATGAAAAGAATAATTTTTTGTACTTTTTCCTTATTTAATTCTTATATATAATAGAAAGAAATTGTTTGAGGAGAAGGAAAATACAAAAAAGGATAATAGAAAAATGCCAGTGGAGCAAATGTCATCCATCCACCACCATAGGATGTTTCTAGTTGAGTCGGTCTTTAAAAAACGAACGGTAAAAAATATGACACGTATCATATGCTTCCTTCCTTTAATTTCGTGATGATAATCCTCAGCTGATATTTATTCTAATTACTTTAAAAGACGGTTTTGGCCTTTTGGTTTGCTGTATAAAACAAGACCTTGCGAAAGATCTTAATTCATCCCCTTCGTCTTTCTCTGACTCTCTTTCTCTGACTCTTCAATCTCTCACAAACCCTAAATCGCTCAGCATAATCTTTAACGATTCTCTCTTTCAAGGTATATGTTTCTTCTGATTCGTTTCTTCTGGGTTTTGGCGTCTGATCTTTGGATTTGGTTTTCTTTTTTGATCTTCGATTTTGGATTTTTGGGTGATTGGATTTTTCAATAATTTGATTTTCGAAAATTACCTGCTCGTTTCTTCAATCCCAGCTTCTTTATTTTATGTCGATTACTAAGAATCTCTATTAGTTGCTCGTCAGATTTGCATGTTGTTGAAATATTCCATCTTTCTTGCGTTTTCTCTTATGAAGCATATCGTTTAGATCTGTTCAATTTCTTGCTTGGTTTTGAAATTCTCTTAAGGAAATTAGGGTTTTCTATAACGATCTATTCAATTTTGTGTTTTCTTTGTCGATTCTCTTTGATTTTGGGTTCTTGTGTTTAAATCCGTTTTCTCTTTGGTATATGTTCCCTGATCGATTTTTACGTGTTCTCTTTTTTAATTTCAGATGCAAATCTTTGTGAAAACACTCACTGGCAAGACCATCACTCTCGAGGTTGAGAGCTCTGACACCATCGACAATGTTAAGGCAAAGATTCAGGACAAGGAAGGCATTCCTCCGGACCAGCAGAGATTAATCTTCGCCGGTAAACAGCTAGAAGATGGTCGTACCTTGACCGATTACAATATCCAGAAAGAATCAACCCTCCACTTGGTTCTTCGTTTAAGAGGTGGTATGCAGATCTTTGTCAAGACTCTGACTGGCAAGACCATTACTTTGGAAGTTGAGAGCTCTGACACTATTGACAACGTCAAAGCAAAGATTCAGGACAAAGAAGGAATCCCTCCGGACCAGCAGAGGCTTATCTTTGCCGGTAAGCAGCTTGAGGATGGAAGAACTCTTGCTGACTACAACATCCAGAAGGAGTCGACACTTCACCTTGTCCTTCGTCTTCGTGGTGGTATGCAGATCTTTGTGAAGACCCTCACTGGTAAAACAATTACCCTCGAGGTTGAGAGTTCAGACACCATTGATAATGTCAAAGCCAAGATCCAGGACAAGGAAGGAATTCCTCCGGACCAACAGAGGCTTATCTTTGCCGGTAAGCAGCTTGAGGACGGAAGAACTCTTGCTGACTACAACATCCAGAAAGAGTCTACTCTCCATTTGGTGCTTCGTCTCAGAGGTGGTATGCAGATCTTTGTGAAGACCCTAACCGGCAAGACCATAACTTTGGAGGTGGAGAGCTCAGACACAATTGATAATGTCAAGGCTAAGATTCAGGACAAGGAAGGGATCCCACCAGACCAACAGAGGCTCATCTTCGCTGGTAAACAGCTTGAGGATGGTCGGACTTTAGCTGATTACAACATTCAGAAGGAATCTACCCTTCACCTTGTGTTGCGTCTGCGTGGTGGTATGCAGATCTTTGTGAAGACATTGACAGGCAAGACTATTACCCTGGAGGTTGAGAGCTCAGACACAATTGATAACGTCAAGGCTAAGATTCAGGACAAGGAAGGGATCCCTCCGGATCAGCAGAGACTCATCTTCGCTGGAAAACAGCTTGAGGATGGTCGGACTCTTGCAGATTACAACATCCAGAAGGAGTCCACTCTTCACTTGGTTCTCCGTCTTCGTGGTGGAAGCTTCTAAGCTTTTGTGATCTGATCAAAAGTGGCGGTTCTCTGTGTCATGCACTTGGGAGGTGATGATGTGATGTTCTTCACCTGGTTTGGTTCTGTTTCCATCTGCGGGAAAAACTTGTCCCTTTAGTTGTTTTAAGTTTCATCGTCTGCTTTTCTTGTATGTTCTTATGAACTTTTGGTTGGGCTCGTAACGGGCCTTTGTCTTTCAACTTTCAATAATAATCCAAGTGCATTTTAAACATTGATTTTTGCTCTTTACATATGACGAGTTTGATGTGAGATCATAATACAACTTATTTTTTTCTTTACCAGTGTGGAACAAAGAGATTAAGGTGTTGTTATTGACTTAACGATTAATCTAGAATTTCGTCGACAAAAAAAAAAAAAAAAACTAAATATCAAAGTTGAAGTTATTTCGTAACATATTATTTTTTCCAACAAAGTTAATGATTTTAATATACTAAAAATAATGAATTTAAGCAGAGAAAAAGATATTTAAAATGAAAATAAAATGCAATATTTCTAATAGACTGATAATTCTAAGAAAAAAGGACGTATTCTTTTTTTTTTTGTCATCTAAATTTTATTAAGAAACTAAAGTAGGATACAAGTTGAAATACATATGCCGGCAGACGAACAGAATGTCTCCAGAAACTTAGTCCAAAAGAGGGAAACAAAGCCCCAACAGAACGGGGAAGCTAATTTAGACCAACCATTTAAGCAAACGATAGAGACAAATATGTAAAGAGGAGGAACTGCGAAGGAAAATATGAAATCCAAGCACTATTTGAACAAAGGAACCAGAGCGTCTCACCTAGCTTCCCAAAGAACCTGTTAACGTCGGAAGCACCAATAAGATCGGAAGACCTCACACCGAAGTCAAACTTGTAGCAAACCGACAGGGAGGAAAGCAAGAACCCACCAAGACCAGAGACACAAATACAACTACCATCACACCTCACCAGCCAGACGTAGAGAGCAAAACACACTAGGAACAAGGCATATACCTTGAAGATCGACCGGAGATAAACCAATTAAGAAAAACAGCTCTTGCACGCGGACACTCGTCGAACCAGCTTCAGCCACCTACGGACAAAAAACTGACGACGTCCTCGCAAGAGAAGAGCTAGAGAACGATTCCACTGCTTTGCCCATAACCTATATCCAAGGAAAACAGGCTAGTAGGTGGCTCGGCAGCAAAATTCCATCAGATTGGTCAACACCAAAAACGAACCAGCCCAAATCACTACCACGACCAAGCAAGAGGACACAATAGAAAGGTAGAGCACAGATCCACAAATAAACCCCACAACTAACTGAGCCACCTCCAACGAAATAAGTCTCACAAACAACAACAAAACCTAAAGTAGTCCAATGGGCCAACGAGACTAAGTCACATGAGTTCAGATCCGAATAGGGAGGGGAAGGAGACCATACCGTCGAGGATGTCCATCAACAACCACCGTAGCAAAGGATCCCATAGATCCATAAATAAACGCAGAGACATCACCACCTCTCCGATAAACTCCAGATCCATCAATTAAAAGTAACCCCGACCAAGACGTTGCAGATCTGAAATCGAAAGGCTTCAGAAACTCGTCGAACCACCACCTAACCTCAGCCAAAAGAGAACATAAACTAGAGACGAAAGCTAAGAAAGATGGACCGACGCCGGTGCTTTGAAAGCCACCACGCGCCGGTCAAAGCTTGAACGGAAGTGATGCCACCAAAGCGAAAAGGAGAGAGCGGCGGCTGAAAAAAAAAAAAAAAAAAAAAAAAAAAAAAAAAAAAAGGACGTATTCATTCTACATAATAAGATGAAGAAGCAGTAAAAAGAAAAGAACTAGACAAAAAAAAATATAAGGAACTTAAAGAAAATACTTAAAACAGATGTATATGTTTATACATATTAGACTTTTTTGGTCACTACTACGTAACTCAATACTATTTTGTCACGTTAATCTACATTGGGATTTTTGCATAAATTCTTTTGGATCTAGATTTGACCCGGTTTTAATCTATTCGGATCTTGGATAAGCAATTTTAGGGATGTTGTCTTAATTTCAAACTGATAAATGAAGCCATGTTGTCTTTAATTCATCTACTTATTCTTATACTATTTCCATATTAATCATCTCCGGATACTTAGCATTTACCATACCTAATTGATTAACTCCATTTTTACGAAAATCAAAACAAATAACTTCTCACATTCCTTAAGTGTATATTGTTCCTTTATTTTCGCCAATGCAATCTGCAACAAAGTTATTTTTTGTATCTGTCAATTTAAATTCCTTCCAAATATGTGTTTCCCTCTACTAAACTATTATTTCGCATATTCGTTAAGACTACAATTAATTCTTTTTATTAACCATATTCGTTAAGACTACAATTAATTCTTTTATTAACCATATTCGTTAATTTCCTTAACTTCTTATCACACCTCCATATATATTCTCTTCTTTAATTGAATCCACAATTTCCGCCACATTCAATTCGTTTATATTCAATTCTGTCTCAACGATGAGATTTTGTAAACTAACCATATTTGTTTATCTCATTGTATCCTATTTATATGTTATTTGTTATTTCCTGCCAAAAATAATATATTTAAAATGAAATTAATTACTTTTTAAATATCAACTAAAAGATTTAGGAAATAACAATCATTCTCTCAAATATCTCCATTAATTGTCGTTGAATACTTTCTATAATTTACAATCCCTTACAAATCAATTTAATTACTACCAACAAATCTTTTTGGATATTTCAAATCAACAAGATCTCTAACAATACAATTTCATAAACAAACTAATGATGCATTGTTTAAAAATCTATACGTTTTCTTTCCAAAAGCAAGATTCCAGTATATATTCTTGCAACTAATCACTCATCATATCTCTAATATCTCTACAAAATCGATATAAGATAAAAAAAAATTATGACTCATAAATTACCATATTCTTGGCATATTCCATATTACTGTAGATTTGAAAGATTTTATCCTTAATTAGTTGCTATTTAGGATTTTTGTTTTGCGTGATAAGCTACGGATATCGACCTAATGTTGAGCCTATAAATAATCTACACCTAAACGCTAATAAACATCACCAAACACCAAAAACCACAGCTTACTTTTAAACCATTATACTCACCTTTGTTTTCTTTGATGTTTCTGCATTCTTAGTAATTTCATATAGGACCAAACTTGGGACTTGAATGGTGGCATTGACGTTGTAGCCACGGAGGAGTAAAAGCTTGACATTCAAGACACTATGTAACCGGAAGCTCTGGTAACGCAGGCCACCTTTTCTCCATCGGGCATCTCTCTTCACTTTATCTAATTAGTAGAATTAGTGTGGCTGGTGGGATTCACTATTAAAATGATAAACAAATGCCATAGTTATAGTTTCATATATTTTTAGTTTGATAATCTAATTTTAAATTTGCATTCAAAGATGTGTAAATGTAATTACGCAAAGAAATTGGAAATTTTAGAACTTTGAAATCAAAATTACCTTTGCCTAACTTTGCTTTTAGTACCTCGATTCCCACTTTCATCATCTATGTGGGATTCTTCTTCTATTCCCTAATTAAGGACGAAAGATTCGATTTCATAAGCATGAACAATTATTAGCAAATACTAATCGATTAAAGATTCTTTGGAAATCAAAACCAAAGCATGCTTATGAAATCGAAGAAGGAAATTAATACCTGAAGAACAAAAGATCTATATTAAATGAGCGTCCCATATCATATGTAGCTATTCATCACGGTCGTGCTTGCCAGTTCTGGAAAGATCTTTGGACACCCTTTGTACCTCTCATCAACTTCAATGGAGCACTTTGATGGATCGCTTGGTCCTACTACTGATCCATTGTGTATAATTTTACAATCGAAACAAAAATCGAAAAAGAGAATAAAAATGGTCATGGTTCTCTTGACTGCATCAAGCATCATGGTCACGACTCTCTTCTTCTCACTTCTTTTTTGCCTCGACGGTACCGCTTCTACCTACGGCAATTAGTTGGGCCATTTTGAGCTACTACTTTGCTTGGGTTGGGCTATTTATACATCACACTTATTTCCTCTATTTATCAGTCTAATAATACTTCAAAATTTTATAATTGAGAAAATTGTAATACCATGTTATATTATTTATGATACAAAATGCATAAATATAATTTTGTTTGTGTTCTACTACGGGTTAAATCCTAGAGAATGCCATTACTACAATTTTTTATCTATTAGTTAATATAAAAAAAACTTTATCTATATAAAAATATATATTTTATCTATATTCACATTAACTAATAATACAAAATATGAATACATATTCAATATTGTTAATTTTCTTTTTATTTTAAATTATAATTTTAAGAATTTTATAAACTTTCAAATAAAATAAATATTTGAGTTTTAAGGAAATTCTAAGAAATTTAAACATTATAAATATTTACAAAAGATATTAATACGGAACGGTATATTACGGGTGAAATCCTAAATATAACAATCAAAAGACTATTTGAATTTTGGGTCGATATTATTTTATTAGAAAATGACAAAATGATGTAGATTTCACGGGACATGTTTATATGGTCGGACGAGGTTGGGTCGATATTAATACAGTATGATATACTACAGGTAAAATCCTAGAATTGACAATCAAAATATAACTATACAATCTTAATTCTTAAACACTAAACAAAACTAAACAAACAATATTAGCAAAACGAATAAAAATTTTAATTTTAATTTTTTAGTTATAACATATCGTCGGTGTACCATACATTTAAATCAAACAAAATAATAATATATATCTATAGATCATCTTAAAAAATTTTAATTTTATTATTTAGTAAAATTATAAGCCCGCGGTGTACCGCGGGTTAATATCTAGTATTTAACATAACTCAATACTATTTTTGTGAATATGGCAACACCAACAGTCCAAAACAATTGTCTCTCTTTGTACCAAACTAAGGGCGCCGCTTGTTTGCCACTTGACTGCATCTTTGTGTGCAATAGTGTGATTGCCACATCTCCACATTCAACATAATCCCATACGATTTTGATGGCTCATGTTTTTTTGTTTAATGCTTACCAAACTACATTGCTTTCCCAACTCTTGAATTGTCTTCTTTGCGTTACTGCATATGTTTTGAGTTTATCTTTTATATGTCAAACCTTTGTTTTAGAACCAAAAAAACTCAGTAACGAACTTTGATCACACAATTTTGTGTTTGCATATGCAACTTTTAGTGAGTTTTTGATTGAAAGCTTGAAAAGAAAATGCGTATTGGAAAAGAGAATCTTGCAAAATTTCAACAAACAAAAAGAAGTCTTATATATGATTGGTGGAGAAAGAAAATGATTCCAAATCTTGAACGGTTGTTGCAAAAGCATAGCAGAAAGTGGGAGACAACAGAAATAGAAATGACTATAACTTCATCGATGTGTCATTATACGTTTTTTCTAGCAAATATTAAGAAAGTAAATATCACATCAACTTTAAAATGTAATTAAGCTTTATCTTTGATTCTTGTGAAATGAAACACATCATATCGAGCTGAAGACTTTTATAACCTATCGTTTACAGCCAAACTATGGTTCAAATTACGGCTTTCAAAAGACGTGACACACTGACACTTGATATATGACTATTAAGGTTTTCAAACTTTGAAGAGATGTTTTGTGAAGAATTTAGTAAACTGTTGTAGTGACTAATCCGGTTTTTGTTAGTTAGTTGGTTTTTGGATTATTATTGATCGAAAATTAACATATCTGAACTAAAACTCAATCCAGCTTTGTTATCTACAAATTCTCTCTTCAACGAGTTCAATAGATATTTAGCAGTCGTTTATCTTCTTCATATTTTGTTTCCTTTTGTTTAATTGTGATATAGTAACAAACGAATAATATGAACAAAAACTTGGTTTTGTCCCGGTCACCTTCGTTCAATAATGAATATTTTTGTGTGTATATATTATATCGTTTAGTAAATGCTATAATATTACTTTCATGATTAACTTTTACTACTGACCACTTAGTATTTGACTATTAATTGCTTTTTATGACGTATTTCTTTGTGGATTTATGTAAAAATTTAAGGAAGCTAAGTAACCACACAACAACCAAAATTCAACATATTTGAAAGAAAACAATATAAAATTTTATTTATCAAATCCAAAAAAAGAAAAAGAAAAATAGTCGATGATCAAAAACTCCAAACCAAAAAAAAAAAGACAAGAAAGAAATATTTTTTAAAAAAAAAAAAAGAAAGAGAGAAAAAAAGTCAAAAGGATATGGGAAAAATCCTCCTTCGGACCGAAACGATAACGATCCTCTAAACCCCCTAATTAAAAACACGAAGTCCTTCCTTAAGATCTAAGTAATTCATAGATTACCTATAGAGTTATAATTAATTACATACTTAATATATTATTAATCTTGAAACCCAATCTTCTCCCAAATAGCGTTCCTCAATCGCCTTAGATCTCTTCCTTTCGCCGTTCCACCGATTCCTTCATGCACCGTGAACGACGATCCTCTCCGCCGCGCTAAATACTCGTGCGGCGGAATGATCCGTCTTCCACCGTCGTTGATGTCGTCATCTTCCTCGTCATCATCATCACTGTCATCGTCAGGTATCGCATGACCTCTATACTCACTCTTCAAGATCTTAGACCAGTCGGGGATATTAACCGGAAGCGAACCGGTCTTTGTGATTTCCCGGTTTCCAGAACCGACGGAATCTCCGGTTTTCGCCGGTTTTCTCCTTAATCGAGAGATAGATATCGATCTCTTAGCGTCGAATGAATTCGGCAATTGATGATCGCCTAAGTTATGAATATCAGATTCGTCGAATTCAAAGACATTCTCATCGGACATCTCTGGTTCTGGTTCTGGATATATGTATTTAGGCTTGACAAAAAAAAGCTTCCTTGACGCCATTGATGAAAACAGAGCGTACGTAAAGAGAAGGAACAAAAAAAAAAGATGTAACTTTTATGAAAACTGAATTCTGGGTTTTGATCAGCTTGTCGAGAAATTCTGAAAGGGTTTTGTGAAATTTTGTGATTGAAGGAGAAATGTGTTGTGATCATCATTTTTATAGAGAAATGTGGTAAAGAGATAAGCTCTCATTGGGTTAAACTTATGTGAGTTATGACTTACACAGTAAACGACAAAAAGGACAAAGAAGATAAAAAAGAGAAAGAAAATAAATAAATAAGTTTATAAGGTGTGGCAAGTCTCACGTTCTTATCGTGAGCTCTCTTCCTTTGTTTCCTTCGTCCATTGTTTTTTAAATAGTAAAAACTTTATGAATTATGAGTTTGTGATCAAAATGATGATGTTAATGGAATTTTTACCTTCACCTTTAATTAAATTTAAGTTATCTTAAGATTTAATGTTGTTAGATAAGTATGAAATTTGTTGCTAATGTTTTTAAATTTATTAGTATTCAATTAAGGATTTTTGTTAATTTATATTTAAATTAAATTAAAAATCTAGAATACAAAACAAAAAAAAATTGATCTATTATCAAGTAAATGTACCAACTTAAGAATAAAATCATTAGTGGGGGTGATTAATCACATCAAAACATCAGAAATCGAATTAAACTGAAAAAAGCCATTGTCTTAAGTAAACTGAAACCAAACCGGAACTATTCAAACCGTCTGAACCCGTAACCCGAAGATTTACGAGAAAACCAAAACTCTCGTTTTGTCATTCTTTGCTCTGCGCCGTCTTCTCCAAAGCAAGATCAAAGCTTCTTCGCTCCCCAAAAGGTTCGTGTCGATGTTAAACCCTAGTTTCTCTCTTTAATTTGTTACATACTTCCCTCAGAATCATTCGAGTAAAGTCTTAGATTTGGGATTGAATCGTCCGTTGCATCGATTAGAAACCCTAATTTTAGGAATCTGTTGCTGATTTTGCTTAGTTTGTGATTTGGATCTGTAGAGAATAATGGCTACAGCTACGTATCCACCTCCTCCACCGTATTACAGACTCTACAAGGATTACTCAGAAAACCCTAATTCTGCTCCTGAACCTCCTCCTCCCATTGAAGGCACCTACGTTTGTTTCGGAGGCAACTATACTGTGAGAGATTCCTTCACATTTTCCCCTCTTTAAAATCTTCATCTTTATGGGTTTTAACAATTCTTTGGGTTAGTAGACAGAGGATGTTCTTCCAAGCTTAGAAGAACAAGGAGTGCCTCAACTTTATCCCAAAGATTCTAATGTTGGTATGTCATTTCTTCTAGCTTTGTGAATCATTCTCAAAATGCAATTGCTATTGGCTTTCTTGTGTATGGTTTTGTTCAGTCCCTTAATTGGAATCATGAGCTCATTTGCAAGTTATGTTCTTTGAAAGTGCCTCTTTGTTTCGTTGAAGAAAGTTTTTAAATATCTTTGTGTAGATTATAAGAAGGAACTCAGGTCACTGAATAGAGAACTACAGTTACATATATTGGAGCTTGCTGATGTTCTTGTTGATAGACCTTCTCAATATGCAAAGAGGATTGGTGAAATTTCTTCAATCTTCAAGAATTTGCATCACCTTCTCAATTCCTTGAGACCTCACCAAGTAAAGAAGATCTCATCTTCGTTTTAACTACAACATGGTTTCATCGGTTTTTGTTTTATTGTTTTTGATCTTATCTTATGTCCAGGCGAGAGCAACGCTTATTCACATTATGGAACTTCAAATTCAACGGAGGAAACAAGCTGTGGAGGACATTAAGAGGTTTGTATATGTTTTTTTAAGTTTTCCTTCTTAATGGTGTGCCAATATCAATCTATCATCTGTTTAAAGATTCTTCAGAAGCTTTTTGGTAGTTCTTATGGGTCCGTTTGATGTATTGGTTGTGTGCAGGAGAAGAGAAGAAGCACAGCGACTTCTTAAGGATGCTTACGTCACTTTAGACGGTCAATAGAGTTTTTTTTTTTGTGTGTAAATTAGCAAATAATAATCTCTCTGTTATTGACCAGCTTATTTAATTTGTTAACACTAAACCAAGGTTAATCTGGCAATGAACCAAGACTGAATACGCTGTATGAGGATTGTATTAGACCATAACTAACCGGTTATCTTTTGAAGGAAAAGAGAAAGAATAAACCGGTGATACTAATATTTCTATAACCGGAACTACATACATTTGATGTGAATGGATCTGTCAATATCTTAAATAAAGAAATTGATTTGACCAGTTGATGGACACTTGAAATCATTTCTTCCATTGTTTTAGAAACCCATAGAAATACAAATAAAAAAGTTTGCTCAAAATAAAAATCTGTTAACCATAGAAAATATCCAATTGAATTCGTTCCATAATCCAAAAACTTCAGTTATGTTTATTGCTTATTTTTTTATTTTTTTATAATAAATATAACAGTGTTGTGGTAGTGTGTATTGTTGAAAAGACATATTAGTGGGATTGTCCACAGAGGAACATGGCCCAAACTCTGTGCACACATTATTGGATTGTCCAAAGCTGAATGACACGTCGGATTATTATACCTCTTAATCAGTAAATAAAGTTGACACGTCAGATTACTTCACGTGGACTAATAGGGACATGACTTGTTTACTTAAATTATTCTACCCTCAAAATAGATACACTGTTAATAGCAATTGTGGGATTCATTTTTTGTTTCCACAATGACTCTTTTTTTTTTTTTTTTTTTTTTTTTTGACAGCCACAATGACTCATTTTCGTTATCAATATTTGTATTTTTGTCAACCATATATCAAGATAAAACAAAAACATAATGTTTTTTAAAAAATATGTATATATTTATTTTTGTGTTCAGCTGCTTAAATTATAGTAATACAAAAATAGAAATATAATTTAATTTAAATACACCTCTGATAATAAAAGGATAGGTGGGCCAATAATAGGTGAGAGATCACTTGTCAACATAAGTTGGCCCACTGGACCTCATCTCATTTTGAAATTACGGATGTTTCAGGCGTCAATATCTCGACACGTCACTCAGGTCCCCAAAAATTTCCATTCTCTTGATGTTGAAAAGACGAAAATGGACAAAAGACACCAGATATTTACGACGGTGGGTACATTGTTATGAAATAATGATAATTTATCAAATGCATGATGGACAAAATGAAAATGCAATAACCAACAAACAAAGTAGATGATATTATACAGAAAAAAGGAAAACATATTATAATTGGTAAATCTGTTGGACAATAATCTGAACATAACAAAACATGTGGGGGACTCGAATAAATTTTCTAGCTAGGGTCTTATATATAAGGACATTTACTTTTTGTTTTAATAAATATTTTGTATAGACGTTCATTGCCATTATTGTAAACAATAAACATAAATGACCAATGCATTACAGATATGATGATAGTAGGCTAATAGCTGTGAAATAGGTGAATATGTAATCCATAATAATATTTCTAGATTCATATATATAATTAGTTGTTTATAATACATATGTCAATTCTATAAAACACTTTTAAACATGATAGTATAGAAGATGTATCCATGCACGTAGACATTAATTGAGCTGAAATTGTGGATTTGTTATTGTATATGCACATATAATTGAGCTGATATATCACTTCAGCTTACTAAAACAAAGAAGTCATAAATAGTTTCGAGTCTTGTATGTGTTTTTTATTTCCTTTGTCACACTACGCATACTCCTTTTTTATTGTTTTAATTACAACTAAATTAATGAAGTTTGTGAAATTTTACCATAAAATAATTGTTAAAGAAAAGATCGTCTCTGTTGAACCAATTGCAATTTAAATAATAGAGTAGTGTGACCAATTGATTAATTATTTAGTTGATGACCTCTACATAATTGGAGCTTTGAGATACAAAACAAAACACAAGTACCAAGAAAAAAACAAATGATAATAATGCATGTAGCTATGTTAATAATCGAGCTTCTTAAATCTTCTTCTCATTAATACCTATATCCTCATTGCTCGCTTCAGCCATATGATCGTATCTTACTTGTTCTTTTTTTTTTTTTTTTTTTTTTGCCAAAGCGTAATCTTACTTGTTAGTTGCATATTTTATAATTTTTGGGATTTCTATTATTGTTGGAAAATGTCATATACATTTGTCAAATGATCTTTTTTTTTTTTTTTTTCACCACATTTGTCAAATGATCAGCTACGTATTGTATCTACTATCTATGTATATGTTCTTTAACAACAAAATCTATATATAATTTATTATTTATGTTCTAAAAATGGACTTAAAAGCCAACTAGTCCATCCATCTTTGGATATCAAGAAAATTATTTTGAAAAAATTGAACAAAAATCAGAAAACAAAACACATGACATGGTTGATTTAGTTTGTCGTTTACTAAACCGATTTCCATTTAATTCAGACTTTTAATTTCGTTATGTTAGAACAAATGATGATATCATCTTGTGTTTTTATAACAAATACAGAATAATAAGAAAATTAGCAATTGTCGACAAAAAAAAAAAAAAAAAAAGCAATTAACCGGTAGACCTATCTTGGACCACCCTATACAACTATACAAGCATATAGTAATTTCGGTAATCAAAAAATATATATAAGAAAATAACTTTTTCCGTTTGTAATATTTAGCTTTTTTTTTTTTTGTTAAATTTGTCATATTTAGCTAGTGATATCTAATCCTTATTCTCGATTGATGAAACATTATTCTGACATACATTAAAAAATTAGTGTGAGAATATTTTGTGAAAAATTTATGCGATGTGATAAGCTCACTTTTTTTAGGTGACATGTTCGATCATAAGATGCCAATAATTCCTTAAAAATAGATTAATCTTCTATGTACAATATCGAATCGTCTAGTGACAACATGGTTACCTACCTATTCAGTTATTATTTATATTTTTGTCATGCATTGCATTTGCATCTTATGTTATAATATCACGGGTTAAAAAAAAAAAGAGAGGGATAAAATCAATAAGTTAAGAAAACTAAAATAAGGGGGAAATTGCAAGAATAATGAAAGCAACCTTTTCAAATATCCTTATCTTATCCAATCCTTTTCAGGCCATTGACTAATTTTCTAATTATATAAAGAAAGCTAATGCATCTTATATTTATATCAATTGATAATTGATTGCTAATAGAGCTTTATAATGTTTGATTAAATTTGCATGTGGCATGTTTTCCACCGATTTAAGTCCAAAAAGAATAAGATGTTTTTTCTTTGTCATCACCAAAAAGTTGTCTAGTTCTTTCAATTTTTCAGCGTAGAAATTCGTCTTACTTACAATAATTACGTATATGTACCGTTTTTTTACCTTCTCAATTTTTGTTTTGTTTTCTAGGTACATTTTTTTTTTATCGAATTGCACCCAAAAGAAAAAAAAAAACCCAAAGAAATCAATAAAACAGCCGGAATGAGGAATCCATTAATTGACGAGAAGTGGCCACTGTGCATATGGTGATTTTTTATTTTTTTTTCCTCAATGCATACGGTGATTAAAATGCCTCTGGGCTTAGTTTCATAACTCTCATATACTAAGCATTTGATCTCATGCTCCCTATCAAATATTAAGATCTGGTGTTGAGAGCCCAATAAGAACTAAATTTATGAACGAGCCCATGATACTTTAACGTGGGCCTTATTAAATCTCTAGTCTGCTTCAAACGTTACCGTGTTAACAAGTTTTAACTGAGCCACGTGTTTTGGTGACCAAAAAAAAAAAACTGTGTCACGTGATAGAAACCCAAGATGAACACATCTTACTAATTTGTAGAGTAGTGTAATTTGTCCAAAGCATCATCTACATACACAATTGCTGAGAAACTTCAAACCCAAAGTGTGTGTGTTTGTCTGATAACAATGTCCCCAAAAAAAGATCTGGTATTTTGCAATATACGACGCATAAAGAAATATCTTAACTTGGCAACAACAACAAAAAATCTTAGCAACGATAGAGACTAGAAACTAACACACATTCGACACTTGTTGATAACGACAACAAAAGGTTCTAGAATATTCTTGTTGGTTCCATTATTATTAGCAAATAAGACCAAGTCAACAAACTAACTTCAACATTGTGGATCGTCCACTTGTCCGACTCTCACGTCTAACCTATCATTATTCCACATTTCTTCACACGTCAATCTCTCTATATATACGAGTAAAATAACACGTATCAAACTCAAAAAGTAATCATTTTGAATTACTTGTATACAAATCTCAAACAATATCGATAGAATCGAGAATGTGTTACTTTGACAACCGGTGCGATAAGAATCTGACGGTGGTGAAGGTGGATGTGGATGTGGCGTGGTGGATGGAGGCTGTTCCTCCACAGATAATATCTCCGGCGAAGCCATCGGTTTCTCCAATTCTTGAGACGATTTTAGAAGGCGGAGAGACCGAAGAAGACAATCACGAACAAGATAACGAAGACGTGTAAATTGTAATGATCGTTTTGTTTGTTACTCGGCCTTGGGTTTAAGATAGATTCTTGTTGTTATTTTTCTGTAACTGTATAAGATGAGATTTTGTATTGTATCTTTTGTACAATCAAATCTCTCTTTTTTATGAAAATTTCAGTCAACTTTCACATCTTGTACGCTTGGTGATCTGTTCCTATATGTTCATGAGTTGATGATAATTAAAGTCTAATCTTTATGATACTGAATCCGAGTCTTCTCATCAGTTTTCATATAACTTTTTGAGAAATTTTCTTAATAACCGGTCCACGATCTTCAAATAGTAAACCAAACTTAAACCTGAAACTAGAGTCTCACAGCTAATTCTGTTTGGTGAGATGAATTTCTCAACCACAAGAACCTAATTTAAATTAATTTTTAATACAGACACGTATCTGCAAACCAAGCAGTGTACGCGTACTAATTTTGTTTCAACTTTCGAGCATCACCTAAATGTGAAACATAAATATCACGTGCGATAAGTAATAAGCAGCGACGTATATAAAAGTATACATTAGGCCATACGCAGTGGGATAATTTTCCCTCGGATGTGACTAATAAAAAAAGCGAAAATATTGTAATAGTGAGTTTGGAGTCGCAAGTCGAGTGTTTTCTTACACCCAAGTGTAAGTGACAGCTGTCACAATTCGGTTGGTTCCAATTTTAATATCGAAAATTTGTTTTATTTTGTTGGGTAAAAATAAAAAAAATGGAGGCAACATCGAGTACTCACCGGAAAATGGATTGTTTGTTTTCATTTGAATTGTTTGTTTTCATGGAAATTGTTTCTTTATCAGGATGCTTTTTTGATTAAGTAATCTCTAACCTTATTTTATTATTAAACTAACACTCACACTCATACACCCACATGCACTACTGTGGGTGCTCTTATACTTCCTCTGTTCCTAGATATTTGATGTTCTACTCCCTCTGTTCCTAGATATTTGATGTTCTAGAGTTTTAGTTTGTTCCGCAAAGTTTGATTTTTTAAGTTTTTGTTTTATTTTTTATTGATTAAAATTAATATATCGTAAACTTCAAGACGTAATGATTAACTGTTTTCTAATACTTTTGGTTCAAAGTTATTAAAAAATATTTAGTATAAAAAAGTAATTGACAAATAATTAAACAATAATTATTTCTTAATATATGTAAAAACTCTAGAACATAAATCTTTTAGTTAATTACTACTCTCTCTATAAATATCACCAAAAAATAATATCACCAAAAAATAATTTCCACATAGGTCTTCTCAACACAGTCGAAAGCTGCCGAAGTCTAATTCGAAGAAAGAGTTTTGTTTTTTTTTTTTTTTTATCATGGCGAGGATGATCGGACCAGTCGAAACTGTACCGGCAATTCTTGTTTATCCGGTGAGGGTTTCAGCTTCGCCATCGCTGGGGACAATTTATGAGGAAGACGATGAGTAAAATTTCAACCAAGACAAGATCAAAACTCGAGAGTTCAAAATTTTGTTTTAAAAAAGAAAATCCATTTTAGTAAAACTTTCTTTCGAGTTACATATTGTTAGTGCTTTCCATTTCTTGGATGTTATCCAGTTTAAACTCCTTTTTATCGACGTTATGATCTCCTATATAAGATAAGATGTTCTTAATAATTTTTGATACCATGTCTAGTGCTACTGATTAGTCCGGACATTATTATACTGATCAATGATTTCTTTGTTTTATGTCCGGACTAATTGTCTATTTAAATTACTATATAATGCTCCACTAACAACAATTAATTATCATAGACGTAACATATAGTCGGTGCGAAATAACTTTCATAGTCTTCTAATATTGATTTCTCTCAGGACTTTTATAGTTTGTATATATGCGATACACACACTCTACACATGCATTATTGCATTAGTCCTTTTAAACTATCACCATCACAATCTCATCACTCACTCCCCTTTCCCAATGATCATAATAATCTAACTCCGATTTCACTCCTAAATTGTATCGACTGAATCACGAAAAACCTCACCTTTTTTCTTTTCCCGATCTGGGTTTTGTACTTTTCACCAGTCAATCATGGGGAATCTGATCAGTCTGATCTTCTGCTGCGGGAGAAGGCGGATGAGCAATATTCCTCCGGCGATGGAAACGGCTCCTCTTGAACTCCCAGCGAATAGATTTGTATTCGCCGCGGCACCGCCGTATCTGAACCCTAACCCTAACTACTTTGATCAGTATCCAGGTTACTGCCTTCCTCCGCCGCAGCCGCAGCCGCTGCCTTACAGTCTCCACCACTTACATCAATATCCTCCCCACAGTTACCAACTACCTCATCCTTTGATTCCCGGCGGTAGACACCCGATGCTACCGCCTCCGTACGTCCATGAGAAAGCCGTCACGATTCGTAACGATGTTAATCTAAAGAAGGAGACTTTAAGGCTCATACCCGACCCGGAGAATCCGAATCGACTTCTTGTCTCCTTCACATTTGATGCAGCCATGCCCGGAAGGTTTTAATTTCAAACTATGAAATGATCAAATTTTACATATGCCCTTGTTGAAATTTAGTTGAAGTTTGAATCTTGTTGAATCAGAAGTTCATATAAATGACTTATCTTTTGTTGTTGTGGTGGAGAGAACAGGATCACAGTTGTTTTCTTTGCTACAGAAGAAGAAGAAGGCAATCTTAGAGCAACAAAGGAAGATACTTTGCCTCCAATCACTTTTGATTTCGGAAAAGGACTTGGTCAGAAGTTCATACAACCATCTGGAACGGGTATTGACTTGACGGCATTTGCAGATTCCGAGCTATTCAAGGGGATGGATACAGATGTCTTCCCGTTGGCGATTAAGGCGGAGGCAACTCCAGCGGAAGAAGGAAAGTCGGGTTCCACGAATGGGCAGATTACTCAAGTGGTGTATACCAAGGAGAAAGGAGAGATTAAGATAGAAGTGGTGAAGCAGATACTATGGGTGAATAGGATGAGATATGAGTTGCGGGAGATTTATGGGATTGAGAACACGGTTGATGGTTGCGACGAGGGAAAGGAATGTGTTGTATGCTTGTCTGAACCACGCGATACAACTGTTCTTCCTTGCAGACACATGGTATAGAGTTCATACTTCAAAAATTTGAAGCTCTTTTGTGTGATGAATTTTGAAATGGTTTGTGTATATCTGTTTGGCAGTGTATGTGCAGCGGGTGCGCAAAAGCGTTAAGGTTTCAGACAAATCTGTGTCCAGTTTGCAGACAACCTGTAGAGAGGCTTTTGGAGATTACGGTAGACGGAAACAAGAAAGGTGGAAATGGAGATGGAGATTAACAAATTTAGTTAAGCAATAGACTTGTGTAATATAAGCCATGCTTAATTAAGACATAAAATGTTATGGTTCAATATATATATCAATTGGAAACTGAGTTCTTAATTAGATAGCAATGATAAACAGACAGGCAGCTTCTTATTTAGTAATAGGTGCTTGGCCAGGAGCTGTGGTGGCCGAGGACCAACTATGGCAAACACAGAAGGTGATGCCATTGAAACTACGACAAAGACAGACACGAAATGACATAGATAAGACAAAGGCGAGGCCAGATTGAGTTACCTTGGTTTAGTCTTCCCACCATTGATGAACAAACACACCTCTGGTTCTCAGAGTTTGAAGTATGTTGATGCAGTCTGGTTTGTGGTTGGAGCAGCGGAGGAAGAGCTCATCCACGTAGCATATAGCTCCTGTTTCCAATAAAACAGTTAGGAACTTCATTTCCACTGTGCTTGTGTTCATCCTAAGGACCACAAAGTCTGCGTATTTCGCAGTTTCCTCAAACCAAGCAAGGAAATCGAAACCCTCATCTTCTGGAAATGGTTCTAGCTGTTCAAGCGGAGTTATCTTTTTGCCTGTCGAGTTGTCCTCAGCCAAATCCGGATGGTAAACAAAGGTGACGCGGGGTTTCTTGACATATGATAGCATTACTGAAGTGTTGTGGTCGACAAAGTAGACATTGAAAGCCTTGCTGTCGAGTGGGTATAACGGAAAGAACCAGTTTGGATTTAAATTAGCATCTATATGCTCGGCTGCTCCAATGTCAATGTAGACAAGGCTCTTCTTCAGAGAGAGATCAAGGAATTTAGGCAAGTAAGCGACTGATTTTGGGAAATCAGCAGGCTTTTGCTCGAGTAGAGGTTCCATAAACTCTATGTAAGGTCTATTGGTGTCAACAGATTGGCAATCTCTAGGTAGCTGAGTTTTCCCAATATAAGGAGCAGTTTCCGTTACATTCCTCTTGAATACAATGACGGTGAACTCATCCAAGTAGTTTACACGCACTATCTCCGACTGTTTAAGCCAGAATGAAACCGAAGTCGCGGATTTAACAAGATCGTTGCCATTAGTACTCACAAGGACTGCTCCGGTTCCACCAGGCTTCAGAGCTCGCTCCATCTCAAGCACAAGAAGAGCAGGGGAAGCAACTAGATCAACATCCCCACAGTACACGAAATCAAACGACTTTTCGCCACTAAGCTCAAGCTCGTTGACATGCTTCCTACTGAAAACGGAAAACAATGGATGCTTAGGAACCCCGTGAACATCTGAGAAACCCATCTCTTTGAATGCCGAAACAGCAGAATTCGACCCGGGACCAATGCAGAGAACCTTAGCATCATAATGCAATAGCTTTAACCCCATCAGCTCTTCAACTAGATCAGAAATCACCACTTGTGGATACTTCTCTGTCTCAGTTTTACCCCAGAATGGTTCAACGAGCTTATCAAAGAACAATTTCGGTCCTGCGATAACAAATCGGCCGAGATCGATCAAATCCACTGCTCCATCATCACCAAAGACGCGATCGTTAGCGGTTAACTCCATCAAAGGGACAACAGATAGAGCAGAGGCAATGATGAGAGCACGAAACAGAGCATGCCTATTCGTAGATCCACGGAAGATATTGAGCTTCAAGATCTTTATACCCATTGATGACGAAACCGAGAATCTCAATCTCTCAAAGTAGATTGATTTTGTCTAATACGATTTGCTAAACAGATCTTAAGAACAAGGAAGAAGCGTGAAGAGAAATTCGTAGAATCTAGCGAGTACAAAACCTGGAGGAGGTATGGTTTCCACCCACGAGGAGAACTATAGATATTTGTGATCCAAGCCAGACCCTTCTCGGAACCCTAATCGACTTCATCTCTGTCCCCATTCTCACAGATCGATCCACCATGCAAAACAAAAGAAGCAAAATCTCGTCTTACATGCTTGTAGAAATCCAAAAACTAAACACAGTTTCTTGATTATGTTTGAGAAACGCTTATAGATTCGAAGGATTTGGGACTTAGGGTTTCGTGATCTCTTCCTCTGGTTTTTTTTTTTTGGGGAAAAAGAAGAGTGAGTGAGGAAGAGCTTTTAACAGATTTAATGGTGAAGCTAACACCGCAATGTTAAAATTTCTACCGCCATAATATTGCCACGTCACGAGAATTTATGCTAATGTTATAGTATAATTAAATATTTGACCGTTTGATTATACATTCGACGTGGATTTCGTTTTCATGGAACTCTCTACTACTACCAATAAGCGTTGATGTATTTTTTTATTCTTTTTTAAGAATGAGTGAAAATTATTTTTTATCACATAGTACATCACTAATTTGTTATTCAATATTCTTGGCATAAACGAGTGGCTCCCACTTTTTGTCTGGTGCCTTTGAAATAATTATTTGATTTTGAATAGGCTGTTGTCCCTACACAGTGTCCATATCCGTGTGGGTGGTGATTAGTGAACACATGCATACGTGTTGATCCCAAGTAGTGTCTGTTTTTATTGAAAAAATTATTAGGAAATTAAGTTTTTATAACATTTGTAGAAATAAATATATGTATGCTAATCATAATAATTCAACATATCATAGACATAAAAGTAATCATAGTTCGATTGTTCAGTGTTCACAGTGTTTTGTAATACTGTAATTTTTAATTGGTGGCAGTTGTGTTATTTGTGAAAGAAAAAAACTCTAAAAACCAATTACGTACGTATTTGCGAGTCGAGTTGTGGCCACATAGTTGGGCCGACTTGGGCCTTCCACATCCAGTTAGGTCAAGCATGATTTAATTTCATCTTCCTTTTGCTTCAAAGTATAGTACTAAAAATGCTATCAATTTGTAAGAATAATGCGATATGATTATTTCTCGGAAGCATTAACTAAATGCTCTTTCGACACGCTACTATGTCGTTAATATAGTTTCGTGAGAAAATAATCACATTGTTAACCTTTTTTCTAGTCATTCATATCATATAACATAATTTATACATTTAGTCGGTTGAGGTACAGGTGTTTGTCAAGACATCGATCTACTTCGGTGTGATGCGTGTTACATTTTGCCTTATCCATTATTCTTTGTTTGTGTCAGCGTAACTACCATATTTTGCGTTATGAGTCGTTCTTATCTAGACAGATTTTTTGTTCTTGTCCAAAGACTTAATCAAACTCAATGTTTTTTTTTTTTTTTTAAATCAAACTCAATGTTATTTACTTCTTTCTCCCATATTGTTATTACTTTTTTCTCTTTTTTCCAATTAATAAATTATAAAGTTTTTTTTTTAATCTTTCAAAAGTAGCACTAGATGAACTGATGAACTTAGCATTGCAAAAAACAAAAACAAAAAAAAATAATCTGTAAAGACAATCTGTTTTTTAAAAAAGTCCTACATAATGTATGTTTTTCTAATCTCTTTTTCTGTTATAAATATGTTCAGATTTTTTAAAAAAATTGATTGTTTTTTTTTTTTTTTAAATCAGATTTTGTTCCAAATATGATGAGAATTACACATAAACTATTTGGGAAATGTTCTTAATTCTCTTAAAAAAATTCAGCAGAAGTTCCGATAATATTCATAACCATTTTTGGATCATTTTTAAAAATGTTATGAATATCTGTACATACATTTGAATGAGATGCCAGACTTTATTTCCTTCTTACTATTGCTTTTACACATTTGATGCATTCAAAATTTTAAAGAGAAATATGATTTTCTTCTTTTTTTCCACATTGCCATATATAACTCACAAGAATGTTGAAACAATTTGACATCTAAACTGGACATATTGATCCAAAAAAATAGTTTTACAATAAACCAAAATTAAATAGTTTTTTTCTCAAGTAGGTAATAGGGACACAACAATAAAATAAAAACCGCCGAATCCAATTTAACTCTTGGAGTTGAGAGAAACGGGGCAGGCACTGAGTGATAAGCACACAAAATTGAAGCAACCTAGATGAGTGTTCTTCATCAAAAACCTTCTTCCTCAGATTGTTTCTCCTAAAAATTACTCCTTTTTATGAAAATTAATCTCAAAGATTGATACTTTGTTTTCTGGAGATTCTTCTTTTACTATACTGTTTCTGGGTTTTGTTTGAATTTGATGATGATGGATGATAAAGATAAACCTCGCGAAGTAGTAGAACATAGGTCCCATGAAGATATTTCTCCAGCTCTAATGGTGAGTTTTCTCAGTCGTAACTCGTAAGACTTAACTCAATTCCCAAAGCTTTGAATTTTCCTGAAAGATTCATGCTTTAAGCTAATTTCTGTGGTTTTCAATTCATGGGTATCGTCAAAATTGATTTTCTGCTTCTTTTTTCCTGATTTAGCTTAGGTCTTGTGAGTTTAGGGTTTATAAGATCAGGGTTTAAGGGACTATTTTAATCTTCAGCACTTGTTTCAATTCTGTTTTCCGGAGATTCCAGGTTTAAGGCACAAGTTTCTGTGAAATCTAGGGTTTATAATTAATTGCTCATTGAGGAACATGATTTGTCAAGGAACCGACTTTGTGAGGAACTGATACAAAAATCTTCTTTTGAGTTTTCCAGGTTGGAGATTCTACTGAGATAACAGAAATACTATCACCAAGCCAACACCAACGATGGCGAGGTCTTGTGCTAGATATACAATCGAGAGAAGCTCATGGCGATTTCTTGAGAGCAAATGGTTCCTTAATTCATAGCCCTGTTTCCAAAAGGTTCAAGTTTTCTCCAATGTCAAGCCCTAGAATTGGGAGACGTGTTGGCTCCATGAGTCCTTCCTCGTCAAGAAACAGAACGAATCTCCTAAACTTTAAAAACAGGAACCACAATGCAGATATTGAGGAAGGTGTTGTGTCTCCTTCAGGAGATGGTACGGATAAATCTTATATTCCAAGAACATGGTCTCTCACTAATCTCTTAGCTCCTAGAAAATATAAGAAGACAGAGTCTTTACCGGTAACCCCTATAACTCACTCAAACCCTGAGTCCATGAACGGGAGGTATGCGGTTGAGGTTGATCCGGTTACATCCATGGTCAGTATTCTATCTTACAAAACTTGGTTATATCATTAATAAGGGAGATTATCTTGTGGAGTATATCGGTTGATGAATTGATTCATTTTCCATTTGTCGTAACTTTAGACAAGCAGTTTATCTTCTGCTTTACTTGATTTGTACTGTTCTTTTTGCTAGAAAGGGGAGCGTTTACTGCCTATTCGTCGTTCACGCTCTGTCCCTACATTCTTCAACAAAGATGGAAGTGTAAAGCAGCCAGGTGTTTTCCGCGTGATTCCTACTCCGTCTCGTGGGGATGAGAAGAGTCTAGAGATGATGCAGGCATCAAAAATGAGTAAAATCCACGGTTAGAATCACCTCCTAGACATATCTTTGTGATGCCACATTTTGACTCTATGTAACAAACTAGGTGATATGTGTTCAGATGAACATGATGATGGCGGAGAAGATGTTCCTGAAGAAGAAGCTGTGTGTAGAATCTGTATGGTTGAAATGGAAGAAGATGAAGAAGCTTTTAAGATGGAATGTATGTGCAAAGGGGAATTAGCTCTTGCCCATAAAACGTGCACGATCAAATGGTTTACAATTAAAGGGAACATAACATGTGATGTATGTAAGCAAGAGGTGAAAAATCTCCCGGTTACCCTTCTCCGTGTGCAGGATTCTCAAGACCGTTCTAGAGCAGCCAGGGATATCGAGATTTCACGGTTCAATAATGAATGGCAAGATGTTCCAATTCTTGTCATTGTAAGCATGCTTGCATACTTCTGTTTCCTTGAGCAGCTTTTGATTATAGATATGAAATCTAGCGCCGTTGCAATAGCTTTACCGTTCTCTTGCATTATCGGTCTTCTTGCATCAATGATATCAACAACAATGGGTAACATAGAAACTACTTTGAAATATATATTTCTTCGTATTCTAAATTGATCATCAGTCTTAAAGTGATATGATTTGTTGCAGTGAAGAAGAACTATGTGTGGATCTACGCAACCATTCAGTTCGGTTTTGTGGTCCTTTTCGCTCATCTTTTCTACACAGTTGTAAGATTTGATGTAATGTCTCCGAGAAACCTTACTTCGTTGAACCTATGGTTCGTGATCCCTCACACTCTCTCTCATTAACTTGTGTGCAGGTTAAGCAGCCGGTAATGTGCATTGTCTTAGCCACTATGATCGGATTTGGACTCACCATGACCGGAACAACAGCTATTAACGAGTATTTGAAATGGAGGAGAAGCAATTCCCACCAGCCAGAAGAGCCAGCAAGCACTCTGGTGGTTTGACAGCAGCGTAGATCTTGAGTGAAGCTAGAGTCCCTAAAGGGTTGGATCGGTTTTCGATCAACCGGTCCGGATTCGGTTTAGCTTTAATCTATTTGTGTAGGTTGAGATGTGAGAGCAGATTTGGTTATTTGGTCTTGTAGAAAAAGAAGCAAAACAAAAGTTTAGGCTTGGTTTTTTTTTTTCTCCCTTATAATAAATAAAATTTCATTATATTACATCACTAAATGCTAACAATACTTCAAGATTTTTTGTTTCCAACTAATATGCAGCATTATATTTACACAGATTATTAGGATATATGTCATAGTTTTAATTCTAGAAATAGTTATTTGGGTAATTCGATATCGAACTAAAAGTCATAAGATTAGAAGAAAACTATAGCAATCCAATAATGTTTTCTTACATCATATTGTTTGTTTTTTGAGTTTTCTTTTCTCACATCACATATTGAAAGGCACACATGACACATAAATCATAATGAGCAGTATGATTTGCAATCCCATATTTCTTGGATAACACTTCTTCACAGCTTTTTGACAGGTCAGAATAACACCTTTTCAGTTCATTCTTCATTTTCAATCCTCACCCACCCAAACTCTCCCTTTAAAGCAATGTCCATCCTTTCTCTTTCTCAGTTTAAACAAACTTTATTAACCAAAAATCAAACATTTCCAATCTCTAATGGATTAATTGAAAGAATTTCATTTAGTTACCTAGTACTAATCTTCACACTAGTAAGAGAATCCTACTCTTCACCAAACTACACATCTCTCTATATAACAAACCCAAAACATCTCTCACACACACACACAACAATAACTACAACAATGGCTACTTCAAGAACATTCATTTCTTCTAATCTTTTCATCTTCTTCCTCATCGTGGCTACTACCAATGGTCAGGCTCCAGCTCCAGGCCCTTCAGGTCCAACCAACATAACCGCAATCCTAGAAAAGGCGGGTCAATTCACCTTGTTCATAAGACTTCTTAAAAGCACCCAAGCCTCAGACCAAATCAACACTCAGCTCAATTCTTCCTCGAGTAATGGCTTAACCGTGTTTGCCCCGACTGATAACGCCTTCAACAGCCTCAAATCCGGAACCTTGAACTCATTGTCTGACCAACAAAAAGTTCAGCTTGTTCAGTTCCATGTCCTACCCACACTCATTACCATGCCTCAGTTTCAAACCGTTAGTAACCCCTTACGCACGCAAGCTGGTGATGGGCAAAACGGTAAATTCCCTCTTAACATCACTAGCTCCGGTAACCAAGTTAACATCACCACCGGAGTTGTCAGCGCCACCGTGGCTAACTCTGTCTACAGCGATAAGCAGCTCGCTGTTTATCAGGTCGATCAAGTTTTGTTGCCATTAGCCATGTTTGGATCAAGCGCGGCTCCTGCTCCGGCGCCTGAGAAAGGCGGCTCTGTTTCAAAAGGCTCAGCTTCCGGTGGCGATGATGGAGGAGGTTCTACTGATTCATCTGATGCAGAGAGAACTCGATTCGGGTTTGGGGTCAGAATCGCTATCGTCGCAGCCATTGCTGCTGCTTCTTCTCTGTCGATATAACTCGAGAGAGAGCTTTCCTTGAGTCTCCACATTGGGAATTTTAATAACAACGAGAGCTTTAAAATTTGTCGTACATTGAGATTGTGTTATAGATGGTGTTGTTATGTGTTATTGTTTTGATTCGAAATGAGACAACATTACGATTTAAGATTGCACAAAACTTTTTTGATGAAAGAAAGGAAAATGTGATTTTGAGTATAATTTGAAACGTTTAGTCTTAAGTTACATGATTCCATCATGTTGTTCAAGTTAGAAACCGAAACCGCCAAAACCGCCACCACCACCAGGAAAACCGCCCTCGAAATGGAAAGTGTATTGTTGTCCACCACCACCACCACCATGAAACGGATTAAATCCTCCACCGCCGCCTCCACCCATATCTTCAAGATCCTCTCCTCTGTCAAATCTCGCCCGCTTATCATCATCTCCAAGAACCTGGTCAATTCAAAGGTTAGATATCAAGAGAATGAGAGAGACCATGACCATGTGTGTGTGTGTGTGAATATGAAAGAGTAATGTGGAATTTTGTTGAACCTCATAAGCTGCAGCGATTTCTCGGAATTTGTTCTCAGCTTCTTCTCTATTGTCGACGTTTTTATCGGGATGCCATTGAAGAGCAAGCTTCTTGTAAGCTTTTTTGATTTCTGCGATAGAGGCGGTTCTAGAAATTCCAAGAATCTTATACCAATCTTTTCGTTTGCTCATCTTCAATGCCTTCTCTGCTCTACCAAGTGCTTCATGAATTTCCATGTCCTGATACAAAGCGATCCAAGTTACATTAAACAGTATCAGAAACATTGAAGATTATACAAACTAATCTTTAACCAACCTGAGAGTTTTGAGCGGCTTGCTTCAAATCCTCCACAGCTCCTTCCCAATCTTCAAGCAACAGTTTAGCTTCTCCTCTCTGATGAAGTAGTAATCAGAACCCTGTTTGTTCGATAACAGTTATGAATGTTTTGATTTAATACTTAATGATTTGAACCTGATGTAAAGCTTCAATCAGTTCTGCATCGATGTTTAATGCTTCATTACAGCTATTTAAGCCGTCTTTTCCACGGCCAAGCCTGACTGAGACCTTGCATAGTCCAAGATAGAGATGAACGTTATTTGCCGTGTGTTCAGGGTCCAGAGCAATAGCTTCCTTATATTCCTCTGCTGAAACTCGCAACTTTCCTTTGCTTGCATTATCTTCTGCCTGCAATAGAGCACATTTTTTTAATACAACAAATTGGCAGCTAAAGCTCAGTGTTAAAAGAAGACATAGAGGTTAACAGGACTCACGCTTTTAGTTTTCTTGAGCAGTTTTTTCAATCCGAAGTATGCTTTCTTCAGTTCACTGTGTTCCGGATCAAGACGAAGCCCTTTTTGGTAATGCCTGAAACAGAGTTTAATCAAGTATATCAGTTTTGAATCCAAACTCTCTTTCTGACTGAAAATTGGGTTGAAGTTAGACCAAACCTTTGGGCAATATCATGATCTGCTAAATAGTAGTAGGCACGTCCACGAAGGAGCAAAGCCTCGAGGTTATTTTCATCTTCCTTGAGAATATAACCAGTCTCGGAAATTGCACCCGAGTAGTCTTTAGACACCATAAGGAGCTTGACTTTGAGAAGCTTTGCCTGAAATGAAAAAAAAAATGTAAACTATAAGAAACTGCATGATCAGAGAGTCCAAAGATATATTGCAAACAGTCATCAAGAAGAGAACCTTAGAGCAAGCCGGAGAGAAGACAAGAACAACTTTATCAACAAATTCAAGAGCTTTCGCAACGTCCTTTGATTCGTACAGAGTTGAGGCAGTCTCCAAAGCACTCTGAGCTTGATGAAGCTGAGAGAGTTCTTTCTCAGCATTCGAATCTCCTGATTTAAATTCCAGATATTTCTGGTAATTATTCTCAGAGTCTTGGTATCTATAACACAGGGAAATAGAAGAGAAATCAACTTCTCTCTTAAAATCCAAATCAATAAGGACCTTTTGCCCATTTCTATACCTGCAAAAATGACGAAGCACAGAGGCACGCTTAAAATAAGCTTCAGAAAGTGCAGGGTCTGCTTCTATGGCTGCATTCAGATCATCGAGTGCATCACTAAAACGCTTAACCTTGATACTTTGTGAAGCCCTCTCAAATAACTCAGCAGCATCTACCGATTGACCATCTGTACCAAAATGCATTCTTGCTTCACTCTCATAACCTCGTTTTCAAATTAGATCAATTCGTAATGAGGAGCAAGCAAAAACAGAGTCCAAAAATTCGATTTCAATACCATAATAGGGGACCTCAATATCCAAAAAGCGCCAACACGAAAAGGAGAAAACTTTCGAAAAATATAGAAGCAATTCGCCATTTTTAGCAAATTTCTAATCCCTACGATTCCCAAATCAGCTAAACAACAGGAAACAAAATATACCTAAAGCGGAAACGAGAGGTTGGAGAAGAAGAAGTTGGCAAGCAAAGACAAAGTTAAGCAGAAGAAGAGTGTAAGCCATTCCTCTCCAAGCTAAGAAATCCATCCCTGACCAAACTCGGAACAGATCCATTCTCGATTTTCAATACATATACATACACTTTGTTTACACGGCGAAGTTTGTGTATACACCCACAAATTTTGAATCTTCAGAGATTAGAGAGACGAACGAAGAAGACGAATCTTTGATTCAAGCAAATTTGTGTGTTTCGGATTATCGTTGTTCGATCGAATTCGAAGCCTTTTTTCCGATTTTGATTTGCATGTTTAAGTGTAACTAGTAACAACACGTTGTTCTATCCAATCACTATGACCCACGTGGAATATGTTTTAAAGTAGGTTTCAATTTCGTAAATAGTTACCAATGATAATTGAACACGTAAGACTAACTATTACACGTTGGCTCTTACACTGCCACGTAAGATAACTACGATTCTTGGGCCTATTTGAATTGAGGCCTTAAGGGCCAACCTTATAATTGAAAGATATAAATATGGGCCCAACACTTTCGCCTAATTTTCTTTTCTTCAGAATTATTTTGATTTTGGAAAGATAATAATTTATGTAAAATAACCATTACTTTGTTTTGTGATTTTAGTTCTGCCAAGCATCATAATTAAATTAAAGAATCTCAACTTTTTTCGTAAACATCATTATAGAAAAAGAATTCAAACCTACATTTCTTATAGTGTTTGACAATGAAAAATAACATATACATAATCTTATAGTGTTTGACAATGAAAAAGGAATAATGCATGGATCCACAAGACGACATATTTTATATTTTCTAGGTAAATAATACTAGCTATTAAATTAATTATTGTATGGGTGCAGTTAGAAATAAGTCAAAATAAAGACAAAGCCTGTTTAGTCTACTGAAAAGAGTATCAGTTAAAATATTTAAATTTCCGCAGAATCCAAAGGTTACATTGACACGCATCTCGAGAACTTGAGTTTGGATCAAGTACCTATTGAAAGGAAGTTTCAACAAGGTGGTTCAGTTTCAACTAGTTTTCTAAAATAAAATTATACTTTATGTTAAGATATTTATTTTTTAAAAGAAAACAGTTATATGAACGTATTATATTGGTTAAAATTGAGTTTACTTTTAATTGAAAACTTTTCAAGCGACTTTGGGCTGTTCTTGGGGAACGTTTTGTAGGGTTATTGTCAACATATATATCTAAGTTTAGAGTATAAGTGTAATGATCACATCACAATAGAATCCAAGAGTGGCTTAAACAGAAAACCAAGGATTTTAGAGGGAGTTCCGAATTAACGTACATTCTTCGGGTGGAGATTGAATTTGAACATATCACACGATGATATGAACGACTTATAATTAGCAATCTTCATAAACAAACTTGGAAAAGCCTGAAGATAATACCGACCAGATTTTTGAATATCTCATTACAAAAACGAAAAAAAAATTAACATTTACAAAACGACAACGTCGGAAATACATATCCATGCATGTCATGGTATATATTATGTGACTGGCGATAATCAAAAACATAGTAAAAGTACATAACATTCAATGTAAATTGATATGATGATGTCTTGTCAACCTTTGTCCCCACATTCCGACCGCTTCACAAGGGGGTACGGTTCTTAATTAGACTTGTCTCCTCAAAGGAACTTCCAATCCTAATTAAACCCAAAATCTTGTCCCCCGGCCCATACACAGTATTTAATTAAACACATAATCAACCCAATGGAGCAAACCTTGCGAGTTCTTGAGGCAAAAAGGGACGACGACCCGTTTGGTGAGGGTGATGCTCGTTGCTCACTCCAAGAAAATCCCGGGTTAGACCCATTTGTTGAACCAGGTTTAGACCCGACCGGTTCGATTGAAAGGGATTATTATCCACACTACTAGTGGTGACACCACTAAGAGGAGGGGGAGCAAGATTGGGATTCTCTCTTGAGACATTGGTGTTGAAGTTGTTTAGTTGTTGTTGGATCATCATTGGTGAAGACGATCTAGGAGGAGGAGGAGGAGAAGCGGTGGCTGAGGATGATGTCATTGTTGGGCCTGCGAAGAAGGACGGAGCGGTGGTGGAATTGCTTCGAGTAGAGCCCATTTGTGCAGCTTTTTGTAAGAGAGCTGTTGCAGACATTGGAGAGAGAGGCTTGTTTTGTTTGTTTTCGGAGGAAGAGGAGAAGAGTGGTGAGAAAGATGAGTCTTTTAGGGTTTGGTGTTGTAGAGAAGCTGAGGTTTGTTGTGATGTTGAGGATGATGATAAGGTGAGATTAGGGTTTGTGGAAGTCGTTGGAATTTGGAATTGGTGGTGGCCGGAGAAATCAGGGAGGGATGATGATGACGACGGGAAGGGGTGGTGGTTGCCGGTGGAGGCCATTTGAACCATCTCGGATAGACCTGAACGGAATTTAATTGATAGTAGTATTAATTTAAAAACAACTGATCAGTCATATATATGAATAACTATTTAGAAATTAGAAAGATGATTGATATGTGATGTACCTTGCGCATGCATTGCACTTAGGTCATGTCCAAACCCTAAACCGAATTGAGAGATAGCAGCATTAATGTCGGGATGATGAACTCCTCGGTGAACAAATCCATGAGGAAGATTTGGATTATTCATAACATTTGAATCGTTTCCAAAATTCAGATTCGTCGTAGAGATCACAGGATTGTTATTACTTAGTGAACTCATCCTCGCACCTTCTTCAGTCAATGCGTCGCAGAACGCTCTATGTGTGATGAAACTATCTTTCCTATAAAATTTAGATCGATTAATTTATTAGAAAGCGTTTTATGTTTGCGAAAAAAATTGAATAATAACTAGATGACAATAATAAAAAAATAAAAAATAATAACAGAATTAAATTAAGAAGTGAGACAAGGGCATTGATTCAATATAGCATTGAATTTGAAATCATTTGCAAAACAAAACATTCTTGGCCGGAGTAAGCATTTATTTCTCCTATGCAAACTCACGACATGATTCACATGAAGACAGAACAAACATAAAACTTACTTGTTATATACATATTATATATATGTGTTTGTTGATAATATATATGTATGTCGACGTCGAGTTCCGATCCTTACCATATCGTGTGAATAGAAGAAAAGAATGAAGCCAAATAGACATGTACACATACAAACACACAAAATAAATAGATGCTCCATCAAAAATCTCATCGAATATCATACTGATCATAAAGTATGCAGCTTTTATTTCAAAATCGAAAAAACAAATTAAAAAAAAATATTGCTCCCCCAAAGTCAGTATGCCTTCAATTAATGCTCTGCTCTAATCCTACTTCTCGACAGATATATCTAATCACAAGACATTGCACACACATTCATGCCGACACTAGATATATATTACACGCCTATCTCTATTAGAGTTTGTTGCACAATTCTTTTAGGTTTTAACACCTTCACATTAATTTGTTGCCTTGTTCTCATCCGATATTTCTAAAAAAGATAGATTACTATAACACTTTCATGTCGCACAAACTCAACTTATACATCAACCAATACCAAATGTTAGTCTCTTATAAGTAAGTATTACCTGGAGAACAACGTGCCACAGTCACATTTATACTCGCGAGTACCACAAGTTTTCGCATGTGCCTTCCAATCAGACTGAACAGCGTATTTCTTAGAACACTTTTCGCACTTCCACTTCTTTTCACCGTGTTTGCGGCTATAGTGTTTCTTGATCCCAGTGAGGTCTCCAAGGGCCCTAGAAGCATCATGGTGTACACAAGTCTTGATAGGGCATATGTATACTTTCTTTTTTATCACCTCTTGTTTGGATCGTTGCTTCAGCTTCCATGGAAGATTGTGGCCACGGCGATGGAGTTGTAAGTTTTGGTCCCTTTGAAACCCTTTGTTGCAGATCTCGCACACGAATCTGTTTGTTGCCATGAGTGTTGTTGGCGATAGAGCGATGACATCAGCATCTGGATCTGTCCACATATGTGTTTAGATATGATTAACGCATATTTTGATCTAATGACTCTCCAAAGATGTTGTAGGGATTATAAATAGACAAATTAATATGTAACATGACCATCCGAATACAATAAAAGGAGGAAATATACATATAAGGAATATATAGAGAGATGTATATGCATATGTGAATACTGAGTTTGTGGTTATTTCAGCAAATAAATAATATATATGCCTATTTTTGGTTAATTGTTATTTTCATAAGAAAGCAGATTTACAAATACATGGAGCTACTTTCAACGTCTTATGCTTAACAGCTTACGTATATGTGTGTTTCGATATGTAGAGATACAGATATACACAAGTATATATGATACACACACATGCACATAGATTTAGGCATACATGTGAGTATATTATGGTGTGGAAGGAGTTACCTGGAGTGCCAGGTTGATTTCTCTTCTTCTTGGCTGATGAAGAGTTTGGTTTCACATTTGGGTTAGGGTTAGAATTAGGGTTGAGGTCAGGGATCTGCTGCTGAGGATGATGAAGGTGTGTTTCTTGATGAACAAACCCTCCCATGGAGGATGAAATAGAAAATGGATCTCCTGGAATCATCTGCATATCTGTGATTTAAGTTGAAACGGATCGGAGCTAAAGAACAAGAACAAAAACAGCTGGGTTTTGTTTTTTTATGAAATCTTGCAAGAAAACAAGAAGATGATCAGGAGGTTTAGAACAGTATACAAACAAAAGAGATAGTTAATTAGGGTTTAATTTGTAGAGGGGAGAAGAAGAACAAGAACAAGAGCATATAAGTTTTTTTTGGGTTTTAGGGCTTGAGAATGTTTGAATGTGCTTGACTCTTTGGTTATGCCAAATGACAAGAAAAGACCAAAGAAGATGAGGAAGAAATTTTCAAGGCACGAAAGTATATGTATATATAAAGATTATATTGAAAGAGGATTTGTTATTATAAACCAAAAAAACTATTGCAGGAATAAAGTTGTTTTTTTTTTTGTATAAATAATGTTGAGAGATCTGGGAGATGTACTTATAGAGAGATCTACCTTTCTTTTTTTTTCTGTAGTCGATCAGTGAATTATTTTCAAAAAGGGAAATTGATTTTTTCTTTTAAATAAATGTTTTCTTCGAAAAGGCCAGTCTCTTCCGTTCTCGCAGTTTACATAGACACACGTGCATGTGCTATGTGTACATCTATGATCTAGGTTGTGTTTAAAAGTTGGGAGAAGATATTTAAGGGATGTAACCTAAATTATATTTTATATGACATTGTTATTTGAAAAAATAATAATCATCAATTAGTGTATGGTTGATACATAATTTGATGGATATTTTTGGATTTATTCATTATTTAACTAAAATCTCAATTCACATAAACATAGTTTAAAATGATTGTAGATACAACATTTATCTATTACGGTCATAAGTTTAAATGGTTTCTTAGTTTCAGCATTTTATTGTTTAATGTTACTTGTAGTTTTCTTCTACATATAAATTGTATTAATTAGTTTTTTTAATCTTCAAACATATATATGTATCAATATAAATCTTGCATATTGAGATCTATATATCTTCTTAACAATTTCATTTTATTCTTTATCAAAAAAAATATACAATCATTATAAGGTTTGAGACAAAAAAAACAATAGTCTTTATTAGTTATTTTATGAAAAATCTACGTTAATATGTACTAAGCTATGTTTCGGATCTACATATTAATTTAATTGGACATAGTTTCAACTCCTATTTTATTATAAAAGGAAAATTTTATCCACCCAAGAAATTGTATTTGGCAAAGGAAAATGTTCTGTGTCCCAAGAACAAAGCATATAGGTAGATGCAAAAAGTTCCCGTTGTTTAAAGAGAGCACCATCTTTGACTCCCCAAAAGTTTTAGGAACTCAAAAAAGCCTTTTTGTAATTTGTATTTATTTTTCCACTACTTTTCATATAAACATTTAAAAAATTGGAAGTACAAATTACTCCAAGACAAAAGCCAAGAAAAGTAATTTAGATTTAAACGTAATTTAGTGTACACCCAAGTGAAGTCAAAATGTCATATATTTACACTAAATCTAACATCTATTGTCACTAATAAATAAACCCAGAAGCGATGAAATGATCATAGTGTAGTAATAGTTCACGTAGTAAAACATGTACTTAGCCAAAATAATAATCAAACTAAGTCTTGTTATAAGTAGAACATGCATGTATTCATGGACGATTGATTTGTTTTTTTCCTCTAATTCGAGCACACAACAAAGAGTACAAACAAATCTGAAATATATGAACTGCGATTGATCATGTGCTTGGACAAAATAAAATTATTTGATTTCTTGAATGGACTACAATTGATTTTCTTACTCATTCAAGTGTGATCGTCTTTTGCTTTTCTTCTTTTGGTTTGTGCAATCGAGGAAGTAAGAAGAAAAGGGAATTGCCTTTAAGGAAATAGATCGAAAGAAATGATTAAGGCATAATTACAAGTTGGACCAAACATAGCATGTTGCATGTTATTTGTGTAATGTGAGAGAGAGAGAGAGGATCTTTTGGCATTTCCCGATGAAGACGATAGGACAGTCCGTGACGCCTGTCTCTCTGTCTGTAGGACCCTCTTTTTGGAGCTATGATTCTCATGCACATTGGTCCTTCTATTATCATCCCTTTGAATCATAGTTTTTTTTATTCATCAATAATCTTCAGTCATATAGAAAGAAGCTCATGAGCATATCAGTCTTCTATTATCATCCTTTTGATAATAGTGACTGTCATGAGTCTATTATATTTATGGTTTTGGATTCAAGTCTAACAGCGATGGGTTTCTAGTACATGATCAAACGCTTCTAGTTCAACATGCTACTTACCAATACAGTTGACGCATCACAATATTAAGATATATTGGGTCTGAAGTCTGAACTCTGAACTTTCTAATTACCAAAAAAAAAAAATGTTTTGACAAAAAGTAACGTAGACATACAGATATATGAAGACCGACTGTATAATTTTTAATCATGTTTTTTCTTATAAAAATATGATTGTATAAATGTTAAATAAAATGAACTAGTAGTACAATAATACATATATTATAGATTAGATTACATTAAAAATTCCATAAATAATGCAACTCAACCTCTCCTTTGGCCTTTTGTGTTTGCCTTCTTTTGGTCCATTGGATGCTTTCTTATTCCCCTCTTGGTATCCAAAGTTTGTGTCTACGATTAAGAAACGTATTATTATAATAATCATAGTCACACATTATATGCATATACAAACTTAATTATTTTATTCTGAAACTCAAAATTCGAATTTCAAATGGATGCAAATATTTCATTTGGTATTATCCGATTCTTGGACTAACGATTTTTCTGAGATCGATTATGAAACAAAAATTGATGGTTAACTTGTCTATCCAAAACTAATTGAAGACCTAAGGTAAATAAAATCCATAAATCTATATATATTATGTATAGTAAGATTTGTAAATATGCAAAAAAAACTATAGGATGAGCATCAATATTGTTACAAACTTAATTTTTTATGGCTCCACTTGTATTTAATTAATTGTTACTTTTGTAACAGTTCTATTTGAATATCGACGCCGGTCTTATTAAACTAAATCGGTCAACATTTTACAAAGTTCGACGTCATTATAAAGAGTTTTTATCATTTAAACGTTTAAAATAAAACAATATGATCGACATATAGCTACTGGTTTCTCTCTGGTTCAAATCTAAACCAGTCAATCAAAGCTCGACGTCATTATAAAGAGTTTTTATCATTTAAACGTTTAAAATAAAACAATATAATCGACAACTAAACTGAAACGGAGGGAGTACGTAGCAAGAGATCTAACTATCTCTCGTTGTAATTCTTGAATAAGTGAAAAATAAATACGCAAAATTAATAAATTAAAGACATTACATCAGATATATTTTTTCTAAGGAATGTTTTTCGGACCGACATGATTTTAATTTCAACAGCCCCACTTTGAAAAAACTATAATATTAACTTTGCTTTGTATGAAACACAATATGGGCTAATAGTAGAAAGAGGATAGGCCCTAAGCCCAAGGCCCAAGTGAAACCCTAATAGTAAGTGATTTCAGAACTAGAGCGCGTAAAAACATTCCCCACTCACAATGGTACCGCGTGCTAATAACTAAGCTAATTTTCCAAATATGCAAAATGTCAACGCGTGAGGATCCGAGAACACTTTTTTTTTTTGGGTCTGATTGATTATTGATAAATCGTTGAATGACTACGATATTTCTAATAATCTTCTTTTCTTCTTCTTTTTTTTGCGTCACATCCTTTAATTTTTCTAAATAGTAAGATTAGTGACAACTATAACTGTGAAACTGTTACTCAGAATTTCGCAATCAAATTTTGTTTTTGTAACTTCCATTCTTTTAACTATTTTTTATCTTTTACTTTATAATATCTTGACAATCTGTTGTTCATCCCCGAATAAAGCCCACATTAACATGCCAATGCCAATCTATGGAGGCTCTTTGATTTTCATCCGGAATGCTCTTCTCTTCTGAATCGGATAGATTCATATTTGAAAGAGTTTGACAATACGTTATTTCAAAATTGACTATTTGTTCTAAAGATAACTCTTTTGTACAAATTACAATGTTAACCTTTTGAGTCACTTTGGGCTGGAGGCCCAAACACATAACAAATTTTTTTTGTATCAGGCCCAAGTCCCTAAGATAATTAGAGGCTTTTTACATACAGCTCAGCATTTTTTGTTCTTTCTAAATATAGCTATTATGTTTTGTAGTAGTAGATTTCAATTTGATCTTATCACCAACCAAAATTTAGACTATATAAATTCAAAAGCCTAAGTAAATGAAAAAAAGATGGTCTTTAATCTAATATTGACTACAATAAATATACGTCAGATAGACATAATACTTCAAATTGTGCCACGATGTCTCATAAGATTGTCGATTATTTTTCCCTTTTTATTTTGCTACCAACCAAGTATAATTAATAGTCTCTTAGTACATTTGGAAATAAAGAAATACACATAGAGACAAAAGCAAAAAAGAATACAAATATCAACACGAGCTGGTATGACAACGAGTGGCTGCGTTGTGAACTTGTGGATTAGTTAGAGATAATAATTAAGACATTGAAGTATTCTTTGTTAATGCTGATTTATATATATCATATCCATTCGAACTTTCCTTTGGAAAAATTATTTAAGGGAGTATCTTTTGAAGAAAACGGGTACAATATGCAACATAAAGTCAAACAAAAAAATCATGTGCCATGAAACTTTCACAACGTTCGTTATATATGTTTATCTCTTCCATAGAATAATACTAGTAAATAAATATAAAGTTTTCTGTAACTATTAAATTCATAAACGGAAAAAACTATGACAACTAATGAATTCAATTTTCAAATTCGATCTAACGCTGAAATAAATAAGTGCTTTAATTCGAAGTACTTTGATCATAAGTTCCATAAGTCAATAACATTACTTAAGATTTCAAAGACTTTTTTTGACGGGATCTCTCATACAGAAGCAAACACGCGCTTGCACGTGAGGGACCTTCTCCATCGCTGGAAAATTCCATATATATTTTTTAACATAATTCCACGTGTCAATCAGCAGATCCACCTGTCTTCTTCACTTCTGCTTTTTATTTCCCACTCTCTTCTGTCGTCTTCCGTCTTCCTCTGTCTGATTCAGTGAGTAAAGATTTGTCTTCGTTTTTCTTTGTATGATTGTATCAGTGAGAACCCAACAACCTCCAAATTCTTCCAACTTCCTCAGGTTTCAAAGGAATCCAATGAAAAATATATACAAATGTTGAAAATTCCTCCGAGATTCTTCTCTGTTTACTCAACTCTCATCCACATTATTGCCTCCTTCCTCTGCTCCTCCGACGTCAGAGGCGATTTTCCGGCGACGAGATTCGATCTCGGAACGTTGACTCTCTCAAGTCTCAAGCTTCTCGGGGATGCTCATCTCAACAACGGAACTATTAAGCTCACTCGTGAACTCTCTGTTCCCACTTCCACCGCCGGGAAAGCTCTTTATGGAAAACCGGTTAAATTCCGGCACCCGGAGACTAAATCACCGGCAAGCTTCACCACTTACTTCTCCTTCTCGGTAACGAATCTCAATCCTTCCTCAATTGGCGGTGGATTAGCTTTCGTAATCTCCCCTGATGAAGATTACTTAGGATCCGCCGGTGGATTTCTCGGTCTAACCGAAGAAACCGGATCCGGGTCGGGTTTTGTGGCGGTTGAATTCGACACGCTGATGGATGTACAATTCAAAGACGTTAACGGGAATCACGTGGGATTGGATCTAAACGCCGTCGTTTCAGCCGCGGTAGCCGATTTAGGAAACGTCGACATCGATCTCAAGAGCGGAAACGCCGTGAATTCATGGATCACTTATGACGGGTCGGGTCGGGTTTTAACAATTTACGTCTCTTACTCAAACGTGAGACCTAAATCGCCGATTTTGTCGGTTCCTCTCGATCTTGATCGTTACGTGAACGATTCGATGTTCGTCGGATTCTCTGGATCAACGCAAGGAAGCACAGAGATTCACAGTATCGATTGGTGGAGCTTTACTTCATCTTTCGATTCATCGGAATCTCCACCGCCGATGTCTAATTCTCCTCCTCCATCGTCTCCGTCGTCAACTTCGATCACACCATCCGTATCCACCGTCCGGAAGAAAACCGCCGATCCATCGTCTTCTTGCCGTAACAAACTCTGTAAAAAATCACCAGCCGCCGTCGCCGGAGTAGTAACAGCCGGAGCATTTTTCTTAGCACTATTCGCCGGAGTCATAATCTGGGTTTACTCCAAAAAGATCAAATACAATCAAAAGTCTGAATCTTTCGCATCGGAAATCATGAAATCGCCGAGAGAATTCACTTACAAGGAGCTGAAATTAGCCACCGACTCTTTCAGCTCATCGAGAGTCATCGGAAACGGCGCATTCGGCACCGTCTACAAAGGAATCTTACCGGATACCGGCGAAATCATCGCAATCAAAAGATGCAGCCATATTTCTCAAGGGAACACCGAATTCTTATCAGAATTATCTTTAATCGGAACACTCCGTCACCGGAATCTTCTCCGTCTTCAAGGCTACTGCAGAGAAAAAGGCGAAATTTTGTTAATTTACGATCTAATGCCTAATGGATCACTCGATAAAGCACTTTACGAGTCTCCGACGACGTTACCATGGCCTCACCGGAGAAAAATCCTTCTCGGAGTCGCTTCCGCTTTGGCTTATTTGCATCAAGAGTGCGAGAATCAAATTATTCACCGTGATGTCAAAACAAGTAACATCATGCTCGACGCGAATTTTAATCCGAAATTAGGCGATTTTGGACTCGCGAGGCAAACGGAGCACGATAAATCGCCGGACGCAACCGCCGCTGCTGGAACAATGGGGTATTTAGCGCCGGAGTATTTGTTAACCGGTCGAGCGACGGAGAAAACCGACGTTTTTAGCTATGGAGCCGTTGTTCTAGAAGTATGCACTGGTAGAAGACCCATAACCCGACCCGAACCGGAACCCGGTTTAAGACCTGGTTTGAGATCGAGTTTGGTAGATTGGGTTTGGGGTTTGTATAGAGAAGGGAAGCTATTGACGGCGGTGGATGAACGGTTGAGTGAGTTTAACCCGGAGGAGATGAATCGGGTTTTGATGGTGGGCCTTGCTTGTTCACAACCCGACCCGATAACTCGGCCCACTATGAGAAGTGTGGTTCAGATACTTGTTGGTGAAGCTGATGTGCCGGAAGTTCCGACTGCGAAACCGTCTTCGTCAATGAGCTTTAGTACGTCGGAGTTATTGCTTACGTTACAAGACAGTATATCGGACTGTAACGAAGTTTTGGCTCCGATCTCAACGACTTCTTCGTCGTCGGAACACGACATCTTCATTGTCGGCAAGGATCGATCGGTTTAAAAATAATATTTATTCAAATGACAAATTTATTATAAAATTCGAAGCACAATTTTGTACGTAAATTGAAAATAAACAAAATCCAAAAACTTTATACTAATTTTAAAAAATGTTGGAAGTATATGTATATTTTCTGTTCGATTTAATAATTCTTGGTTTTGGAACCTCCAGAGTCCAGACTACAGTTTGTAACAACAATGTGTATAAAATATTTTCGATTCAATAGAGAGAAATGTTAATATTATACACTTTAACTAGTTCAACTTTGGATAGTAAGTTTGGTAAGTTTGGTGAGCGTCGCTTTCTTTACTTTGAATTTGATAAGAGTTTCTACTGTATGAGAAAAGGTTTAGATTATTGGTCCCATATCTATAAGTAGTTTAACTACAAGTGGGAACAGAGAATAAACTGTATAACCTATTTAGTTTGGTTGGTAATCATACCAACATATCATATAGACCACTCGTATCACACAAATGTTGACATTTTGCGTCCACAAAAAAATGTTATTTTTGCATAATAGAAATACCTAGCTTGGAGAACGTCGTGTGGCTTAAATACGTTTGGCTTGAATTATATAAACTGTGGCAGTAGTAATAAAAAAAAGTCTTGTAATTCAAGTCCAAGTTAACGGCTAGATTTTGGTAAGTCTTTATCAACAAAATCATACAAATTATTATCTCGTCATATGTCCATGCAATAATAGAAAAAAAGAAGGAAAAGTAATACAAAAAAGGGAACAAGAGAATGAGTAGAAGAATGGCAAAGTCTTCTAGATAACTAAATAAAATATGTTAGAAAATGGAGGTTGGTCATAATCATAACTAAATGGGAATCTTACTAATTTCTAACATCAATCAATATACAATACATTATATAATAAATCAAATCAAAACTTTAACTAAATGTTTTGTAGTGGTGAAGCATTGGCCCTTACTCTAATTAAGCAGGTGTGTGTTCACATCTACATATATGCGTTGCATAGTTGAGAACTATGTAAGCATTTACATAGATACTGCTTCAAGCTTTGATTCACCAGAAGAACAGTTCCATTAAGCTTCAATGTCTGAAGAAAAATTGAGACAAAAAAGAGTGAAAGTTTGCACGAAATAAACCTGTCAAGTCTTTGTTGGTGAGTACTTTCATCATATGCAGAATGTTATTCTGTTTTTGGGACAATTTAAATTACACAATGAACTTTCTCATCGTTAATAGCTATAAAGAAAGGAAGTAGCGTCTAAGAAGCAAAAACCATACCCTTTCCAAAATATTAGTTTGCAGAACTGGATACACCAGCGGGTAAACATATGAGCTGGTTAGCTTTGGTAATGTGACACCAGAGGGAGGTAGAGAAGCAGAGGAATGTTGGCAGAGCATCTACATAACCGCAAGTAAGAATTTTATTTGTTTTCATTAAGAAACCTTGAGATGGATAGTTGTGGTAATTGACATTTGATTGTTTGTCTGCAGCTGATCAGGTTGAACTCAAAACAATTACAAACCTGCATGTTGTGACTATTTTGCAGTATTGGAGAGGGAGTCACCACCTGATAAAGAGAAAAATAAAAACAAAAGTTACCTTCTCGATGTGGAGATTTTCAGAAGTTACTTTAAAACAAACGCCCTCTTTGCTGCACAACTGGTGGCTTTGATTTGTCGTCATATTCATCTAGGCTTGCTGACACCGAGACAAATTTACTTAATCAGAAAAGCATTGATCCACAGGGATGTATAAAGAAATTTTGTAAATGCTGACAAGCTGCTTTTGGTGGTTCAACAGCCACCTCCGTTGGTACTTTTCACCTCCTCCCACAAAACGTAATGACTTGTATATATGAAGGAAGCTCATGCATTATGTTTGTTTTTACTGCTCCTGGATCAGCCGCTCTACAACAAACAAAACAAAACAAAAAAAAGGAAATTCCAAAATCTTACAAACAGAATAATAATAATAGTGTCTGATTGTTTCTCAGAATAAAAAGATGTAACATTCACAACCCGTGAAGGCACATGACTGTTTCTCAGGAGCGGCAAGAGATGTTTGGTCAAAGAGAAAGAAATGACATGATTTGTAGCAATATATCATCCTGACAAATATGGAGACAGAAAGTGTAACCAATAGAGTTCGAAGTTCAGAAACCATAGTGAAAACCTTGCTTGGCATAGCCATTAAGACTAACATAAGATTGAAAAGCTGGACTGAAGAATGTATATCTTAATCTAATAGCCATTGCTCTAGAGAGTTTATGAACTTTAAAACTGATTGAAAAGACACATGTCAACTTCAAAAGCTTTGCCTCATTCTGCCTCTAAATATTACTCAAGGTCTGTCAACAGAAAGTGGCAATCACAAAAATTCTTGCATCAAGAAGAGGTTCTTCTATCTATCGATAGTAAGTGGGATAATCTTCCAACTGCAAAATCAAGACTTTGCAGTTGAAGAGAATGACTTCTTACACCAGTGAAGTCACAAAAAGGTGTGTATGAATGATTGGATTTGGAGCAAGAAGAGGTACTTGATTTTGAGCCAAAGATACTCTTTTTAAGCAATTGGATGTAAGAAAAAAGGAGGGCAATGTTCCAAAACAAAGCCATCCTCCAGAAATTAGATGAGCATATAAAACGCAACGCCTCCTTCATCAAATTCATGTACCTGAACAAGAATCTGTAGACTAACAACTTGATACTGCGAACTCGTGAAGAAATTAGAGCCGAATACAAGGATCAAATACTTTTTCTGGGGAATAATCGATGGCTTTGTAGACTAAACTAGGCATTGAAAGCACGAAGAAGACGAAGAGGAGACCAAACTCACTCTGGGCTTTAGCAGATGGTTCGATGTGGGACAAAAGAAAATTACTTTCTTATATTCACTGTGTCTGGGCTTTAGCAAGCAACAACTAGAAGCTTCTTGATCTTCAAGTATGAGTTTCTGCAATTCGATAAATATGAGACATGTTGTGTCCCACATCGACAATATAATAATTTCCCACTTAACAAAAATCAGAAAGCGCAAGTTCAAATGTTAATCCGGTTTACGTTCTGGTTTAGACGGTTCAAATTTACTTAATTGGGCCGATTGACATATATTGAAGCCGACCCAAGGAAAGTCGGCGTTATACAAAAGTCCCACATCGGTTTGTTAGAGGAAAGGGTCTTTGGAATTGGTCCTATATATATATAAGCATCTGCATCTTCTTATTTAGTTAACAACTCTTAATTGCAAAATTATTAGTCGGCCATGTGACTCAATGAGTTGAGTCGGCCGCCCACTTCGGCTAGGCGCCATAGTTATTTTTTTTTCTCTTCGCTGTTTTTTCTTGAATTTTTTTCTTTGGTTTTCTTTGTTCAAACGTTTTTTATTTTAATTAAAGTTTTTACTATAAAATATTTTTTGTTTTCAAATAATCTAAGTGTTAAATTTCAATGCCATTGAAAACAAACCGGACTAAGCATGCCGTCCCATCATACGGGTCCGTAAGTCCGTGTTATTAGTTCAACTGTTTTTCACGCAAGTAAATTTAACACTTATATTATTTTTTATTGTTTTTTACAAATATTTTTATTATGTAAACTATTTTTTAAAAACTATATTTTTTATTATACAAAATGTTTTTATTTCAAAGGTTTTTATTTTAACTAAAGTTTTAAATATGTAAAGTATTTTTGTTTTCAAATAATCTAAGTGTTAAATTTCAATGCCATTGAAAACAAACCGGACTAAGCATGCCGTCCCATCATACGGGTCCGTAAGTCCGTGTTATTAGTTCAACCGTTTTTCACGCAAGTAAATTTAACACTTAGATTATTTTTTATAGTTTTTTTACAAATATTTTTACTATGTAAACTATTTTTTAAAAACTATATTTTTTACTAACAAAATGTTTTTATTTCAAAGGTTTTTATTTTAACTAAAGTTTTAAATATGTAAAGTATTTTTGTTTTCAAATAATCTAAGTGTTAAATTTCAATGCCATTGAAAACAAACCGGACTAAGCATGCCGTCCCATCATACGGGTCCGTAAGCCCGTGTCATTTGTTCAACCGTTTTTCACGCAAGTAAATTTAACACTTAGATTATTTTTTATAGTTTTTTTACAAATATTTTTATTATGTAAACTATTTTTTAAAAACTATATTTTTTACTAACAAAATGTTTTTATTTCAAAGGTTTTTTTTTTCAAGTTAAATTACTTTCTTATATTCTTATACGGGTCCGTAAGCCCGTGTTATTAGTTCAACCGTTTTTCACGCAAGTAAATTTAATACTTATATTATTTTCTAAAGTTTTTTTTTGCAAATTATATTCGGTTTTAAAATTCTAAGTGTTAAATTTCAATGCATTGAAAACAAATCGGACTAAGCATCCCGTCACATCCTACGGGTCCGTAAGAGGTGTTATTAGTTCAACCGCTTTTCACGCAAGTAAATCTGACACTTATGTTAATTCTTATGGTTTTTTTTTAAAATATCTTTATTATGTAAACTATTTTTCTAAAACTATATTTTTGACTATACAAAATATTTTCATTTCAAAAGTTCTTTTTACAAGTTAAAAAAATGATTTTTACTTCTTCTTTTTTTGCAAATGTTTTTATTTTAACTATAGTTTTCATTATATGGTTTTAAAAATTCTAGGTGTTAAATTTCAATGCATTGAAAACAAACCGGACTAAGCATCATGTCCCTTCCTACGGGTCTCTAAGAGGTGTTATTAGTTCAACCGCTTTTTCGCAAGTAAATTTAACACTTAGATTAATTTTTATAAGTTTTTACAAATATTTTTATCATGTAAACTATTTTTAATAACTATATATTTGATTATACAAAAATGTTTTCATTTCAAAAGTTATTTTTTCAAGTTTAAAAAATGATTTTTACTTTTTGTTTTTTTTTTTTGCAAATGTTTTAAAAGTTTTCATTATATAATATATATTCGGTTTTAAAAATATAAGTGTTACATTTCAATGCATTGAAAACAAACCGGACTAAGCATCCCGTCCCATCCTACAGCTCCGTAAGAGGTGTTATTAGTTTATCCGCTTTTCACATAAGTAAATTTATCACTTAGATTAATTTTATGATTTTTTACAAATATAAGTAAACTATTCTTATAAAACCATATTTTTGATTTTACAAACTGTTTTTATTTCAAAAGTTCTTTTTTCAAGTTAAAAATGATTTTTTACTTTTTTTTTTTTACAAACGGTTTTAAGTGTTAAATTTTATTTCATTGAAAACAAACCGGACTAAGCATCCCGTCCCATCATACGGATTCTTAATAGATGTTATTAGTTTAACCGTTTTCACGCAAGTAAATTTAACATTTAGATTAAGTTTTATGTTTTTGCAAATATTTTTATTTTGTAAACTATATTTAACCATATTTTGATTATACAAAATGTTTTCAATTTAAAGTTTTTATCCAAGTTAAAAAGGAAATATTTTTCACTTTTTTCTCTGATTTATTTTTTAAAAAAAAAAATTCTTTAACTAAGTTTAATAATATAAAATTTTTTTACTTAACATTAATTTTCAAGTTTTTTTTTTGCAAATGTTTTTTTTTCTTAGATGGTAAAACTTTATTATCATGGAGTTTTATTTTATAGAAGTTTGTTATAATTGGGACATTAACCGGGCTTGGACGCTTTCTGGGTTTTAGGGCTCGATCCAACAATAGTGAAGTATCTAAAGTCAAATAATGGGGCTTTTAAGGTATAGTGAATTTCTTGTGGCAGCCCAGTATTAATGGATTAGTAATAAACTCATTATTCCAATACTCACCTTAGAATATTGGCATATGGTAAATAAATATCTCATCACAGAATTAAGTTGTATCATTTAGAACTCGAAACTTGCATTGCATAATTTAACAAGGGATAACAAACTATAAATTATAAACACCATTAATCAGTTTAGAATCTTTAAATGCCAAACGCGTTTTCTCTTTTTTCTCTTTTTTCTCTTTTACAATCCAAACAAAAAAATTGTTCTCTTTTCTTACGATACCTTATAGAACATTTGTCGTGTTCGTGTGTCATTAAAAAATCATGTTTATAATCGTACTCCACTCCAACATTGACAGATCATTAAATAAATCAAATCAAACATAACTCTGTATTACAAAGTAATCATAATTCATAAACTTTCCTCTTATGTGAAAAAATAAATGGTACTGTACTGGCTAAAAATTGTGATAAATAATACACATGGTCCAGTTTTAAAATGAAATATTGAAAATGATTGAGGAAGTGATTATAAGGTGGGTCAACTTCTGATAAAGTGGGTCCGATGGAGCCAGTGTCTTAGATTACCGATCATCTATCAATAATTTTAATTTGTTGAATATCATGGACAAGTAAAATAATACAAACAATTTTGCGATTTTCAATTTTAATTTTCATCTAATAATAAAAGATAGACAACAACAAAAATAAACCTCGTCAGTCGTCAATGATAAGTGTTTGAATTCTTGGCACCTTGCATGCTTGGAGGGTCTATATATTTTCTTAATATAAAAGATAATAAAGTCCAATATAGTAAACTTAATTATTTGTAATACCAACTTAGATAGTTAGATACAAAATAGATGATATAATAAACTTATTTGTAATACCAACATCTAAAACATTTTGTATATGAAGAGTACAAAATTATTATATATTTATCATTTTCTCGTATTTATTCGTATTTAATTTAGTGCCCATGAACAGCCAAAATGAAATAGAAAGGGTTCAAAGATATGAGTAGTAGAGATATTAATATCTAATTTAAAACAAACATACAGTTAAATAATTATACTGATATTCATTTAGTGACACATTACCCTGCTTTAATAAAAAAATAGTTCCAAAAGATTCAGACCGAAAAAAATGATATATAGAACGGTGCATGAGAATTGAAAAAAGAAATAAATAAAGGACCGGACATGACATCAGGAGAGGAGAGTAGTGTGTAAATTATTCACACTAACTGTACTGATCACACATCGATGATCAAATTCATATGATAAATAAGTATAAAAAAACTCTCTGTACCAACATCATTACTCATATATATCACAGCTCTCGTAAAACTTCATCTTCAACTTAAAGCTTTTGAGTCCCCTCTCTTCTCCTTGGAAAAGGTCTCTCTCTAGTCTGATACATGGAGAAGATAACTTATCAAAATACATGGAAACAAATTGATCACAATTTCTATATGTTTATTAAATATTAGCATGAGTTCAACCAGCAATTACTTCGTATATATACACCTAGTTAATTAATTAACCCTTAAATGTTTTCATTGGCGGACCCATGTAGGAGAAAGGTGGGTCAGATGACCCCCCTTAAATATATAGATTAAACAGTTAACTAAGGAATTATGATGTTTTGTTGGCTGAATTGGTTAGTTATTGGTGTCTTGACCCACCTAAACCCACGTTCAATTCTCTCTTGCTCCCATTATTCCCCTATATTTTTATTGGGCCATAGCCCATTGTTTATACTTTGGCAATAATTGTTTTGAAAGTAAATAAATTATTTATTTTCACTTGTTTTCTCTAGTCTCCAAGTCAATTTGTTTGCAAATTAAGTATATAACTTTGTAAACAAATAAAAATGATAAAAAAAAATGTCTTAAACGCAGTTTGAAAACTTTGTTCAAGTATATATTTTATATGAAGTGCAAAAATATTTTAAAACATATATTGATTTTTTTTATAAGTTGACCCAGGTAAAAAATATTCTTGGGTCCGCCACACTGAATGTTTTAGTCACCATTATCATCCATTTATATGCAAGAAAAGAAATTTACTTTATTGGATCAAAATAATTTTTAAGAAGAAGAAGAAGAAGAATTAAGATGATATCATTTGATAATAATACACATCATTTAATACTCATATTTACCTAAATGCCATAAATAAGTATAGAAATGGGACATGAGTAGTTAATGAAGGCGGAGATGGCTACTTACTCTTTCCTCCTACATGAGCACCGAGCCCAGCGGCGGAGGCATTATGGTGGATGTACGGTGGCTTGCCGTGCAAAGTTTCCGGGGGAGGTCTAGAGTTATGAGTCTCCGGTCCCCTGTAATCGATCTCGTACACCTCTGAATCCGTTTGCTCCGATCCTAAATTATGTTTTAATTAAAGTTCAACGATTTAATACAAATAATAATCCTACTTAAGGGTTTTAAGGAAAACAAAGAACAAAAATACCTTTAGCGAAGCAAGGCACGGCGAGGAGGAGGTAGATAATGAGGAAAATCATGACGGTCGATTTCATTTTCGTTATTTATAAACTATCAGAAGTTTTGAGTGTTATTTTTTTCTCTCAGATTTTTGGCTTCTTCTTTTTTTTTTTGTAACAAAACCCAATCAGTTTGACTGGTAATATTTCGGGTACATGATGGCCTTATTTATAACGTGGACTGAAAAACGTGTCATGTTTTTTTTTTTTTTTTTTTTTTTTTAATATTAATAATTAGAATAGGGAAGTAAATACTTTAAATTCAATATGTATATGTATATAATGTTTTGTCTGTCAAAAAAAAAAAAAAATGTATATAATGTTTTGTAAACTTGCTTAGTTTGTTTTTTTTTTGCCAAAAACTTAATTAGCTATACTCTATTGTGAATAGCTAGATCTGTTCCACTATAACATATAAAAAAAATTATTTACTAGGTGATCAACTGAAAAGGATAAAACAATTTGAGTTTCAATGCAAAAAGGTACCAACATTGTATCCGTGTTTTCAATATATAAAATACTTTTTCAATACAAATGTCTTTCGTACAATATATAGCTATTTATTATGGACGGTTAAAAAGACTGGAACATTATTAATAATTTTTCACGACCATTCATCTAATTAAAAAGAAATATAAGAAAAGACAAGTTCATGTGTGAGGGACAATATTAGCTTTCAATCTCATGGCTTCCAAGCTGAATTCGTGTTCCAATCTATTCATCTTACGTATTTATTGAACAGTAGTAGTACGTAGTCATTTATTTCTTAGAGTTAGTTTTTGTCGAAGGAATTATCTATAGCCTATTACTTACTCTATTGAAAAATAAATGTTGCTTTGTTAACTAAATCTAGTGTTAACCGGTGGTTAATATTGAACGCATACAATAACCAACCCATATCAAACCAAAAATTTAGTTACGAATGTCGTTCCAAAGTAAACCTAAGTTAGTGGATCAATCAAGATTCAAGTCGCTGCTACAACTATGCTTTGTGAGTTGTGACTTTAGTCCATTGACAATTATATTTGGGCCCTTTTATTACTTTACAGTACAAAAACCGACATAGCTAGAAAAATGAAATTTATGATAGATTCAATTCCGATTTAGAAAATGTCGTTAGAAAAACAGGTACGTACATTCCATTCACAGTTATTGTATTCTGGCGGTGATATATATATATATATATATATATATATATATAAACATCATTATTGATAGGAGAAATCGCTGGTTTGAAGTTGAAACGTTATATATAGAGTTTAATGAAAAAAAATTAAATGAGGAGATGGTAATGTTATAATGGTTCCTCTATCCCCCACTTATTTCTTACAACTGTACATCTCTGTACTCTCTACCTTTCCATTTATTTCAAGTCGGTCGATTGATGGATCGTGCACCCCCAATATATTATAGTTATACTATCAATATTTTATATTCATCATCCATTATTAAACATAAATATGTATAATTTATGATAATACTAATGCCATGTAAAATATATTTATTCATAAAATATGTGTTGGATGATAAATAATATTAATGGCATGTAATATTAAACAAATAAAAAGGAACAAAATATTCATCTTCGTGTTTTTTTTTTCTTCAAACGTAGCACTAATTGAAGCCTGAGACTATATCCGATCTTATAGAAAATGGATGCGTGTAAATTGGACCAATATACTCATGTAATCATGTTTAAGACAGTTTGACTCCAAAAATCATCAACTAGCTTGTTTGAAAACTTTATACAGTATCATATTGAAATATTAATGTATATATATACAGTGCCGTGCCTAGGCTCTTTGGGGCTTAGAACGAAAAATAAAATGTGGCCTATCTAATTTAGTTGAATAATTTTTTTTTAAAACCTAAAATATAACCGGAAAAGAAAAAAGTGAACTACAATACAAATTCAAGAATATAAATCTATGTAGTGAAATGAATTATGCTAACATGGATTTAACTTCAAGCAAAATACATATCTAAGACAACTGAAACCTACAGAACCAACAATATATTTTTAATAATGTGGCCTAAAAATCAAATCTATAAACTGTGGCTGCCGCTTTATTTTAAGGTGTAAGCACGGCACTGTATATATATATAACCCAAGTACATCCGTACACTCCAATGTATATGCATGCATGAACCTTTGGAGAATCTCATAGTTTTTAAAAGAAAACCTTTTGACTTCACAAGTGAAAATTCAAAATGATACTCTTTCTATATTTTTCTTCATTTTGTGTCGCCTTTTTTCATTTTTTAATAGTATTTTGTTGTTGCTTTAATTTTCACCGTACTATGCGAAAAGAACTAAATCCTTTATTCACATTTGTTCGAATTAACAGATATATAGAGGAAAGTATAAAACCATCAAACCTCGAACAATAAAATCTGAAAAATCCAATCACACCCGTTTTCAGATCATTTTGGTTTCATAAAATGAGATACTAAAATCGCAAATTAAAGAAAAAAAGTTGAATTTTCAAGAATATAGGTGAGAGATGTCTCAGTCTTGAGGAAGTCAATTGAAATATTTTGTATACTAGGATATGACCCGTGGTATGCCGCGGGTTAATTATTTGATTTTTTAAATCATTTTGTAAACTGATGAATTTATTGTTTATAATATTATTTGTTGTATACCGCGGATCACATGCGTTGTAACTAAAAAATAAAAATTTTAAGTTGTATTTGTTTAGTTTAGTGTTTAAGATTGTATAATTGTATTTTGATTTGTTAATTATAGGATTTTACCCGTAGTATATTGTCCGTATTAATATCGATCCAAACCCGTCTCACTATATATTCCCGTCTTGTGAAATTAAACATCATTTTGTTATTTTTTTAATAACACTTTTATTTAAAAGACATATAATTCGAGTCAATTTAAAAGTTTGTTTTCAAATGGTTTCCATGATATATATATATTTTTAAATTAGTGTGTGTTTTTGGACCAACCCGTAAAAATAATTTATAATTTTATCTTAAAATACTAAATAATTGTATTTTGATTTGTTAATTTTAGGATTTCACCCGTAGTATACGGTCCCGCTTTAGATAATTGTAGAAATTAAGGAAAGATCTAAATGATTCAATTCCGGGTCAGAAAAAAAAAACGACCTAATTAAATGCGCAAATTTGTTCTTCAAAAATGTTAATATATATTACACACATACTTTTTTTCTTCATTGATTAAGTAATATATGTCCGTTTCAAAAAATTTGAATCATAGCATATGCAGGAAAAAATCTAAGGTTTTATTAACTACATATATTCTATAATAATTCAAATAATATAAATATAAGATCAAATAAAAGTGAAATGAGAATCATATATTTATGTATAAATTAGGTAGAGAGGTTTTAGGAAATTAGCTCAAATTTGTTATATTAGCATTAAATCATCATATTTGATTTCCTTATCCATAAAAATCGTAAATAATATATCATAAATAAAGAGTTTAGATATAGTAATTAATTGAGAAAATATTTTATATATTTTAGATTTTATTAATTAATTCCGTTTTTAAATTTTGCCAAAAATTAAGGAAAGATCCGATTGAGATTTCCGGGTCAAAATTGAATCAAAATCTGACCCGATTAGGATCCCTTAAAAGTGTTGCAAAAATGTATAGTAATATATATTATAATTAGTATGAGTGTGAGAACTCCATGATTTTGTCTAACATCTTCTTGGTTCTTATTCATAAATCAGAAATTGTAATGGGTCCATATCCATCTCTACAGCTATTTCATGGCTGTGTTTTTTCCTTAAGGCACGCCTCCTTTCATTTTCACACCCACCCATCTTTTTTTTTTCTTTTTTTTTATACTATGCATCATACATTTATGGATCAATTATCTATAATGATGTGTATATATCTCGAATTAGTATAAATAAATGGGTCTTTATTCGGTCAATAGTATCGAACTATTGGCCTACAATATATAAGCCCATCTATAAGTTGGGCCATAATAAGCCTTTTTCTTTCTTTTCTTTTAACAATCAATATTAAATTTCTAATTTTCTAAACCTTTATACACTTTAATTTACAATACCGTAAAACACAATCAAGGTTTAGAATACGGTTCAATTCTCGAAAAACACAAATTTTGTTTTGAATTGCTCTAGAAAGTAGTAAAAATTTATGTTTTGTTAGATTGCCAAAATTTCATACAGATTAAATTGAAATAAAACAGATAATGTAAATATACAAATTGAAATTGAATTTATAATGTATTGTTAAACACTTTTGATGTCAAACATACCTACACCTTACGTTATATATATGTATGGTTACAAATCTTTATACAAATTTGTTTCCTCTATATCTAAACACAGTCAAATTATCCTAAACAATGAAAATTAAATTGTAAAACCAACGATTAATTAAAAATTAGTGCAATAATTGACTAATCACATGAGAGACCTAAACCCTACCTAACCTTCTTCTTCATCCGGAAGCAACACCATCATCTTCTCGCCGATCCTCGCCGGCTCTGATTTGCTCCTTGTCAACGCTGGCCTTCGTACAAACCCTAACTCCGTTAATTCTTCTTCATCTCTATCAACATTATCGTAAACACCATTGATTTTCTCGGTGGGAACTTCCGATTCAGTTTTCTCCGATCTCACATTTTGCTGCGATTCAACTTCGCGTTGGTTATTCTCTTCCCAGAATCTGAAAGCCAACGACGACGATCTATATGGTGCAGATCTGCTTCTCGTCAAAAACAGAGCGTTTACCGGCGGCGTAGTAGCCGGAGACACAAATAATTTAGGGCTTTCAAAATTTTCCCCTTCTTCTTCTTCGATTTCTTCTTTGATTTCTCTGACTGATTCCGTTGCCGGACGATCTAATTGGCTTCTCGGAGAATCTTTCTCCTTCAATTTCCGACGTGAACACGAAAACGAAAACAATCGCCATTTAGGCCAAAACGACAACGTTTTGATTTTCCCGGCGAATTTTTTATAAAACGACGCGTTTCGGATCCACTTACATCGTCGTTGGGTCGGGTTTTCTCGAGATTCGGGTTTAATTTTGGGCTTCGATCGGTTGACCCGGACTTGACCCATGCAAGTAACCTTCGGAGACGACGGTTCTTGAGTCACCGCCGCCGCTGATTTATTCCGGCGAACAAATAGAGGACTCGCGCGTGACCTTCCTCTGCTTCGGCTTCTACTTCTACTTGTGCTTCCACCGTTACTTTTGCTCCTCAAAAACCCCATAAAAGGCGGTGGATATTTCTCGACCCGACCCGGACTTGAAACGGGTCTCCGAGAAATCATCATCGTCTTCCTTTTTTCTCTCTCTCTTTCCTCTTCTCTTCACCGTGTTCTGGTTTCGTTTTGTCTGCACTTGGTTTTTTTTTTTCCGTTTTTTTATTTTTTATTTTAATTTATTTGCAACACTTATTAATGGTCCTTTAAATAAAACATTTCTTTTTATTTGGTCTTCGTCCACAACGGACGAATCGATTTTTAGGGTCTTTATGATATCACTTTATAGGTTGTTTAATGTATTTTTTACTTAATTTATTGTAACGCTTACTTATTTTGGAGATTAACTCCTTAATCTACTTTTGATTTTCTTACATTTTTGTGTTCCTTATTCTAGATTAATAAGTGCATATATGGGTAAACCCAACTACCTCTCATTTTTTTTTTTGCTTTAATTCTTCTTTTTATTAATCTTTCTTGTGCGACTTTGACTGCAATGAAACGAATCTTAGAGAAAAATTAAATATAATTTTTTTAGTTTAATCATTGGTGTCGTTTTGCTGGACACTTCACACTTGCAGCCCCGGCTCAATATATTTGAGAGCCTTAGGGCAAAAAAATTTTTTTTGGCCTATTATTATATACAAAGAGAAAATTTATTTAATTTTTAAAATTTTTGCGGAGTTTTTATAGTAAAAATTGTTATTTTAAAAATTTTGGGTCTTTTTATACATTTTCTTATAAATAATTAGACCTCTTAAAATATAATTCTCATATTAATAATATTTTTAAAAAATATTTGAGCCTTTTTTATATGTAAATTTTTTTATAAAGAAAAAAGCTCCGGGCCGTCGCACCTCTGCCCTACCCATCTGAGCCGGGGCTGCACACTTGTATGAAGTTAAAAAGATTTAACAAAACTCAAATGAAGTTTAACAGCCTATTCAAACAAGAATTTGTTTTTGGACGAAGACTTCTATCCAAAAGAACTATGAGTACATAATACATTTCAAAAATTGCATGTCCACAAATTTTGATTTTGTGATTTGTTCGATTAGAACCAAAAGATTGCACACACACGTGTTTAGGATAATTCAACGATAATAAATATGATGGATCTACATACGTAAACTTACAATCACTAAATGTAACATTGTTCTAAACAATAAACTTAATTAAGACGATATTACAAAAATAATGTACTCTTTAACTTTTGAAAGAAATTCGTATATGGATTAAGAAATGGACCTAACTCCAAAAAGATTGCAGATACTGGCCAATAATAATCAGAGATCACTAGAAGTTGATGGTCTAAAAGCAGAATCCTTCATAAATTTTTAGAACATATGAAGTATGCATTTGACGTCGCTTTTGATGTTATGATTTGGAAATGACTAAAAACATAAAGTGGAATTCTTTTTGGACAAACAAAAGCAACACTCAACTATCCAAATCAACTCTTGTCTCCCACTACCAATATTCTCACTAAACCCATCAAACATATCATCCCAAAAATACATTTACTGATTGTTTTCAAGGAAAAAATATCAAATGGAAGCAAATATATTTCATTTTAGCCACATATAACCTAAACACAAATAACGAATGGGGGAAATGATATACACCTAACCTCATTTTTATGTGGTTCTTCAATCAAATCCAACAAAACCAATCTATTTTAAACCAAATGGAATTTCAAGTTTTTGTTTGGTTTCTAGACTCCATTCATCTAAACATTCGAAGTCAATTCGACAAGTAATGAACCATTGTTTCTCATCAAATTAATTTTACTTTTTGACCCTTCAAATAAACCAAAAACTATACCAAGTCAAATAAATCAAACTAAAGCAAAAGCATGATATAGAACGAAAATTCAACCCTTCCAAAAAGGTTACACTTTTTATTTGTCAATTAGAAACTTTAGATATTAATTTTCAAACTATCACTTTTCACCACGTGTGTGTTTGTGTGTATGAGAGAGACCATAGTTTCTACAGAAACGTAATATAGAGATCCGCTTTGGACGGAGGAAAGTTTTGCCTTCTGCGTGTACTGATCAGTGAAGACACATCAAAAACGACAATCACACGGAGACTAACCTACAAGGCTATATAACTGTTGTTCTCTTCAATGTGAACACAGAAACTTAAAGCTCTGAATCATAAATTTAAGATCAAAACAATTAATTTGAAGACACGTTTATCAAGAAAATTAAGCCATCTACGGTGGTCCATAGATAAACTAATACTACTATTTAAGATCATCTTTTCTTGATCACAATTTGGAGTTTTGGACATTGTTGTCAAAAAATGTTGGAACCATTTGACACAGCTCTTCAATCCCTGTTGCATCAAGGTAATCTCCAAACTGTAAAACCAGCTTCTCTAATGTCTTTGTGTTTCCCATGACAAGTTTTACGAACGAAGCCACATGTTTCATCTTTGCATCCGTACCAATATCATCCAACATTGAAGATGTCTGCTCCACAGTTGGAAAGACCCCATATTTTGATATCCAGCATTGTTCCGGATTCAAGCCTCACAATTTCAAGTATCTGTCAAGATGCTTATCCTGTAGAACATACAAAATAATGCTCAAGCAAACTACTAGAAATGATTTTTGATTCTACAAAATATCTATCACATCTATATATGTATACATTAGCCCAAAAACTGGACACAGTCCTTAGGAACTTGTTTTGAAAATAAAAGACGATTATTGTAAAAAAGATACCGGTATGGTGTTGCATTTCATTATGTAAACTGTTATCCGTTTCAGTCCAGGAGAGTTTTGTAGCAGCCTTGCTAGACCAGGAATCATAGACTGATCAATCCTCGTTTCAACAGTCAAAGCTTCGATATTGAATTTTGGAAAAGTAACACCACGGAGCTCGGCAAGAGATAGAATCTAGCAAAAGAATGACAAAAGCACAAAAAAGTAAGCGACTACAGAGACATAGATCTCTCTCTACTATAAAGAACAAAAAGCTTGAAACATAACAAGAACCATTTGCCAAAACTAGTTGCCTCAAGTTTCCACATTCCACATAGAGACTTAGGCATCTCCATATGCTCCTAATTCCTAGAGGGTTGAAAACTTATCTACAATCCAACATTTGAATTTGCAACCAAATTATCCTATAACGACATAGAAAATTGTAGGCATCGACATTACCTGAAGAAAAATTCCCCCAATAGTAAGCTTCTTTACGTTTTGCAACTTTACTAGAATCTCTCGCACCATGAACTGAAGCAATTCAGCCTCGACGATTTCACATGTGAAATAGTCAAGTACATATGAAAGATTGAGATTAGCTTCTGTTAAAGAGGAGACATCCACTAAATTGGATGGTCGCTGATAGTTTTCCAATCTCAAATAATGGATGTGTGGCGCTACAATCCTCGCTGGTGCCTCAATCCAACGGTCTCCATACACCTCCAATCTTCTCAGACTTAGTGACTTGCTCAGATCAAGATGATAAAGTCTATCACAGAGATTCAATGTCAAGCTTTCGAGTAATAAACAACCAGAGAGAATTTTGGCAAATGAGCCATCAGACATCTTGCAACGATTCAACGACAAGGTCCTTAACGATGACCAAGAGACAACGCATTTGGGAATCAGATTGGAATAACCCAAATTCAAACTAAGCTGCTTCAGAGAGGAATTGATGAAGAAGGTATCTGGGAATCTGTAATTATATCTGAACTTGAGAGATAAATCCTCAGCGTTGCGTGAAACAGCGAGATTGATCCACGTATCGATCTCAGGTGCAGTGACGTCATTGCTCATGGTAACATCGAAACTCGTGATTTTGGGAGCCGAGTAGCTACGTAGGGTTTTGTTTATCGAATTGGGATCTACTCTATAGCAAACAATTGAGAGAGACGGTGTCTCGTACCAGATATGTTTCCATCGTTTGGACAAGACGGAGGTTCTGATGGCGACCTTAGTCGTAATATAGGAGAAGATATGGTGGAGGATCGCGTCGGGTAGAGAGCTGATGAAATCGACACCGTCGGTTGAATCGCCGGCTAGTTTCATAAATTAGCTTTTAAGCATTCCTACTTGCATTACGTACAGAAGGCGTCATTACTGAGTCCTAAAACTGCTTTATACAGCATTAGCTTTTAGATGGGCTTCTTTAAAGCCCAATATGATTTAGTTGGGCCTTAATGGTAAATTAAATGTGATTAGAAAGAAAAAAAGGAAAGATAAACCGGATTGTAATTTAGAATCGGTTACTTTGATTTGACCCTAATTATTAACGTTAGTGATTTTTCCATTTTTCTAAGTAGCCGTTAGTGCTTTTTCCATTAATATAAGTGAATTTCCATTTTTTTCATTAGTGATTTCCCTTTTTAGCAGAGCCAGTTACTTTGACCCCAATTAATAACGTAAGTGAATTTTCCATTTTTCTCAACTAGCTTAAATTGACGTAAGTGAATTTCCATTCTTTTCATAAGAGTGCCGTTAGTGATTTTCCTTTTTTTTCACAGCTTCCATTATTTCTTCATTTTTTTTACTACTGCGTATCAGGTGCCTCTATTTATATACGAGAGTTTCTCCCCAAAGATTAAAATTGTCTGCAACTACAATCTCTTACACTTGTTCGTCGTCTTCATTCTCTCTAATTCTCTCAGCACACATATTTGATTGACTAAAAGATCACCGATCTCAGCCTGAGAGAGCCATCTATCTACGATCAGGTTACATAAAATCATTATCTCTCTCTTTCTCTCTATTTCACTCCGTCATTGATATATGTTGGGGTCTTCTAAGGTTGATCGATTCTCTTGTCATCGTTGTGTGACTCTGTTTTTCTGACTTTTGCGTCACAGGTATGATTCATCTGGGTCTCTGCTTCAAGCGAGAAAGGACGACGATTCTCCCGGATCCTTTGAAACCAAAGAGCTATGGTAAGAAATTTACCTACTTAATTTAAACTGTTTTAGAGATTTGATTCTTATTCGTTGTGAATTAATATCTTCTTTTGTTCTTCATGTCTATAGGGTTCTTCTGACTGTTTGATAACACGTGAATGCTTCAATCTCGATCATAAATTGGTATCACTCTCTGTCCTTAAGCAATTTCATCACATACTGTCTTGTTTAGCTTAGGGTTTTGTTTACCTGTTTGTCCTTAAGCCAATCTTATTGTTCACTATTTTGGAATTTTGGAATTTAGGGATTTTTTAGCCTCTTGGTTAATTTGTTACCTCAATTTTTTTGAATTTTTTATTCTCTCTCTTTTTTTTTTTCTAGCAAAGGTTTTTTATTTATTTTTATTAAAGTTTTTATTATATAAAATATTTTGGTTTTCAAAAAATTTAAGTGTTGAATTTTAATGCATTGAAAACAAACCGGACTAAGCATCCCGTCCCATCCTACGGGTCCGTAAGAGGTGTTATTAGTTCAACCGCTTTTCACGCAAGTAAATTTAAACCTTAGATTAATTTTTATGATTTTTTACAAATATTTTTTATTATGTAAACTATTTCTTGTAACTATATTTTTGATTAATCAAATTTTTTTTTTATTTTAACTAAAGGTTTATTATATAAAATATTTTGGTTTTCAAAATATCTAAGTGTTAAATTTCAATGCATTGAAAACAAACCGGACTAAGCACCCCGTCCCATCTTATGGGTCCGTAAGAGGTGTTATTAGTTCAACCGCTTTTCACGCAAGTAAATTTAACCCTAAGATAAATTTTTATGGTTTTTTTACAAATATTTTTATTATGTAAAACTATTTCTTGTAACTATATTTTTGATTAATCAAAATGATTAATCAAAATGTTTTTTTATTTTAACTAAAGTTTTTATTATATAAAATATTTTTGTTTTAAAAAAATCTAAGTGTTAAATTTTAATGCATTTAAAACAAATCGGACTAAGCACCCCGTCTCATCCTACGGGTCCGTAAGAGGTGTTATTAGTTCAACCGCTTTTCACGCAAGTAAATTTAACCCTTAAATTAATTTCCATGGTTTTTTATATTTTGATTAAAGTTTTTATTATATTAAAATATTTTGGTTTTCAAAAAATCTAAGTGTTAAATTTCAATGCATTGAAAACAAACCGGACTAAGCATGTCGTCCCATCCTACGGGTCCTTAAGACATTTTGTTAGTTCAACCGTTTTTCACGCAAGTAAATTTAACACTTAGATTAATTTTATGGCTTTCTACAAATATATAAAAACTATTTTGTTTACGATATTTTTGATTATACAAATATTTTAATTTCAAAGGTGTTTTTCAAGTTGAAAACTTTTTTTTTTAAGTTAAAAAACTGTTTTTTTTTGCAAATTTTTTTTTTTATTTTAACTAAAGTTTTTATTATATAAAATATTTTTGTTTTCAATGATTTAAGTGTTAAATTTCAGTGCATTGAAAACAAACTGGATTTACCATGCCGTTCCATCGTACGGGTCCTTAAGAGGTGTTATTAGTTCAACTATTTTCACGCAAGTAAATTTAACACTTACACTAATTTTTATGGTTTTTTGCAAATATTTTTATTATGTAAACTATTTTTTTAGAAACAATATTTTTACATAGTTTTTGTTTACTAAATTTGTTAATATGTAAACAAAAACTCATTATTCCAATCTTCTAGTAAGACTATTTTTTTGCAACGAGTTAATAACAGTAATTTAACAAATTAGAAACATCAATTTAGATACCAAACGCGTTATCTCTTTTTCTCTTTTACAATCCAAAAAAAAATGTTTTCTCTTTTCTTGCGATACCTTATAGACCATTTGTCGTGTTCGTGTGTCATTGAAAAATCATGTTTATAATATAGTACTCCAACATTGGCAGATCATTCAAAAAAAGCAAATCAAACATACCTACCTTGTGTTGAATCCCCAAAAACCACAGACCTATAACTTTCTTTAATTTACGAAACTGTTTCTTTCAATAGATAAGTGAAAAGGAAAAGAGATACAAAGATCACTTAATAAGTGTGAAGAAGGTTCACTTTGTGAAATGTTCAGATGAGCAGCTAATCTCACCAATTTCATAAAGTCTTAGAACGGTAGCATAAATGGAATCTCCCATCTCCTTGCCATTCCTGATATAATGTAATAAAGAAAAGGATAACAAGACCGCTAAACAAAGTTTCCCCGAGTTCGCAACCTGCAAATGGATGAAGCAAGTGATGAAGCAAGTGAGACGTGCTTGCGGAACAAAGAAGAAGACAAGAAGAAACTCAAAACAGAACTGCATTTGTTGGCGTCACTAAGAAATGGCGAAAACAAATTTAATGTTATGAAGGATGAGCAGAACAGCTTTTACACAAACATTGTTCTTCCTGTGTTTTTCTAATGTTACAGTGGTACACATACATAACTGTGACTACCTATAGCGAAACAAGACAAACCAGTATCTTTAGCCATGACAAAACAAACTTTCACATTACTTGATTTGCATTACTAAAACCAGTTTAGGAATCAATGAAGAATCAAATCCACATTTCTCTATTAACTTTAGAATCTTAATACGGCAGTAGTATGTCACTACATTCTTGAGCTTTAAAAAGCATCAAAAGCCAAAGCTGATTCCCAAAAATGCTTATTCTAAGACCCAATCAGATCCAAATCAATGAAATAGTGAAGAAAATTTCGACTTACCAAAATCAAAATAGCCAAATTAATCAGATTTAGCAGAGTCCATATCCTTCCTAGCAGCTCTTGCATTGTCATATTCAAACTTCAACACATCAGGAATATGCGAAGTATCCTTCACATATAACCATCTCCCCAATACACTCTCCTCAATCACCGGAAAATATGGATACAACACAGAATTCACCACCCAGAACCAACTCGCACCAACAACAGCCCCAAGTGTGGCGCCGGCGAAAACTTGCGCCACCGTGTGGTAACCTAAATAAACCCTAGAATACATGGTAACAACAGCTAAAGACCAATGAAGAAGATTCATAATCCATCTACTTCTTAACCCAAACCAGAACCCAATTCCTTTGCATCCCATCAAACTGAAATAAGTAGCGAAGAAGAACATGAATTGCGAGTGGCTTGATGGCCATCCATGTGAATCGCAAGCTTCGAGCAACGTACAAGTCTCGGGACGAGCTTGTTCTACAGATGTTTTAATGAACTCGTTGATGAATTGTGAGATCACGAGACCTATACCGAAGAAGATCCCTTGAAGCTCACGCCGGAAGAGGAAATGAGATACGAATCCACCGAGGCTGATGAAGACAGGGACGAGAGAGATCCAGGCGAGGAAATGTCCGAACTGATCTCCGGGACGGTACCGGACGTGTGTGAGAGTTACGGCCTTGAGCTGCTGAGGTAGGAGGTCCATTGATGATAGATCCAAAGGAATTTTTGTTAATCGATCGAGAGAATTTAGATTTGGTCTCAGGTTTCGTTTTCGACTTCTTCTTTTTATTATTTTCTCGAGAAAATGAACCGAGAAAGTGACGGAATAGTGGGTGAGAAAAAGCCAGACGGTGAAATCATCATGTTCCGGGAAGAGAATCATGTGGATGCGTGACACGTGTACTCTGAAAAGAGTTATTACCACATGCATCACATTAGCTTACGGTGTACGTGTAAACAACCAATGAAGAGTCGCCACGTCATTTGTTTAGTTTATTACATAGGCGAATGTCAAACACTTCGTGTAACCACGATCGTTGATCCATTTATGGATTTCGAGATCGATAATAAAGTTAAATGGGCTATTTATTGTATATATTGAAATAATAGGGACTAATATGAAATTATAATATAAATATGAGTCGGCGAATTTTTCGTGTTTCCTTTTTTTGCTGGGCGGGCCAAATTATCTAAATCGTTTTCGGCGAAATTTGTAAATCCTATTCGTTGAAATTACTCCGGTGAAATTACCGAATCAAAAACCCTACGCTAGAAGAAACTAGCAGTGCTCAAGCTTCTCTAATGGCAGATGATGGCTCCGCATCTAATCGAAGAGACCCAATAAAGTCTTCAGGTGAATTTTCATTCTGGGTTTCACCGTAAACCCTCGAGCTTGATTGAGTAATGTTAGTGTTACTGATGAAAGAGTGTTCTTTGTTTGCTTCTCTAATTAGGTCAATTGGTGATTAGGGTAGGAACAAATTTAGATACTTCTTGCGTTTTAGTATTGGTTTTCATGTATGTAAACTTGTTAGAATCATTGGGGGTTTTAATCGGTGACATGGTTTTGGTTGGAAATGGCGGTGTGTAGTTGGGCATGTTGCGGGGCAAAGAAGACGGCAACAAGCTGTTACAGTGGCGAAGGAGAGAAGGGAATTACTCGTTAGGGCAAAGAGGCTTTGTAGGGTGGGTACTAATGGCGATGTTGAGGATTCTCTTGTTGAGAATGAGATGATGATTGATGAAGAGCAGCCAATATTGGAGGCTCAAGCCAGTAAATCCGTTGAAGAGCTTAAGTCCGCTGTTCAATATCAGTAAGTGAATCTGTCAATATTTTGTTTGTCATTCTTCTCGTTTTCTTCACTGTTTCGGGTATTGTTCGTGATTTTATTTCTTATATCTACTTATTATCTTCTTGCTCAATTTTCAGGGGAAAAGGTGCAATGCAGAAGAGGGTGACTGCTCTTCGGGAACTCAGGCGTATACTATCAAAATCCGAGTTCCCTCCTGTTGAAGCTGCGCTCAGCGCTGGTGCGATACCTTTACTTGTGCAGTGTCTTTCATTTGGCTCTCCTGACGAACAGGTTTCTTACACTGGCCTTATATATATGCTTTAGTGCTATCCCTTTGTAGATTTTGGATATTGTAAGATTGTCATATGCATTGAAATAAAACAAAATAAAGAGGTTTGTAATCTTTTGATCCCAGTTCTGCCTAACTGCAGTTACTTGAGTCAGCTTGGTGTCTCACAAACATTGCTGCTGGAAAACCTGAAGAAACAAAAGCTTTATTACCTGCACTGCCGTTACTCATTGCTCACCTTGGAGGTTTGTACTGGCCAACCATGTCTGTTATTAATCTATTATTTTTGTCGGATTAGATTTCATATGCTCACAAGTTTATATTCAGAAAAGAGCTCTGCACCGGTGGCTGAGCAGTGTGCATGGGCAATTGGTAATGTTGCGGGTGAAGGAGAAGATTTGAGGAATGTTCTTTTGTCTCAAGGGGCTTTGCCATCTCTGGCACGTATGATTTTTCCCGACAAGGGTTCAACAGTAAGAACAGCTGCATGGGCATTGTCAAATTTGATCAAGGTGTGGAAATACCTGGCACTTATATTATCACATTGGTTACAATATACAAGCCTTTGTTACATACTACTTTCGTTATACCTTAATACAGGGACCTGAGTCAAAGGCGGCAGCACAACTTGTTAAAGTTGATGGGATACTGGATGCAATTTTTCGACACTTGAAGAAAACGTGAGCAAAGTTACATCTCTCTGAGTTTCAACAACTTCTTAGCGTGTTGTGGTGTCTTGCTTCTTACTGATTCTTTAGCTTCATACGGGTCTTTTTTTATGCCATTGATATTCTATTGTTCAATTTTGGTGGATAATTTTATCAAAATATTATTAATTGTTGGATTCAGGGATGAAGAAACTGCCACGGAAATTGCATGGATCATTGTTTACCTATCTGCCCTCTCAGATATAGCTACAAGTATGCTCTTGAAGGGAGGCATTCTCCAACTACTTATTGAAAGATTAGCAAACTCAAATAGTCTACAACTTCTTATCCCGGTAACTTTTGAAGAAACCTTATATTGTTCAAAAAATACAAGATTGTAGTTATATTACCACAGATTATGCTATTCAAGTCATTGCTTTCAGGGCCCATTACACTCATATTAGCATGAATGATAAATACAGAATACTAACTATGATACTTATATTTCAAACGCTGCATTCTTGATTTATCTCTGAAACAAAAAGCATGAATTCAGGTTCTACGAAGTGTAGGCAACTTTGTCGCTGTTGATCCCAAAGCAATATTAACCATTCTTATCCGTGAACAGAACACCGAAGGCTAGTATCTGTTATCTTTTCCGGGTGAAACACCATCACCTTAATCGTATGTATTGTTCAAGTCTTCAAGATACTGATTTTGCAAATCAAATTTCAGAAAGTATCATTGGTGTGCTTGCAAAGTGCTTAAGAAGCGAGCACCGTGTTTTAAAGAAGGTCAGTACCACATACCCACTTCGGTTTTTACAATTATATGAACCTTTCATCACTAGTCTCAATTCTGTAGGAAGCTGCATGGGTGCTATCTAATATAGCCGCGGGATCTATTGAACACAAGAGAATGATACATTCTACTGAAGTAATGCCATTGTTGCTACGGCTTCTGTCCACATCGCCCTTTGATATAAGGAAAGAAGTTGCCTACGTCTTGGGAAATCTCTGTGTAGAATCTGCAGAAGGAGACAGAAAACCAGGGATAATTCAAGAGCACTTAGTCTCCATTGTGAGAGGCGGTTGCCTCCCAGGTTTTATTGAGCTGGTCAGATCTCCTGATATCGAAGCTGCTAGGCTTGGTCTTCAGTTCATTGAGCTGGTAAGCAACTAATTAAATGGTCTTAACGAGACACGAGTTTTGCTTATATACTGATGTCGAATAGTCATATTTGGATCCAGAGTGATCCTGATTGGTTTTGATTTCTGGGTGGATAGGTTTTAAGAGGAATGCCAAACGGGGAAGGACCAAAGCTTGTGGAAGGAGAAGATGGTATTGATGCAATGGAAAGGTTTCAGTTTCATGAGAATGAAGAGCTACGAGTCATGGCGAATAGTCTTGTGGATAAATACTTTGGTGAAGATTATGGAATCGATGAATGAAATCTCCTGGGACTTTAAGGTGGGTATACAAAGAATGTCGGATGATGGAATCAAAGGTCTAGTCATCTTAGCTTTTGCTTGTAAGGATAGAGAGAGTGAGAGAAAGAGAGTAGTCTTTAGGTTTTGGTTCCTCTTTGGGTTGTTGTTGTAACTACTTATAATACAGTTTTGTCTCACCATTTGGGATTTTTGCATGTTACAAGCAAGGCACATGACCATGAGTGGTTGAGGTAGACAAAACAGTAGATGAGTAAACACTCTTACTGGTGTCGAAGGTTTTATTCCTTTGTTAATTCCATTTTTTCTTTTTGTCGTATTCCCTTGTCACTTCAAAATCCAATTATTAGATACACTGTCAACGTAATTATGATTTTTAGATATGGTGGTATTTTATTGAAATTCGAAATGATCTTTCTTTTCTGTTTTTCTTTTTCGGATACAACTATTTTTGGTTTTAAGCAGATATTTCATCAATTCAAAATATAACCATCGGCAATCAATTAATCTAAACTCTTTGTTAAAGGACATGGTCGGAAGAACACAAAGGTTTGGATTAAGTTAACTTTAACACTAAACAGTGGCGGAGGCACGTTAATGATTGTGGGTGCATTTGACACCATTAAAATTTTAAAAACGTTTTAATTACATTAAAATTTGAATATATATCAGTTTAATTATGAAGCTTGAAACCAACCCAATTATTAGAACTCAACTCATTTGTAAGTTTGACACCATCAAACAATTTTCCTAGATCCGCCACTGACACTAAACAAAGAGATTCAATTAATTATCAAAACACAAAATTAATTTGATCATGAATGTGTTGTCCTTTCTTCATTCAATAAAAAAAAAGAAAAAAAGAAAAGAAAGTTGTCCTTTCGCATTCCCGCTTCATTTTCTCTGCGTCTAGGGATTTGCTTTTTTTTTTTTTTTTCCCTTCTGTAGCTACTTTCATATTCCAATAAGCTAGCTTTATCTCTCTTCTGGTTGTTTGAAGAAGAAGAAGAAGATTCAAAAGATTTTCTGGGTAAGATTCTTCTTTCTATTTCTTCTTTCTTCCGTTGTTGTACTGTTTGGAGATCTGAGATTGTTAATTTTTCCGTTCTTCTTTCGGTGGAGCTTAGTACGAATTTAGGTTTTAGGGTTTCTTCAGAAATCTGTGAAATTTTGTAAATTTGACAAAGATTAAGAAGCTCTAGTAAAAGCTTGACGCTTTTTGTGTTGATCCAGGTTTAGGGTTTCGGAGTCATGACTGGAAAATCATCAGCTCGTTCGGACAAATCGGGGAAGAACAAAATCTCGTCGGTGGCTACTCCGACAAGAAGCAATTTGTTTGCTCAAGAGGAGATTTTAGCAACAAAACATGAAATTCTCAAGGAGAATCATGAGAATCTGGAAAAAGATTACAAAAGTCTAGAGGCAAGTTTTCAGCAGATGAATGAAATGAACGAGATAATGATGTTTCATCATCAGAACCAAAATAAGGAACTCGAAGAGAAAAATCTGAGCTTGCTCAAGGATTTAGAGAAAGAGAGAAGCGAGAAGGAGGCCTATATGAAGGAATTGAAGGCAATGGAGAGTGAGAAGGAGGCCATTATCAATGGTTTGAGTATTAAGAATCAGGAGCTTTTGTTTGCGAAAGAGAAAGACGAGGAGAAGCTGAAGGAGATGAAGGGAATGGAGAGTGATAAAGAGGCCATCATCAATGATTTGCGTGTTAAGAATCAGGAGCTTTTGATTGCGAAAGAGAAAGCAGTGGAGAAGCTGAAGGAGATAGTGAACAAGTATGATGAATTAAAAGAGAGATTTGATGCGGCAAGCTCACAATGTTCATTTTTGAAATCGCTCTTTGACGCTGAGAATCTCACCAGTATAGGAGCAAGCGATGTGGCTTTCAAAAGTATTGTGGTGGATGATCTTGATGTGACTATCAAGAATGAGGTTATTATGGTGGATGATCTTGATGTGACTATCAATAATGAGGTTATTGTGGTGGATGATCATAATGTGAATAACACTGCAACAGGTATGTATGTAAGTTTTTGATATGTTTGATTGAAGAGCTATGTAAATCTCTCTTGTAAGAAAGTTTATATGAATCTTCTCTGTTGTGTGCAGATACGATTGTGATCATTGACGAGAGTGATGCTGAAAATGATAATCCTCCTCCAAGAGAGCGTAACATAATCCGTGAAAAGTCTGTTGATGTAAAACAAGAACAACAATCAGATGGACCAACATCATCAAAAGTAAATCATCGATTGTCATCATCGTCATCATCATCATCATCATCATCAGATGAATATGTAACAGTTCAGCTTCCCTTTAAAAGGTCCCGGGATATTTATAACAAGTCTTGAACCTTTTTCGATGCAGTGAACACGGAGCCATAAGAAGTTGCTCACTCTTAAGTTAAGCTAGTTTAAGGTATATCTTATTGATCCTCCGGTGTATTGTTTTTTGTTTTGTCCCGGAGGTTTAACTGTGTTTGGAAGAGCTAGAGCAAAAAAACGATTAGTATCTGATTAGGTGAATATTTTGGCTGTATGTTTTTTGTAATGGGTATATGTTCATATTACTCGGCTTTATATATCAAATCGCATCCAAATCGATTCACTATGTGAGTTCTTTAGATTGCTTTGATTCTTGAGTCACTCCTCCATACTTTAAAAACGCTATTAGCATTGTATAAGTATGATTAGTAATGATTATGAAACAGAGACAATACGAGTCATGAACAAAAGTTCAGCAACACTGGAAATTTCATCAGAATCCAAACCATTTAAATAAATAATCAACTATAATCTAATGTTTTTTTAAAAAAAAAAATTAAAATAATTCTTAGAAATATAGTAATTTAAACGCTTATTTAAATGGATTCTTCCTCATTCTCTCTACACTCACACTCCTAAAACTTCTTCATCTTCTTCTCTCAAATTCGTACGGAGCAATTTCTTCGATCTTCATCGCGTAAGTTCTCTAATAATCCCTTTCGAAGGTTTTTTTCGTCGATCTCGATCTCGTTTCTTCCGTTCTATTGTAGAATCTTAAGCTAGATTGTTCGGGATATAATCGTAGAGTTTTAGATTTGGAATCGAAATCTGTTGCGATGCTTTAGTTAGCAGATTCAATCGCATCGAGTAGAAAACCTAATTCGAAATCTGTTCGTGCGTTCTTAAACTCGGAATCCGAAGCTGATGAGCATCGTTTCGAATTACTGCAGTTTTGATGAACACTGAAATGGAAGAAGACGCAGGGAATGGAGGATTTCGGAAACGCATGAGAGCATCTGTAAGTTTTTTTTGAATTTGGCATTGATCCGGTGATGATGATTTTGTGGTGGATCAGATTTTTGAATTTGTCCTGTGAGAATTGTTAGGATGAAGATGGAAAAGGAGATTCGAGAGATGGAATTAGTCTTGATAATACCATTGAGAATGAAGAAACTGACACGAAACTTGTTGCTTCTGATGAGATGGAACTTAACATTGCTCAAATTCTCGATAAGATTGAGAGCTTCACACAAACTGTAACCTCTCATCATTTCCCAGTTGATATGATTACCAATATCTTAATCAATTGTGATGCTTCTTGTGGTAGGTTTCTAACTTGCTGGAAACTGGGAAGACAATGTTTAAGGAACTCAGTAACGAATTCGAAGAACGCTTGATCATGTGAGATTGAAGAGACTCTATAATGTTTCTGTATGTGCCATGATTGAGTAGTTTATATACTCACATTAGTAACACGGTTCACATATATGAAACAGGATACACAAGGAACATGTTGAGAAATGGCAGGAGGAGATCAAGGAATTGCGTTTGCTTGATGCATCAAACGAGGAGACTACTTCCCTCTTACACAACGCTCGCTATCTGATTCAGAATCCTAGCATCGAGCAATGAGGTAAACAGTCTAAAACCCTATCAAGAAGTACTATCAGCCATTACTAAGAACAGATTATCTTCTGTCGTCCAATGGTGTAAGAAGTCCTATATATTACTTTAGATCAACATATGGTTGGTTTGGGAATTTTAGATTTGCACAATTTCAAAAACTATATGATTTCTTGAAGGAAACATAGAACTAGCTTATTATCATGAATCTTCTCAGCTAAAACCAGAATTGTGTTTGCTTCTTTAGTAGATTTTGGGGTGAATATATAAAATGACTCATATCTCTAGTTCGATCAAAAACCAGCAACTCTCCATTCTCTCTGCAATTCTTAAATGTTGTCCTCAGTTCTTGTTTCAACTCAATTTTCCAAAAACTCTCATGCTTTATCCAAATTGTATACAATCTTTTTCTGACCGTATTACTAGTATAACCATCTTTTTTATTCTTAATCTCAAGTTTATAACCTGACCTTATCATCTTCTACTTATCTCTAGCTGTAATTCTTATTCTCACCCTTTACTATAAGGGTAAAAATGTTTTTTTTTCATCATATAATTTTTTTTCTAAATGTGTATGTTTGCAGAAAAAGACAGATGAACTGAAGTAGTAACAAAAGTTGAATAGTAGTAAACTTAAATTCACTGGGTAGATATAGATGGACCAATCTATATATAAAATTATACACTGTTAATTTAATTAAAATTCACTGGAAGAAAAAGTATGGGGGTTATTTATGAGAGTCAGGTTTAGGTGTTAGCCAATATAGGAATCTTCTACCGTTGCTATGTGTTACAAAACGACAAGACTTAAAATGTCGGGTCGTTACCAAACTCACTGGCTCATCATCTAAATATCTTTAAAACGCTAACGGCCCTGACCTTATTTCCATGCCCCACTTATATTTCAGATAATGCCAAATGGATTTCCGGTTCAATTTTTGGTTCTAGTTATCTCTTTTCGATTTTCCTTATAATTTTTTTAGTTAATAAATCTCACTTGCTAAAAATGCAAAGACAAAAATAAAGTTGACCGACGGGGAGAGAAAGTTTCAAAAGAGCTCAAAATTAATTTTTTTTTTCCTATCGAAGATGTTTGAATTATACATTAGGTGGAATGTCCATATCCCAAATTCAACTACCAATTTTTTTTTTTTTTCTTTATTTCAACTACCAACTTTGGAGATACCTATTAATATTATAAATTATCAGAAGCATATCCTTATTTATACAGTTATACACATACTATGATATGTTGGACGACAATAAATCATATGATTAGTTAAAATTATCAAATTCCAACGGCTAGTTCTCACTTATTTATATGAAAATAACTTTTAAGGGTTTTATATTAACGAAACAGAGAAGATGCCACATGGAGTGATTGGACATATATTTAAAATGCATTTCTTGTTTTTTTTTTTTTTAAATAACGAAAATTATAAGAAGACTGGTACAAGCTGGCCACCAATAAGGGCATCCGCAATGGGGGAACTGTTTTGAGTGTGCTTAGAATAAAAATATTGTTAAAATAATATAAGATCAGGAGTTTAGATCTTTTGTTAATAAATTGGTTATTGGGAGAACATGTTTAAGATCAGAAGATTTAATAATATAATAATAAACATATTACAATTATAAAAACATTTAAAAATAACATTTAAATTGCAAAATTTACAAACTTAAAATAAAAGTGAAAATACAATACCAAATTTTTATGAAAAAAAAATATAAATAAAAAAACAAACATATTACTTAATAAAAGCATAGAAACATTTTATTTAATTAATACATAGGTTATTGTCCAAATTTATTCCAAATATTTTCAATCAACTCCTTTGCTAAAAATTGTACCCATTCACGGCCTGCCACGTCATACAAGAACAAGCCCAAAATCAGTTCTACCTCAAGACCCAACAACATGTTCTTCGGCCACTGTTCACAATATTATCTAATTAAAAAAGTCCAAGAACACCCAAGGTGTTGGGCCATTGCAGATGGCCTAAGGAACCTTTTGGGTTTATCTCCAAAAAAGTCAATGATTCAGGCAGATAATACTTAATCCACTGGACAAAATTAAGTACTCTTTTAATCATCTTATTAGTTCATTGTATGTCAAAACAGTTATAATAAAATTATCTAAAATCATTGGGAAATTGCTTTTGTGATGGTAATACGACTATAGAGAAATTACAATATCCTAAATTCCTAATCATTGTCCTATTACTGATGTTGCATAGAACGAGTTTTCACTTGTATTGTTTGTTTGTAATTTCATATATATGATCTTAAAATATCGAGTCAAATAATTTGTTTGTTCAACCATTGGAGATTTACTTACTAGTGTGGTTGGATCTGAACATAAAATATGACATGGTGTACAAGTACAATGATCAACTAATTTTATGATTTGTCAAATCCAGGAAGTATTAAGTATCTTATATGGTGGCTTGTTACGAGTATATTTTAAAATGATAAAGGCTGTCTCACTGGTGGACATATTTTGTTCACATGTTTTGTCGGTTGTAGTTATATGTAAGCGTGTATAAAAACACACATACTTGCCTACCCAAAAAAAAAACACACATACTTTATACAGATTATGCAGATGAATTAATTCGATAAACTATTGATAGGCGACAAAAAAATAAGATCTTAATTCGATTAATAAAAGATATTTAACGAACAAAGATATACAGTGTTATATTTTAACCACTAAAGAATAAAGACGAATGAAAAACCCATATCGAAAAAGAAAAACGAATAAAAACTTTTATTTAAACGATTTTGTTTTATTAGATGAAAGTTAGAGGACCAATCTTACCGGATAAAGTTATAAATTAATTTGAAATTTACATGGTCACTATTACCGATCCCATAATTAGTTCATTAAATATATAGTTTCAGAAAAAGGTACAAAATCCAATACATATTTCCAATTTACACGTTATTGATATTTTAAGAAAATTTCAAACATTTTAAGAAAATTAAAAAAACACCAATATACCATGTCAATTACTTATACTACTATTTTGAAATGCACCAAATAATACCTAAATCTAAAGATATTTAATAAAAAGAAAAATTAACAAAACAGTGTCTATGAAACTTAGGAAATAAAACTCATCATTACTTTTTTAATTGATTAGTTTATACTATATGGAAAGAAAAGTAAATAGAAAAGAGTAAAAGAGAGACGAAGCTGGTAAATTAAGAAAAAAAGGAAAAAAGGAGAGTAGAGTAGGGCCCACAAAAGCGGCCCAATTAGTGGCATCACGCACAAACACACACCGTCACAAATACTCTTCCACACAGCTTTGAATCCATCTGTCTTCTCTTCTCTCTCTCTCTCTTCTTCATTCGCAATTATGATAATGTGAAAGCATAAGAAAGAAGAAGAAGAAGAAAAGTTATCTTCGCACCTCAGCAAAGATCCAAACTCTCATCGATTCGATTCTTAGCTTTTTCGTCTTCTCCGATAAGGTCACTGCTTACAAGCCGCGTTGAGGTTTAGTTGACTCCTCCAGGTTTTATATCTTCAAGGCTTTCGTCTATCAGATCTGGTGTCACTGTCTTCTCACAGGTACGATTCATTCTCTCCCTGATTCACTATCAATTGATGAAGTTTTAGCTCCTAGATATCGAGATCTGTCGTAATTTAGCTACTGAGATCAGTAGATTCAGTTTCCTTTGGAATAATCTTTTTTTTTCTTATGTGAAGGATTACATAGAGATGGGGAAAAAAGCTAAATGGTTTTCAAGTGTTAAGAAAGCATTTAGCCCAGATTCAAAGGTGAAGTTTTTTTGTATATTGATGTGACTTAATGTTATAGTGTGTAGATATTGACATGTTGATGTGTTTTTTTTTTTTTCAGAAGTCGAAACAAAAATTGGCTGAGGGACAAAATGGTGTGATCTCTAATCCTCCTGTGGTTGATAATGTTAGACAATCTTCTTCTTCTTCTCCTCCTCCTGCTCTTCCTCCTCGTGAGGTTAGAGTAGCTGAAGTGATTGATGAACGGAACAGGGATCTTTCTCCTCCTTCGACTGCAGATGCTGTGAATGTTAGAGCTACTGATATTCCCGTAGTTCCATCTTCTTCTGCTCCTGGTGTTGTTCGTCGGGCTACACCTGCTCGATTTGCGGGAAAGTCGAATGAAGAAGCCGCTGCTATCCTGATTCAGACTATTTTTAGAGGCTATTTGGTATGTAATTTCACTCTTGCAATTGGCTTAATTCCTTCAGGATGTCATATGAGCTTGAGCAGCCAATTGATTTTGTGTGAAGAAAGATGCTTTATCGAGTATAACCTTACCTTTTGTAATATCTGAAAAACAGGCAAGAAGAGCACTGAGGGCAATGAGGGGTTTGGTCAGGCTTAAGTTATTGATGGAAGGATCTGTTGTTAAACGGCAAGCTGCAAATACTCTAAAATGTATGCAGACTCTCTCTCGTGTGCAGTCGCAGATCCGAGCTAGGAGAATCAGGATGTCAGAAGAGAATCAGGCTCGCCAGAAACAACTCCTTCAGAAGCATGCCAAAGAGCTAGCTGGCTTGAAGGTCCTCTCTCTCTCACATCCATCTGATTCAGTTTCCTTCTTTTTATTCAAAAGTTTCTTCCTTTTATTCTTTGTGAGAACTGCTAAGAAATAAATGTCTTTTGATTTCTACCTAGTAGTCGTTGGTATAATGTGTAGGATGGTTTCTGCTTATTAGTCTGGAAAGGGTTACTTAAACTATTAATTTTACTGTCTCTTTTTATGTGAAAATGAGAATCTTTGGGCCTTTGCTTATGTTAAAATTTCTCTTTTTTCTGTTCCTGCTCACAGAACGGGGATAACTGGAATGATAGCATTCAATCAAAGGAGAAAGTTGAAGCGAATTTGCTAAGCAAGTACGAGGCAACAATGAGAAGGGAAAGGGCATTGGCTTATGCATACTCTCATCAGGTATCCGATTGTTGTAACCTATAATGCTAAATCTGTGGAAAGATGCAATTAAAAAGTGAACACAAACACATCCATTGAAGTTGAATTTGTGCTTCATTTGAATGTTGTAATGATAATTTATGTTCATGTTTGCAGCAAAACTGGAAGAGCAACTCTAAATCTGGAAACCCGATGTTCATGGATCCAAGCAACCCAACATGGGGTTGGAGCTGGTTAGAGAGATGGATGGCTGGTCGGCCACTAGAGAGTTCCGAGAAAGAACAAAACAGCAACAGCAACAACGACAATGCCGCCTCGGTCAAGGGCTCTATTAACCGTAACGAAGCTGCAAAATCTATAACCCGCAATGGCTCAACTCAGCCAAACACACCATCATCCGCAAGAGGGACCCCAAGAAACAAAAACAGTTTCTTCTCTCCTCCAACTCCCTCAAGGTTAATCCAATCCTCGAGAAAATCCAACGACGACGACGCTAAAAGCACAATCTCTGTCCTGTCAGAGAGGAACCGCAGACACAGCATTGCTGGTTCATCAGTCAGAGATGACGAGAGCCTCGCTGGCTCACCGGCTCTCCCAAGCTACATGGTTCCAACTAAATCAGCTCGAGCCAGGCTCAAGCCGCAAAGCCCATTAGGTGGTACCACACAGGAAAACGAAGGGTTCACGGACAAGGCATCTGCTAAGAAACGGCTCTCATATCCGACTTCACCTGCATTGCCTAAACCACGGCGGTTCTCAGCTCCTCCTAAGGTGGAGAGTGGCGGTGTCGCTGTGACCAACGAAGCAGGTAGCTGAGGTATTTATTTAATATATTTTATTTTCCCACTTATGGATGTGTCCGAGAGATTGTCGTCTGTTATGTGTTCCCTTCATTTCGTAATTCATTTGTGCAGTGTAAGCGCCAGTCATTTATTTTTTTACGATAATAAATTTTATAACCTTTTTAAATTCATATGTTCCTTTGTTTCTTTGAATACTTAAGTGGTTTTATTAAAAATGTTGAATGAGTTGGAATCTGAGGCTGTTATTTGAATTGTAATGCAAGATCCTTAGAGCATGTTTAGTGCTAGTCTCTCAATGAGTCTTTCACCCACAAAAATTATAAAATAACTAAAAAGTTAAGAGAGAATAAAGTAAGTTTTTAAGTGAGAGATTTTGAGAATTTTGTGAGAGACTCTTTTAACACATATCTCACCATAATTAATTATAAATTTTATTTATAGTTTAAATTTAAAATAAATAAAAAAATTATACAAAAATTGTTAATATAATATATTTGAGAGACTAATATGGGTTCTCTCCACTGCACATGCTCTTAAAAGCTTAATTAATTCTTAATACCTTTTATAGTTTTAGTCGTAAAATATCTTATTCTCCGTTATTTGAGGCTGTTTTTTAAATTTTACAACCTTTCTAAATTCATATTGTGTTTGTATGTGTTTCTTTAAAACCTTCACATCTTTTTTACTTGTAATCGCAAACATAATCCTGTTAAAGAATCCCTATCTTTATTTACTTGGCGAGAAATCCAACATTGTCTGAAAGATAGGGTATATACTACTTGGCGCGGCCGCGATATCAAACGAACAAAACCGTATATAAACCAACCCTCCGGCAGACAAAGAGGGTTTTGACTTTTGACCGTTCCTTACAAAAATTGTCGGTTTATGACTCCCTTAACCGACAATTTTTGTTGAACCGATATTATAAAAAAGAAGAAGGAAATTCTCGAAGTTCTCATCAAACCGACCTCCTCCCCACGCAAAAAAAAAAAACAGCTGAGATATCTCGTCCCCTTTGAAGAACCCTAAACCCATTCCCTAAATCGATCGAGAAACTCGACAATCGAAGAATTTATTAGAATTTTTTATTCCGATTGAATTTCCTCCGAACAACTACTCCGCTCAAATCTACGTGAATAATGGTAAGTTTTTGTTTTGGTCTGTTCTTGTTTCCGTTTAAGCTGGATTAATCTATTTCTCTCTCTCTCTCTCTCTCTCTCTGAACAATTGGGGAAGTATCGTGAAATTCTAGCCAGGAACGTTCGTTTGTAATCGAATAAAACTGTAAATTTAAATCAAGAACGACGTTGACAAGATGGGTTTGATTGGTGTTGATCAGGATCCATTTGTTGTCTTATTGTTATGTTAAAACAAAATGGATACATTAGATGATCTTATATGTGGTTCTGTGATATCAATCAATCAAGAATGTTTCTTTTCTTTGATTTCCAAAGCCAAAGTCTGTTCCCTTTTTTTGTGCGTTTGACGTTGTTTTTTTTGTTCTGGCTACACCACAGGCTACGCCAATGATTGCAGGTGCTGCTGTAGCTGCAGCTGCTTATGCTGGTAGATATGGTATATTGGCTTGGCAAGCTTTCAAGGCAAGACCACATGTTCCTAGAATGCGCAGGTTTTATGAAGGTGGTTTCCAAAGTTCTATGACTCGCCGAGAAGCTGCTCTCATTCTCGGTGTTAGGTTCGTCCTTTCTTATACCTGCTTCATCTTTTTGGTTTTGCTCCTCAGATTGAACTGGTCCTGAGACTGAGAATCGTGGTTGTAGTGAACAAATCCAACATATGCAGTAGGCATCGAATCAGATGTTGCATGTTAGGTTTGAAAATATGGTTGTTCTGCAAGGTATTAGAGGTCAAAGTTATTGATTCAACACCCTTTAGGCTTTAGATCAAAGCAAACTTCATAGTTTATGTTTTTGAATCCTATTTTTCAGTGTTGGTTGTGTAGGAGATTATTGATTTTAAAATGAATGGGTTGACTGAGTTTGTGTGGTGGTCTTTTTATAACAGGGAGAGTGTTGTGGCAGAGAAGGTGAAGGAAGCTCACCGGAGAGTGATGGTTGCAAACCACCCGGACGCTGGAGGCAGTCACTATCTGGCTTCTAAGATCAATGAAGCCAAACAGATGATGCTTGGAAAATCCAACAACACCGGTTCTGCCTTTTGATTGTCATGTGTCTGATACGAACCCAACAGAACTTTCCATTGATTTTGTTATGAATGTGTGCTACGTTTCTTTTTCTTGTTGTATATCATCCTTGAAACATTCCAAAGAACTCATATGATAGATACAAACACCAATCTCTAAGGAGTTTTTACACTCCCATCAGAGCATACAAATCCATGTGTGACTGTAGCAGAGTGCAAAAAGGAATCGGAACGAACTTTATAACCATTAGATTTGAAACAGACTCTTTGACGATTTCCTAAAAAGCTCGGTTCAACCCGAATCGAAATCTGCATTTTACGACCATAGGGGTGATCCAACATTGCACACCACCAAACTGAAACATAATGTTTGGCAATCCAAGTCCCTTGACCACTCTCCACACCAGTTTTTCCTTGAAAAAAGTCTATATTATCTTTTCCCATGTAGAAATAAATGTTCTGCCCCTTATGCTCTCTTTCACTAACAAGCAAAAGTCTGAGTCAAAGCAAAACCTCCTGTGTTGTTATTATCACTTGAAAACACCGTTGAAAAAACCACCTCAAAGCACCAATATAATTTCGTTTATTAACTCTTAAACTCATCAAAATGTTTTTTTTTAATTCATATCATAATCCCAACATTTAAAGTAGAAAACCACATTGATCAATAAGTCACAATAGCAGAATTTAAAAAGAAATCGTAAGTAGAGTCATATCCATCAACGGCAAACACCTCTTTAGACCAATCAACGAATCCCCAAAGCTCTGTTAAACCGCGTCTCTCAAACGAAATCTCTGCACACCAAATCTTCGTTTCACATTCCTCAGTCACACTCACTAACTCCAATATCAACGACTTCCACCAAACTGTCACTCTTCCTTCTGCGCCGGCGTTCGCCACAGAAATAATAGAGGACACTTCTTCGACTCCCATAACACTGGACCACTCAAAACCATCCTTCGTTTCACGCCAAAATAGATTCCCATCAGAAACCGACAATACGCACGACACCTTGTCAATCTTTACTAAGCAAGAATTCGTATTCAAAAAACAAAAAAAACAAAAAAAAAAAAAATCGACCCCAAGTATTGTTTTTTGGATCATAAACCTCTTCCCAAGTCTCGAGATTCTTGGACCTACAACCTCCAATCACAACGATCATACCTTCAAGTACATACGAGAAGCTCTCAATTAAATGTAGTGATTTAATTAAATTGACTTATGAACTACTAGTATTTATTAGATGTAATGCTAAAAAAAATTATAATCTGAATAAAGTCACATTGATCAATGTGTCACACAATAGCATAATCCAAAAAAGAGTCGGACCGAGAGTAACAACCATTAAAGCTAAACAAACACATTCTTATAGACCATTCAACAAAATCCCAAAGTTGTTGCATTATGCAAACACATTCTCAAACGAAACTTCTTCACACAAAATCTTAGGTGATGAAGGGTCTTTATTGGTTTGATTTACTTGCTCTTATATTGTTAAGTGTCCATTTTGAGGAAAACATTATATATGCGTTGTGTTACCCTATAACAAGTCTGGAAAAGAAAACAAATGTAATTTTGATTTCGACAGTGTGTTCCCGTCATGTACGTGCCTCTGTTTCGAGTTTCCTTTGTTACTCTTTGGTAGTTGTAGTAGTAGTACAAAATCACATTCAAAGACAATGAAAGCAAAAAAAATAAAACTGAAAGACTGTTATAGAAAAAATTCCCACAAAAGTCTAAAATTAACTCAAAACAACATCATGTTGATCAATAAGTTACAATAGCAGAATGCAAAAAGAAATCGGAGGGAGAATCACATCCATCGAAAGTAACCACATTCTTTGACCATTCGACGAATCCCCAAAGCTCTTCTGAACCTCGTCTCTCCAACGATATCTCTGCACACCAAATCTCCTTTTTACATTCCTTAGTCCAATAATTGAGACCTAGAAGGCCAAACACCACCGACTCCCACCAAACTGTCACTCTGCTTCCTCGGTCATAATTTGCAACCGAAACAAGATAACAAGGAAAATGTGAATTAAGCAGTCCTTCAAGTCCTCTTACCCAACTCCACTTCAAATCATACCAAGGTAATACCCCTTTGCAAACCGATACTTGGCACATCATGTTGTCTATCTCTACCAAGCAAACATTATTCTCCTCCAAGCGAAGCTCAGGCATATAACCAATGTCATCATAAATATAAACTTTCCCTCCCATAACCAATCTACCTGGAACCACACTCTTTTGAGTGGTGAGATCAAGTGTTGTGGGCAATAATGGCTCCCAAGTTTGGGTCTTTGGATCATAAGCCTCTCCCCAATCCTCGATATTGTCGGACCAAGGGCCTCCAATCACGTAGATCCTACCGTCGATTACATCAGCGGCTGCAGATTCTCGAGAGAGACGCATGTTGGGGAGTCTACGAAGTTGATGAGATGGACAATCGAGAACCAACACTCTCGTGCTTCTCTTTCCCTCAAAGTAGCCTCCGATTATGTAAATCTCTGAACCAGTAGAGACAACAGTTGAGGATTCGAGATGTTGATAGGGAACTGTTGGTTTGGGATTGGTGAGAGTGTGAACCAGCGAGGTTCAGCGATGTACTTGTCTAGGTTTAACCAGACACAGAGGTAATCCTCTCTTCTTCCGATGCGGATATTAGGACATAATGTCCCACATCAGAAGTTGGAAGGAATCTAAGTAATATATTAGAATATGGGTTTCCAACTCAAAATTAATTGGCAATGAGTGGAGTGGCCCATATCCCTTATATATTACTTAATCCCTTCTAACTTCCGATGTGGGACATTATGTCCTAATATAGAATCTCAGAATACGAGCCAAACAATTGAGAGCGATGTCTTCCGGTAACGAAGAAAACGACGTCGGAGGAGGAGGCTCCGATGATTTATGCATCTCTTCCGTCGTCGTAGGAATCTTCCGGTTCTGGGAGATTTGATTTATTTTAGCTCTGTTTTTTTAACCCTAACTAAATTAACTAAAAAGATTATCGTTTTGTATTTTGGACTGAGAAGGCAAATGGGCTATTAAGCTTAAACTAGGCCCAAATAAGGAAATGTGGTTCTAAATCTAGCTTAGTATTGAGCCACGATAGAAAAGAAGAATTGGTTTATCTTACTTGTAAAACTAGTCTTAGTGTAGATGCATGGACTAGGGGGAGTAACTAAAGGTCTAAGTGAGTGTGTGTATAGCAGTAGCAACTACTATAAGATATGAATGAAGAAGAGTTCTAAGAAAATCGATTTCTATGTTTGAACAAAAGAGAGAAAGCAAAAACCTGCAAGTGAAACAAAGGTGGAGAATTCAACAGCTTTCTTAAATCTGCTTCATCTTTTTGTTTTGCTCCTCGAATTGAACTAGTCTTGAGATTCATAAAGGCTGAAAATAATACCTTTCAGAACCCTTTCTGCTACTTGAATTTGGATCCGATGTTGTATGTCCTTTGTTTCTTTTTCTAGCAACTTGAATTTGTGCTAGTACACAGTTTCGATCTGCTAACAGATCCTCTGTTGTTAGCAATTGATTGATCAATCGAAAACACCATTAATTTTTTTTTGTAAGAAATAACAATAAATCACCAATATAATTTGGTTTATTAGTATCTCTTAAAATCATAATAAAAAATATTCTAAGAAAATCCCCACAAATCATAAAATTCACCCGAAAGAAACTAAAATAAAATCTCAATGATCAATGTGTGACAATAGCTGATTGCAAAAATAAACCAGAAAAAGGGTTAGGGTCAAATCCATCACAGGTAAACACATTTTTAGACCATTCAACGAATCCCCAAAGCTCTCCTAAACCTCGTCTCTCAAACGAAACCTCTGCACACCAAATCTCTGTGTTAAATTCATTAGTACGGCGACGCCTGCGACCTTGACGGCGATTCACCACCGACTCCCACCACACTTTCACTCTTCTTTCTCCGCCGGAGTTTTCCACACAATAAGGTTGATACGGGGACAGTTCTTCAAGCGTAAGTCCCAAAACGTCACTCCACTCAGATCCATCTGCCTTAGGATCACGCCAAAGTAGATACCCATACGCTAGAGATATTTGGCACAACACATTTTCTATCTCTACTAAGAAAACATCATTGAGCAATCTAAGCTGAAACAAATCATCCATGGCATAAACTTTCCCACCCATTACCAATCTACCTGGAACCACACTCTTTTGAACGGTGAGATCAAGTGTTGTGGGCAATATTGGCTCCCAAGTTTGGGTCTTTGGGTCAAAAACCTCTCCCCAATTCTCGATATTCTTGGACCTTGTGCCTCCAATCACGTAGATCTTACCGTCGATTACATCCGCGGCAGCAGAAGCTCGAGATAGACGCATTTTTGGGAGTCTACGCCATTGATGAGATAGACAATCGAGAATCAACACTCTCTTGCTTCTCGTTCTCTTGAGGAAGCCTCCGATTATGTAAATCTCTGCACCAATTGCAAGAATGGTTGGGTATTTGGGATGTTGATCATAAGGAAACCAAGGGATGGGTAGTAATTCCTGTTGTTTGGGAATTGGGGAAAGTGTGAACAAGTTAGGGTTAGGGTTGTTCTGATTGAGGTTTAAGCAAACAAAGATGCAATCCTCGGTTTTTCCCATGGAGAATCGTGTGGCCTCGAGCTCAGGGGAAGCGATGAGAGATCGGAAACCCTTGGAGACGAGAGATAGAGTTGGATAACGGGTTCTCGAGACACGAGCCAAACAATTCAGAACTAAGTCGTACGGTAACGAAGAAAACGACGTCGGAGGAGGAGGAGGAGACTCTGGTGATGATTTCTGGAAGCTCATCTCTTCCGTCGTCATTCTGTGTTTCGATTTTTTTTCAGTTAATGAGTTTTTAAACCCTAAATCATCAATTAGAGAGGAATATTCAAGGTCTGATGGGCCTTTATTTAAATGGGCCTTTATTGAGATTTGATTTCCTTTTCTTTTTTTTGGTTTGTTCATTTTGATTTTAAGTTGGTAATTGTTTCATGATTTTTTTTTTTTTTTGAATAAAATCGTTTCATGATTTCACAATTAAGTTTTGTTTTTGTAACTTACATATTTTTATTTTTCCATTCTGATCAATGCTAGAGGCAGACACTATCTCGATTCTAAGATCAGTTAAGGGCAAGGAGATGATGCTTAGCAGATCAAACAACTCCGGTTCTGCCTTTTGATTGTTATGAGATTGATGCCAACCCAACGAAGCTCTGTATTTTCGTTCTGTTTTGTTTTGAATGGTGCTACGACTTCTTTGTTGTAAAGAAGCACTCTTTTGCTAAAAACACACACTAATCTTAAGGAGTTTTTACACATCCACAAAATGCTTACAAAAATTAAGATTTCCTACAAACAAAACAGCATGGGAGAAATCACTGTAACTAGAGAATCGATGAGTCACTGTAGTTGAGTGAAAGAAGAAATTAGAACTAATTTGACATCCATATATTCAAAACAAAATCTTCCATCTTGATTGTAACAATCCAACACTGAACACCACCAAACTGATAATCTTCCTCCATCACCGCCAGAGTTTTATAACAAAATGAAATCATGTGTCAATCCAAGTCCCTAAACCTCTCTCCACAGCAAAGTCCATTGATCAGTAAGTGACAATAGCAGAAAGGATATCGGGCGGAGAGTCACATATGTCGTAGGTAAACACAAGGATACCGGACCGAGAGCACCATATGTCGCCACTCATACCGTAGGTAAACACATTCTTAGACCATTCAACGAACCCCCAAAGTTTTTCTAAACCGCCTCGTCTCTCAAACGAGATTTCCGCACACCAAATTTCCACCTCCGACTTCCACCAAACTGTCACTCTTCTTCTTCCTCCGTCAGAGTTTGCTACCAAAATAAGATCATCAGGCAAGATTCCATCAAGTCCCTCTACCTTACCCCACCCAGAATCATCTGACTTAGCATCACGCCAAACTAGCATCCCATACCAAAGCGATATTTGGCACAACACAAACTCTATCTCTACTAAGCATACATCCTTCAACAATGTAAGCTCAAACACATCATCCATGGCATAAACTTTCCCACCCATAACCAATTTACCTGGAACCTCACTCTTTTGGACGGTGAGATCAAGTGTTGTGGGCAATAATGGCTCCCAAGTTTGGGTCTTTGGGTCATAAACCTCTCCCCAGTCATCGATATTGTTCGACTCGTAACCGCCAATCACATAGATCTTACCGGCGATTACATCAGCGGCTGGAGAAACTCGAGGTAGACGCATGTTGGGGAGTCTACGGCATTGTTGAGATCGACAATCGAGTATCAACACTCTCTTGCTTCTCTTTCTCCTGACAAACCCTCCGATTATGTAAATCTTTGAACCATTTGAGACAATGGTTGAGGATTTGGGATATTGATGAGGAAACGAAGGGATGGGTTTCGATTTCTGTGTGGGAATCGGGGAAACTAGGAACCAGCGAGGATTAGGGTTTTTCTTATTCAGGTCTAAGAAGAAACAGAGGTGATCCCCTGTTATTCCCATGCGGGATCGTGTCGTCTCGAGCTCAGGAGAAGCGATGAGAGATCGGAAACCCTTGGAGACGAGAGATAGAGTTGGATAATGGAATCTCGAGATACGAGCCAGACAATTGAGAATGACGTCGAACGGTAACGAACAAAACGACGTCGTCGTTGTCGGAGACTCTGTTGACGATTTACTCATCTCTTCCGTCGTCGTCTTAAGATTCTGGGAGGTTCTCGATTTAGGGTTTATGTATCTATTTTTGTTTATGAGCTTTTTGACCCAAAACCAATTTTTAATATTCAAGGTTCTATGGGCCTTCGTATAAATGGGCCTCTAGTGATTTGATCACCTCGCTTTGTTTTTGTTAAAATTCAAAGACAATCTCGTCAGGTCTCACACACAAAAAAAGACAGTCTCGTGCAAGAAAAGAACTGATAAATTATTCATTGATACGAAACTTTTAATAATCGAAAGCAAAACTGATCAATGTTAAAGAAAAATTCCCACAAATCCTAAAATTCTCTCAAAACTAAAAAACATCCTACTAAATTAATAAGTCACAAAAGCCGAATGCAGAAAGAAATCTGAAGGAGAATCACATCCGTCGTAAGTAAACACATTGTTTGACCATTCGACAAATCCCCAAAGCTCTCCAAAACCGCGTCTCTCCAACGATATCTCTGCACACCAAATCTCCGTTTTACATTCCTTAGTCCAATTGAGACCTAGACGGCCAAACACCACTGACTTCCACCAAACTATCACTCTTCTTCCTCCGTTATAATTTGCAACCGAAACAAGATAACAAGGAAAATATGAACTACGGGGCAGTCCTTCAAGTCCTCTTACCCTACTCCACTCCAAATCTTCCTCTGAATCATACCAAAGTAATATCCCTTTGCAAACCGATATTTGGCACATCATGTTGTCTATCTCTACCAAACAAATATTCGGGTTCAAGTTAACCTTCAAACCAACCATGCCATAGACTTTCCCACCCATTACCAAGCTACCTGGAACCACACTCTTTTGAGTGGTGAGATCAAGTGTTGTGGGTAATATTGGCTCCCACGTGTGGGTCTTTGGATCATAAACCTCTCCCCAATTGTCGATATTGTTAGACTTGTATCCTCCAATCACGTAGATCTTACCGTCGATGACATCAACGGCTGCAGAAACTCGAGGTTGATGCATGTTGGGGAGTCTACGACATTGATGAGATCGACAATCTAGAACCAACACTCTCTGGCTTCTCCTTCCCTTAACGAAGCCTCCGATGATGTAAATCTCTGAACCAATAGAGACAACAGTTGATGATGTGGGATGTCGATAAGGAAATAAAGGGATAGGTTTCAGCTTCTGTTGTTTGGGAATTGGTGCAAGTGTGAACCAGCGAGGATTAGGGTTGTTCTTATTCGACTCTAAGCAGACATAAAGGTACTTCTCTGTTACTCCGATTCGGGATCGCGTGGCCTCGAGATCAGGAGAAGCGATGAGAGATTGGAAATCCTTGTTGACCAAGGATAGACATGGACGATAGAATCTCGAGACACGAGCCAAACAATTGAGAATGATTTCGTCGGGTAACGACAAAAATACTGTCGGAGGAGTGTCTGATGATTTCTTCGTCTCATTTTCGTCCGGTGACGAAGAAAATTGAGAATTATGTCTTCCGGCAAGGAAAAAAACAATCTCGAGACACGAGGCAAACATTGTGTTCTGTTTCTGCCTTTCTGGGAGGTTTTAGGGTTTGTGCTTTGATTTTTTATATAGATGCGTTTTTACCTTCAATTTATTTATATATTTTACTCCGTAGCATCAACGCATGTTTGCTACGACTAAGCTAAACCCTAAATTTCGGGAACATTTATAATTTAGGAAAATTTCCGAGATCTCTTCAGATATATAAACATGGCTTTGTGATATTTTTAAAAGAGAGTCTTGAGAATATCATAATTAAACTTTTATAATTTAATATAGAGATATTCTCACTACGGGTTTCATACATGCATTCGAAAAAGCAAACCTAGGAAGTGTTATTGATATGCAACATTAGAATCCAAATCTTTACCAAGCAAGGAATATGAACAAAATAAATTCGTGCGCATAAAAAGAAAAACCCATAGTCGAATCTTGTTTGAGAAACAAGAATTGAAACGAAGGGACATATAGTGGAAGGTCTAAATTCGAGAACATTATTTCACGTAAGAGTTCAAGTGATCATTACCTAACCCAACGATATACTCTTTCACAAGTGGTGGGATGATATTTAGTAATTTAGAGATACATAAACACCAATGTAATTTTTTTTATTATCTTTTGAAATCAGATTCAAGATGTTCAGAAAAATCCTCACGAAGAAAATCTAAAACTCTCTCAAAAACTAAAACAAAATCCATAGATCAATATTTCAAAATAGCATAATCCAAAAAAAAATCTGAAGGAGAGTGCAAACTTTGAAGTTCATAGTTGGATAAGGGAAGTGAGTTTCTGGAGAAACAAATTAGCAGAAATACGCTTCAGCTGGATCAAAAGAGAATTCAACAAGCCAGCTGACATAATGGCTAAGTAGAGAATACCCTGAAGATGCAAACTTCTTCTTTCATTATTTGGTTCCTTATTCGATTTCCCAAGCTCTACATTATGACTTTGTTTGTTCAAACGCTATGCAATAAATAAAGCTTTTGAGGAAAAAAAACAAATAAATTATTAAGGAAATAGGGAGTAGTACATATGAAATCTCTCTTAGAAAACCATTAAAAATAAAAGAAAAGAAAACCTTAAATCCTCTCGATCCATCTATATATGATCCTAACAAAATCATTGGACATATAAATTAATGTGTGCTAATCGCAGGATTTAATGCAAAAGGAAATCGGAACGAGAGTCACATCCGTCAAAGGTAATTACATTCTTAGACCATTCAACAAATCCCCAAAGCTCTTTTAAACCGCATCTCTCAAAAGAAACCTCTGCACACCAAATCTCCGTTTTACATTCCTTAGTGCAATGGTGATCTCGAGGGTGAATCACCACCGACTTTCACCACACTGTCACTCTTCTTCCTCCGCCGGAGTTAGCTAGCGCCGAATTATGATTTTTTTAAAAATATGGATATTGAGAAAGTTCTTCAAGTCCTGCTTTAACAAACCTCCACACCAAATCTTCCTTAGGATTGTTCCAATAAAGATTGTGATTGGAATGCGACATTAGACACAACACGTTCTCTACCAAACAAATATTTGTTTTAAGCTTCAAACCATTAGTGGCATACATACACTTTTCCACCCAGAGCCGGTCCGAAGGGCAAGCAAGTGAAGCCATCGCTTAGGGTCTCACATTATAAAATATTTTTTTTGGGAGAATTTTTTTTTTTACATTAACAAAACGGCCTAAATTTTTAGTTATGCGTAGGGTATCAAAGAAAATTTTGAAACTTTGGACCGGCCCTGTTTCCACCCATAACCAATATACCTGGAACCACACTCATTTGAGTGGTGAGATCTAGTGTTGTATCCAATAATGGCTCCCAAGATTGGGTCTTTGCAGGGTCGTAACCCTCTTCGTAGTCTAGGATAGTGTTTCAAAAAAAAATTTAAAAGTCTCTCAAAAACTAAAAATAAATCCCATTCATCAACAGGTCACAATGGCAGAATCCATAACGAAATTCGTAGGAGAGTCACATCCATTAAATGTAAACACTTTTTTAGACCATTCAACAAATCCCCAGAGCTCTTCTAAACCGTGTCTCTCAAACGAAATCTCTGCACACCAAATCTCTGTTTCATATTCCCTAGACCGATAGTGAAACACCACAGAGTTCCACCACACTGTCACTCTTCTTCCTCCGCCGGATTTTTCCACATAAACAAGATGATTACCGAAGCGTTCCTGTTCAAGTCTCTTAACCCTAGCCCAGCCAATATCATCTCCCCTTGGATGACGCCAATTTAGCTTCCCGTCGGATACAGATATTTGGCACAACAAGTTGTCTATCTCTACAAAGCAAATATTCATGCCATGCCTGTCATAAACTTTTCGACACACTTGAGTGGTGAGATCTAGTGGTGTTGTGAGCAATATTGGCTCCCAAGTTTGGGTCTTTGGGTCATAAACCTCTCCTTGGTTCTGGCTATCATTGTACTTGTAGCCTCCAATAACATAGATCTTACCGTCAATGACATGAGCGGCAGCAGAAGCTCGAGGTAGACGCATTTTTGGGAGTCTACGCGATTGATTAGATCGACAATCAAAAACCGACACGCTCTTGTTTCTATTTCCCCAAAGGAGGCCTCCGATTCTGTAAATCTCTGAACCAGTTGAGATGACGGTTGAGGATTTGAGATGATAAGGAAACAAACGGATGGGTAGTAATTTCTGGTTGTTGGGAACTGGGGGAAGTGTGAACCAGCGATACTTAGGGTTTTGGTTCTTAGTCAGGTTTAAGCAGATATAGAGGAAACTCTCGGTTTTTCCGATGCGGGATCGTGTAGCGTAGAGCTCACGGGAGGCGATGAGAGATCGGAAACCCTTGGAGACGAGAGATAGAGTTGGATAATGGAATCTCGAGACACGAGCCAAACAGTTGAGAATGATGTCGTATGGTAACGAAGAAAACGACGTCGGAGAAGGAGGAGGATCAGCCTCTGATGATTCCTTCATCTCTTCCGTTTTCATTTTTCGATCTCTCAGATGATTTAGGGTTTATGTAGCACCTTCAAGTTATAACTACGCCTAGATTTCAGATGCTTTTATTAAATAATCTTTTTTTTAGAAAATATCTGAGATCTCTTATGATATTGTGGGGAATTTGTGATATTTTAACAAGGATAATTTGAGAATATCTTAATTAATTTTTAAACTTTTATTACGGTTATTATATAATTAACTTTTTATTTCCTAGGCGGTGAATGCAAAAGCAAACGTCTAAAAACATTTATTCATCATTCCTAGTATGGGAAAGTTCATGCAAGACCCAAGAGAATAACAACGAAATATAATAAGGTTGCATATAAGGTTGCTTGAGCAAGATAGCCGGCAAAAGAGTTGTTTGTAATAGCTCACTTATTTAATGATATGATTACTATAACTTCCATATCTGTCTTCTTCTTTTGTAATTTTATTTTCCGAATCTAGTAGTACTATCATAACCATTGATAAATCATCTTTAACTACATATCCTTTGGGATGTAAAATGCCATCTAGTATAAAATTCTGCTTGGTGTAACCCTATAAAATCTGAAACAAAAAATATCTAGTTTTTGATTTTCTAGCTATAGCTAATTTCCACCTTTTTTTTTTTTTTACTTCTTTACTTTTTTTTTGGTGGTTGTATTAGTACTAATAAGTGTCCATATGTGCCTCTGTTTCCACTAGAGTGTCCTTTGTTTCTTTTACTCTTTCAAGCTGGCCTTTGGGTTCTCCGAATAGAGCATAGAAAATCTGTCTGTGGCACTCATCGCAGAAATAGAAGAACGAGAAGTGACCTTCGTTTGGAATCTTATGTACAGTTGCTTCAGGAATCATTCTGCTGATGTAGTCACTCATTGACGGTGGCGCCACTCGATCCTCCATTCCCTTTAAAGAAACAAAAATCAAACTATCTTAACATACACAAAACAGTTTGATTAACTTGAATATTACTAAATAAACTATGCATTTTATGGTGCAGAACTTACCTGCCATATGTGAATGGGTTTTCGAAATCCGATTAGTTCACATTCAGCTTCACTGTACATTGACATGAGCCAAGAAAGGACACCATTGGTTGTACATTTCTTCTGTGTGCGGAATTCAGAAAGAGTAAAGCCCCAATTCGATACTTGAAGCACGGATTCTTCTACAAATGGTTTTGTGATTCCTTGACGGACGGATTCTTCAACGTTCCTTTGGTAAAATTCTTGAAACGTTGGATCTTTGATCAGAAGTTTATCCTGCAAGATGAAAACAGAGTTAGCAGATATGATCACTCTTTCTCCTAGAGAATTCCTCTCTTTGTGATCTACAATGGACGAGATTTAGTACCTTTTCTCCTAATGACAATGCCATCCACTCATCGAGCTGATCGAGTTTACCAGAGAGAAAAGATCTACGGTAGAAGAAAGGAAGAAGAATAGGAAACCGCCGTGCTAAAAAGTACATGAATTTCCTCTTTGTTAGCCATTGCTCCCATGTTTTTACCATCTCTTCCTTGGCCATGCTTGGTTCATAGGGGTTAATCACCGGAGCCACCATTGCAGCTCCTGTAGTTTCACAAAACCAAACCCAATGAGCAGCAGTCTTGCATTTTTAAAGCCATCACAGTAGCAAAACCATGACTGGTATTCTAATGATTAGAAAAGTATAAAGCAGTATAGGAACATTGTTAATACCTGCAATTTTCCCAGGAAAATATTTCATTGCAGCCCATGTATGCATACTACCAGTAGAGTAGCCAAGTAACCAGAATTTCTCATCAATTCCGATAGCAGCTGCTAGGTTAATCATATCTGAGGCTGCTGAGCTAAGGTTTCGACCTCGATGAGGATCACTCTCTCCAAACCCTGGAAGATCATATGACACTAAACGGACACCATACTCCACAAGCAATGATTTCTTCACTCCAGGTATGCCTTCATTAAGTAAATTCCAAACATTAGAGCCAAACAAAACGTAATGGGAAGTAACTAAAACCGATGGAAAAATAATTTGAATACCTGCAAGTCGAGAGGAAAGAAAAGAATGGGGCGTAACTAAAGAGTATCTTGCTTTTTCTGCTGAAACACCTAGCTCTTGGTAAGCTATATATCTACCATCTGGAAGCTGTACACGGGTAGCACCGGTAGGATGTAAACGCAGTTTCTTTATCACTGTCACTGGTCTATCGTGCTCTGGACTAAAGCTTAATGCTGCACTTCAAAGTTGAATATGTCAATGCAAGGACTCAAACCTTTGCACTAACTCTAATAATACTGCTATTTAGCTACATGTAAGCAGAAATGAGTTAACTATAGACGACCAAAACATCGCCGAGCCAAGAAATTCCTCGAATACTGTGAAGGAGATTATGAACTACACACAAATACTAAGCTAACGTACACAATCTACTTAATTGATTACCTGCGAGTGCTAAGAGGAAGACGAAGAAAATCACAGGCCAAGCGTGAATCGGATCACGATCCTCAGGCAAGAATTCGTTTAGAAAGCTAAGCTTCTTCGACACTTTAGCCGCCGGTTTCCGGAGCTTCCGTACTACGAATGAGTCCTCAGTCACCACCGTCTGCTGCACAATGTCCTTGCATCCTTTCGCGAGCTCAAGAAGCATCTCTCCCCAAGATTTCATGAATCCCGTCACTTGATCTTTCAATGTCTCCTTCGGTTCGGATCCGGATCCATCCGCCGACACAAAACCCGATCTCTTTGACCCGATTTCAGTAGCCGCCGTTAAATCGATCGGTGCTCCGTCGTATCGTAATCCGGCGTCGACGAGACTCGCTAACTCCTCCTGCCACGTAGGCACTCCTCTAATCTCCTCCATCTTCCTTATCCGAACCTAAATCCGAACCAACACTTCACAGCAAAACCTGTACATTCATTTATATAAAGAATCAGAGAGAGAAATGAGCTGCGAGTGACACTTTTACATAGCGTGAAATTCAAGCTCACCATTTTTATTTTAAAAAACTTGGAAAATAAAATTGGAATAACGAATCATATCTCTCTTTTTTTTTTCATAAAGAAAGCGAAAGGAGACAAAAGCTTGTCTTACCAAATGACGTAGAAACAGCTTAGACACAAGACTAATGGTTTGATTCAAATCTTCAATTTATTCTTCAGCTAAACTTTTTTTTTCATTATTCTCCATCGCCTCCTTGATTTGACTGGCTAAGGTGAAAAAACCCAGTCCGCCATTGACGAGATTCTGGAGCTTTCTTTCTTTTGACTCTCTCTCTTCCTCTTTAGCTGGCGCATTAAAAAAACATGGACCACTGGATCAGAATTGCCTTTTTGAAATAAACGGTTCTGATTTGTCCACGTCGGTCTGTCGTGGTATCGACGGTTAAGTGGTGGGGACCGGCTGAGCCAGTGAGTGTCGTGCGGGCAGTTCACTCTTTGTGTGTTTCTTTTACCTGTTACAGCCGGTTCCGTAAGGATTACGGGTTATGCTGACGTGGCGGGAGGTGTAGGTATGGTGGGGTATTATTAGCACGGGCGTATACGTGTAAGTCATCTATACCGTCCATTAGATCCAACGATATTAGAAGCCCATGTTTTGATGGGCCTATAATTAATGGGCCAAGTATAATAAATCCGCTCAGGTATACCAAAATCGCATATATTAAGAGTCACTGCCTTCACTAGGTTTAGGGTTTTCTCAGCCGCTTAAGAGCTATCATCTCTGTGCTTCCTGCAAATACCTCTTTGCTGTTGATCTTTCTCCTCCATCAACAAACATGGGGTACGTATCTCCTCTCTTAGATCTATCCTTCGTGTTCCTATCTCATTTCTCTCTTTTACCGGTTTATTGATCTGATTCATTTGTTGTTTCCATGAATTGTAGAGGATTTTATAGAGTCTGCTGTGTTTTTTCTTATTGTTGGAAATGGTTTCATTATTCGAATATTTACTTATGGTTTTTGATTGGGACTGATTCTATCAGCAATTCGTCTTCATTTCTGGATATGTTTGCTACATGGTTTTTATGTTTGTATACACTAAAGAGATATGAGCTAATCTGGAGTTCTAGTGTGGTAGAAAACTTGTGATTTAGTTATCTCTTAATTGATTATTTATGTTCTTGGTTTTTGAATCTCACTCTTGATGAAGTAGTAGAGAGAAATGTTCTATCTTATTGTTAATACTTGGATGAATTGGCTTATTGGTGGTCTGAGTTTCAACTATAGTTTATCGAATGAAGTTCTGAAACGTTATTTTGTGATGAAATGTTAACAGTAAGACACGTGGTATGGGAGCTGGGCGTAAGCTGAAGAGACTCCGAATCAACCAGAGGTGGGCTGACAAGCAGTACAAGAAGTCTCACTTGGGAAATGAATGGAAGAAGCCTTTTGCTGGTTCTTCTCACGCTAAAGGAATTGTCCTTGAGAAAATGTATGTCAAAACATAAATTTGATTTTATTAATGGTTTTTTGAGTATAGCATTTTGACTCTTTGTGTTTTATTGTGCAGCGGTATTGAGGCTAAGCAGCCTAACTCTGCTATCCGTAAGTGTGCTAGAGTTCAGCTTATCAAGAATGGAAAGAAGATTGCTGCCTTTGTCCCCAATGATGGTTGTTTGAACTACATCGAAGAAAACGTAAGTCACATGAAATGCCTCTGTATATCCAATCATCACACCGTGGATTGGTGTTTCTTTCATGTGTTGAATCATTTCTTGTTAATGTTGTTGCAGGATGAGGTCTTGATTGCTGGATTTGGTCGTAAGGGTCATGCTGTGGGAGATATTCCTGGAGTTAGGTTCAAGGTCGTGAAGGTTTCTGGTGTTTCACTCTTGGCCCTCTTCAAGGAAAAGAAGGAGAAGCCAAGATCTTAAACAACCCATACAGAGCTTCAAGCTTTTGTAATGGATTTTGATAGTTCAGTTTAAACTCTTTGTTCTGTTCTACTTTAAGATTCAAGAACTTGATGTGTTACTTTCAATGAGTTTTTGAGTTCAGACATGATCGTTTAATATTATTGGTGTTTAATCAATCTACTATTTTAAGTCTCATCTTCAGTTGTTGTTACCATATCCAGCCAGTCTTGCTTTTGTTGTTCATAATAACTCATAAGTAATTAAGATTCAACAATCACTACCGAACTTATAATCTTAGTCTTAACACAAGATTGTTACTTTTATTTATCGAAAATCTACTCTCATCATAAAACCTAGCTGACGTACTCTGATTAGACCCTAACCTCTGAAAGTTAAGAGATGCCTACGATGTGTATCAATCAGTCATGTTGTTGCTCTTTTTCGCTTTGGGGCAAACATACTCGAGTCTGTAACTTAGAAGAGAGGGTCCAAAGATGCTGTATTTCCCGGCGCTGCTGAAGGCAGTCTTTGCGTCTTCCCCTCTTTTGAACACAACTTTGGCTCTCTTGCCCTTCTTCGTGACCTTAGTCTTCGACTCATGGAGAGGACCATAACGGTTAAATATCTCGTTCAGCTTTTCTTCAGATGGAACCAAACCTGAATCCGCAAAGTTGAGGACTAACGCATAAGGTGATGAATCTGCAGAACAGTCCTTGAGACCAGTTTGCTCTTTCGAGCCTGAGCCAGTTATTTCTTTATTTGCAGGTAAGATCTCCTCTGCAGAGTCTTTTTGAACACAAGGTTCTGATGTTTCAGTGATACTTGCCTTCTTTGAGTCATCATTGAGTTTACTGCAAGATAGTTCATTAATGAACTGTTCAAAATCTATATAGTTCAAGGGGTCTATGCTGATTGAATCGGGTACCCCTGTTGGGGTGGCAGCGTGAAGGCTCGAGAGCATCTCATCAGGAGAAGAAATCTTTCTTTCAGCAAGCTCTTCGGGTCTCGGCTTCTTTGTTTTCTCATTCTCAACTTCCGTAGATTTAGAATCACTGCAAGGCTTAAGTGTAGGAGTTAAAGAATTCATATCATTTTCCACTCCAATTCCGTGAGATGGTTCAGCCACTTTCTGCAGTTTATTAGCATCACACACTGAATCCTCTTTTTGCTGGTTGTTCTTGATCTTTTTCTCAGACTTACCAGATTCCGAAGACTCAACCTTACGCTTCTTTTCAGAATGCGACTTACCATCCAATTTCTCAGTTGATCTGCTCCCACAGCGTTTCTTTACAATCAAATCCGACAAAGCTTTCTCCTTTGTCTGTTCAGCATTATCTTTGTAATATGTCTTTCTCTTTTTGAAAGATATTCCTTCATGCATATTTGCTTCCGGGAGAGAAGCTAAGGTCGCAGCAGATTCTACCGACCTTAGAAATGTTTCATAGTCAATGAAGGGAGAATAGTCTTTCCATTGTTGAAAAGCCAATACCTGAGCTCGGTTTATCACAAATTGCAGCTTCGCAGTCGCATCATAGCTAGGAAAGCAAGCTAAACGCTTCATATAATCCATAAGTTTCGCAGGTTCAAAAGAGATTGCATCAGATAACTTGTCTCCACCGTATCTAACACGTGAGTCCTCACGAATTCCAGCATTGATTATGTTCTGAGTCTTGAGTTTGTTATAGGCTTCCACTGAAACACAAGAGCAAGATAAACCAAACTCTACTCTCCTTGAAACCTCATCCAAAGCACAATCAATAGCATCACGAAACTCAGCCAAATTACTCTGCTCCTGCATTTGAGAGAAATTCTGATGAAAAGGCTTTACCTGAGATGCATTATTCCAAGCAAAAGTACAATCCCCAAAATACGCAACCAAGAGATTTCCTTTCTTCTTGAAATGCTTCTTCGCAGCTTTAGATGCAACAGATGCATCAATCACCTGTCCAGGCCACCATGGATAGCTTCTTATTTTAGCCCAAACCAAATCTGAGTCAAAAAGCTTCAGATTTTCATCAGCAAAACCATTCTTATCCTTGCTCTTAAGCAGATCTGAACCAGCTAAAACCACACCATCTAAATTCTCAAACTTTGATTCTTTCTCTCCTGAGCCATCTAGGTTTCTGTTCTCACCAAAATCCCCAGATTCTGCATCATAATCAACCCCATTACAGAGACTATCCTTATCACCACGAGCAGAGACAAAGCCTTTTCGCTCAACTTCAGTGAGCTTCACTACCAGGTCTTGAGCTTGAAAGCTCATGGGATCAGCTAGGGTTTCAGATGTGTGAGCCACTCCGTTGTCAAACCTCGACGCATTCACGGAAAAATCAGTGTTAGAGTCAGATTCGACTCCTTCTGGTTCCGTAGACATAACGAGCACCAACAAAAATCCCTAGACAACGAAGAAACAAAAAATCAGCAGAATTTGCTTTAGTATATTCTTTCATTAAAGCAAAAACAGTACAATCATACAAGAGACGAAGAAAATAATCGGAGAAAAAAAGCGAACAGACCTCCGGTGGTCGTGACGGTTTCTCTGGCGACGAAAGCTTTTGATTTTGGGGAAGAAAGAAGACCGCAACGAAATGACTGAGTTTTGAGGTGGGTTTATGAGAGAGCTACGTGTACGTGAAGCAATATGCCACGTGGCAGTACTTGATTTTGTCGCGACTCATCACAGCCCTACATTGAGGTTCAAAATTTTCAAACCTTTGCTTTTCCCTCTTTATTTGACCTTTAATTTTTACTAGTTTTTTTTTTTTTTTTAATTGAAATTTAGTTTGGTGTAAGAAAATAAAAAAAAATATATATAGATTTTTACTACAACTAGTTTATTTCTAAATAAATAAATTTATTAATTTACGTTTAAATTAGCATATAAATATACACATTGTTAAAATAAAACTGACAAGACAGAATAAATAAAATTCTAAGAACATCACATTTCTTTCTGAAAATTTAGGAAAGCATTAGTATTTATGAAAGTTTTCTAAACTTTGTTTAATATGGTTTACTAAGACATGGTATTTTTAAATACTTCTTTTGGGTGTATCTTCAAGTACTCCTCACAGAATAACAAAACACTATATTATCAATTCATACATTAATACAGTTAATTGTGTAAGATCTTAGCTCTCAATGGTCAACAAAATGCAAAATCCATTTTCTTTATGTATGTGCTTGTCATTTTTTATGGTTACGTCATGTGCGTCTCAAAACTCATTTTCTTTGTATTTAAACCTTTTCGTTTGGTAACCCCATTGAAGAGGATATTCTGGGAGCTAATAACGTTCGAGATTCATCAAATTGTGGATGAGATTTTAACGATAGAAACAAAACTAGTACTAAAAAATATTCGTTTATTAGCACATGTACACTTGTATATGTATATAAAAACGTGAATCGTGAGGGGAATAAGAGAAAGTAGTTAAAATACAAAGTGATAAGGTGGTTTATTGTGTACCATTTTGTTTTTATTCTATTCTAGCCGGTTCTATGGACGCGATTCCTTTGCATTGGTTACTTGTTTAAATGAAATTTCTACGCCAAAAAAAATTTAGTCGATTTGTTTTTATGTTCATAACACCCCACGAGCTAATTAGTATGGTCCAAAACAATATAACAACAAAATTAATAATGCAAAAATCTTAAAAACCAGCCTTGTATCCATCCATATATATTCAAGGAGAGACACAAAGTGAGCGTAAACTAAATCGAGCAGATTATAGAGAGATATGGTGGCTGTTCAGTTGATTACCTGGAAGCCATTGATTCTACCTGCACAAGCTTTTAGAAGGGATCGGTTCGCTTCTTTTAACAGGTTTTTTTTTTTTTTTTTTTTTTTATTTTTAAATTCCTTTCTTAATTATACGATAATTTTGAAAACAATTGCATGGTGGTGACTTATCCATAAGATAATGATTACGAAGTGTGTGATGCTCAGAAGTTTTGAGTGTTTTTGTTAGAAATAAGCTCTGTTTTTCCAAATAAACTGATAAAAAGACTTAGAGAACACGATCTTTTATCATCTAAGTGATCACTACTAAGTAACCAGAGAATCTCCCGAGCTTCTCTCCCAAGAATCCTCTCAAGAAAAGCCAAACCCTCTCTTTCTTTCTTTCTGTATTCTCTTTTCTTCTTTTAATCCGAACCCTCTAGTTCCGTCAGAGTCTTCTTCTTCCTTATCTTCCGGTGAAGCTGCTTCATGTTTTGCTTACTGTAATTGTAATGTAGCCAAGCTCAATGGTTTCGATTAGAAAATGTGACGATTTTTTAAATTTGGAGTTCTAATGGAAGTTCTGAATCTGGGTTTAGGGTCTAGTTTCAAATGGAATTTGATGTTTTCAAGATAATTTATATCGTAAAATGATTCAAATCTGCAAATTGTCATTCAATGAAAGCTCATTGGGTTGTGATGCTTACAAGTTGTGTATCTGAATCTTGTTTTTGCAGGAGCTTGAGTTTACACACTCTGCCTTTAGGTGGGATTAAGTCTTTTAGTATCAGAGGTCAGGTTCTGAATATTCTTCCAATTTTTGATGCAATTCTTCAGGGTCTCGTTATTGGTGTTCTTCCTCAATGATACTCCTACTACTTGATTAGCTAATGTTATTTTATCTCTATATGACAGGGACCTTCAAAGTCAAATCTCAAAAGACAGGAGATACAGAGCCGCCTAATCAAAACTTCAAAGATTTCAATTCCAAGGTGAAGCTATAAAATGAATTTTATCTCTCTGTTTACTTGTGTCACTGAATGTATTATCTCTCCATATGCAGAGTCTTCCATATAAACTTGTGATAGGATGCATCCCACTGTATGCGGTGTTGAGGATAGCGCAAAAGATATTTCAAGAGCTTCCCAATCTCTTTCAGAACTCAGTGAAGGCTGGCTTGCCTTTTGCTTGTGCATCAAACTCTATAGACAAACATCCTTTACTCAAGGCCATTCCTTCTTCCCATGATATCAAATGGGGTCTTGCAAGGTCTTCTTACCTCTTCAATACTCAGCTTGAGAAGAACCTTGGCACGTATGTCCTATACCCAATACTTGTTATGTAGTATCCGAATTTTGCCCGAGTATTGTTGTTAGCAGGCATGTGATTATATTTGAGATCCGTTCTGATCACTTGTCATGCCTATTGTAGGGTATTTGTAGTGCTTCTGATAACATGCTTTTCGTTTGTTATCATTGGAGGATTCTTCTTTTTCAAATTCAGGTAACATAGCTTTATTTAAGAATTACTTCTTGTGATTTCCATTGCATGGTTTCTTACTTTTATTCCCTTCTTGTTGTGAAGGAAAGACACATCCTTAGAAGACTGCCTCTGGGAGGCCTGGGCATGCCTCGTTAACTCTGATACTCATCTTGAGGTCATGATTTGCTTCTTCACAGAACAACTTATATAAGTCTCACCATATTTCTATGGAGTTCTTGCTACTAAATAAAGGCATGTGTATATGTTTACTGATAACTGCAGCAAAAGACACGCTTCGAAAGACTCATTGGATTTGTCCTAGCCATTTGGGGAATAGTGTTTTACTCTCGGCTTTTAAGCACAATGACAGAACAATTTCGGGTACGTTCTTGAGATAAACACTACTGGTTAATTGGTACAAGTTATCCTGATCGATTTGTCTTGTGCAGTATCATATGAAAAAAGTGAGGGAAGGGGCACATATGCAAGTCCTAGAATCTGACCATATCATCATTTGTGGAATCAACAGTCATCTGCCTTTCATACTGAAGCAACTCAACAGTTATCAACAGCATGCTGTCCGCTTAGGTACCGCCACAGCTAGGTAATTTAAATTTGGTCACTGCATTAATTTAATTTCACCGCTTATGTTGACTTGGCTAATCACTTTTCCTTGTTATATGCTTTCAGGAAGCAGACACTTCTGCTCATGTCTGATACTCCAAGGAAAGAGATGGATAAGCTTGCTGAGGCGTACGCCAAAGATTTTGATCAACTTGACATCCTTACAAAGAGGTAATATGCACAAGTGAACCTGAAATAAATTCATGCCATATTAATTATTGTTCTTGTTGTTTTGCATATATTTTACAATGCTGATTTCATGCTTCTACCAGTGCAGTTGTAGTCTTACCATGACAAAGTCATTTGAGAGGGCTGCCGCCTGTATGGCCCGTGCCATTATCATACTACCAACGAAAGGTGATCGGTAAGAAACTTTCATGGGAACAAAGAAAAAATCTGTTCTCAAACCTGTCAGTAGTTTGTAAAAGAGGAATCAATTAAGTTAAACATCGTTTTAGGTATGAAGTTGATACAGACGCATTTCTTTCTGTATTGGCCCTTGAACCTATACAAAAGATGGAATCCATCCCAACCATTGTAGAGGTAACTGAAGATTGTGCAGCAATGGTTTTCTGTTTATAGTGCTGATTTGTTTCCTATCTTTTGCTTTTCTTTGCTTCTGAAAATGAATGCAGGTATCAAGCTCTAATACGTATGATCTTCTCAAGTCCATATCGGGGTTGAAAGTGGAGCCGGTTGAAAATTCTACATCCAAATTGTTTGTCCAATGCTCACGTCAAAAGGACCTGATAAAGATCTACAAGCACCTACTAAATTACTCAAGTAAGATACTATATGTCTGAAATTTTAATGTTTTGTTATTAACTTTGTATTCAATACTGATTAGTACCAAGTCTCTACTCGTTGCAGAAAATGTATTTAACCTTTGCAGCTTCCCCAATCTAACTGGGATCAAGTATAGACAATTAAGACTGGGGTTCCAGGAGGTAGGATTGACAATGTTTTGAGCATGTTTTTGAATCATTACCTTTTAGTCTGTGGCCTTTTAAGAGATGTATTCCTCCTTCCAGGTTGTGGTCTGTGGCCTTTTACGAGATGGGAAAGTAAATTTCCATCCAAATGATGACGAAAAGCTCATGGAAACCGACAAACTATTGTTTCTTGCACCTCTCAAGAAGGAATTTTTATATACAGACATGAAAACTGAGAACATGACAGTAGATGAGACTGATGATACTAGGAAGCAAGTGTTCGAGGAAAAAAAATCACGGCTAGAAAAGATTGTAACGCGTCCTAGTAAATCCTTATCAAAGGTATGACACCAAACTGTCCCCCTACAATGCTTGAACTATATATGATATTAGGCTTTAGAGACCTTTGACGTTCATTTCTATGGTTTACACAGGTATCAGATTCTTTCAAAGGACCCAAAGAATCTATACTTTTGCTTGGTTGGCGTGGAGATGTTGTGAATATGATCAAGGAGTTTGATAATTATCTTGGTCCAGGAAGTTCATTGGTATGCTCATATACCATTATCTCTCTCTGGTTGGCTCTCATGGAATGAGTTACTAATAATTTTCTTTACACACAGGAAATATTATCAGATGTACCGTTAGAGGACAGAAGAGGAGTGGACAAGAGTATAGGTTCAGGAAAAATCAAGAACATCCAAGTTTCACATAGCGTAAATTTCATTTTCACTGGAAAAAACAAGAATTAGCTTCAAAATCATTGTGTATTGATGTTTTTCAATCTTTTGCAGGTTGGGAATCATATGGATTATGACACATTGAAGGAAAGTATAATGAACATGCAAAGTAAACATGAAAAAGGTGAAGAAGATATTCGTCTGACTATCATTGTTATATCGGATCGAGACTTGCTTCTTGGAGGTACGCATTCATGATTTATTCTTCTTGATTCTGTCTTTGGAAATAGTGATCTCACTAACAAATAGTTTGATATCTTTTAGATCCATCTAAAGCAGACAAACAATCTGCTTACTCTCTTCTCCTTGCTGAAACCATCTGCAACAAGCTTGGAGTTAAGGTAGTGTTAGGGACTATTAACCACATCCTACTTCATTGAACTTTCATCTTACTATTGTTGTTTCTTTAGGTACATAATCTAGCCTCTGAAATCGTCGACACAAAACTCGGCAAGCAGGTATTGAAAGGCTTTTTTTTTTTCTTTTCCTGTTAGCTTTTTTATTGGTAAGTTGCTAAAACATTATACAAAACCATACCAGATAACAAGACTCAAGCCATCCCTGACTTTCATAGCAGCGGAGGAAGTTATGAGTCTTGTAACAGCACAAGGTTACATTTACTCGATCTTTGTTTCTTGTCTATCGACACGCAATCCAAACAATAGTAATACTCTTTTCTTTATAATCAGTTGCTGAAAACAGCGAACTAAACGAGGTATGGAAGGACATTTTGGACGCAGAGGGTGATGAGATATACGTAAAGGTTAAACAAGAAAAACACACTCTTACTTCAAATCTTTTTGCCAGTAACTTTTACAATATTCACAATCCTTGCTGGTCTGAGAATCTTGAGTTTGCTTCGAACACACAGGACATTGAACTGTACATGAAAGAGGGCGAGAACCCATCATTCACGGAGCTCTCAGAGCGAGCTTGGCTAAGGAGAGAAGTTGCCATAGGCTACATAAAAAGTGGTAAAAAGGTACTGTTTTATATATTACTCTTCAACAGACATTAACCCTTTTCCTCTTCACAAACTCAGGTTTGTTGTTGTTGTTGCAGGTAATCAATCCGATTCCAAAGACAGATCCTCTCTCCCTCGAAGTGGGAGACTCATTGATTGTTATATCCGAGCTAGAAGGAGACCAAATTATAACACTATGAAGCTATAGAGAGATTGGTATTCCACATGTTATAGTTTCTCACTAATGCAAGCATCAAGATAAGTCTGTTGATTTTGTACAAAGAAACAAATCCTTGTACATTTCATTCTTTCTTTGACCCTGAAATAAAATCAGTCTTTTGACCGGAAAATGGTAAAACCTACTATATGCAATAAAAAAATAAAGGTTCCAAACATAAATACATGATTTAAAGACTAAGACAGCATTGAGTTGATAAGATGATAGACAACTAAACAATTGTTTGTTGTGAGAAGGTAAGAACCATCTCAATCATTTGTTTCAAATTCAGTTGTATCATCAATGTAACCTCCCAATCCAGTTGAACAAATGGGTCTTGTTTATATCCTAGTCTTCCTTATCATTGCCTACCGTCAACTTAGTTGCCAATTGTACTGAGATATATTGTCTTCTCTAGTGTTTTCCAGTAGAAACTCCATGAATGAAGTCATGAGTTTCGGCTGAAAAGAAGTCGAGAAGTCCAAATCTTTTGGTTTCCAGCACTGATTCTGATCCAACTCTTTCAAATCCAAGTAGTAATTAAGATCAGCATCCTGTAAATCATAAAATGTTGAATTTAAAGATTCTTTGTCAATATGGATTAGGAAAAGAAAAGAAAAGTAAAGGACATGGTTTTTGGATTATGATATAATGTAAAGTAGGAATAAGAGGTTATGGTAAGTATACCGGTACGATGTTGCTGTTCACAATGTCTAGTTTTAGCATCTTCACTCCAGGTGAGTTTTGTAACAGCTTTGCTATACCAGGAATGACAGACGGAACAATCATCGTTTCAAGAATCAAAACTTCGACTTTGAGCATCGGAAAAGGAATATCACAGATTTCGGCAAGAGATAACATCTACAAAAATGCAAAACGAAGCTTATTGTTCATGTTTTCAGAACAATCTACCAATGACAAACAACAATATTTTGGCTTAAAACAATCTAAACCCACTAGAATTATCAATAGTGACTGTGCAAACAACTAGGGACAAGCTTACCTGAAGAAAGGTAGCCCCAAAAGTAAGGTTCTCCACATTGTGCAACTTTTCAAGCATATTTAGCACATAAACTTGAAGCAAATCAGATTTGAAATGATAAAAACTTGTACAGTAGATGTTCAAGTAAGCTTTGGTTAAAGAAGAGACATCCACTAAACCACATTGTGACTGAGAGTGTCTCAATCTCAAACAACGGATATGTGGCGCCACAATCTGCGTTGGTCCCTGAGTATCTAAATCCAATCTCTTTAACTGCAGCAACTTGCTCAGATCAAGAATCTCAAGTCTATCACAGTGATGCAATGTCAAGCTTTCGAGATTCAGGTAAGGTTATTACCTGAAGAAAGTTAACCCCAAAAGTAAGCTTCTCTACGTTTTGAAACTTTTCTAGCATTGCTTGCACTATACCTTGAAGAACATCAGGCTTCAAGAGCTGAAAACTGTAATAACAGCAACCTGGTTCGATATAGCTAATGTCTACTTTAGCTTCAGTTAAAGAGGAGACATCAACTAAAGTACATTGTGCCTCAGAGTTTCTCAATCTCAAATAATGGATATGGGGCGCCACAATATTTATAGGCCTTCTAAAAAAAGAGGAGAAATCTATATCCAATATCCTCAAGTGCAGCGATTTACTCAGATCAAGATACCTAACTGAATCATAACTATACAATCTCAAGGTTTCCAGGATTGGACAACCAGACAGAATCTTAAGAAAGGATTCATCAGAGAGTTCACAACAGCTCAAAGACAAGTACTTTAGTGACGTCCAAGACACGGTGCATCTGGGAATCATCTCATTACATCGTGAGTCTACTATGAGGTTCTTTAGAGAGGAATTGCTGTAGAAGAAATCTGGAAAACTGTAATTCATCGTTGTGAGAAAACCACGGAACTCCAGAAAAAGATCATCCACGTTGTGAGACATTGCAAACTCGATCCAGCTATTAACATGGTGATGAGCCGTGCTGGCTAAACGGGTACAGAGATGAAAACTCGTGATTTTGGAAGCCTTGTAGCTCGCTAGGGTTTTGTTTACCGATTCTGGGGAAACACTGAGCCATTTAAAGGAGAGATGAGGTGTCTCCGACCATACATGTCTCCATCGCCTGGACAAGACGGAGGTTCTGATCGCGAACTTTGTCGGAATATAGGAGAAGATATGTTGGAGAACCGCGTCTGGTAGATCGCTGATTGAGTCTACACCATCGATTGAATCACTTCTTGATCGTTTGATTTTGACGGGACGTTCAAAACGGTGGCTAGGGTTTCGTACAGCGACAGTGGCGTGGTCTTCCTCTTCCATGGCCATCGGATTTTAAAAAATCTGATGTGTTGCAAAGATGTGGCAGTGGGACTAATTATCTGCTTGTTAGGTTATCAAATACTATAAGTTAGGGTTCCTTAATTTAATTGAAAATTTATGACACATAAAAGTAGTTGATACCAAAACACTAAAACCCTGATGTAACATAATTTAACACCACTTCACTTGAGCATAATTTAACTTCCCCACTAAACTTCCAAGGAACTTCTCTAAGTTGAGAATCAACCCATATAAAAATGTTGAATGAGATGAGATCAGCCACCGCTTCGCTTGAGCAGAATTGAGACCTTATTGTTATGAGAAAGCGTGAGAGCGATTTGAGACAGCTCTTCAAATCTTGATCTATTAATGCAACTTCCCAAATGTAAAACCAATGTCTCTAGCGTTTTTGTGTTTGCCAGCAAAAGTTCCATGAACGAAGCCATGACTTTCGGCTTTATAACTTCATACTCCCACGGAAAGAGAAAGGCCACATCTTTCAATTGCTTCTTCAAGTAGCTGTTGACACACTCCCACTGCAAAACAGAAAAGAAAGGGAAGGCAATGCTTCTTTTTTGGGTTGTTTATACTATGTAATATATTAAAGGTAATTAAAGAGGTTCACGGTAATGAGATACCAGTAAGATGCTGCACTCGTCAATTGTGTAAAGTACTGTTAACTTCTCTAATCCAGGTGAGTTTTGTAATAGCCTTGTTATACCAGGAACCACAGTTGGCATAATCCTTGTTTCAAGAGTCAGATTTTTGACTTTGAGCGTCGGTAATGGAAGACTAGGGATCTTGGAAAGAGATAACATCTAACAAAAGATTGACAAAAAAGCACAAAAAGGTGTGAGTACCACAAAAAAACAGACCTCTCAACAAATGAAAAGCCAAAGCAAAACCTTTAGTCATAAAGTAATTAGCATGTTTGATCATGTTATCCACAGAGAAACGATGATAAAGAGGGACAAGAATATCAAAGCCTTATGAAAACTTATCAATCAACCAAAATATTGACTGTTCATTCTAAAGAGATATTGATTCAGCAACATTTAGATTTCTAGAGGCATTAAAAGGATTTAAAGAATGGTAAGATTATTACCTGAAGAAAGTTAACCCCCAAAGTAAGCTTCTCTACGTTCTGAAACTGTTCTAGCATCGTTTGCACCGTGACTAGAAGAACACTAGGGTCTAAGGGCTCAAAACCATGATAAAGGGTTCTAGGATGAAAATCGGTAAAGTCTACATTAGCTTCTGTTAAAGAAGAGACATCAAGTAAGGTGCATTGTGCCTCAGAGTCTCTCAATCTCAAATAACGGACATGTGGCGCCACAATCTGCATTGGTTCTGGAAAAGGGTTGCGGCGTTCTATCTCCAATCTTGTCAAGCGCAGCGATTTACTCAGATCAACATACATGAGTGAGATACAAAACTTCAAACTCAAGGTTTCCAGGATTGGACAACCAGACAGAATCTTAAGTAAGGAATCATCAGAGAGTTTACAAGAGCTTAAAGACAAGTTCTTTAGTGATGTCCAAGAAACGGTGCATCCGGGACTCAAATTCACAAAAGGCATTTTTTTTTTTTTTTTGGTGTAAAGATGTTGCAAATTGACCAAGAGTTGCTTCACAGAGGAGTTGGTGAAGAAAAGATCAGGAAAACAATAACTCCTTGTGAGATTACTGATCGTCAGAGAAAGATTCTCAACGTTGTGAGACATTGCAAACTCGATCGAGCTATTAACATGGTTAGCCTTGTAGCAGTAACGGGTACAGAGATGGAAACTCGTGATTTTGGAAGCCGAGTAGCTGGCTAGGGTTTTGTTTATCAATTTAGGGGAACCACTGAACCAACCAAAGGAGAGATGAGGTGTCTCGGACCATACATGTCTCCATCGTTTTGACAAGACGGATGTTCTGATAGCAAACTTTGTCGGAATATAGGAGAAGATATGTTGGAGAACCGCGTCGGGTAGATCGCTGATTATGTCTATACCATCGCTTGAATCACTTGATCGTCTAATTTCGAGAGGACGATCAAAACGGTCGCTAGGGTTTCCTACAGCGACGGTGGCGTGGTATTCCTCTTCCATGGCCAATCGGATTTCAAAAAATCTTCAAGTGTTGTTACTAATTATTGATTTAGTATTTTTAGTGGAATAATTAGAAGAAAAAAATCGTTTAAGGAAAATTAAAATAGCTAACTATTTTCATTTTTCAAGTTATCAAACAATTTTTTGGGTTCCTTAATTTAATTGCAAATTTATCAAATACGAGTATTTTTTAGGGTTAGGGTTCCTTAAAAGTGATCATCAACTGAAAAATGAGGCTTGATCTCATAAAAAAAAAATAATAATAACGAGAACATAAAAATAATAATAATAACGAGAACACAAGAAGACATACTTAGCAGGATAGTTTAGTATGTGAATGTGAGGACCATATATACTCACTAATAGAGGTTAAATTTGGTGAAGCTGAACTAATTCCCCCCTAGTATAAAGATGGGTTCTATGGGATCCTACACTAAAACCAGAATGTTACATGATTTAACACTGCTTCACTTGAGCACAATTGAGACCTCATTGTTGTGAGAAAGCGTTAGAGCGATTTGAAACTGCTCTTCAAATCTTGACCTATAATCATCAGTGTAACTTCCCAACCGTACAACCAATGTCTCTAAGGTAATTGTGTTTGCCAGCAAAAGTTCAATGAACGAAACCATGAGTTCCGGCTCAGGAACTTTAGAATCCCACGAGGTCGGAAAGACCACATCTATTGATCTCCAACCTTGATTCGGATTCAAGTTCTGCAACTCCAAGAAGCTGTCGCATTTATCCTGCAAACCCGAATAAGATTTTATCATGAAAACTATCACCCTTTTAAAGTCTGTACATATCTCAATCTTCTAGATTAACCAAAGAAAGGGAAGGACAAATGCATTTTGTAATATACGAAGGATAGTACAAGAGGTTCATGGTAAAAGATACCAGTACGGTGCTGAACTGCGTTGTGTAAATTGTTATCTTCTTTACTTGAGGCGAGTTTTGTACCAGTCTTGCTATACCAAGAACCACAGGTCGCATAATCATTGTTTCAAGGGTCAAAGTTTTGACTTTGAGCTTCGGTAAAGGAACACCATGGAGCTTGGATTTAGATAAATAATCTAACAAAAGGTTGACACAAAAGTATAAGAAGATAATGAATATCAAACACACAACTCTCAACAAAAGAAAACCGTTAATCATAATCTAGTTATCATGTTCATGTTTTCAAAACATCTACATGGAAACGCATCTTCAAGAATTACTTAAGGATATGTGCTTATACTTGAATATCAAAGCCTTATCCATCAACCAATATTTACTGTGTAACCAACTAATTGCAGCTTAAGTGAGTCTACAACAGAGAATTAAGGATTTAATTAAAGAATGGCAACATTACCCGAAGAAAGTCAACCCCAAGAGTAAGCTTCTCTACGTTCTGCAACTTCTCTAGCATTGCTTGCACCATGACTAGCATCAAGGAGTCGGATTTATAATAAGAGAAACTAAGAAATAAATAGTTATCTGAAGAGTCTACGTCAGCTTCAGTTAAAGACGAGACATCAAGTAGAGTGCATTGTCCTCTCAATCTCAAATAATGGATATGTGGTGCTACGATCTTCATTGGTTCTCGAACCGTATTGCAGCAAATTATATCCAATCTTCTCAAGTAGAGCGATTTACTCAGATCAAGATACTTAACTGAATCATAATTATGCAATGTCAAGCTTTCCAGCAGTGGACAACCAGACAGAATCTTAGGAAAAGATTCTCATTAGAGAGTTTACAAAAGATCAAAGACAAGTACTTTAGAGATGTCCAAGAAACGGTGCAACTCGGAATCAACTCAGCAGGTCCCGAGCTGATCAAGAGTTGCTTAACAGAGGAATTGGTGTAGAAGAAACCTGGAAACTTGTAATCCCTAACACGGGCATCACGAAAATCCAGTGAAAGCTTCTCTGCGTTGTGAGAAATGGCGAATTCGATCCAACTATTAACAAAGTGAATCCTGTTGTGCAACCTTGTGAAAAGATGGAAACTTATGATTTTGATGGCCGTGTAGTTGTTTAGGGTTTCGTTTACTATGCTCATCAAAGGAGAGATGAGGTGACTCGGACCATACATGCCCCCATCTTTTGGACAAGACAGAGGTTCTGATGGCGAAGTTGGTCGGAAAAAAGGAGAGGATACGGTGGAGGATGTCGTCGGGTAGAGAGCTGATTGAGTCTACACCGTCGCTTGAATCACCTGCTTGTTCGATTTTGAGGGGACGACTGAAACGGTGGCTAGGGTTTCCTATAGCGACGGTGGCAAGGTCTAATTCATCTCGGAAATCGTCTTCCATGGCTGTTAGATTTCAAAAAATCTATGTTTCAAAAATTAGATTATATACTTTTTGTTAATGATTGATTAATAGAGTAAATCAATTTATGATGGGTAAATTTATCGAGACATTGGTTTAGCAAAAAGATAGGGTAACTCTTTTAATAATTAAAGAAATTAAATTATTTTTGTTTAGATTTTGAAGAAATTAATTTCTGGAGTTAGTTTCTGAAATTAATCCTAAATCTTTAAATGTTTAGTTGAGATTTAGGATTTAAATTTATGACTAGGGAGTATTAAAAAGTCTAAACTGTTTTTTTCAGATTTTGATATAAATCTAATGAAATCAAGACTTTAATAAAGACTTTTACTTTAAAAAAGGTTTTAAAAACTAAAATTTTGCCAATCACGGTTTTTACTTATTTTCTATTTTAAAGTTTCTAAAATCACTACTTTTTTTTTAGTTATTTTTCTTTCATTGTTTTTAAAATCATGGCTTTCGAATCTCTCTATTATCAAAGTTAAATTAAAAACCTTCTCTTTTTAAATTATTATTATTATTCGCTCTATTGGTATTAACTTTTTTCTAATCTATATCTAATTTACACGCACTGATTGGTAATGACGGTTACATTTCTAATCTCTAATGACAAAAGTAATCGTCGTTACTAATCGGCCCCTAAATCTCTAGTTAGCTCTTGATGGATATCAAATTGATAAATTCGATCGTCGATAAAACATTACTTCAAGTTGGATCGGATTTGAACTTGAATTTGAAGTGACACGAAACAAAAAGCAATAGAAAATTTATTGAAAGTATAAAATACAACTAATCTGACTTACAGATTCAGAATACATTGTTGTGACTTGTGAGAGATTCAGGTCGAAAATCTAATGATACATATTTAACAATGGCTTTTGCTTTTGATCAATTAAGACATTATCGCTGAGGGAAAGTGTTGGATACATACTTTATAGAGCTTCGTTTAATCAAAACGGAGACATCGTTGTTGTGAGAAAGTGTTGTAGCCATCGCAAGAAGTTCTTCAAAACCTGATGCATCAAGGTAACCTACCAAGAGTACAACCATGGTTTCTAGACTTTTTGTACTTTTCAGTAGACGTTCCATGAACAAAGCCACGAGATTGGACTCTGCATGTTTACCCACCAACATCGAAATGGTCTCAAGAGAGCCCGGGAAGACCGAGTCTTTTGATCTCCAGCATTGACGCTGATTCAAGCTATGTAAACGCAAGTAGGCGTTCAGATGCAATTCCTGTCAAACAGAAAAACGGATTTCATCTTGCAAACTAAAAACTTGTATCCAAAAAGCGTGCCAATATCTGAAAGGAGAATAAATACTACTTGTATCCAAAAAACTTCATCATGGTTCTTGGATAAATACTATTTTGTCATAGTTATTATGATCAGATATATGAAGGAAAATAAAAGAGGTTTCATTGTAAAGATACCGATATGCTGCTGCCTTTCACAGTGTGAATTGTTAGCTTCCTTAATCCAGGTGTGTTCCGTAGCAGCTCTGTTATACCAGGAATAACAGACCGAATAATCATCGTTTCAAGAGTCAAAGTTTTGACCTTGAGCATCGGAAAAGGTACACCACAGAGCGCAGCAAGAGATAACATCTGAAAGGTATGCAAATATAGTTTATACAGCAAAACACAGACCTCGTCAAAAGAAATAAGCCAAGCACAACAAGACAAGAGCCATTGATCAAATACTTAGCATCAGGGTTCATACTTTCTTAATATCTACACAAGAGACACTGTCTAAATTAAAAGAACGAAGAGTTTAGTACGTAATCATGAAATTGAATATCAAAGCCTGATCAACCAATATCTGCCTATGCAAACAAAACCAACTGATTCGAAAGGAGCAAGCTATGCAATTCAACGACATAGAGATTTGTAGGTCTAAGAGGACGCGAAAAATGGCTAACAAACCTGAAGAAAAGTACCCCCAATAGTAAGCTTCTCTACATTCTGCAACATTTGTAGCATCTTTACCACATTATGTTGAAGAAAACCAGCGGTAAGTGTTCCAAGATCGCAAAAGTAAATGTTCAAGTCAGCTTCGGTTAAAGAAGAGACATCCACTAAACTACATGGTAATCGAGAGTGTCTCAATCTCAAACAATGTAGATGCGGCGCCACAATCTTCGTTTGCCCCATAAACCAATCGCTACGGTCAATCTCCAATCTTTTTAAACGCGGTGATTGACTCAGATCAAGACACATGAATTCAGCACAATACAACAATTCCAAGCTTTCCAGAAGTGGAGAACCAGAAAGAATCTTAAGAAATGATTCATCAGAAAGTGTGCAAAAGCTCAAAGACAAGTTCTTTAGAGATGTCCAAGAGACAGAGCATCTGGGAATCAAATCAACAGATCCAGAGTTGACCAAGAGTTGCTTCACAGATGAATTGGTGTAGAAGAAATCAGGAAACTTGTAATCCCTAACACGGGAATCACGAAACTCCAGTGAAAGCTTCTCCGAGTCGTGAGAAATGGCGAATTCGATCCAGCTATTAAGAGGATCAATCCTGTTGAGTAAGCTTGTACAAAGATGGAAGCTCGTGATTTTGGGAGCGGAGAAGAAAGCTAGGGTTTTTTCGATCGAATTAGGGTCGGTTCTACGGCAATCAATGGAGAGAGAAGGTGTCTCAGACCAAACATACCTCCATCGTTTGGACAAGAGAGAGGTTCTGATCGCGGATTTGGTCGGGACAGAGGAGAGGATATGGTGGAGAATTACGTCAGGTAGAGAGCTGATGAAATCTACACCGTCGATTGAATCGCCTGTTATCATGTTTTGGCGGGGATGAGAATCAAAGAGTGGTGGCTAGGGATTTCAACCGCCGCGGAGACGCTGTCTTTCTGTATAATAAATTTTTTCAGAAATCATTATTATTTTTAAATTTTAGTCAAAAGCATTAAAATCATTATTCTTTTAAAGTTGAAGTGTTAAATTTAAAATATTTAAAATATTTTAGTGAAATTAACATGATTTTAGATAAAAGTATTATTTTTAAAAAAGTTTAAGGGTTCAATTTTTAAAAAATTTTAGTGAAAATCACTAGTATTTTTTAAAAATGAGTTTTAAGTGTGAAATCTATATTAAGTAAAAATATACTGAATTTCGAATAAAAAAACTTATGGACTAACTAAGGACAAAATTCCTAGGCGATGTTAGTTTTCGACGTATGTAAAATTTAACACTTAAACTAATTTTTAAATTTTTTTAGTAAAATTAACATAGTTTAAGTTAAAAATATTATTTTCTTAAAATTTAAGTGTTAAATTTTGTTTTAAATTTTAGTCAAAATAATATTATTTTTCAAAAACGAGTTTAAGTGTTAAATCTATATTACGTAAAAATATGCCGAACTTCGAACACCAAAGCTTATGGACCAACTAAGGACAAGATGCCTAGAAGAGGTTAGTTTTTGACGTGTTTAAAATTTAACACTTAAACTATTTTTAAAAAAGTTTTAGTGAAATTAACATGATTTTAGATAAAAATATTTTTTTTTAAGTTTAATTGTTAAATTTATTCAAAATCACCATTATTTTTAAAAACGATTTTAAATGTTAAATCTATATTACGTGAAAACATGTCGAACTTCGAACACCAAAGCTTACAGACCAACTAAGGATAGGATGCCTAGTCGCGGTTAGTTTTCGACTTTTTTTAAATTTAACACTTAAAACAAAATTTTAAAAAGTAATAGTGAAGTTAACATGGTTTTAGTTAAAAATATTATTTTCTTAAAGTTAAAGTGTTAGATTTTGTTTTAAATTTTAGTCAAAATCACTATCATTTTTTAAAAACGAGTTTGAGTGTTAAATCTATATTTTAAAAACGAGTTTGAGTCTCATCTATTTATAAGCAAAGAGGTTCAAAAGAAAAAGGAAATCACAATTAACGGTCACATAAAGATTTCTTTTTTTCTATTATTTCTTTTTTCTTTCTATGCCTTTGTTTCCTAATTTTTTCGATGGCTTTATATCCTTTCTTATTTTATTTATGAGAGAATCTGCTGAGTTTAATTAAGGTGAAGACTCAACTCATTGCCTGAGTCGATAAGGTTGATGATCCGATCCTCAAAAGTATACTAACCATTAGAGATAAGAATGGTCACTTAAAGATATTGGCTATATTATATTATGTGTAGATTTTTCTTTCAATATCTTTTAAGTGACCATTCTTATCTCTAAGACTTTGTATGTGAACACATGAACATATAAAATACAGAGAGTCAAGGGGGCAATGGTTGGACCGTGTGTATGTATACTTTGACTATTAGTTAAGACTAATTCACGAAAACCATAGGAAACACATGAGCAATTCATATATACAAAAGCACTTCAAGCAATGGCTATAATTGACCAATTCCTTACAGAAATTGAATCTATACAACTTCCCCAAGAGGTTATGTCAGTGACATTCATTGTAAACACATTCCACGTGTTCCTAGACTCGCTAAACCCCCTATGAAGCATAGAATTAACTTAATTTTAATCACATTATTGCTGCGAGAAAGTGTTGAAGCCACCTGATGCAGTTCTTTAAACCTTGTTTCATGCATTAAGCTCACTTCCTACGTGTCTCCAGTATCTTTGAGCACAAATTCCACAAACAAAGGCATGAGCTTTGGCATTGCGTCTTTTCCCGAAACACCTAAAAAGATCACGTCATTTGATCTCCAACATTGATCAGCATTCAAGCCTGGCGAATTCAAGTAGCTGTCAAGATCCTTCTCCTGTTAAAACATAACAAAAAAAAAAAGGTAACCAAACAAGCTAAAAGGTTAACTTCTTTCCAAACTTGTTCTCCAATTCTACAATGTATTTGACTATTCCAAAATGCGGAAGACAATGTTCATGGCTGTTGTTCCTACTCATTACTAGCTTATACAGGCTCAATATATCATTTAAAGGAAAATAAAACAGGTCTAGACTATGTTTCTGCTGTTCACAGGGTGTAATATTAGCTTCTTTAATCCAGGTGAATTTTGTCGCAACCTTGTTATACCAGGAAGAACAGATTGGTGAATCACTGATCTAAGAGCTCCTAAAACGATAAAACTTGTCCATCAACCATAATCTCAAGTGACACTGCAATATAGCGAGTTCTGTCTAAGCTTAAGATAATGCAAGAATGGGTGAAGAAAGACTTCCCCAATAGTAAGTTTCCCAACGTTCTGCAACTTTAGCACCATGTGTTGAAGAAAACCTGCCTTCAATTGTTCAGCTCCGCCAAACCAAATTTTCAATTTTGCTTCGGATAAAGAGGAGACATCAACTAAACCAAACAATGGAGATATGGCGCCACAATCTGGTTTGGCTTATCAATGTCGGTGTGAAGGAATCGAAGTAGACAGATATGCTTCCATCGTTTGGATAAGACGGATTTGGTTGGAATAAAGGAGAGGATGTGTTGGAGGATCACGTCTGGTTGAGAGCTGATGAAATCGATTCAATCGCCGCCTTGTTTGATTTCGCGGTGGATAGCGATTTCACTGGCGGCGGTGTCGCCGTCACCTTCTCGGCCATCATCAGCCATTGTCAGTGAATCTGTAAAGATTTTTGAAAAAAAAGGTTCATATTAAAAACATGTGACAAAATAGGAAAGAAAGATTTTGGGTAACTTTGGTATAAGATTTGCATGAGAATTACAAGATTGGATTCTGTGAAAATTAAAGAGAAAATATCATTAAAAATCACCAAATTTTGACGTTTAATTGATGTAAAAAAATAATAATTATATGTTTTTTTTTAAGATCTAAAATAATAATTATAAATACATGTTATACAAGCTTCCGTCAAAAAAAAAAAAAAACTGTAATTATATCGTTACTCGAATAAATACAGAAGACCAACGAATTGCTAAAACTTAGGAAAAAATATTACTCAATTATTGAAGTGACTGTCAAAAGTTTGGATAGATTTCTTCATGCACGAAATCATGGGTTTCAATTTATGAGAAATGAATTTAGGCGGGGCAGTCCAACAATAATGTAAATAGTACAGGTAGAAGTTGAACATCTCTTTTCTGATAAAAATGCAGGTTATTTAACCATTATGATACGATAGAGACTCTATGATTTGTTCTTATTAAAAGATCTAATTAACGTACTAGTAGTAGACATTACCTAACAACAATGTAAGGTTCGACTTATATAGTTGGTAGATATAAGCAGGTAATGTTTTGTCACTAACACATACATTAACTAGATGTTGTTTAAGGATAAAACATGCCTGTCTTTATCGTATCATTATGCTTTTGTATGCATCAACCATTTCTTTCACGGTTTTTGATTTATGAAAAAATTAAATGGATACATTGTTTGCGGTCAAAAATGAATGGCCTTTACAAAGAGATCAATAAACAATTTGAACCACTACTTCTACAAATGTCCAAGTAGATGGACAAGTAAAGAGTAGTGAGACTACCCTAAGTGTGTGCATCATGAATGTGTTGTCCGTGAAACCAAGTTTGCAAAAAATTTGAAGCTAGCTAGTAATGGTACTCGATGATGCACGAGTGATGATCCCATGTTACGTACAAGGAGATCAATGGCCTTATTACAGATTTCTGCTTTAGTTCTTGATAGATTTGATGAACGAAGTCAATGCGCTCACGCCATATTTCGTAATTCAAGGACTACCTACCAGACAAGAGGGTGGCCTCATCAAACAATTCTACTTCTGATATAACTACATAAAGATTTAATTTATCTTCTTTTGTGCAATATTGATATATAGATATATGCATGATTGGTCCTTATCAAAACTTTGAAGCACATGACATCTGAGGGATGGCAAGTAATTAATTCGACATATTTTTGTATCGGCTAAAACAACTGTACATGCAAACAAACAAATGTAGATGCATAAAATGAATCCCGCAACTACATTGCTTCTAACAGAGGTCAAATCATTAATTGCAGGTTATGGTTTAATAAAATTCATAAATCATATCATTAATTACCCAACCGCAAACCTTGACTCTTGGTCTCAATAGTCAATGATCATCAATACTCCATATTAATCTTATACGCAAATTGAGAACACGCATTGATCAAGTAAAACTTGTCACTAATAACTTAATAGTATTATCAATTAATTCAAGGTTGGTTCAAATTGGATCTGTATTTTACTGTTGGGTTTCATTTATAACATTAAAGCACATCTCTTATACTAATAGCTAGATTTTTTGCACAACTTTTTATTACAAAAGTTTTGTTTTGCAAGTTGTGTAACTTGACCTACTTGAGTTCCTATAAATAGCAGAGGACGGTCTAAAGACAATTTCACAATTCGAACCAAAATGGAAACCAAAATTCCTAAGTCAATGATCGCCGGAGTACAGAGTGTCATGCCGGTGGAAGTGACGCGACACCGGGAAATCCGTTCCATATCTGTCGTAGATCCCGTCGGAGTAGGAATATTCCGGAGAACGCTCAACATAGTTACTTATTACAAAGAAGCGTGCGATAGTGGTGATGAGAGAGGGTGGTTAGCCGCCGGGTGGATCAAGGAATCTTTAGGGAGAGCCTTGACGGAGCAGCCGATGCTTTCCGGTAGGCTACGGAGGAGGACGAAGTCGGCGGAGGATGGTCTGGAGTTGGTGGCCAATGACAGTGGTATTAGAATGGTGGAGGCTACGTTTCCGGCGAGTTTGCCGGACTTTCTTGAAATGGTGAAGAGAGACAAAAGCAGAGCTGAAGCAGAGACTGTCTTCTGGAAAGACATTGATGAAGATGAACCTCAATACTCTCCATTGTTCTATGTTCAGGTTATAATACAATTCCATTATTTATGAGATTTATCAAATTTTAATACATATATATATAGACTATAATTAAAAAAATTATTTCAATAAAAATTCTCAGACTTATTATCAAAAAAAAAAAAAAAAAAAAATTCTCAGACTTATAATGAATGTTTAAATTTATTTGTTTTTTGGTCTAAAAAAATTTCTTCATATAGAAAAATATTGAGGTTTTTATATATTTGTTAATAGGTGACTAATTTTGAGAGTGGCGGGTACTCAATTGGGATAAGCTGCAGCATCCTAATAGCTGATCTCCTCCTTGGGACAGATTTCTTGACCAAATGGGCTCAAATCCAAAGCTCTTTAGCTCATTCCCAAACTACACTCAAACCAATATTCCACCTCCCTTCTCTCAAGCAAGATTTTGGTAATTTCCTCATTGAATTTTCGAGGTCAGCCTCGGTTCTCGACCGCGGTGACCCTGTTGCTTTTCAGGCCAAAACATGTCTAAATATTTCACCAGCCTGCATTGGAACCCGCAAAAGAACGAGGGGGGATGTTTTCTTGTTCATTAAGGAACAAGACGGTGGCGAAAATAGTACCGGATGTGATGGTATGAAGGTACAGATACATTCGAGTGATGAAGTGATTAACGGTTGCGATTGCGGTAGTGATTTGGAGGAGACAAATGATGGAGTACTTGATAAGAGTTTAACGTTTGGGGAAAGACTTGAAGTTACTTCATGTTGGGTTGGGTGTGTCTCAAAAGGGGTTGTGTTTGTTTTCCCATCTATTTTTGAAGATGCCAAGTCGCTAGCCAAATTTATTGTTGCACTGCCAAAAGAGTAACTCAATAATATCAGTGACATGATTTGTTTAATGTTTCGAGTAATGTTATCAGTTTTAATGTAGATGTACTATGCTACTATTATAATGTTTGTTGAGTATTGATTGTGGTATCTTTTTTTTTTTTTTGTCGTCTAGATTTATTATTAATTGCAAATTATGAGAACTGTTATATAGACGATTCTACAACTGACAATTCCTTCCGACCCTTACTAGATTCACGACAGACTACACTTCCTTCTTCGTAATATTGATGAATACCTTCAATGATCCACAACCTGGCGATACTTCCTTCTCTGCGTAGAATCCTGGCGAACGGCTATAATTGTACATCGCTGGAGATCTCTTGCACACTTGCTTCCATTAATCTGCAAATTTGTTAATAAATCGCAATACCTGGGATTCGAACCCCAGACCTTTTGGTGTAGAAGCATTAATCAACCTTTGGTCAACCAATAGGTCAAGAGGGCTTCCACGATTGTGGTATCTTGTGAATTTTTTTTTTTTTTTTTTTGGTTTAAATAACTTGTGAAGTTGTATATTTCTGAAATGTCATTGATGTGTATATCTTAACTTGTAAAACACTGAATTCGATATATATATATATATATATTTATGTGTTTAAAAGACAATGAAAATATTATGGTAAAGCTAATTATGATAATGGAATAATCTCCGATATAATGCAAAACAAATGCTAGTACTTACGGCCACACACACAGGCAAATTATACAATTTGTTTACTAGCTGGGGTAAGACTAGAAGAGGAGATTTGCTTGGTCGCGATCCTATCTGCGCGGATTTCCCAACAGCACCAATTATAGGAGTTCAAGCCATCACTTAAAATGCAGAACATCGACCTATACCCGAATTCGTGTATTTATTGGCTATTACAACTAAAATGACAGCTTAGGAGAAGAACATTGATTAAGAGAATGGATCTGATATTTCTCCTACTAATGCAATCCTTATTATTTGATTAGATTGGTTTAAATATCGACGGGACATGTTGGGAAAAAGATGTATGAAAGTAGGTAAAGGGCAAGACAATATCATTTATTATTATACCCAATTGACATTGCAACTTCTATATATATAAGATTCAACCATGCAATCTCATAATGAACGTGTTGGTAGAAGAAATATGAATGGCATAAATATCATGATGGTGGTCCAGAAGAGCCATGTGAAAACATCGATCACTTCCCTCTTACATACCTCAAATCCCAAACCCATTTCAGACACAATATCTCTCGCTCTCTATGTCAATTTCACACATTTCCGATTTTACAGTGTGATTTCCAAATTAATTTATACAATAATATTAAAACCAGTTTAGGAATTTCTTTATATACAACTTTTTCCATCACTTCAAAAGAGAGTTTCTTTTTTTCCTACGTCTACTTATTACTATTCTTTTGTACAAAATCCTAAAAAGAAGAAAACTTTAAAAAGCCATGTTAAGAAGAAGAAGGAAGAGCTTCCTCTTGTCTCTTCTAACAATCCACTCTTCTCTTCTCTTCTCTTCTCTTCTCCTACCGCTTCTGCTAATTTTTTACAAGAACCTAAACTTAAGAGAGATGGAAGGAACCTTGACCTTCAGTTATGGCATAGATTAGCTTCTCCTTCATCTTCTCCTGCAAACACAGAGACAAGAAAACAAGACAGTGAGATTGATCATGAGACAGGCTTTTTTCCAGACAAAAGCCCTGAGTAAGAGGGCGGTTAACAAAAGATTGAAGAGAGATATCACTTTGGATGAATAAGCAGGAAGCTTCAGATAATTGGCGCATGTCATCACACTAGGGAGGTCAGTATCTGAAGAATCGCTACCATGCTGTTGCACAACAAAAAGAAAAGGCCTATGAGAAAACAGAAGAGATCATTTCACTAAATGTGAGAAAAAACAGAGAAGTTCAGTCACACTGGACCTTGCGGACAATTGTTAGTTTGGGATTGAGAGACGCCAAACCGCCATGAGGTAGCCGAGGAGATCCTGTTACAAATTGCAGAAACGCTCGTTGTTGCTCCCTGTCAAACTCATGCAGAATCTCCAACAACTGGAATACAAAAAAATTCAACCTTTTAGTTTATCCCAGAAAAGAATAACATAATGCAGAAAGAAAAGTAGATGCTTTAAAAGTTTTTAAAACCCAACATTTTCAACCGGTGGGCTGCTAGAAGTATATCCATGATCAAACTTGATGTGATCCAAGACTTCATTCATCTGCAAAGAAATCACTTTTTTCAGCTGATGAAAAACGTACTCAATACGTAGCATCTGAAGGTTTACTTACATTAAAGAGATCGCGTTCTCCACACAACATAGTTTCTAGCTCCTCTTCATTGAATATCCGAAGATGTTCAATAGGGAAAACCTGGAAAAAAGCATGTATAACAGAAGGAATGATGTAATCTTACTTAAATCTATAGAGAAGAGTATAGCTAAAGAGAAAAGACGACTACATACCTGATTAAATCCAGACTGAAAGGCTTCCACTTGTTTTTGGATACCATTACATACTGTGGCATTGACAATAGCCTTGATATATTCCTCGAGGTTATCCAAATTTACCTAGAAAGAGAGGATAGCAGATATAAATCCACTTGTTCAAGGATCTTAAGAAATAGATTAATTCACAGAACTAAAACACTACATACCATATCATTATCAGAATAGGGAGCAAGATCATAGTCTGTGTAGCCAGGTAATGCAAATCCAAGAGAAAGGTCCTCAATCTTTGTTCCATGGAAACTTAAATCACACTTGGCTGGTCGGGAATCACCATGTGCTTCATTGAAAACCTTTTTCCTACGTGCCAGAGCTTGCAATTCCACCATTGTTTTACAAAGTTCAGGGTCAACGAAGTGGATGTCAAATGAACTCAGCTCCTAAAAGAAAACAGGCTCTGTAAGATTCTCCAACAAAGTTGGAAAGAGATGTTGAAATGTACATGAAATACTTGAAGAACCCAATTTACCTGTCCGAGAATTAGTTTATAGAAGGCTTTGGAAAAAGGAAGGTCTAAGACTCGACCATCTTGTAAAGCCTTTGCTACCACTGTCCCCAAGAGGACAAATTTCTGCAGCACATCTGAAGTAGTTGATGTACCTGACCAAGGTCGTGGAAAGAGTCCTGAAGAAGATGCCAAAACTCCCGAGTGTTCACCTGGCTTCCCAACAAAGGAACTACAATCATTCCTCCACATACCAAGATCAGGATTTTGAAATGCTCTACTGACAAGTGTATAGAACTCCAGTGTTGGCCCAAGACCAGTTCCGACTTCTTCACTGTATTCAACCTCAATGACCACCTTCTGGTTGCCATATAACTCCATCATTTTGGCAGCAGACTCTAGAATTTTTTCACGGCAAACTAAGAATTTTTTACGAGGTAAACTGCCAGTTACTGGGCGCCCATCGCCTTGAACATTTGAACTGCTAAGGTGCTGTGGATGATGATGGACCTTCTGTGAACCAAAGGCTGCAAGTCTGAAGTATTTAGATTTGACTTCAAAACTAAACAAAAACGGACATGAATCCATTAGATCATTAAACCATGGTGGCAGACCGCAGGTTGACACAGCAAAAGAATCACGAAGCTGCTGCTCTAACTTCTCTGTAAGCTTGCTGCTAACAAATTCAGAATGTGGCACAGGAAGAACTTGTACCCTCAGATCATCCAAATTCTCCAGCCTACCTTCACCGAAAGCATTAACCCTTTCAAGAGAAATCAGGTGAAAGAGAAATCTGTTCATGCTCTCCAGACTCTTAAGCAGAAACAATATGTCATATGCAGAAGGACTTGACCCCTTGAGGCGCAAAGCAAGTTGATGAGCAAACAAATAGGATAAGAACGGACGATACTCCTCATCTTCCATAGATCCGGGTGGAAACAGATTTTTATGAAAATCCCCAAGTTGTGCAGCCCTTTCATATGTGATGTTGTGGGGTCCACTCAGCTTCAAACCGTTGGTAGTTTCACTTTCTGATTTTAGTTTGTGCAAGAGCATTGCCTGATATACTGTCAAAGAACGGTCTAGTTCAAGCCCTTCAAGACGAAACAAAAGACTAGGTAGCGCATCCTCTTTTTCAGAAGAGGTTCCAGAGGAGGAAGCATTCTGTTGTCCTGAACCACTACATAGTCCTGGAAGCTGCGTCCGATCTTCCACTTGAGATCCCTTGACACAAAAAAAATTCCAGAGAGTCAGAGACACAAGATTAATTTACTAAAATACCCCCTGGGCTCAAAGAGAAGGAAAGACACCTAGGAAGAAAACTTCGTGTCAAGTAAACAACCAAAACACTACCTAATGCTCATCTTGAAAACAAAACCATTACTATTATTCCATCTTGAACACTTTCACTATTTGAAGAGAATTCAGTTCTAGTACATAATTGCTTCCCCTGAACTCATGTAGGAGAAGTTTGAATCACTCCTAATCGGAGAAAATCCTGACAATAAAAAGAAAGGTTGCACACACTACTTCCATAAGACTAGATTAAGTCATTTTAGAAAATACCTGCAACTGGGACGCATCAGAAGACTCACTGTCAATCTCCATAGGACTCGAGCTTTCACCTTGACAAGATATCGAAGTTGACTGCAATTGAGAAGATTGGCATTCTATAGCTTGATCTTTTGCTTCCACAGAATCCATAGGTTCTATATTAACTTTAGGCCACAAGTATTGATCGACAGCATCCAAATAGCAAAGTGGGTCAACAGTGACAAAGTCTTGGGAGTAATCACGCAAAGATGTCTCCCCCTCTGCTTTCAGAAAACGAACTTTTAGGCATGGATAACTAGTGCAACGCCCATTTGGAATAGCCGCAAATGAGTTCTTTTGCTTCAAAAATTGACTTAGGACAATTGGGAAGTTTTCCAAAGAAGACAAGGAATTTTGGAGCTTCTGTATTAACAATGATGAAGTTGCCTCGCCATCAGACCAAAGTAATCTTGTGAACACCTCAAATCTCTTACCAACAAATGGTAAACTATCACATTCGGGATCCCCTTTGCTAAGTTTCCTTTGATAGAGTCCATTAGAAAGATAGTTTGCCAGTGACTTTACAACTCCACTCTCTGTAAATTCAAAAGTCGACACAGATTCCCTTCCATTCAGCCTTTCCATGATTTGGTTCCATATTGAGAAGAATTTCTCATCATGCAGGACATGTGCATCAATGGGTACAGTCATCAAATCGCTCAGTGCTACTGACAAGTTCTTGAGGTTTTGGAGGACATCTGTCAAGCCTTTCTCAGAGTTGAATACCTCAGGTCCAAAGAAACTCTCCTTGATACGTGTTGCAAAAATGAAGACAGAATCATTTTCAATCTTACAAGTTTGTGAAGCAGAGGATAGCGATCTTTCAAAAGATTGGCACAGGCATTTCACAATCTCTTTTGTAACAGGCTTTTGTGAAAGGTCAGCTGATCCCTGAATGATACCAGATACTGGATTTTGTTGCCCTCTATCAGAATTTGAGAGTGCTTCAATTGCGAAAAAAACACCTTCCTTTATAAAGGAATTCAAAAATGCATCTCTGTATTTCTCAAGAAGCACTTCCGCAACCTGTAGTGCTACTACAACCACATGATGATCCTTTCTTGACAAAATACCAGCCAAAACACTGCAGCATTATGAAATGCACTATTATTAGCTAGAAAACAACAAGGTTAAAAGCTCTGCCGAAAATATTACAAAGAAATTACCTTGACATGTTGGCGTTCTTCAGTAACTCGACAAGATCACCTGACTTAGTCAAGCAAATCAGCTTGTGAATTGCTGATAGGCAACCATAAGAAACATATACGTTAGCTCCAGAGTTTAGCACCTACAAAACATTCAAAAGTTATATCATACTCTTAGAGAGAAATAACCAGAAAATTCATATGTGCAGAGAATAAAATTGTAAGCCAGAAATAACCTGAATCATAACAGGAAGCATGTCTGTTCCAAATTGTTTCAAAAGATCAGGCTGATTGACAAGAAAACTTTCCTTTTCCAATGCCAGCTGATTATCCTCTACGGGTGAAGCTGGAAGAAGCTCAATTACTAACTTCAAGACTTCATGCACCTGAATTGTAAATTTGATTTCAGACAACATTAAAACCTTTCTTCAGAAAGTCAGACTTGCTAACAAATATTCTCCTACCACCTAATGCTATTTGGATACATAACTATTTTGAAAAAAAAAAACTCTGTTGGAGTACCAAACAATACAAGAGTGATCGATAATAAAAATCAAACCTGATTAGAACATGCATTGATAGGATGTGTAGACGACATTGAATGAGAAATGTCATACATGGACATGATTTCTTTTAATCTATAGCCAATGTTAAGCTCATATAACGTTCTGAAAGCTAAAGTCGAACCAGAAGAAAGTTTTCTTAGCAGTCCAATCACACCCTGCCAACCAAAGCCAACATGCATGGTGTTATCTTTATGTAATGAAAATAGAGGTCAAACAAATGGAGAAGAAATCTCATGTACATTGTAGACAGGTTGAGATAGGGTAGTGCGGCTATTCAAGTTTAAGAGATGTGTTGATTGATTAATTAGTCCATGCCTACACAGTTGATCCAACATTGCCGGTGACTCGCTAACTTGATCTGCTATTTTTGTCAGGCAAATAGCCACATTCTCAACCAGCTGCAAATGGAAACACATGCTATCAATACTTTGCCGAAAAATATTTGGTTCAGTGAGAAAGAGCAGCAAAAGAGCAGAGCATCATTCTTACCTGTCGATCTTCATACTGAAGAAGATTGCATAAAATTGGAACAGCATCCATGAAAGGCGAGGCAGGCTCAGAAGGAAGCTTCCTACATATATTGACCACAGTAGAAATTGCGACTCTCTGAAGCAAATGCGATGTTAAAACCATAAGCCTCTTTACCCATTCGAGCTAAACCAAGTCACAATAACAGAAAACAGAGAAATCTGACATAGCAAGGTTATTTTTTGGGATGACGGATGAGTAACCTGAATGCTTGTTGAGAAGAAATCAATAAACGAAAGCACTGCCATAATTGCTCCAGCATTCAAGCAGGCTACCGGCTCATCTCGGGATATTTTTTCAAGTGCTTGCAAACACTAGAAAAGCCAATAGTTAGTATGAGATTCCCATCAAAACTAGCTTTCTTTAGGTGTAAACAATAAGGTCATTCAGTGGAAAGTATAGCGTACCTGCTCAGCAACGTCCAAGTACTCAATAGTCAAAAGTCTTTGGCAGAGAGCAGGGATAGTATCATGTCTTACAAGGGATGCTACTGACCGCGGATAAACATCACACAAGTAAGTAATTGCTCTAATTGCAAGGAGCATAATATCTGCATTGTTCTCATGCTTAGATAACTTTACAAGCACCGGTGATAGCATGTCGGCCATAACGCTGGACAGCGATTCTTCAGTACAAAATGACAACACTTCACATAACTCTGTAAGCTCGGATAACTGCCCTGAAGGATCGGTTTCTCCAGTCAAACTCGCCAAGAGAGACTTCAATTTCCCTTGATCACCAGATGATCTCTGCCTCTGGTAATCCTGAAGCACCCTCTGTCTGGGATCTTCCTCATCAGAATCGCAAGATCCATAGTCCGAATCCTTATCCTGTTCTTCATCTGATCGACTCGAAGGCGAAGCAGATGAAGAAGTATCCATATCAGCGTCAACGTTTTCATGCCCTGAACTCGTCCCATTAGCTTGAGCTTGAACAGATGATCCAGATGTGCTTGGTCTAAAATCCTGTGAGTTACAAGCTCTCTTATCAGCAGGTAACTCTTCCACAACCTCCATTCGTTTCTGGCCTCTGTTCTCCATAACTTAAGTCTTCCAATTAAATTATCTGATCTCAACCTGTAATCAAAAAAATGATCAAAGTTCAAGTCTTTATATATCAACATGTCTTCACACTTATACACAAACCATAAAAAAAAAAAAAAAAAGATAAGAGAAGGTACAACTACGAGTCAATCACTACCCACAAAATCAGTGGAAATAAACAGAGACAAAAATTAGGGTTTTTTTTTCCTGCAATTCTTATAAACACCATTATTACTCATCAGAATCTACACAGACAAAGACGATCAATATCACAAAGAAAATCAAACCAAACACACACACACACAGACTTCACTATCGAGAACGAACAAAAAAAACACAGGAAACAAATTCTATAACAATCGATAACAGATTTGAAATAGCAATAACGATCAACTTAGAACAACACAAATAGAAGAAACAACGATCATGATCAAAATAAAATCAAGGGAAGAAAAAAAAAACACACTGGTAATCACACCTTAAAGTTTCACCAGATTGACCCAATCGTTAGATTGGTAACGAAAACCTAAAAATTCTCAGAGAGATTGAAGAAAAGAAGATGAGAATCTAGGGTTTTATCTTTGGAAAATTTAATCTCCACAAAGAAGAAATCACACATAAGAGATATATATATATATATGTATATACTTTTTCCCCTTAGCTTATTTGCTAAGACGCTGGTTTGTTAATTAATTAGACAGACTTCTAAATGTTTATAGAATTTATCCTCTGCGGGTGAGAGCACACGGCAAGTACTGTGTAACATTGAATATTCGAAAGATTGATTAGATCGGACGGTTTAAAATTGGGGGATGAAGATCCAAGGGACGTGAATATTTGTATGTTGTTTATTTTCCGATTTTAGGATCAGAGTATTTAGCACCGCCTCATGTGGGGTTAATTGTGACACGTGTCGTCATTAATAGTTTTAAACCATACAATTAATCCAAAAGCTAGCTTTCATTTTCTTCCTTAGCTTACAATTAATTCATTTTTATGGTAATCCATTGATTATTAATAGCTTAATTAGTCCCTTTTTTGGTTTTTTGTTTAGTCATTGGAAATTAAATTTTATCACATTAAAGTAACAAAGTTAATGCTTTATTAGTCGTTTACTTTAGGGTTTCGTATAGGAAATTTTAATAAATACACGTCAGGTCAATTAAATAATTTTCTTTCGCCCACTAACAAGGGAAATCAAGAGTATATCTTCTTAAGAGAAAATCAAGGCAATATCTCCAAAAACAATATAATGAAGTTGAACCCGATTTTTTCGTGATAACTTAAAAGGACGATCACATAAGAGTATCTGGTCACAAAATTATGAATGAGTACTAGATTTTCAATTGATTAAAATATTATTGATAATTCCCATATTTACACAGAAAATCTTACATAATATTCTAATTTCTAACTAATTTCCTTGCAATGTTATAAGGAAAGAGACGAAAGTTGTTATCTGGGCATATTATACGGAAAGGTGTTTTTTGGAGTTAAGATATTCATATTTCAATTAATTTACAGAAAATCTCTACTTTATTGACAAAAAAGATCTTGCTTTACTTTGTTTTTTTTCCAGGATTATAAGAAAACTTGAGGTACAAGAAAGACAACATAGAACAATAATATCTATCGGACTGGGAGCGGAGAGCCACAAAGCTTCATCAGGTCGACACAACTTTCTTTTGGACGGACAGACTTTAGAGACTCAAAGTTTTCATTTATATGCTGTTTATTGTCTTATTGATAATCCCATAACCTCCTTGTAATTTACAAGGAAAGTAACGAATCTTGTTAACTGACAAAAAAAAAAAAAAAAATTAAAGTAACCAAACAAGTGCAAATTTAATAGAGAACCATACAAGGCCAAGTAAACTAACGATTGGACCAGTGGTAGTCTAGTGAAAACCAAGTAACAATTCAACAGAGGAAAACTAAATTACTAAAAAGCTGGAATAGCCACAAAGTTAGATAATCAATCACCACTCCATGTTTGATGGCTTGGAATTTTGATCGATCATGCAATCTCCTTTTGGCTTGGAGCTACCACATCAAGCAAATATGAACCAGGTGTGTCGAGCATGGTCTGTATAGCCCCTTGTAGCTCTTCTCTCCTGGACACACGCGTCGATGGGATCCTACAAGCTTCTGCAATCTTGAGCATGTTTGGGAATTTCAGCTTCTCCTAGGAAAAACTTTTTCTTTACAAAATATCTTCCCACTGAAAGACACCAAAGTGGTGGTTGTTTAGTAAAAGTATCTTGATATGAAGATTCTCTGTATGGAGAGTAGGTAGCTCATGAAGACTATTTAGGAAGCTCCCGTCTCCGTCAGTGTACGCAACAATCGCATTCGGGTTTGCAGCAGACCCTCCAATAGCTGTGGAGAGTCCAAAACCCAATGATGGGTAGCTTCTTGATACTAGCCAATGCATGGGTTTCCTACTTTTGTAAACCTGTGCCTCCCACAAAATCTTACTTTGATGTTATATATAGTTCCCAACTATATAAGAAAACTTGAGGCACATGTCTATTTTAACTTTCCATAGGAAGAAAACCTACAACACTTGCTTGGTTCTTACTAATGTAGTAGGTAAATAGACGTCCAACTTGAGTCTAACCAATCAAAGGTTGGTTTAATCGTTTAGTGGGCTGGCTGATGAAACTTCGTCTCCCATAGATATGATAGTTGTGCTGTCTTACTTGAGCCTGAAGTTTCAGTTCTTGTCAACTCATGACAATTGTTTGATAAGAGATGATTATCATCAAAGACACTTCTTCATCAAATCTTGAATCTTCCAATGGATGAATTTGAATAGAGCAAAGTCATTAAGGGGGAAATAGATTGAAAAGAGTTTGAAAAACATGTTCATAGTTCTTAAAAATCCTCTTACCAACGCAACAACATAACACCTCACGAAAGTAAATACCAGATAAATCCATAACAAACGAAGATCATAAAACTGATAACCAAAATCTTTGCCTAAATATGAGAGAATTTGAGATGATGAAATCATCATTACTGACTAGCGCCAAGCCACTTGGTGAAGTTATCGAACTCGGTGTAGTCACTGTCTGAAATCATAGTCTGGTACCATGCCTTGCCTGCTGCTTTGATCGCTTGGGCCTCATCCTATAGTAAGGAAGGAAAAAAATAAGTTTTAAGAAATGAGACAACTTTGTGTGATTCTAAATCACGCAACGTAAAAACTACTCAAAATCTCAATAAAGCTGGCAGTTCGAGAAAACAAGTCAACTGAATCATGTCAAGACTACGAACAAATGAAAACAAGCGAAATCAATTAGGACAGCAGAAGTAAATGAAAATGACACAAACGAACATGGGTCTCTCCAAAATCAATCGTAATCAATCAAAGAACCATTCCCAAATAACATCAAAGAACAACTGACTTGCAATGCATATGACTTCATCAAGGTCAAAACAGTAAGACTACTTGGCAAAAAAAATGAAACCCTCCATTGGAATAACTAAGAAAGTCCAAGAAACATTCCAAATTCAAACTCCCTTTGTATCATGCATAGTACAGTAATGAACAAACACAATCTAAATCAAAAGCTTTGAAATTTGTATATGTTATATCAACCAAATCAAAAGCTTAGAAATTTGTATATGTTATATCAACCAGATGCAATGGACACTCAAGTTATAAAGGAAATCAGAAATAAATGGTAGGCAAAGAGAAAAGAGAGCATTAGAGTTTACCTTAGTGACGACTTTCCTCTTCTTCTCGAGCTTCTCCTTCTTAGCCTTAACCCTTTGAGCTTCAGCCAACAGAGACATCCTCTTAGCAGTCTTAGCATAAGGATTCAACTTGAGCATCACATTAAAGTTCTTCAATGGATTCTTCTTCAGAACAGCTCTCTTCGCATCCTTCTTAATCGGGTTCACCACACTCTGTACCTCATCGGAGTTAATAATCCTAGCAAGATCAGCATTCAACATCTTCGAACGAGGTAAGACGTAACCCTTCTTCTTCTCTGATGGTTTCTCAAACGAGCCATAGATAGATTCAAGCTTATCAAAAGCTGACTTAGTCCAAATCACAAACCTACCAAGGTGACCACCAGGAGCTAATTTCAACAAGTTAAGTCTCTCAACATGACAAAGCTCAACACCAGGAAGATTCCTAAAAGCTTTCACAATCTTGGCTCCTTCAGTTCCATACACAACAAGAGGACCTTTCCTAGAAATGTAACGACGGTTCCTCATTTTACCTTTACCAGGACGAATTCCAATACTGTTCTTAGCTTTCTCTGCATCGTCGTAAGCACCGATCTGCTTCAATACCTTGATCGCAGCTGATGTCTTCTCCACAGCTTCAGCTGAATCACTAACAACAAGAGGCATTTCAGGAACGTTCTCGATCTTGTGACCACGAGCCATCACAAGAGCTGGAACAGCAGTAGCGGCGATTGCAGAAACAATCGCGTGCCTCTTCATGTTGACATTGACACGACGGTGCCAGCGTCTCCAGATCTTAGTCGGAGCAAACATACGACCACCACGACACATGTTACCGAACGCTGCTTGACCGGCGCGGTGAGTTCCACCACCGGGAACACGAGGGATACGAGACACGGCTCTTCCGGTTCCCCATGACTCGGCAGAGGTTTGGTGACCGGCCTTTTTGGAGACTGCGTAAGGCTGACGGCTATTGTTGGAGATTTGAGCGTGGACGAAGTTGACGATGTCTGGTCGAACGGGAGCAGTCATGACGTCAGGTAAAGTGACGGTGGTGGATTGATCGGTGCTCATGTCACCGTCAAGACATTGGACGGTGACGAGGGGTCGTGCGGCGGCTGAGGCAACCATTTTCGATTTTTTGGCTGGAAACGAAGGGTTTGTGAGTGAGGCTGTGTGCTTTTAAAGCACATTATAAATTAGGGTTTTTTTGCAAGGGTATTACCGTAAATTGTTGGAGTGGAAGTATATACAGGCTGAAAGGCCCAATTAGGTCCAGTAGAATTTCAAGTTACTACTTATCGGTTTAGCTCTGATTTGCTTCTATTGGATTTATCTGTTTTGGTTTGCTTTGATTTGATAGGATCCACCAATACGGTTCGGTTTCCCGACTATTGTTAACCGGGTTTTGGGATATTGGTTATTGACAACAAGAACAACAAAAAGGCTCAAGACAAAACATGGACGTTGACATTATGTATCTCACTGTTAGCTGCCTTGGTTTGCTAGCTGTGTTACATTGCTTTTGGTTAAATAGATAACCAAATCAGAGAAACTACAAAACACATGAACAAAAGAAAATACCATTTGTAACCATTTTCTACACGCACATTGACTCATATATATACTATTCCCCGGAAAAACTGGTTCTGACCGATACTGCCATATGTCCCTCTTGTTTGTGACGCCTCAGTTATGCTCTTCTCAGACAACAATGGTGAGAAGCATCTGACAAAATACGCCTAATGCAGAGATTAAATAGCCATTAGGTAAGATCCATAATAACTCTTTAAAGAACATGATCAGGCTTATAGCAGCTACGCTGAGATTCTAATAGTGTCAATACAAAAGCTTAAGTTAAAGATCATGCGAAATGGTAACTAAAGTGAGAACTGAGGAACATTTAGCTCTTATGCAGAGACAATTCTTACTATGGGTCACCAAGAAGATATATCACTTGTTGAGTTCTTCACCACGGATCCTGCACTAACAGCTACAAGCTTAAGTGTTCAGAACCTTCCTCTGCAGCAACAAAGTGTTCAGACTATTTTGAGGTTAGATTGAAATCAATCCAGAAGTCACCAGTTGATGTGTCTACATATATCACTAAGGTCAACGATATTCCTTCAGTCATTGGAATGGCTACGGATGTAACACTCTAACAGCGAAATATTCTTATTTCTAACAGTGTATCCCAATTTACACTTGAAGGCACATAGTGAGACTTTTTCTCTCTAAATCTAAACACGAAAAGATAGAAAGGTGCCTCACAAGCTCAACGAGCATGGAAGTTATGATAAAATTAACACTTACAGCAGATTTGAAGTCAGGGTTTGACAAGTTCACTGTGAGGTTTCTGATCAACAATTATCTATGGCCACTTCTTCACTATCCGTTCCAGCAACCTGAGATCCTCGCCTTTGGGAGCATGTGGATCAAGATTCCTCAGATCTTCGACAAACAGTTTTGCCTCATCTTTCCTGTTTAGCTTGCAGTAACCATCTACAATGGAGTTGTAGGTGTTCTGGTTTGGTCTACAACCATGCTTGATCATGTACCTAACGACGCCGATGGCCTCCTCAAACATTGAGTCAGCCGCATAAGAACCAATAAACGTATTGTAGGTGATAACATCAGGGACAATCCCTGAATCCCTCATCTCTGAGAATATTCTAGATGCATCCCTCATCCGAGTATTTCTACAATAGGCGTAAATGACTGTGTTGTATGATATGATATCTGGCTTGATCCCCTTAGCCAGTATTTCCCTCAAGATCTCCTCTGATTTCCCGAAATCCGCAGACCGACTATGCATATACATGAGGCTATTGTAGGTTGCCATGCTTGGTGTGAAACCCCTTTCTTTCATGTAGTCCAAGACTTCATTCGCCTTTCCCACCATCTGCCTTCTTCCATATATGGAGACCATGGAATTTAATGTGGTAATGTCTGGTGAAAACCCTCTTTCTTTCAGCTCAGAGAATGCACGTTCAGCCTCTGGCAAAAGATCACACTTACTACAAACCAAGACAAGGGTCTTCAAAAGCACAGCTCGAGGCTCGATAACTCCAGAATAGACCTCTTCTGCTAAAGAATGCATCAGACCTATCTCCTTGCCATTTGCATATGCATGAAGTAGAGAGCAGTAGGTTAACTCATTCGGTTTGCACCGGCCATCCTCCATCTCTGCAAGAACCTTCTCAGATTGTTCCCACATTCCTCCACGGGCCAAAGCTGCCAATACAGTGTTATAGGTGGAAAGGTCAGGAGTGACCCCAGCATCAAGCATTCGCCTGTAAACAGTCATAGCTTGTTCAAACGAACCACAGCGGCTATACGCACTGATTAGGGTGTTGAAAGTTTCCCTTTCGGGTACGAAACCAGCTCTCTTCATTTCCTTGAATACACCTGATACTTCTGAATCCATCCCATTTTGGCCAAAGACTGCTAATAGTGTATTCCAAGTGACAATGTCGGGGGAGAGACCGCACACGTTGATCTCATCAAATATCTTCATCATATCAACAAACTTTCCCCTGTTACCATACATCTTTATAAAGGCATTAAAAGTACAAATATTTGGTTTGCACCCTGCATTTCTCATCTCTTCAAAAATATTCATAGCAGATTCGACCTTCCCAGCCCTCTCAAACCCCGACAAAAGTGTTGTGTAAGTGAAAACATCAGGTTTCGTTCCCTTTTCCGCCATCTGATTCTTAAGCTCCATTGCCTCATCCAGCATGCCATCCCTTGCATATGCAGAGATCAGGGAGTTGTAAGTCACAATGCTCGGAGAAAATCCATTGAGCTCCATTTCATTCAAAACCTTCATAGCTTCCTTAGGCCGATGAGACTTTCCATAAACATCTAATAGCGCATTGTAAGTAACCTTATCATGACTAAACCCTGCAGCCTTCATTTCTTCGAAAACCTGAGCAGCTTCCTGATGCAAAGAGCCTCGTTTACAACAAGTTATAAGCGTGTTATAGGTATACGCATCTGGAGCAATCCCATCACTCTTCATCTTCTCCACGAGAGACGTAATCTTATTCCAAGGAGTGCCCATTTTCCCAAATACATTCAAAATAACATTATAAGTGATCAAAGTCGGTTTACAACCTTCTTCCTCCATCTTCTTGAACACATTTACAGCTTCCCTGTACCTTCCGCTATTAGCAAACGCTGATATCAACGAAGTATAAGAGTAGACATCAAGCGAAAACCCGTCTTCCTGCAAACCATTGAACAAATTTGCAGCGGAAGATACTCTGCCTTCTTTACCTAGCATACTGATAACTATAGCAATAACAGAGTTATCCAACATGGATTGATAATCCTTTTGCTTCATAAACCAATCAAAAGCACAAAGAGCCAAATCGAATTTCTTATGGAATCCTAATCCTTTAAGAAAAGCTAGTAACTCCGACGAGGTAGACTCTGGTTTATCCTTAAACGGCTCGAATAGCTCAGAGAGTAGAGCATCTAATTGACCGGAATCAAAATTTGGTTCGATGAGGGAACGTAGAACTTGCTGACCTTGTGGAGAAAGACCATGATAAGACCAAGGTTTCCCGAGGTTAGGGTCGCGTGACTTACCAATTCGTGTCCGGTTACGGTTTCTAGATGTTTGAGAGGTGATGGGTTGTCTGGAATTAGGGTTCTGGTGAAGGAAAACATCGTGGAGGAGAGGTTCTACAGGCGGAGGAGGTGGTGACGAAAGTGACGTCGTAAGAAAGGGGGTTCGAGAGAGATGGTGGTTTTGGTCGTGAGAATAAGGTTTAGAGGAAGGAGTACAGGGAAGGAGAAGAGGAAGAGCTAGCTTGTCCGCCATTAGAGGTAGTAGTAGTAGAAACTAGAAGAAAACCAGGAGGAAGCGAGAGTGAAGAAGAGAAGAAATGAATGGATATTTTTGTCAGATTTTTTTAATTATATTTTTTATTCCAAGAACACAATTTTAGTTTTATTTACAGGAGTGGGCAATTTAACCACGTGGCTAGTCCGGATTCAACAGGTTATATCTAAATGGGCTAATACTTCAACGGGCCGGATCTTGGCAGAAAGAGGCCTTAAGACACATGTGTTTTGAGTATGTGTGACCTAAGAGGGATTTTACTTTGTAAGGAGATCGATCCAAAATGTCATCAAGTTGCATAACCAGTTGAACATTCTGAATTTTACTATAATTTGGAAATTTCACCTGTGTTATTGTTGAAACAAGATTTACAACAATCCAACTTTCTTCAAAAATACTTAGAAAAAAGATGACCAATAACTCTGTAAACTGAATTAGAATCCAGGGTTTCGTAAGAAACAATCTTGATACATCAAAGATACTGATAACGATGAAGCATATACTACTTAACATCTATCCACATAAAGACATTGCTAAAACAAAACAAAACCAAGTAGAAAATTTCACTCAAACTTGATCAAGAATTAGCAGTAACATTGGTCAATTATTACCTTAGTAGAGTGCATCATCAATTACAATGTTGATCAATCCTCGTCATCTGAGCTTGCATCATCGCTGCTGTAATCACTGCTATCATCATCCTCCAAGATGTCAAGTTGAACAGCTCGGACCTGTATGACATCAGGCGGTCTGTGAAGTCCCTGAGGAGGTCGCATATGCTGCTGATCCTCCGCTCTAGGTGCAGCAATTGACTCCAATGGCGGTAACACAACCGGGTCACCTGGTTTCCATCCAGGAGGTGGCAATGGTAAATCTCTTGGTAATTCGACTGGCATTCCTGGTTTCCATCCTGAAGGAACTGCGATATTCGGCGGAAGCAGGTTATGAATTGCAGAGATATCCATAGCTTCTGGTGGTGGTGGTGGTGGCTCAATGAGTGCTTCAACCTTCTTCTCCATGTTTTCTACTGTTTTCGGCAGACCGATATCAAGATCGGCGAAAGCATAGAGCTGAGAAGCTCTCATTTGTTCGTCTTGTGGAGCTGGTGGTAATGCACCACGGAGAGGTGCTTGCCCTGCACCAAATTCCGGTGGAGCAAATGTGGTGTAGCTAATCTTGTGAGCGTAAGCTAAAATGTCCTTTAGCTTGAGCTGAGACGAAACTGTGGTCGAAGAAGAAGAAGACTCATTATCATTGTCTTCTTCTTCTTCACTCACAATTTTGCTTCGTTTTGGTTTGCGATAATCGGAGTAATCCTCAACAAGCATATCGAGAACACGTTCTGCATCCTTGAGTTTGTTAGCGAACGCGAGAAGAGATGAATCTCTGGATTTGATCTCACGCGCGACCTTCTGCTTCGCGTCCTGCAGATCGAGGATCTCTTGAAGCTCTGTCACGGCTTCGAAGAGCTGAGTCTGGAGGGAATTGAATTGAGAGAGGATCTCCTTCGTGGATGAAGGATTAGGATTTTCAAGCGGCGGAGGCGGTGGTAACGAGTGTGAGGAGAGGAACGAAGGGAGAGAGCCACGGAAAGCTGAGAGCCAGAGAGCTCGATTGGGAGATACGTCGAAGAGCTTAGACGTCAAAACCGCCATCTGCTGGAGAAGAGCTTGAGCTCGCGGTAATGGAGGAAGGAGAGATAGCAAAGCGGAGGATGAAATAGCCGATGCAGCTGAGGCTGAGGAAGCGGCGGCGACGGTGGAGGAAGGGAGTAGATTAGGTTGTTGTTGGATCTGTTGATGCTGAGATTGGGAAGATGAAGAAGAGGTTGGATGGCCATGACGAGTAGGCGTTGGATTTTGTACGGAGGGAGAACCAGGACCTGTTAGCCCTAATCTCGCCGGAGATTGTACGATCTGATGCTGTAGCATCTTCGCCGACGGCGAAGGAATCTCTTAAATCCAAGGTAATTTAAGAGAAGAAGCCTCTCTTATCTGTTTTATACAGACTTCGCAAACCTTCGGCATCAATTAGAAGGTTCTAAAGACCCTCCAAAACCATACCAACACGGTTCAATTTCCTAATTAGTTTAGTGGTTTTCGATGAATTGTTGTTATAACAGAGACAAAACCTGGACGTTAACGCTTGATACAAAGAACAATACAACATAGTTATGTATCTCACTTATGAGTTAAGTAACAATTTGCTAGTGCCTTACATAGCTTTTTTAACCAATCAGAAGAAGAGGTAGAGAAACTTACATATTACAAAACGCATGAACAAATAATTATCAAAAAGAAGATACAATTGGTAACCATTTTCTACACACACATACATATATCTACCATTCACTCGACTGGTTCTGACCGAAACTGCATATGTTCCTTTTGTTTGCGACGACGACTCAGTTATGTTCTCCTCAGACAACAACCGTAAGAAGCATCTGACACAATCACCATATACAGAGATTAGATAGCAGTTTGGTGAGACTGTAAGAGCCATAGTTTTAAAACCTTAAGGGAAGTGTAATCAGAATAATAGCAGCTAAGCTGAGATTCTAACAGTTATGATCTACAGATGAGGAACACTAGGGTGAAAACCTTAGAGAACTGTGGTGTTAGGCTTCGATATAATGTTATTAAGTCAATACCAACGTTCTTATTATACCAAAGTGATTTTATATTGGTGTTGGAGGGTGAGATATAAAACCACACTTACTTGATAGCTGGTAGACAGTTGTTGCAAGCAAGAATTCGTCAAGAAGATATATAACTTGTTGAGTGCACTAACAGCTAAGAGCTCAAGTGTTCATGACCTTCCTCTGCAGCATCAACATATTCAGACTAAGTTATGGTTAGATTACATTTGTTCCAAGAAATAAATCCAGAACCAACAGTTGATGTGTGAATATAAGAGATATATATCTCAAAGAGCACAACAATCTTCATTTAATCATTGGAGTGGTTAAAGAAGTAACACAAACTAAGGGCGAACTAGTTTTAAATTCTTTAGTTAAATTTCAAGGCAGATAGTCAGTAGATCTGTTAGCTGTAAGAGACTTTTTTCCACTCAGTCTTAACACGAAAAGACAAATGTGCCTCACATGCTCAACGATCACAGAGTAATGATAAAATTAACACTTACAGCAGGTTCGAAGTCAGGGTTTGACAAGTTCACTGTGAGGTTTCTCATCAACAGCAGAACCTGAAAGACAAACTGTGATTAGTGACGGATACTGGAAAAAGAACAATCACTGACAGCTACAAATAGGTACCATGACACCTAAAAACTGACCCATGATTGTAAAACCCCATTATTGGACCAACATCTCCATAGAATCATGGTACCAATCAAATTTTGAAACGGAATCTATAGATACATCCTTTATTAAATTCAGCTGTAAGAGAAGATATAGATTCACGAGTTGGAAACACCAAAAAGCCTAAGTACGGTAGCAGAAAGGGAGCTCAAAGAAGAAGCCTCATTCAAGTAGAAGCATAAATGATGGATATGCTGCCACACACATCATTTAATCTAAAGGCAAGTAAGCTCCAACTCACAGTTTCAAAATTTATAGGATCCATTTCCTTGAGCTTTTTCATGCGGCCTTTGCTGTCAGGATCGAAGACACTCCCAATGAAGTTATAAACCTCAGCAAAATCAGGAAGACCTGCAAAGCAACCATTATAACAGTGTCCACCATAAAATGAAAACTCAGAAATAGTCCCTCAATTGTTCAGATAATTACCATGCATTGAGGGAGCTTGTTTCACCACTCTTAAACCCTTAGAATCTGATAGTGTTCTGCTTGAGCTTCCAATACCAGATGCTGAAGGACTAGTTTCACTTATCATGCCATTTGATCCAACAACAACTGAAACAATGATATTGTAAGCCGCATTTAGCATATGACACTTCAGCAGATAGAGTAACTCGAATACCAAAACAAAACACAAAAACTGAGTACAGATGAGAACGCATGCCTTCTGCTCCACAAAGGGTATCAAGTTCAAGTTCATCTTCTGGTGGAATAACCCCAGTTACGGCTATGTTTAGCAATGCAGAGGTATCATCATCCCATGAAGTATATCCAGGCAGGTTATTTATTTGAGTAGGAAAGGACATGGAAACGTGTAGCGACATTTGAGCTGCAGATTTGAGTTGAACTCAGATTAATTAAATGTTACTCCATCTGTCCACCCAAAGTAATATCTATTACAATAGAACTAACCATTCTTCGATGCCTTTTGAGGATATGGATGAGCAGCTTTGCGCTTAGGCCTAGGGGGTGGCACATGTGCTAAAGTCCCATTTTTCTGGACCTTTAGAAAGTATTTTTGGGCATGGCTCCTGATCTGCAGTAAATCAAACAGGCACAGGAAGATTGAGTGGAGAAGTGTGCCAAGGTTGTATATTAAACCAAAAATCCAAAGAAGCTGATCTCAAACCTGAATGACTGTCTTTGAACCAACAAAATCTTCTATCTTTTTCCAGTCACGATCAAACCTAAGGACACAAGAAAATTGTCAGCAACAAAGTAAGATTCTTTTTCAGAAAAAGAGAGAGAAGCCTTTCACACACAAAAGAGCAATGTAACATTTGGAAGTAACGATCCATTACCAAATTCTGACCTGTAGTTTAGGACTTATTGGAAATTGGTTTCATGCATAGCTCAAAAAGCTGACTTGTATGAAGCTTTTTCAGTTCTCATGTTGAATATTTTCAATAAAGAAAGATACGATTTCTGAAGAATCCCACTTTTTATGCAGAAACCAGATGCCAAGTCCTCTCTATTGAATCATTTTGGCAACCTAAAATATGCTTAAGCTATACTTCGGGTTTATGAGAAAAAACATTCATCAGCTATTAATATAAACTCTGGTCTATCTAATATACAATCTAACCTAACCAATCAAAAAAGACATTGTTGCTTCTGCAGAATCCAGTTACATAGGCAAAAACTCCAGATGAATCTACCACATAACCAAACTTCGATCTGATAAAAGTTTATCACTTTATCAACCCTAACATAACATTTTAACAAATGGGCCAACTTCACGGATCAAGTAGTATAATTTATCATAGATGAAGCAAATTAAGCGAAATTACGCAAAATTCAGCTAAAATTAGAGCTTCCAGAAACGCACAGAAACAGTAAACCAAATTGCTGGTGGAAGAAAGTAAAATTACAATTGAAGAGCTTCCAGAAACTTATCGTGTTCGCCTTCAGTCCAACTCTCTCTAGACTTGGTGATTGTGTAAGCTTTCCTCACCTTCTTCTCCGGTGCTTCCCCAGCTTCCGTCGTTGTCAACGTCGTCTCTGTAGCATCTGTAGAAGTTTCCGACGGTAGTACTTCGGCGACCACCGGATTGCTTGAAGTCATATCGTCTTTTTTATTCAAGATAGCGATCGTCTAGAGAGAGAGAGTGAAGAGAGAAGGGGTTAGAGAGAGAAATGACGACGATATCCACATGGCGGGCAAAAAGTTGGTGTCAAATATGTGGAGACGCTTCACTTGCAATTTTAGGCCATCCATTTTTTCTCCTTTTTCTTTTTATATTTCTTAAATGTTTTATAATCAAAGTACCAAATCGGTTTAGACATACCGGTGTATTTTAACACGACAAATCCGGTCCGGTTCGGGAGTTGTAAAAATAGCCTTTCAAATCCAATCCATTTAATTTACATGAAGAAAAAAAAAAAATAGAAAACCAGAAAAACTGAGCCACACTGATGATGATGATGATGATTCCAACCGTTGGCGAGGAATGAGAGACCTTGTCATCGTCTTTGGCTCCTCCTCCGCAATAACTAATCCTCACCATCACCACCGTCGCTGTTACGCCACAGCACCAGAGCCAAACCGAAAAACTAAATCCAATTCTTCTTTCACCAAGCTACTTCCGTCACTACCGCAGCAACACTCACCTTCTCCTGCTCCAGTTTCCGCGAGTCATTCTCTCTCTAATCACTTCTCTAAGGTCGTAAGATGGATTCCAGATGGCTCGTTGGAGTATTACGCTGATTTCGCCTCGAAGCTCGCTGAGGATGGCCGAATTGAGGACGTCGCTCTCATCGCCGAGACTTTGGCTGCAGAGTCCGGAACTAATGTGGCACGTTTCGCTTCCATGGTTGATTATGATCTCTTATCGAAAGGGATTTCGTCGAATCTTCGACAAGGTAAGATTGAGAGCGTTGTTTACACTTTGAAGAGAATTGAGAAGGTAGGGATTGCTCCATTGGACCTTGTCGATGAAACGTCTGTGAAACTAATGAGGAAACAGTTTCGTGCAATGGCTAACTCTTTGCAAGTGGAGAAAGCTATTGACCTAATGGAGATTCTTGCCGGTAAATACTATATCAATCTTGCTGTTACACTGTGATTTTAGACTAGACTTTGATTGAACTCTTGAATTGAGTGGCTGCTTCTTATTTCAGGTCTCGGATTCAAAATCAAAGAGCTGGTGGATCCTTTTGATGTTGTAAAGAGTTGTGTTGACGTTTCCAATCCTCAATTAGCTATTAGGTAAGGCTTGTTTACACTCCCCACATAACGATTCAGGTTAATGGTTTTGAAATTCAGAAAGTAACCACGAGATTGCTGAATATAGTGTGCTGATAACGATTTGATGAATATGGAATGCAGATACGCATGTCTTTTGCCGCATACAGAGATATTGCTTTGTAGAATTATTCATGGTTTCGGAAAGAAAGGAGATATGGTCTCTGTTATGACAGCATATGAAGCCTGTAAACAGATTTTGGATACTCCTAACATGTATATATGCCGCACTATGATAGATGTTTGTGGCCTGTGTGGGGATTACGTTAAATCGAGGTACATATATGAGGTAATCCCCTGATTATACTGGATGTTTTGCATAACTATCCTTTACGCTCGATTTTGTCTGCCATCCTGCATTTGAGATTTGTAGTTAATTCATAATCTTGTGGCAGGATCTTCTCAAAGAAAACATTAAGCCAAATATTTATGTTATGAACAGTCTAATGAATGTTAATTCCCATGATCTTGGGTACACACTAAAAGTATACAAGGATATGAAGGTATGTTCTTTTTTCTGTCTCTTCAATACAAGTATCTGAACTGTCTAGATAGTATTTTCGATTTAGGAGTGGGTATGGACTGACCTTGAAACTCTACATGTCATGGGCAGAAACTTGAAGTTACAGCTGACATGACATCCTACAACATACTACTGAAAACATGTTGCCTGGCTGGACGGGTTGATCTTGCCCAGGATATATACAAAGAAGCAAAACGAATGGAATCTTCCGGATTGTTGAAGTTGGATGCCTTTACGTATTGTACTATTATAAAGGTTATCATCATTTTTTAGGAAATTAAGGTTATCATTTTTTTTGCTTTTGTATCCCCTGAGTCTCTGAATAATGCCTTAAGATCAGGTTTTTGCAGATGCAAAGATGTGGAAATGGGCACTCAAAGTCAAAGATGATATGAAATCTGTTGGTGTAACCCCAAATACTCATACATGGTCGTCATTAATTAGCGCCTGTGCCAATGCAGGTTTAGTAGAGCAGGCAAATCACCTATTTGAAGAAATGCTTGCATCTGGTTGTGAGCCTAATTCTCAATGTTTCAACATCCTACTGCATGCTTGCGTTGAAGCTTGCCAGTATGACCGAGCTTTTCGTCTTTTTCAATCTTGGAAGGGGAGCACAGTTAAGGAAGCTTTATATGTAGATGATAGTAAAGGTGGCATTTCCAGCCAAAATAGATTGAAAAATCATGGTCCTGGGTCTTTGGTGAATAGCAATTCTAATTCACCTTATATCCAAGCTTCAAATAGATTTTGCTTCAAGCCAACAACTGCTACATATAATATACTCTTGAAAGCCTGTGGTACCGATTACTATCGAGGAAAAGAATTGATGGATGAGATGAAGAGCCTAGGTCTTGCACCAAATCAAATAACATGGTCGACTTTGATCGATATGTGTGGTGGTTCAGGCGATGTAGAAGGTGCGGTACGGGTGAGTTAACTTTTCTCTTGAGCTTATTGAAATTATTTATTCAAATCTCTTTCCTAAACAAAGATATAGCATTAAGGTGATCATACTTCTCCAGCTTCTGTTTATAAGCTTCCATATGCATTTATAGTATCATTTGTGGGATTAACGCAGTATGTGATAAGTTCCCTGATAGACATTCTTTTTCCAGCACAGATTTTGAGAACTATGCATTCGGCTGGAACCAGACCTGATGTTGTTGCCTACACAACAGCAATCAAGGTATTAATATCTCTCTTAGTGGTGCCAACATTTCTGCTTTGTTCTTAATTATTGCTCAACTCAAAGGTTTGAAAGTACAATCCTTATTATCTTGCAGATTTGTGCGGAAAATAAAAGTTTGAAGTTGGCATTTTCTTTATTTGAGGAGATGAGGAGATATCAGATAAAGCCAAACTGGGTAATTCTCCTGCTCGAATTGGCTTTGTTTCTTTTTGTCCCTTTCAGCTACTAACTTCCTCCATATATGAAGTTCCCTTTAATGCTGTAAACTTTAACCCTCAGAGAGAATCAGAAGACTGGAATTATCAGTGCTGTGTACAAAATTTTGCATATAAAGTCCTGAAGCTATTATTTGACTAGTCTAAATTGACGGAATGCATGCTAAGACATGGAAGCCGTTTCTCAATTTCTTTCAGCATTTCTCAGTCCAGAAAGTTGTTTCTCAGGTCACTTATAACACACTTCTTAAAGCACGAAGCAAATATGGTTCTTTACTTGAAGTGCGGCAATGCTTGGCCATATATCAGGACATGCGAAAAGCAGGGTAAGAACAATTTACTTTTATGGTCTACTTTTATTTCTCTTCTTGATGGTTCCACATCTTCAGACAAGTGAGGATGCATTCCTTTTTACTCACAAACAACACCACAACACTCCAGGTACAAACCGAACGATCACTTTCTCAAGGAACTTATTGAAGAGTGGTGCGAAGGAGTCATACAGGAAAACGGTCTGAGCCAAGAAGTAAGCGACCAAGAAGGAGATGCAGGGAGACCTGTAAGCCTACTCATTGAAAAAGTAGCTACACACATGCAAGAGAGAACAGCCGGAAACCTTGCAATTGACCTTCAAGGACTTACCAAGGTAAGTTAATGGAGACAATGAAGTATTTTGTGCGCTTGTAATCCTATCAATTCAACTCCTTAAGCAATATGCCCATGTCAAACTTTTGCATCCATTTACAGATTGAGGCTCGACTTGTTGTTCTAGCAGTTTTGCGAATGATCAAGGAAGACTATATGCGTGGTAAGATTCGACCAATACCATTCTCTCTCTTGCATTACCTTTTTTGAATCGGTAAACATTTCAAACGGAACAGCATACAAGCAGCTTAGGGTAGGACTAAAATCACATGTGGTTTAGGTTTGTGCCAATAGAGACTAAAAAGCACACTTGTAACTAACTGAATCTCCCTTTGCAGGTGATGTTGTAATAGATGATGTGTTGATTATCCTAGGAACCGGTGAAGCAAATTCCGATTCAGGAAAGCAAGAGATTACTGTGAAAGAAGCGCTAGTGAAGCTTCTACAAGATGAATTGTCTCTTGTGGTTCTTCCTGCTGGACCAAAAAGTATCAAACAGGATGCACACTGTGTGGATGATGCAAAACAAGATACAGTGCATACGCTAGAGACCACTACGTCACTTGTTAGTATATCCTCAACAAGGAGACCTGCGATTCTGGAGAGATTGATGGTGACAAAGGCGTCTCTGTATAAGTGGTTGCAGCGCAAAAAGTAGCTGCTTCCGACTAGTCAATCATCTTTGTATTCTATGCTAATTCAAAGTAATTTTCAAACTAAATTGCAGAAAAGAATAAGGAAAGATTGCATATAATCTCAATGCGCATACAGTATTGTGTACCTTCTAAATAAACAAAAGAGCTCTTTTTCCCTTTGTATCTAAAGGTTAATCAGCTACCTTCCCAGTTCTGTGTAGATTCAAACCATAAATTCAAACCAAATTCCAACGGTTGCAACCATTCACATGCTAGGAAACAAGCAATTACATTATCAGAAACTCGAAATCTGTAGCGTGCACTTGTTGGTGTCTCTAATTGAACAGGAAGACAGCAACCTGATGATCAGAGCCAATCCTGTTGCTGCAGTTTCAGGGGCAAGTAAACCTCTGATAAATACTGGAAACCAAAAGAGCTCAACGCCTGAATCTCAGCCTTCTGCTTTGTTTTCACCATCAGGTTAAGTTCTTCAACCCACCCGGGGTTTTTCTTCACGAAATCTTCCTCTAGCATATCCTTCCCGGTCTTAATATCCTGCTCAGTCATTGGCAGCCTACACTGTTCAGGTATCTTATACTTGTCCAAATCACTGGGCCTGATTCCAAGCCACTTAATATCTGGTGTAGTCAAATTTGCACTATCATAAGACATATTCTTCGACCCACATCCATATACTGACAAGATCTTCAACCCGTAAGGATCACTATCCACCAAGGCAAGCACTGGAAGCTTAAGCTCCATTTTCATTTTCCTCAAGAACAGCCTTGTAGCTACATCGGGCTGGCCTTTTGCAGTCACGATGATACAAGGGAACCGGTTATAGAATCTGTCTTCAGCTAACCTCATATAAGCTGCATCTTTTTCAACTAAGAGTATGAACATAGCATCACTCTGCATATCTCCAACCCGGTCGATGTTTGGTGGAATGGCTTTCCCACCCATCCCCATCTTTGTGCAATCTATCATATCTCCATTGTCACTGAATATGAGCCTTCCCACCACCACTCCTTTCTCTGCTGCAATTACATTGAGGCTTGACCTTGTGCAACCGAGCATACATGAGACATCATCCAACACAGCATCACTCTGTGTCTGGTCCTGAAAATTCAGTAAGGTTGCAAATTGGTTCAAAACCTTCCAAAAACCAAACTTTCTTTGATTAACTACACAGAATCAATGCTAGAACTTTTAATTCGGGTTTACAAGAACTGGATCTAAAACGGTGACTATCTTTCTCTATTCAATGAGAACAAAGTAACATCTCAAGTAAAATTGAAAGCAAGAAGAACCTACCTGGAAAAGCTTAACGTCGGTGTAGAAGAGATCACGCTTAGTGACATGAATGTTCCTGAGGCAGAGTTGGTGGATAAGGGCAAGGATACGAGTGGTGATGGTGGTTTTCCTGACAGAAGAAACGGAGGCAAATGGCCGGAGGGTGGATTTGTCTTTTAACACAATACGGTCGAGCTCCGGGACATACAGCTGATTCGAGGCGGCGCGTGAAGGAACACTGAAGGAAAAGCCATCGCCGGCGAGAATGGAACGGGCGATCTGGACGATGACTGTCTCTATCTCTGTCTGCACGGAGGAGAGTGAGAGATCTGCGACTTCACGACAGGAAGATGAGAGAGAGAGATCAGCTAGGGTTAGTGGTTTCGATGAAGAGGAGGAGGCACCGCCAGCTCCGGCGGCGGCTTTGATAGAAGAGGAAATATATGATTTGAGAAGCTCCGTGATAACGTCGTCTGATTCCAGAATGCTTTTGAAAGGAAGTTCCTCCGCCTCGTCATCTTTTGATCGCTTTCGCTTCTTCTTATCCGCCATCTGTAGATAGCGACGACGACGGAGACGCGGCGGCCCAGAGAGTTCTGGTACTAACGGTGGCGGGAAAATTTACTCTTTTAGGTCAACGTATCTCGTGAATGTTATCTTTAGGATAAAAAGGCATCATCTTATATTAGCCATTACATCAAATCATTGAACCGGTTATAAATTGGTTCAATGGGCGCGGGTTGGTTTGTTTTAAATTAACTACAATCACTTGAACCGGTTATAATTTAAAGCTTGTAAACCGATTTTGCAAGAGAAATCCATAAATTTAAAGCATTTTCAGAAATCCATAAATTTAAAGCATTTTCAGATATCCAAAAAATTTGCAAGAGAAGAAATTCGATTCTGTTTAACGCTAGTTTGGTTTGGTTTAATTAAAGAAAAACATATAACCATTGGTTGAATTATGAGCTTTTTACCAAACATTAGGGGTACACTTCGGTTATTCGATTCAACAAAATGTTGGGTCAATGTATCCCGTGAATTTTCTAGGCTAATTATACAAGAATTTATATAGTTAATTAATTGTGATTCTAATAAGATGTCGATATGTCCGAGTGGTTAAGGAGATAGACTTGAAATCTATTGGGCTTCGCCCGCGCAGGTTCGAACCCTGCTGTCGACGATTCTTTTTAAATATTTTTTATTGGGGTTAAAAGCTTTTCTTACGGCCCATATGTTAAGCCCAGTATTAAACACTATCTATAAAATCTTTAAACGCTAGTATCTTCCGCCAAAATCTAATCAACGGTCCAGATGAGTTTACCATTTGACGTTTTCCTCCACCATTCCACGTGTCAGTTCAGAAAGATCTCAGATCTGCCACTAGCCTCCTGAACGACTGTTTTTGATATATCGTCCACCTCAGCAATCCTCGCCAATATATGATGTGGAAATATCCGATCTGACGTGGAATTCTCGAACGTTCGGGGCCTCTAGTTTTGTCCACGTCAGAAATTACGATTTTTTAATTTCTTTCTTTTTTTTTTTGCCCGAGACAAATCTTTCTAATATCTATCTATCTCCGGAAAAATAAAAATCGGTGGCTTATGGTCGTCTCCGATTTCCACTCTCTGGGAGACAGAAAAACCTCATAATCACAAAAATTGTTCACTGTGTTTATCTTCTTTCTAAAGCTCTAAGAACCTTCGATTCTTAATTCTGTGTATCGGTTTGAATTCCTTGTTTCTTCTTTCCCAACCGTTAGCTGATTGTGCTAGATCCATTTTTCTGGTGATTGATGCAACTTTTGGAGCTCGATTCTTCGTTATAGGATTTGATTATAGTAAGATCAGTACTCTCTTGGAATTCTGATGGTTTTGTTTGGTTTGTTTGTTTTGTTGTAATTAGTCGAGATTCGGTTTTTAAGTTTTTGATGATTCTTTAAAAATTTACTTGATTGGGTTGGTTTTTTGAAAATTAGTGGTATTGAACTCTTTGTTCTGTTAATCTGAGATATGGTTCGAGTCTAACTCCTTTAGCTATTGCAATCATCGAAATTAGGGTTGTGTTTTTAGTTGAAAAGTGTTTTGATGTTTTGATCATTTGAATTCAGCGAAGCAGAGTTGGTGTGATGAATGTTAACGAGGAGGGGGAGGAGGGTTCACGTTACCCAATCACTGATCGAAAAACCGGAGAGACGAAATTCGATAGGGTTGAGAGTCGGACAGAGAAGCATAGTGAAGAAGAGAAAGTCAATGGAATCACTATGGATGTGAGAAATGGGAGTTCAGGAGCTGGGCAAGGCTCAGGTGGACTTCAAATTCCGTTGTCGCAACAAACAGCGGCAACTGTCTGTTGGGAAAGGTTTCTTCATGTGCGAACAATTAGAGTTCTGCTTGTGGAAAATGATGACTGCACTCGTTATATTGTTACTGCACTTCTTCGCAATTGTAGCTATGAAGGTCAGTTTTGAAGCCTAGAACTCAATCCGATCTACAATCTATAGCGCATACCTGTACCAGTTTCAGTTTTTTGTGTTCCCCTCGTTGCATTCACTGATCGATAATGAATAGCAACTTTTTTTTGCCATGGGTTTTGTTGGTTGATTGATTATTAACTGTGTCATGGCAGTTGTTGAGGCTTCAAATGGGATACAAGCTTGGAAGGTGTTAGAAGATCTAAACAATCATATTGATATTGTGCTAACAGAGGTGATCATGCCTTACTTATCTGGTATCAGTCTCTTGAGCAAGATTTTGAACCACAAATCTCGTCGGAACATCCCTGTCATCAGTGAGTTCTTTGTCCTTAGTCGTAGTTCTTTTTCCCTGGTCGTTGTGAATAACATTGAGCTCTTTCTTTTGAAGTTACACAATTTGTTGAGTCTTCTCTAGCTTATGTTGGAAGTAGATGCTTTTAACTACATTCCCCTGTGAGATTTGTGTTGCAGTGATGTCATCTCATGACTCAATGGGGCTGGTCTTTAAGTGCTTATCGAAAGGAGCAGTTGACTTTCTTGTTAAGCCAATAAGAAAAAACGAGCTTAAGATCCTTTGGCAGCATGTTTGGAGAAGATGCCAAAGTGTATGTCCTTGCTCATATATGATTAGTCTGAAAAACTGTTGGTCTTTGTTTTTATCCATTTGATGTACAACTGGTGATAAGTAGTAAACTAGAAAGTCATGGTCTAATTGTGGATTAGTATCTACTTTTTGGTTTCTCATGGTTTTCCATGTTTCTTGTTCACAGTCTAGCGGTAGTGGAAGTGAGAGCGGAACGCATCAAACTCAAAAGTCTGTGAAATCAAAGAGTATTAGAAAATCTGATCACGATTCGAGAAGCAGTGGTGAGAATGAAAATGGGAGCATTGGCCTGAATGCTAGTGATGGAAGTAGTGATGGGAGTGGCGCTCAGGTAAGACGAATGTGCAATACCGAACATCTGGGTTTTGTTGGTTGATTGATATACTCCTTTTTATTCAGAGCTCTTGGACGAAAAAAGCTGTGGAGGTTGATGACAGTCCACGAGCGGTATCTCTATGGGATCGAGTCGATAGCACTTGCGCCCAAGTGGTACATTCTAACCCTGAGTTCCCAAGTAATCAGTTGGTTGCACCACCTGCTGAGAAGGAGACTCAAGAACAGGATGATAAATTTGGTAATGAAAGGAAACTGTGATCTCCTAGTTTCTTCCATACTTTTCTCTAAACTGAAACTTAAAAACATGATATTGAATGTTTTTTCTTCAATTTTGCAGAAGATGTCACAATGGATAGAGACTTGGAGATTAGCATTCGTAGAAATTGTGATCTGGCACTGGAGCCAAAAGATGAACCCCTATCTAAAACTACTGGCATTATGAGACAGGATAATTCATTTGAAAAGAGCTCTAGTAAATGGAAAATGAAAGTTGGAAAAGGACCAGTGGACCTCAGCAGCGAAAGTCCTTCAAGTAAACAAATGCATGAAGATGGAGGCTCGGGTTTTAAAGCCATGTCTAGCCACCTTCAAGATAACAGAGAACCCGAGGCGCTTAACACTCACTTGAAAACTTTAGATTCAAATGAAACTTCTGTCAAAAATTCCGAAGAGCTAATTCACATGGAACATAGTTCAAAGAGGCATAGAGGAACTAAAGATGATGGGACACTAGTTAGGGATGACCGGAATGTGCTGAGGCGTTCAGAGGGCTCAGCTTTCTCAAGGTACTTTCTTAGAATCAAAGGTCTGCTTTTTCTTCCGTATACAACCTTTTGAATGCCTTATTGAAGAAGTATGGGATTGATTGTTGGACTTGTGCAGGTATAATCCAGCCTCAAATGCCAATAAGCTTTCTGGCGGGAACTTAGGAAGCAATTCGCTTCATGATAATAATAGCCAGGATCTTATAAAAAAGACTGAAGCTGCATGTGATTGTCACTCAAACATGAATGAGAGTCTCCCCAATAATCACCGCTCACATGTCGGTAGCAATAACTTTGATATGAGTTCCACGACTGAGAACAACGCTTTCACAAAACCAGGAGCTCCAAAAGTAAGCTCAGCAGGATCTTCATCAGTCAAGCATTCATCGTTTCAGCCTTTACCATGTGATCATCATAATAATCATGCCTCCTATAATCTTGTCCATGTCGCTGAGAGGAAGCTACCGCCACAATGTGGATCCTCAAATGTGTACAACGAAACGATTGAAGGTAACAACAACACAGTGAATTACAGTGTGAATGGTAGTGTATCAGGTAGTGGTCATGGGAGCAATGGGCCATATGGAAGCAGCAATGGTATGAATACTGGAGGAATGAATATGGGAAGTGATAATGGTGCTGGCAAAAATGGAAATGGTGATGGTAGTGGAAGCGGAAGTGGAAGTGGTAGCGGAAACTTGGCGGACGAAAATAAGATCTCTCAAAGGGAAGCTGCTTTGACAAAGTTCCGTCAGAAGAGAAAAGAAAGGTGCTTTAGAAAGAAGGTAAATTCTTGATCAAACCTCTGATTGTTTCAATATTAGAATATTCTAGTGTCTTTTTACGAAGAAAGAAAAAAAGTATTCATGTAAATTGTGAAAGCAAATGCAAACCGCAAATGGAACCTTTTCTTCGATTTGTGTTATGCATTTGGTGTTACAGTTTACAAGAAAAAATGTGGTTCAACATACTAATTTTAACATGTAAACAGAAACGCAAACACTGATAAATTATCAAGGTCTTAATAGCTTATATGCATGCATACATATGTGTTTTTGCTTCCACGACGGTTACAACTCTAGAACCGATATAAATCCATGGTTGAACAAAACCAGTATTTGAAAATTTTGTTAAATGTGTCCGAACGTTTAATGATGATTTGGTTTTTGTTTATGAAAAATGTTTCTCTTCTTCTCAGGTACGATACCAAAGCCGGAAAAAACTAGCGGAACAACGACCTCGTGTCCGTGGCCAATTCGTCCGTAAAATAGCCGCTGCAACGGATGATAATGACATAAAAAACATTGAGGATAGCTAACGGAAAATCTACAAAATCAACTCTATCTCAGCCCAAAAACATGAGTAATGTGCTCATCATCTATCTTATCTATGTATCACATGTTTAACAATTCCCCTTCAAAGTCTGATTCTTTGATAATACTACTATTCAACGAAACGAAGACACTAGGACATTTGATTGTTTGTTATTGTCGTTGTGTGGTCTGGTTTGTGAATTTAGGACGAAGGGTTTGCTTTCATGAGTATACCAGGAGGATATATAGTGAAATCTTTGTAGATGTTGTAAACTTGTAAAACAATAACCCTTGTTTGTATATTTTTGTAGCCGAGCACAATACGGTGTCGTATTTGTATGAAAATTATCTCTTTCAATATCATTAGAGCTTATTAGCGTAAATAAATAGAGATTTTACAAGAATAAAACTGTTAGTTTCATTAGTTAAAAATATTCTCTCTTTTTTAAACAACATTTGAAAAAGGAATAATCTCTTATGTTCAAATGATTGGAAACTATCATGCTGACCACGATTGTTGCTGATAGGCCTGGACAAAAAACCCGTACCCGAGTACCCGAACCGGACTCGACCCGAAAAAACCGGTTCGGGGCGGGTACGGGTATGTGAGTTTTACACTGTTGGGTTCTATAATTGCTTACCTGTGGGTATTGGGTCGGGTTCGGGTTTTACCCGATACCCGATGGTGTAAACCGAAAACCCGATCCGCTTAAATGCCCTTAGGTTTAGTCTCTAACCCGATTAACCTTTTGACTATTTAGCTTCTTCCCTTTGCTCGATTCTAGAACCCTAAACCCGATACCCGATGGTGTAGAAAATGTATTCCACAGTGTAAACGAGTAGAAAATACCCGAACCCGACCCGAAACAAGCAAGAACCGATATTTTCGGGTTTTTACCGGTTCTCAAATCTGATACCCGAACCGACCCGAACCCGACCATACCCGAACCGAAACCGAACCGATGTTTCGAGTTTACCCTATTGGGTCCTATATTACCATACCCGACATACCCGAACCCGATCGGGTTTTACCCGAACCCGACCCGCGGACCCGAATGCCCAGGCCTAGTTGCTGATTTAAATTTTGTGTTGTTGAAAAGAAAATAAAATTTCATGGGGTAGTTGGTTTGGTTGATACCAATCTGCTTCGATAAAAGTATAAATTTTTGTTTTCTTTTTTTCTTTGACATTAATTTTAATTTGATTTGTCAAAGTCAAACCGTAACACATTAATTTGCATCACAAAAATTAATTTATTTTTTAAATTGATATTTTATGATAAAAAGAAAAATCGGAAAATCCAGCGATTGGAGCCGAGATTGGCTTGGCGTGCTCTTTTCTACATTTCAAAGTTCTCTCAGCTTCTTTCTCTCTCTCTCTCTCTCGCTTTCGAGATCATCGAACACAATCAAAACGAAGAATCACTTGAAGAGGAAGGAGGAAGAAGAAGAAGAAGATCGAGAAGCTTAATGGGTTGGATCCCGTGTTCTGGGAAATCGAGCGGGAGGACTAAGACAAGGAGGAACGGTGACCAAAAACTCAACAGGAAGTCTTCTGATTGTTCTGTCTCTACTTCAGGTAATTGCTCTTTAGAGTCTTTCTCAATTTCCATCCTTTGATTCTGTTTTGAGGCTTCTCTAACCAAAATTTCGAAATTTGTAAGCTTTCTGATTCATGTGAGCCATCGTTTGCTAATGCTGATTAGGGTTTTTGACTTTTTGTTATAAAGATTGCTTTTTTTTTTTTTCTTCCATTTCACTAGCTTTAGAACTTCTCCGATTTTACTCTTTGTAGTATATTTTGACCTAAATGATGTGTTATTTGCATGTCTCTTTCGGGTTACTTGTTGCTTGAGAGATTGTTCTCCAGTGGAAGTTGTGGATTAATCTAATTCTGATTCACATTAATTGATTGAAATCTAAACTTTGATTTGTTGATCATTGATCTTGAGACACTTCTGCTCAGCTTGTGTTGATTAATTATTTCTTTTTTTTTGTAGAGAAATCTAAGGCCAAGTCGTCCTTGAGTCTATCCAAAAGTAAAGGCTCTGATCACATTGTGGCACAAACGTTTACATTCTCTGAGCTAGCTACTGCCACTAGAAACTTCAGAAAAGAATGTCTTATAGGAGAAGGTGGATTTGGTAGAGTTTACAAAGGATATTTAGCCAGCACTGGCCAGGTTTGTTCCTTTTTTTTTTTTTGCTTGCTTCTCTGTTTTTAACCTTTTGAATGTTCTTGTTAGTGAAAGCTCACTGACATTATTCTTCCTTTGTAGACAGCGGCTATCAAGCAACTTGATCATAATGGTTTACAAGGAAACAGGGAGTTCCTCGTCGAGGTTCTCATGTTGAGTCTTCTTCATCACCCCAATCTTGTTAACTTAATAGGATATTGTGCTGATGGAGATCAAAGGCTTCTAGTGTACGAGTACATGCCTTTAGGTTCACTTGAAGATCATTTGCACGGTATGCACTTCTAAGATCACACGCCTATGAATAATTTTCTATTACCAATTAATGTAGGGGAAAAGTTTTTAAATGTCACTCGAGTGATGCTTTTTTTTTTCCAGACATTTCACCTGGTAAGCAGCCACTTGACTGGAACACCAGAATGAAAATAGCTGCAGGTGCTGCAAAAGGATTAGAGTATCTGCATGACAAAACCATGCCTCCAGTGATCTATCGAGATTTGAAATGCTCAAATATTTTGCTTGACGATGATTACTATCCAAAGCTATCCGACTTCGGATTGGCTAAACTTGGCCCAGTGGGTGACAAGTCTCATGTGTCGACTCGAGTTATGGGAACATACGGATACTGTGCTCCCGAGTATGCAATGACAGGCCAACTAACACTCAAATCAGACGTTTACAGCTTCGGTGTTGTTCTGTTGGAGATTATAACCGGTAGGAAAGCAATAGACAGTTCAAGATCCACTGGAGAACAGAATCTAGTTGCATGGGTAAGAAAAAAACTAACTCGGAAGAAACTTTGTTTTCTCTATAGATTCTTCTCTCTAATTGTATTTTTTGAAATGCTCTATCTCAGGCTAGGCCTTTGTTTAAAGACAGGAGGAAATTCTCTCAAATGGCTGATCCAATGCTTCAAGGTCAATACCCTCCGCGAGGGTTGTACCAAGCACTCGCTGTAGCAGCGATGTGCGTACAAGAGCAGCCAAATCTTAGACCTCTCATTGCTGACGTGGTCACTGCACTTTCTTACCTCGCCTCCCAGAAGTTCGATCCTCTGGCTCAGCCAGTCCAAGGCTCCCTTTTCGCTCCCGGGACTCCACCTAGATCAAAGAGGGTCTGAAGATAATCCCGAGAACCGCAATGCTGTGTAAGTTATTTAGCTTAAACCCATACCGGGCTGTCTTTCTTGAGGAGGAAAGGTGGATGATTTTCAGACTAAGTGTGGAAAGTATGGCTTAAGAGCTGCTTGTAGATATGTGTAAGAAGAGATAGATTCATATAGAGGCCGGTTTATAATGTTGTTATAGGTAATGTTGTTTGATGTAATGTTTATTGAGCACTTGCTCTGAAATGTGACAGTTTCTCATTATTGTATTGAGGATGTCTGTTTTGATTCCAAAGTTATTGTATAACTATTAAAATACTATAGTTTTCAAAACGTTTTATGTTTGAGATTTTGATTGTATTACTATCAATATCATATTACAATGTCAACGATTGATTATTGGTGAACAGTAAAATGTAGATCAAGCTGTTGCTGCTAGTAAAGTACACACCTTATTGCATCATCTGGTTCTTATTACTCATATCCAAAGATACAAATATTAAGACTAAATATAGCAATGATGCAAATATTTTTAGCAATTGCTTCGTTTGAGCAAAATGGAGACATTATTGTCGTGAGAAAGTGTTGCAACCATCTGAAGCAGCTGTTGGAACCATTGTGCATCATCATTGAAGTAACTACCTCCCAACCATACAACCATCATCTCTAGTGTCTTTGCGTTTCTCAACACCAATTCGGAGAACGAAGCCACGAGTTTCGACGTTGCATCATTACAACCCAACATCTCATAGATCTCCTTTGAGGTAGGAAACATCTCACATTTTGATCTCCAACATTGATCCGGATAGAAACCTTTTAAAGGATGCATATCCTGTAGAGCATAAAAAGTTATCCCAAGCAAATTAACACTAGTGGTTTAACAATAATATCAATCCTATATCCCACCCAATAAAAGTGATAGACATGGTTCGAGGAATGTTTCTAGTAAATTATTAGTTTTTGCAAGGAAAGAACAGAGGTTTGTGGTAAAGATACCATTATGACGTGGCTTTGCTGCATCGTGTGTAATGTTAGCTTCTTTAATCCAGGTGAATTCTGTAGTAGCCTTGATATACCAGGGATTACAGATCGAACGAACTCCGTTTTAACAATCAAAGTTTGGACCTTGAGTGTTGGGAAAGGAACACCACGGAGCTCGGCAAGCGATAAAATCTAACAAAACAAGATGAAATTAGTGAAACATTTGCTAGAAAACCTTAACCATCAAAAAAACATTAACCGTGCAACCAAATAATAATTGTAAGTTTTTAGGCTTTAGATCAGTATGCAAGAATTGCTTAACATACCTGAAGAAGGGTTTCTCCAACAGTAAGCCTCTCTACGTTGTGCGAGTTTGCTAGCATCTTTAGTGCCATAGTTTGATAACGATCAGCAGTCAAGGGACAGAGTCGGCTACTGATAATGTTAAGGTTAGCTTCGATCAAAGAGGATACATCCAGTAAAGTAGATGGTGTACTAGAGTATGTCAGTCTCAAATAATGGATGTGTGGCGCTACAATCGCAATTGGTCCTGTGTCGCAATATTGCCGATTTATATCCAATCTCCTCAGACTCGGTGATTTACTCAGATCAAGACGCTCAAGTAATCTGCATGTACCCAATGTCAAGCTTTCGAGAATTGGACAGCCAGAGAGAATATTATCAATGGATCCATCTGGAAGTTTACAACGACGCAGTGCCAAGTTCCTTAGGGATTTCCAAGACACTTTGCATGTGGGAGTCATATAAAAAAAGTCTAACGTCACGGTGAGTTGCTTTAAGGAGGAACTGAGATAAAAGGAAACTGGGAAACTGTAAGTCTTGCGGTATTTGAAATCCCTAACGAACACAGACAGATTTTGCACATTGCGGGAGATAGGGAACTCGATCCAGCTATCAATCTCGGGTGCAGTGTTGTGATCCAAGCTCGTAAGAAGTTTGAAACTAGTGATTTTGGGAGCCGTGTAGGAAGGTAGGGTTTGGTTCACCGTTCCGCCGTTGAGTCTACACACATTGATGTCGAGACAAGGTGTCTCGCACCATACATGCCTCCATCGTCTGGATAAGACGGAAGTTTTCATGGCCAAATCGGTGGGAATAAGGGAGAGAATATGGTGAAGGATCTCATCTGGCATAGAGTTGATGAAATCTGCACCGTCGATTATTCGTTTGATTTTGCGGTGGCTAGGCTTTCTACGACGTTTTCGCCGGCCCCGTTTCTCTCGCCTATTCGCCATGGTAACACAGATGATTTTAGGTTTTCTTTTGTTTGCACAACACGTTTCTTTTAAAATACTGCCTTTAATCGACTTCCTTAGAAATTATTGCCTTTTCTGAGACTTTAATCATGTGCTTATATATTAACAATGTCAATGGTTGATAATTTGATTCACACTAAAATACAGATCAAGCTGTTGCTGCATCATGTAAAGTACAAATCTTATTTTGCATCATCTGGTTCAAATACACATCTTATTGCATCGTCGGGTTCTTACTTCATAGTTCATATCCAAAGAAAGGTGGTTTGGTCCGGTACACTTTACTTTACTTCTTACTGCTTCCTTACTGCAAGAATATAACCAGAATTAGACTCAGACTTCGTATAGACCATTAACCGAGAAAGTATTTAACAAGTAGTTTGGCCATAATAATCAATAGCTGATGATTAGTGCATGGCCTCTGCGTTCAAAACGTTTTTAAGACGCAAAACGCTCGTTGAAGAAAGATGAGCTTGTCTCTAAGCCAGATGCTAAACCGACTCGGTTTTCATTCCCAAAACTGAAAACTAACCCAAAGCAACAAACATTCACACCTAGACAAGATGAACCAACTCACCTTTGGATCCATCAAAATCATGTGGTAGTTTCAGTTAATAGAGTATATGCTAATTATATGACTTACCATGAATTTTTTCTTGAAAATCTCCACATTCTCCTTAGGATCGATTTTCGTCTGTGCATAGCCATCAATCTTGTTCATTTCCTGCAAACATAACACCGATCCTTAATACGAATCCCCAATGAGGATAAGTGTAATCTTTTCTGACTTAATGGAGATTGCATATATACCTCGATCCATGCCGATAGTTTGGGACGTTCTGCAGTAATGTCGCACTTAAATAGTTCATTGAGTACAGTTTGAAACCTTTCAATGAACGGGATATAGGCGATATCAACCTTGAAAAACAAAGTAATCAAACAGTTCATTAAAGACAAACAAAGGAAATATAAAGGATCTAAAAGGGCCAGTGAGGCTTATACCAAGCTTAACTGACCAAGGAAGAATGGCCCGTCATCAAACTTATACAGAGCGTTTTCCAGATAATCTAACACAGGTGCTGAAACAAGAACATAAAAATTGCTGGTTATATATTTTTTGCTTTCACCCCGGCAAAAAAAGTGTCGAAACTTTGAAGAGTTTAAAATCTCACCGGTTTCTTTAGAGGGGTCTCCTTTGAGTGACCCATACATGGTTTTAACGAAAGTATCAGTATACTTGAGCAACTCGTCGCCAAACTCTCTTTTTGCATGATCCTAGAGAGGGAAATGAATTGTGGAATCAGAGAATCATGAAGGGAAACAACACCCGGTATGGTATAATGTTATACCTCAGGGTAAAGCGAAGGCCCTTCAAAAGTGTTATCAAGATATTTGATCAAATCAAGACTCTCCCCAATGATCTTTCCATTGTGCTCAAGCGCTGGGACCTGCAAAAGATAACGAGAAGTTTCCACTAAGTTATAACCAAAAGTGAAATGAATTTCGTGAGTTATTAATAATAGATAAGCTTTTATTAACCTTGTTCTCTGGATAGACTTTCTCCTTGTACCAAGCAGGCCTATTCCCAAGATCCAAAGGAACAAGTTTAATCCTTTCTTGCAAACCCTACAATCACCAGAAACCAACCAAATCTTGTTTTCAGAATCCAACTACTTTAAAAATCCCTAATATAACCAAACCAGCTTCCAAAATCCCTAATATCTAATGTTGTTGAAGGTGAGACTAGTACAAAGGAGAAGCTGAGTTAAACCTTGAAGTTTCTGGTGATCCAAACTCGTTGAGCAAATGGGCAAACGTAGCTTGTGTACAATCTTTGGTAACACAAAAAAATAAGAGGTTTTAAGATACAAGGGAAATACAAAAAAAAGAACAGAACAAAGCTAAAACCAAAAACATAAGGACGCAAAATGAAGATTAACCTAGTGGTTCCGTCGAACAGAGCCGGTGGATCAGCTGTAGCATCGAGCGGAGCTGGAAGATCTTCTACAACACTGTCTCAATATAATCAAGCCACAAAAAAACTTAAATTCCCAAAATTCCAATAGCTGATAATCGAGTAAACTTAATGTAAAAACATGAATTTGCGGGAAGTTATAATCCCAAAAATCGATCAAACACAATAAAAACTCCGAATTTCGAGATAAGAACACAGATCCTTACATAGGAGAAGCCATTGACGATATGTATCAAGGAGCAAAACTCTTTCAAAGATCTGATTCTGTAAAAAAAGTAAGGCTCTTTTTTGATCACACACTAAAGAAAACAAAGCTAAGAACAGAGAGTGGAAGCGTTTTTCCATACGTTTCTCGAAATTACAGTCATCATCGTACACGTGGCAGTTTTGAGATCTTTGTCGGTAACTCAATTATCTCATAGTGGGCCGTAATCATTTCAATAAGGTATTTAAACCCATTAGTTTAAATTTTCATCCGAGCCCATTTTATTATTGACAATGTATTAACCCAGCAAACCATGCCTTTTTGATGAAAGTTAAAAAAAAAAAAAAAAAAAGTAAAACAATACCAAATTTTTCTTATTTAACAAACTACAATACCAAATCCAGTAATTTTATAACACTCTCAAGCAGTAGTAATCTTTCTTCTTCGTAAGCCCTGTTGGCATCGATACAAACGACTCAGTCCAAGAGATTTGTTATTTTTACTGCAAAAAAACAAGAAAAACCGGAATCGTCGGTTAGTTTTGTTATAGAACGACGTTAACCCGAATTGAGGAAGACAAAATAGCTTAGCCTAACATTAAAGTAAAAAGGGCATTTGTGTCCAATCAAACAAAAATTAAAACGTTTAGAAAAGAGAATTTGGTACTGTCGAGATTTAGAAATTCTTACCATGAACTTCTTAAAATAATTGACGATATAGTCTGAGTCGGTTTTTGTCTGCGTATATGCAACCATCTTGTTCATGTTCTGCGCAACATACATTGAGGTTAAAGCAATCAAGCAGCTAAATCATATAAAAGCATTGTCATGTTCATGTGCATAGATCACATGTGTACCTCAATCCAAGCAGCTAGATTTGGACGTCCGATTATAATTTCATATTTAAAAACTTCGTCGAGGAAGATTTGAAATCGTTCGATAAATGGGATATATGCGATATCAACCTAGAAAACAAAATCGAGTAATTTTTTAACCGTAGTGAAACATTAAAAAAAGATTCATGATCACACTTAATTATTAGTTTAATAAGACGATTATACCAAACTAAGCTCGCCGAGGAAGAAAGGACCATCATCAAACTTCTTCAAAGCATTTTCCACGTGATCGAAGACCGATGCTGCGTCAAAACCACACAACTTTCAGCGTCAAAAACACACAAGTTTCAGGTCCAATACAATTAACAAGACACACGAAAATCAGCTTTACCTGTTTCTTTAACCGGGTCACCTTTAAAAGAGCCAAACACGGTTTTTACAAATGTTGCATCAACATATTTCAACAAGTCTTCACCAAACTCTCTCTTTGCAGAATCCTAGACCAAAAATAAATAAATAAAGTCCTCATTGAAAGATTACTACATATACATGACAAGAACTAGCTCTATAACATCCGAACAAGGTCTTACCTCGGGGTAAAGTGAAGGTCCATCGAAATTGATATCGACATATTTGATTAAATCAAGACTTTCCCCGATGATTTTTCCATTGTGTTCAAGGGCAGGAACCTACGTACATCATTATCACAATCTTAGACTCTTCTATATATTGTCACTATTGAAATTAAGAACCATAGTTTATAAGGATTCGTATATTGTTTTTCACAAAAATAAACGGCACCTTGTTTGCAGGATTAACTTTCTCCTTTAACCAAGCTGGCCTATTAGGAAGGTCTATAGGAACCAATTTGATCTCCTCTTGCAGACCCTAAAATTCCCCAATACCAAATAATAAACAAAACTTGCTTTTAAATTTTCATGTCAATCTCAATTTACATACATACCACAAAAAGAAAAAGAATAAAACAAGTACCTTGAGGTTTCTGGTAATCCAAACACGTTGTGCAAATGGGCAGGTGTAACTTATGTACAACCTTTTTTTTGTTTAAAATTAACAAACAAAAGTTAATTTAATACATCAAAATCTCATTAACAAATGTTTTTGAAGCTTAGAGTACTATTATTAAAATACTAAAGAAAACACGATAAAACCTTGTGGTTCCGTCGAACAGAGCAGGTGGATCAGAGGTAGCATCGAGCGGAACTTGACGATCTTCTACGAAACATTTTCTTGATCAAGAAATAAAAGTCAAGGAGATAAAATTAGATTTAATATGATAAAAAAATCAGCTTTATAATAATCAAGTAACCTCATAAAGTAAACAAAAAGGATCTTACTGAGGAGATAGAGCCATGGGGAGGATTAATATATAAGAGTTGTTTCTTCAGGGGATTGTTATTACAGAGATGATGTTTTGCAGGAACTATGTGATCATCAAACACAAAACTCCGCGTATATATATATACTCATATGGAAATTGGAATTTGGATTTGGAAGAGGCTTGGTTCATGCTTATCCAACGGTGACTATCAATAGAAAAAAGGTTAAACGTCAGCGTTTGATTAATTTCTGTCGTTGAACTTTCTAATTTTTATGTGACGGTCAAAGATTTTGAAAAAGGTTTCTAGTAATTTTGTTTGCTAGAATACTAATCACATCACGTACGTGAATACTAATCAGTTCAATTTTTTTTTTTTTTTTATTGTTGCATTTTCTCTATATCGAATGAAAACAAGTTTAAAAGAACGAATAAATGATTTAATATTTCAATAGGAAGAACTACATTTGTTGTCGGCGAAACCTTCATTATGAGAATATTATAATGGTGGTCAAAAAGCTCATGCTGTTATCCACGCCATTGGACGCTACCTCACCGAATCATCTATGCTCAATTGTCGTATAGATGAGAATATTATAAGCTGTTGGTTACTGATATTTTTTTTTATCCGAGATACAATCAAAATTTTATGTTTTCTTTGAACGTATCTAACTTTAAAATTTTGAACATGCCATTTGCTATACAGATTTCTTTTTGAAATATGAGCTGAAATTAATGAACCAAAGGATCCCTTTTTTTCTCTTCTATTATAATTGTATTCATTTTCCGATCTTAAGAAGACTTTTTATATATATTCACATGCGTTGTTCAGTTCACACAGTCACACAATATATCCAGCGGTCAAACAAAGAAGCAAAACACATAAGTAATAACACATAAACACATACTCCCTCCGTATTTTAATAAGTGTCGTTTTAGAATTTTTACTTTTTTGCATAGAAATTTGAAAACGACATCTAATTTTAAAAAAATAGAAAATCCTAAAACGACACTTATTAAAATACGGAGGGAGTAATAGATTAAGAAGATCTTTATGTTCTTTTGCAGCATTTAACGACCAAACAAAAGTAAAAGAGGTCTGCAAAACATTGTCTCATCTACACTAAAACACATCTACTAAATCCTTTGATGAGCAATACCTCGAAGTGCTTAAATATTGATGACCATAAACTTCTTTCTCAGTCCTTAGGAATGCTAACAAAGTTCCAATCCGATATCGCCGGTCGATAATTCGTGGACGTGGTCACGTTATAGCGTAAAAAATGTAAACTACGAAACGTTGCCGTTTTACTTTTATTTGGGCCGGGCTATTTAGATCCTACCCGGCAAGTAAGAGTCAAGTGTTAAATAGACGATATTGCCCCTTATTTCGGATGCTTAATGGTAGAGTCCGATCCGGTCCACAATAATTAAAATTTAATTTGACGATCTTACCCTTCGTGTGAGGGCTTTAAAAGTCCCCGAGACTCGACGGTTCGACTCTAACCCTTCACACTCGGCTAAATCGCGAAAGAAATCTCTCACGAATCTCTATCTATCTCCCCTAAGTGCGTATTTCGAACGGAGCTGCGATTCCATGGCGACCAACGGAGATAAGGTCACGGCTACGGTGGTGAATGGTGGAGGGCTTTCTACTGGTGAAAACCCTAAGAAAATCGTAGACCTCAACACTACGGAGTTAGATCGTACTGATGACATTCTCCACGGAGAAGTTAAGGGATTTTCAGATTCTGGTGAAAAAAAGGACGAAACTGACTCTAATGGTATTGGATCGACGGCTGGTGTTGATTCTGGTGATATCTCTCCGGTCGATGATATCCAGAAGAAGATTCGACGTGCTGAGAGGTTTGGTGTTTCGGTGAAACTAACCGAAGAAGAGAAGCGCAATTCTCGTGCTGAGAGGTAAAGATTTGAAATTTATTCGTTTAGATTCCGACGTATTTTGGGATTTCGATGATTAGGGTTCCGGATTTTGTTATTCTTTGTGAACCATTAGTATGCATAGGGATAATGTTATTTGCTTTGTTCACTTATTGTCAAACCTGTGTTGTAACGAATTTCACCCTCGATGCAGGTTTGGTACTGTAGCAGCAGCAGTGGTGAATGGCTCAGAGGGAACGAAGAAAGCAGAGGAATTGAAGCGAAAGGCTAGAGCTGATAGGTATTTCACAATGCTTACTTTGTGCTTGAGTTGTTTATTGTTTGGTTTTTATAGGATAAGGAGTTTCTTACTCTCTATGTATTTTATACAGATTTGGGGTTCCTGCTGCGACCACTAGTACTGATAACACTGAGGAAGAAGCAAAGAAGAAAGCCAGGCTCGCTCGTTTTGGGAAAGAGACTAAAGTTGATTCTGCTGAAGAAGATAAGCGCAAAGCTAGAGCATTGAGGTACTTTTTCCCATGCAACCTAAATTTTACTTGTTCCTGAGAACTGAAGAGGTGTGTGCGGTGTTTTTTCAATTATTGATTTCTGTGGTTTGTGTTTTACCCATCATTAGGTTTTCAAAAGGGGCTTCAGCAGATGCATCTTCAGATTTACCTGGGAAGCAAAATATTGGCAAGGTAAACAGTCTTTAACTTCTCTTGTTTCTTCCATCTGCTAGAATGAGAGAATTAATAGAAAAGCTAATGATATCTCTTGTTTAACTCTTTGTTTCATCAGGAGGCAGCTGTATCTGGAAACGCTGCCTAAGGTTTCTCAATAAGTTTTTCCGTCTTTGTAGTTAGGTGAGTTCTTACTGATAATTCTTATTGCATTGCAAACTCTTGTTGATACCTGTTTTTTTTCTCGTTTCTGACTCCACAATCTTTGATTTTGGCAGGTAGTGTGCTAGCGTTTTATGATTCCCTCTCTGGCTGCTTCATTCTCTCTTTATTTCTGAATTAGAAGTCCCCGTGTGTAGTATCTTTATTAAGTTCGAAGTTCGGTCGTGGCAAGCTTTTGCGGTCATGCAAAGATTCTCTCAGATGGACGGAAGATAAGCTGTCACCAGATGAGATCTTGGGAAACCAATAAGTAACCTATAGTTCTGATTGTCTTAAATGGCGATTATCAAAGTGTTAGGACCTAGGAATTCTGAAGTGGCTGGTATTGATGTTTTCCATGTTGCAGGTTCTTGAAGTGGTAAGTACGGCTTGAGTAATACCTTTATTTCGTTTTAATATATGGGAATGTGGATGGTCCTTTAGTATTGCATGTTCGTATCAAGCACAGGCAGCAGCAACCGAAAATGTGTACGGCATGCAGCAAATATTTAAGGAAGAGATATAAAATTTGCTGTTTTGAAGGCTAGTTAGAAATAAGAAGTGTTGATTACTTTTGAATTGTGCCTATTTTGCTAGTTTATCTATCTAGGTCTGTAGTTTTTCTTAGTCATGGTTACGAAATTAAGCTGGTCTACTGGTGTTCTGTGCTTGATTGCGAATATTGCTTGCAAAATGGACCCCATAAACATGTGTCGTTCTTTGGTTACTTATTTTCATATGACCTCTCAAGCCGCTACTTCAGAATTTCTTTGTCATGTAAGACATCATTAGAACTATAGAGGTACTTGTTGGTTTCTATATCTCTGGTCTCTATGGCAGCTGAAGGAAAGAGAGCCTCAGATTCTTAATCTCTGTTCGTGGGACTGGGACTTTGCTGGCTTTCTGATGCTACACAATTTCTTTGTTTCTGTAATAGATTTTAGATACTCTTGTTGATACTTGCTTTCTGTTAATTTTGAATGAAGCGCCAGAAAACTTTTATAAAGGGAATGTAATGTTAAGTTTGCTACTTATGTTTAATTGTTGTCTTTGTTCTTCTTATTCAACACATTTTTTGGCTATCTATTGTTTTGTGCCTAAACTCCAATATGTTGCAACGCTTTCGAATTTTACCAGCATTGACATTGATGATATTGCATGCAAGTACCCTCGTGTATAATTTTGCATACAGGGGTACATGAGAATTCATGTTTTCTTGTGAACATATCAAAGATCTCATAATTTAATATTGTTCTAGCTATACTATTAGTTCTTTCTTGACCCTGGCTCCAATTTATTGCCCTTGACACAGGAAGAGTTTTTGCTGTAAGATCTGTTCATGATGTTGAATGCATTGGGTATCCCCCTCTAATTGACAGAGGAGAAGCCCAAGAATTGGTTTTGACCGGTTGGGGGTTGAGATAGATCACAATAACGGTTATATCGTCGTGGAAATGCCTTCTTACACCAGGGTGGATCTCTTGTAGGTCTGAGTATCTCATCTCTCTTTTCTTTGCTGCTTCCTTCAATGCAGCTTTAAGTAGTCTCCTTGCTATTCCCTGGGATTGAGACGGTATTAACAAATAGTTCTTGGTATGTAACCTATTTGATGAAATGGCTTAGGCATTGAACTTACTTGGCGCGGGGAATTATGTACAATGTCAACAGCTTCCTGGTTGCTAAGATGCTCCCAAAGCCCATCTGAAGCAAGGATCATAAACTCGTCTTGTGGGCTAAGCCGGGTAATGGTGACTGATGGATCAGCACTAAGGATTGGCTTAGTGAAATGTTCTGGTACTCTGAATTTGGGCAGCAAAGGTTCTCTGTTAAACTCTGCTCTTTTGAGGTATGCATCACCTATGGATCTTGTGACCTGATTAAAGGTCATAACACATTTGCTAGTCAGTTTTACATCCTTACACAAGATATGGCTTCGATAGATGATTTTCTTAAGCTTTTGTATTTCATAGAAACTTATGAAACAAAACTCTGCAGGTTTTCAGATGTGTAAACAGGTATGAATGTTTACCTGGATGACGCCTTTCACTCGCCACATGCGGTGCTTCATCACAAGAATATTGGGGTCATTAGGATGCATTGACCATAGCTCTTGCCTCGCAGACTCTAGATTGGCATTGTGCTCTATAGATAACTGAACAGCTCTCACTCCACCTCTCTCAGATCTGCCCAACACAGCTCTGGAATCTCCCGCGTTTGCAATATACACCAATCCGTTGCATATCACTCCTGCCAAGCAACAGGACCCAACTGATGCCATCTGTGGGTTCGTGGGCCATTGCTTCTTCACTGCGTTGAGAAAATCTTTGTCTGTCTCTGCAAATGCTTTGCTGATCACTTGCTCTGAAATCTCCCTACCCTCAGACGCAAACTCTGTTCATGTGAGACATGAGTGTTAGTACTTAGTATGCTCGACATATTCAAGAATGACGAGATAAAGAATGAGAATGGTGGTATCTTACTCTTTAACTTGGGGAAGATGTTGTCTGCAATGAATCTGGAAGCGTCTGGACCTCCATGACCATCGTAAACTCCAACAAACGTGCCTTGAACTGTCGGATTGTTGAATGTAAGTGGCCCTGATTCGATCTGGCACTGATCCTCCATCACACTGTTGGCTTGGATCATTGCCATGGAAAACTCTCCGAAGGCGTGAAGGCCGAGATCTTTATACCATGTCAAGCCATCAACCTTTGTGGGATTGATCTTACTTCTCTCCATACCGGCACCTATTCTCCAACAGGGTTTAACCATCTTCTCAGGTATGTAATATTCGAGCAATATCGTAATATAGGCAGATAAGAGACTATATAGATTAAATTGATGGAAGAATGAGAACTAGTAGTAGCAGTGCTAGTTGTGAATTATGAGTTACAAGTTTAAGGAAGGGACCATATATATATAGCCGTGGAAGCCCTAGAGTTAGTGTGAAGGTGTTGGAAACCAAGGAATGAGGCCAAAAAGGGTATGGGTCAAAATAACTGAAAAATTAAATGGTTCTGAGAGTTAAGACAAGAGGGCAGTAGTTTAAAGTGGATATTCAGAGATTCTCCTCTTTACTGTTCGATGATGATTCTCTGTCTTAGTAGGGTTAAGTAAAAGCTGTCATATTCTTTTCTACCCTCTGCTATATTTATACCATCATGTAGTATTTTTTCCGGTAAAAGTATACTCCTTTCTTAGAGGTTAATCTTGTAAACTTAGGAAGCAAGAATGCTCACAGCCAAAACAGTCAGTTTTGGTTAAAGTCTCATTATATGATTGATGACTTCTTCTTAGAAGTAATAATATCTCATGTAAATGTCTGTTTTCACATTAGTTGTGTTAGTGTCTTTATTACCTCATCTTGTAAAATGTGTTTTTGGCTTTTGTGTGTTTGCAAATTGGTAATTTGTGGGAAGAAAATGGATAGAAAAGGAAAGGTCATAGGATGCATGTGTGGGCGTGGGTTTTGGGAGCATTGAACTTGGAACCATTTAAAAGATTTGAGAGCTGAGAAAGACTGAAGAGAGAGGAGAGAAGACATTTGTGGGGCGACTGAGGAACACTCTTAGCTGTCTTAACCCCTACAGGTTTTGCCCTTTTCTCAGTCTCTTGTCTTCTTTTTTTGTTTTTACTTTTTCTGGTTCTTTAATGTTATCAAAAGCTGATCTCTTACTTGTGAGATTCAGATCGAAATTCATTTCATGGATTATTATTATGGGGTTGAAATGAATTTCCAAAGAGGATGGATCTTTTTGGTACTTTTCCTAAGTTCCATTTTGCATGACCCCTCATTGGCCTTCCTCTGTCCCTCCTCGTTTTTCTGTTCATATGGATCCACAGATTTGAGATGTTACGGTAGAGAGAACCACTGTCGTGTGTTGATAGACCAATTACATTAAAGAGATGTTTCAATTTCTAGATTATCTAATGCATATGTCGAAGTTAGATTGAGTTTTCGTTTTTCGTCCTCTATACCTTTTTGTTGTGAGCTTCGAAATTAAGAATTCAACAAGTGGGTTACACAACTTCCACTTCCACTTGTTTTGTTTTTTTAATGATAGTAATCTTTTCGACAAAAACATGTTAGGGTCCCTAATCCGATCTTTTGTTAACAAGAAAAAGAAAAACACATAATTTTTAGTGGTTCACTTTCAATATCAAAAGTACGTTCTCTTTCCATCACAACGAAATTTACTACTACTATATAACGAATGAACATCGGGAGTACAAAATTTTGTTCTCTTTTCGTTTTTTTCTAGCTCACAAATAAGGAATACAAGTGGATCCGCAAGATTAGGCTCCACAACTCTTAACACAAGAATTTTGATATGTAAAGGTATTCGAAATTAATAAACGGACTATAAGCTACAAAAAAAAAAAGAAGAGGTTTTAGGTTTAACCAATTGGGATATATATTTTGTATTGGATTCACTTCTACTCGCTAATCAATTTTGTTGAAGGAAGGGGCTCTCATTCATTGCTGTTATTTAGTTCCACTAGTTCGATAAGGCCAACAATCTCATCAATTGGTGTCGGCTAGATCGTGTGACTTGACGCATAATTTGGTTAAAAGTTTGATAATATAGATCTAAAGTCAAATCAAAAGAGTAAGATAGTCTAATAGAATTAGAACGAATGGTCCAGGTACATTTTCTCATAGCATATTCACAAATAACTTTCATATATGGACCGATTAAATATTGAACCATTTTGTGAGAAACACATGTGGCCTTGGAACGTATTGAAGCTCCTTGAATGCACCATTACAGTACATACACTGTATTTTCATGTGCTCTCTATCCCTAATTAATTTCTTATCTTATTACGAAAAGTGGACAACTTCACTCTCGTTTTGATTATATAAAGATAAGAAACAAGAATAATATAAATTATGAAATAGAAACTAAAACAAGTTCCTATATTTATTATAAAAAAAAAAAAAAAAGAGTTGTGGTGACAGCTGGGCCATTGATGCACTGAGTTTTGTCTTTTGGTTGAGGGAGCATGGATGTCAGCCTATCTCTTTAGCTCTTCTTACTTCTTACTTAGCTTTGTTTTCTATCGTATTGTTTAATATTTTAGCTTGCCATATTGGTGTTGTTATTCAACATTCATTAACTTACTTCTTTAGTAACTTTTATCAACTATATTTCTAAGGTTTAGTCTTCGATAGAATGTGCAATTTGGTACACTGTAATCTGAAGTTATAATGTCTCGGTTTGTCTTGGTTTTTCATATAAAGAGACAACAATATCAAACCATACTTTAAATACTAATGGGCATGAATAAGCTAATAATAGATGTACTATATAAGTGATTATCATGGAGTTACTTCGATTTCTGCGATATCCATGGATGGAATTGCGCTTCTACAGAATTTACATCGCATGCATCGGTACAAGTATAAGACAACGTCCATAGAAAGAAAGAAAAATAAATCGAGTTATTTTGGTTTAATCAATTATTAAGAAAATTGAATGCACTCGCATCGACACTGTCTCTAATTTGAAAACTTTTACCACAGTATTTAATTTGGAGTATAATAACAAACGAGCATTTAAGAACATCTCATCTTTCGAGAAACCTATGTTACAAGTAAACTGAACCTACCGTCTAAAAAAGGAATCTTAAACGCTAATTATATATGATTAATCGTACCCAGCCCCGGCTCAATATATTTGAGAGCCTTAGAGCAAAAAAAATTTTTTTGGCCTATTATTATATACAAAGAGAAAATTTACTTAATTTTTAAAAATTTTGCGGAGTTTTTATAGTAAAAATTGTTATTTTAAAAATTTTGGGCTTTTTTATACATTTTCTTATAAATAATTAGGTCTCTTAAAATATAATTCTCATATTAATAATATTTTTAAAAAATATTTGCGCCTTTTTTATATGTAAAATTTTTTTATAAAAAAAAAAAGTCCCGGGCCGTCGCACCTCCGCCCTACCCATCTGAGCCGGGGCTGATCGTACCAATATATATATATATAAGAAAACAGATCCAAATTAGTCGACACACTAACATTTTTCTTTAGGTTTGATTAATCATAAATAAGAAAATGAATAAAAAGTGGAGACGTGGGCACGTAGAGAAGACGAGAGTAAATAGAATGCATGGCATGCAGGAAACATGAGACAGACATCGTGAAGGTCCCATATTGTCTGGTCGAACCAAACCTTGACATATTATCACAACACTATCTATCTAGTAACTAGTGTTCTTCGTATTGTCGTAGTACTTTATCAATTATCATCTCATCACATTACAATTAACTTAGTTATATAATATTAGATTTTGATTTTGTTATCTAGTTGCAATTGTATCTGGACGTACTATTATCACTTTGATTTTGTACCTTTTATTAGATCTCTCATCTTAGCTTGCAACTTAGTATCCATCATCATTGTTTTCTACAATTTTTAAAAATATTTTATGTACATTTAGTATATAGTTAAATACATTAGAATTTTTCTTTCCACGAAAAAAAAATATACATTAGAATTTTATCGATCATACCTAAAAAAACTCTGCACATATTACATATATGTATATAATATTTTAGTTTAAAAAAAAAAATAAGCTACATAAAATTTGTGGATTTGTGAATTAGACCACGTTAATAAACATTTTTTTCAAAACAAGAGAAGATATCATCGAATCCACTGTCAAAACATACAAATTATAGCTACTTTCGACAGTTTGATCTTCTCACCAGGAATCACTTATTATTACTTATTTATTTTGGTATCAAGCTTATTTTCTTCTTTCTTTTTTTGATAAATAGAATCGCTTATTTTATTTTCTTTGACAAAAAAAAAAAAAAAAAGAATCGCTTATTTTCATTTTGACTGGCATAACTTTTACGTGCAAGTGTGCAAATATTAGTTGGTTCTCATCAAGAGATTTCCCTTGATCTTAAAACCTTTGATGGTAGGTTTTCTTTTGATAACATAAGTTTTATAGTTTTATTGATGATTTGTGTATTTAAATTATTTGTGAAGAATAATACACTTCGAATCTTATATAATATTAGAATATTTATCATTTTTTATTTTCTACGTGACTTTTCACGATAGAATAGATGCACATGACTTTTTGATCAAAATTGATTGATTTGATCAAAATAAACTTTACGGCTATATAATAGATATTTTCGTTACATTATCTTATCATAGTCCCAGTGTAATCGGCCCAGCTTTGAGAAGCTCAGCAAAGCCCCTGAAAATGAAAAGACAGCAAAACAAGCTTCCATTAAATGATCTAACTTGTATTAGCTACGTAAGGCCCAAATATAGCAAGCTCAAAAATGTACTGTATTTAGGCCCATTAGTCCCTTAAAGAGACTCAAATCTAGGGCTGGGCTTTTAAACCGAGCCAAATGTACCGAACCAAAACCGAAGCAAAAAAAACCGAACCGAACCGAACCGAAAATTTGAAAATAATCGAATGGATACTAAATTTGATAACCGAAATAACCGTAACCGAATCGGTACCGAACCGAAATATTTCGGGTAACCGAAATACCTGAAATACAATTATATTTTCGAAATAATTAGTTATTTATTGACCAAATAATCAAAAATACTTGAAAGATCTATAAAAATAGTAAAAATACTCAAAAATAACCGAAAAATATCCAAAAATATTCGAAAATACTCAAAAATAACCGAAATATCCGAAAATATCCTAAAGAAAATAACTGAATGGATACTAAATTTTAAAACCGAAAGAACCGAAACCAAACCGAAACCGAACCAAAATTTCAAAATATCCGAATGGATACTAAATTTTAAAACCGAAAGAACCGAAAACCGAATGGACCCAACCGATAACCGAACGGATAACCGAAAGCCCAGGCCTACTCAAATCATAGAGCAACGTGAAATCATCGATGGGGACATGGAAAAGAACTAAAGAAGATTAACGATTAAATTTAAAATCCGAGATTCGCTTTTCCGAGTTACTTCATGGAAATACTCTAGCCATACGATCGAAACCAATACACGAAACAATTAAATTGTTTTTGTTACTATTAGTTTCATTTCCATTACAACATAATATACGAAGTTCATCGTACTAATAACTTATTTTAATAACAAAATCCGCTAAAAAAATAAGTGCTCATGAGTTTTAGAACCACATGTGTGTCTTTGTCAAAAGAAAACTATACAAAATTCTATATATCAAAACGGTCCAAACATTCCTATCTCAACAATACTTGATATATTATTCTACATAGAATAGATGCACATGACTTTTTGATCAAAATTGATTGATTTGATCAAAATAAACTTTATTGACGGCTATATAATAGATATTTTCGTTACATTATTTTATCATAGTCCCAGTGTAATCGGCCCAGCTTTGAGAAGCTCAGCAAAGCCCCTGAAAATGAAAAGACAGCAAAACAAGCTTCCATTAAATGATCTAACTTGTATTAGCTACGTAAGGCCCAAATATAGCAAGCTCAAAAATGTACTGTATTTAGGCCCATTAGTCCCTTAGAGACTCAAATCATAGAGCAACGTGAAATCATCGATGGGGACATGGAAAAGAACTAAAGAAGATTAACGATTAAATTTGAAATCCGAGATTCGCTTTTTCGAGTTACTTCATGGAAATACTCTAGCCATACGATCGAAACCAATACACGAAACAATTAAATTGTTTTTGTCACTATTAGTTTCATTTTCATTACAACATAATATACGAAGTTCATCGTACTATTAACTTATTTTAATAACAAAATCCGCTAAAAAAATAAGTGCTCATGAGTTTTAGAACCACATGTGTGTCTTTGTCAAAAGAAAACTATACAAAATTCTATATATCAAAACGGTCCAAACATTCCTATCTCAACAGTACTTGATATATTATTCTACATAGATATTATTACTAGATTACGATGAACACGCTTCTATAGTTCTTCTTACACATGTATTCATCACCGCAAGCTGAGATTAAGCCACGTGTAACTCGCTGGTCTTGACGAGGATCTCCCACAGCCGTTGGATCTCCGAGAAGACATCGTCGGTGGGAAGTTGAAACCTGCAGAAAGGACACGTGTTCTTCTTGCTTAGCCACGGCAAGATACACTTCCAGTGAAACACATGCTGACATGGCATTTCACAAACATCTCTTCCTTCGCTCATCTCTTCCTTGCATATCACGCATTCTACTTCTCCGGCGTTTGAAGCTGCGGCGTTGAAAACCTCAACCGCTCGTAACGCCACAACAGCCGCTCTAGCAGCCGGAACTTCGTAGCCTTCTTTTTGATCTCTTCGGCGAAGATGGTTGTAGCCTCCCATTATGTCAACAAATCTTTTGCATCTAACTAGGGTTTCTATGTACGGCATCAAGATTCCGGCATCGCAAGTCCAAAGACCGGAATTATTAGTTAACATGGTATTAGAGTACGTATTACCGAGAATTTCCCGCCAATTATCGGCGGAAGCTTCTAAAACATCTGGATGAAGCTGGTGGGTTTCGCAGAGAAAGAGGAGGAGGACCACCGCGTCGAGGTCCCGGAGCTTCATGGTGACGGTGGAGGAGGAGTGATGTTTACGGTGGATGAGAAGAGGGTGAAGGAGAGAAAGGAGATGGTTGGCGATGAGGTGGGTTTTGTCGGGAAGAGATAGAGAGAGGAGGTGGCGGAGAGTGAGGGAGAAAAGGGTCGGAGATGAGAGGACGGTGGCGAGGCGGCGGCGATGGTGGTGGGAGATTGAGAGAATGGAATGAGTGAGATTTGTGAGGTGTGAAGGAGAAAGAGTAGAGAGTGACGCCATGATGATTGTGATGTTTCCTTCCTCCATATTGGATCTTGTGTGTGCTCGTTTCTCACTTCTCTTCACTTTTTGATGAATCTTTGCTTTATATACATGTATTAAGTCATTAGGAATTTGGTGGAAGTAATAATAAAATATTGTGATTTTTTTAATTAGGAAAAAACAAATGGGTGTGGTACAAAAGAGATTATTGTCGGCTTTGCTTGTTTGGGTTTTGATTTAATTGATAGATGTAAATTTGGGATTGGAGAATAAAGGTGAAGAAGCAATGAATGGAGAAAGTTGGCAAAAGTTTAACACTTTAGCAACTGTTGGTGACAGACATAATTTGCTTGCAAACTTTATGCAATTAAAAAGTGTTTCGTTACGCTTTAACTATAAATCTTGGAAATTGGAAATGTCGAAGAAATTATTTGGAAGATTGTGTTGAAACTTAACAAACTATATCTTTTGTTAATGTTACTAGCTCCACAATCTAAACAAAACTGTAAATTTAGTAACATTTACCAAAATTCATCAAAGAGTTTGATAATGTGAAGCTAGTTAGTGGGACCAGAGAAGAGTCTGTGGAGTAGAGTAATAATTTGGATCGGCTTGTTTATATAAATCTATTTGTCAACTTTCACAACACAAATCACACAAAGCACAAACCTATCATTCATACCTAATGATCAGATAAGATTATTTACCAAACTCATGTTGTTGTTCAGGACAAAGAGATCTTTCTCTTGTTAGTCCACATGACCAAACAAAAACAACAAAACAAGAGGAAAATGATCAAAAGTCAAAACTATGAAAAGAGATCTAAAAGTTTGGCTAAATCCATTGCTTCTTCTACTTTTCAACTGTTGTCTTCAAGAAACAGTATTGAAAGATAATAATTCACATGACCACACCATTCTATAACTCTAGTCTCTATGCATTTGTCCCCGTGTGTTGTCCATACTAGCACAAACTCTCATGTCTCCCAAATCCCTAAACAAGATTTCGGTGGATATCAATGACTTTTTGACATTATTACCCCCTCACTCCAAAGAAAACTTACCACTATAGCAAAAATAAGCTCACCAATTTGATTGATCCATATCTCAGTGAAGAGCATCTTGATTATAAGCATATCCAAAGGACGTACAGTTTCACTAGTCATAAAATTTACGAATTTAATAAAGCATCAAATCTTCTACACAATCAAATGGACTCATGAAGAAAGATTGGATACCGTGAGAACTGCGAAGATATGATATCAAGATGCTTCAATTACAAGTAAAGATGACCCACTTGAGAAAAGCAAGTGAACAATAAAAAACTCATAATATTATTCTACTGTGCTCGATTTCTATTGCACTAGTGAAGAGTGAGCCCCCACCAAACTCTTATAGTACAAACTACAAAGTCATTCACTTTCTAAAAGCAAGACGGATCACTTCACCCACATGGGCATCCAAAGATAACAGCTTTAGTCAAAATACACGAAAGAAAAAAAGATCACATAGTTAACAATTTAGCATCTGCTTATCTGAAACTTTCTGCTCCTACTAAGACACATTTATTTGTTATTCATCAACTTCATATTGAACCACAGGGAAGAGAGACAACAATAGTTTTTCTAGCATCATGAAGTTTTCAGATGGAATTTTTTGATAATCAAATCGACCTAAAACATCCCAACAGTAGAGAAAAAAAAAAGTGCTTTGGATCTCTTACCACTGGAATACACCACGAGAATGGAATGGGAAACTGAGAAATTACTGCAGAACTTGCAATGTGATTCGTTGGTTGAGAAGGAAGTTCCTGTTCTTTGTAATGTATGCATTCATTGCCTGGGTCTGTGATGTGAAACGCACCAACGCCACCCTCTTCGAAGTTCCAAGTCCTTGGCTGCAAGGTAAGAGAAGGCATTAAAATAGTTTCATGTCCTTAATTTATCAGTAGATCATAATTACTGCACAGTACAGAAAGATCATTGTAACTGATTAATTAAACAGGAGAGCACCGGATTTGCAAGACTGCAGGTCCAACTAACGACTAATCAAAAGCGGATCGAGTAAAACCCAAAACATGGTACTTATAACATAAGAATTAGTAAACCAATAATTACTCACACTGTGAGGAATTGGATGGATCCAGGATAATAGAGACAGCCAGATAAGAACCTATCTATGTCCTCTGTTATAGCATTCACCGGAAGCCCATGTAGTGCAACCTAAACAATATAAAATCTCATCAAATATTAATTGGACCAGTCGTCAGAGAACAAGACCTTGATAATACAATGAGATATGACAGAAAATATAGCTTACCACTTTCCCCTCATAAGGAACAATGGGATCCCACTGAGCACGAGCAGCCTAATCATCGAAAAGGAATCAACTACGGATTAAATAGCCATTCTATCATATGAGGATTCTTCGTCTGTAAAACGGAAATTAATATGTACTCTGTAGTTTGTTAAAGGATTACCCTTTCTAATCTATATAGCTTTCCTTTCTTTGCGATATTCCGCAGTGCTTTATCATATGCGGAAAGGGAAGGGAACTGCACAAAACTGATATACCAACATTGTCGAGAATGAAGGACAGAAATTCGTTAGTTAGGATTAGAATTCCCCGCTTCCAAAAATAAAACTTGTAATATTCTGGAGCATTGATAAAGCTTAACACTTACACTGCCGCAGGAGTTAAGTTTCCACCACGCGGATAGTTGAATTTGAGATCATCTGATGTCACACTGCAGCCCTCGAGTATGTTCATAACATCAGTCTTCAGAGCATGTTTTGAAAAGCCTGAAAATTTCCCATAAAACCTCTCTGGAAAAATAAAAACACGATCAAGGAACATCCTTCATTATTGCGCGTTCCAAAGATAAAGAAGACAAGCATAGTGCATACTTCATAATGAGCTAAAGTCCCAAAACCATAACAATCCAGAAACCTACTATGCTCTATATCAATCAAAATAACAAATAGTTCCCTTTTTGGATAAAAATTTCGATAATAGCCTCTGTTGTTAAACTCAGAAACCAACATTTTCCATTTCAATATCTTCAGATATACTTACTCCAAGCAAATCAAAACCCTGCAATCTGTGATCTAGGATCTTTGCCCTCAAAGAAACACTAGAGACATGGAAGGAAATAAAGAAAAAACCTTCTCCTGGAGAACCTCCCGGAGGCGGTGGTAACGGAGAGGCAGGAGGAGGCTGCTCCGTGGCGGTAGATAGGCATTTCCTCCACTCTTGAAGAAACGGAAGCGAACTACGACTGATTGCCGGATCCAACTGCCGGAGACACAAGCTCGATCTGATCGCGCTACGAATGATACTCATTTCTCACCGGAAAATCTTAGGGTTTTTCTCTACAGAGAGAGTCTCAGTGACGATGACGAAGATTCGAAATTACCCAAATTCGCTAGCTAAACGACAGTGTTTCACATAATAAAATAATCAAAAGCCCACATAATAATTAAAACAGGCCCAAGCCCATAACTTCGAACATCAATACGGTCCATATTACATAAGAGGATTAACGAAAAAAACTTGACCATTAAAGGAAAAAAATGTTTCAAGAATTGAAGTACCAATATTTGATTAAATCTTGTATAATTTCAATGTTATTTAAGTATATCAAAAGGACTTTCGCCTTCGTAATTTCCCGAAGGTGAGTACTCGCAAATCACTAGGAATCCACGGTCGTTATCACACTTAGAACGAGCGCATCCAACGGCTGTGGTTGTACGCCAAATGATCTGCGTATAATGACCGCACATCGCACCAGACTTACACGTATTAGTCAGCCGATCGTAGTTTAAACTTTCATCCATCCATTTTTCAACAACTCTCCTCGGCGACCAATTCTCACTTCTTTGGTACCAAAAAATATTCTCTCCGTAAGGCCCACCTGAATGGGTCATTTTACAATCCGATTTACGTTGTTTGGCCCATTTAGATGCGAAACGGGCCAGGCCTTGATCCCATTTTAGATTCGACGCGCCTGAAGCTCCACGCGCTGCGTTGTGAGCGAGTAAGAACTCCGCCGATTGCTTATTCCTCCTTCCTCTGTTAATAGCACGTGCGGCTGCGGCTTTGGTGTCCGGCGAGAAAGTTCCGGCGGTGGAGGGAAATTCGCCGGAGAAGATTAATATGAGGAGGAGAAGAGAGGAGACGGAGAGACAAAACGGATTATATAACGAAGACGACGACATATCTCTTAGTCGTCGTCGTCTTCGTGTCTCTCATCCTCAATCTTCTCCGTCTCTCAGGTTTTGTTTTTACTTTTCAAAACATTCATTATTCGGTTAGTGATTTGCCATTTTCTGACAAGATTTGACAGATTGTGTCTCATCTGTTTGTTTTCAGTTTTCTTTTTGTTTTTCTTAATTTGTTGACAAGAGAACGTTCATACCATAACCAATGTAAGCTGACTTTGTTGGTTTTTTAATATTCAAAGATTAATAACATAATAAATTCGGTAAAGTATGGGATTTTGTGATGTTTGAATGTAAAAGTATGATAATTATAAATGTAAATATTCTATACGAACGTTACAAATGTAATGTGTTACTGAATGTGCAATTGAAGAGGGAGAGTGTTTAGAGGGTAAGCGTGAGACGCACGTGTCATCGTGGATCTCTGTCCCTCTGTTTTTTTTTTCTTTCTTCTTCCTCTGTTTCATTTGTAGAAGAAAGAAAAGAGAGAGAGAACCATACGAAATAATAATATCCTGAAAATTAAATTTTAAAAAATGACGATTCGGAAGAATCCGATGATCTGGAGAAATCTTCTTTTCTGGTACATCATCCACATGTGGATTCCAGGTAACAACAACAAATCTCCACGACTAATTTCCCCTGGAAACAAAACCAGCTTCTTTTGTTAACCAACAAACTTTATCCGTTTGCTCGATCGTAAATTATCGATCTCTTCATGTTGTTTTTTGTTTGTTTCCATAGATCGATTTGTATTGATTTGCATGAGGAATAGAGAACGTCCCAAAAAAAAAAAAAAAAAGATTCAAACAATTTCAGTTTACTCGAGGATTTTCTGTAAACTAAAACAAAATATCGTCGACAGCAGGATTCGAACCTGCGCGGGCAAAGCCCAATTGATTTCGAGTCAATCTCCTTAACCACTCGGACATACCGACTTACTTGTTTAGTCATCCAAATAAACGTTAAAATACTGGTTTTATCTTTAAAATTTCAGGACTTGTCAAAGCACAATTTATCACACTCAACTCTATTGAGATATTCACAAAGCACGACTGGTTCAAGCTCAAACACACTGTCTATTTTCAATGCAAAGGAGAGAACAAAACTGTTCTTCCAGATGTTACCAAAACCGGTGTCTTGTACACTTTCCGCGGTCAAGAATCATGGCAGGCTCGTCCCAATTCTCTTTTACAACCATCTATTACTACACTCTATTAATAAGATTGTTTAAATACATATATGTTTCTTCACTCTATCGCTTGGTACAGCCTATGACTGAAATCGGTGGCGAAAAGTGTAAGCGATGCGGAATCTATGAGCAAGGCAGCCTCGTTTCAGACAAAGAGTTCGATGTATGGGAAGTTTGTCCCACTGATTTCTCCGCTAGCCAAGTCTATATGCATTTTAAAGAAAAGGAGATTAATGCTACTTTTGTCTGCCACGGTTGCGCCAAGCTCGACTCCGGTGAGTAAAAACTAATTCCCGCATTTGTGTTTCCTGTTAAACGAAATGAAAATATATGATGACCATAAGTAACATATATGAATTGTGTGTAGTATCTTCTAAAGCAATGAATGCTTCAACTCCGCAAGAGGAAGGATATAACGGGTTAACAGTCACGATAGCAATTGTAGCAGGCATTTTGTGTACAACTCTTGTTGTGGTTGGAGGCGTTTTTATGTTCAAGCACTCACAAAGGATGAAGAAGCAGCGAGATCAAGCTCGGTTTATGCAGCTATTTGAGGAAAGTGATGAACCTGAAGATGAACTTGGACTTGAACCTGTGATATGATATGTTCTAAGCAGGTTCGTCCATAATTTTTTCTACACAAAGACTTTTGGTGTTTCATGAATTTTGCAGCTTATATTAGGGAAGAGGATTGACAGTAGGATCTCAGTTTTTGTCTTTTGGTATTTGCTTCTCTTCCACATAATTTAGTAATCAGTCAAAAATAATCCCAATATTTTCCAGTACTATAAGGCTATTGTACACATTCTAATCCAAAAATGCATTGAGGGAACTTTAAGGTATGTATTACCAAGAAAAGAACTGAATCAGTACCTGCCTTTGAGTTTATCTGACTATCAACTCGAGCTCGGACTACTTCTTATGGCACGGTTGAAGTTATCCAATTCTTTGGAACCAGGGCCATATATCGTCTTAATGGTGTCAATGCAGCAGCTGCAACGTAAAAAAACGTTAATCACTGTTTTCTCACATCTATGTCTTCCACATTTGTTCTATTCCGGGCCAGAAAATGAGTTGTAGGATCATCCCCTAATTAAGATTTAAATACACATTTGATTTGGCTTCCACACTCTCAGTGTAATAAGAGCTTGTGAAAAAGAATTACAACAACCAAAGAGAATCAGTGATGTTACCTGACAGCTTCCTTGTTGAATTTCTTTTCTTCAATCCCGTAGAGTGACTTGAAAACCTCGGGCTCAACCCGACAAAAGTATGGACGATCTGAACTCAGGAAAGGAAGAAAACGTTCAAAAAATAAGAATTGGTTTGTTTCAAAAGGAGATTTTGTATACAAATGTTCAACATATAAAGTTTCAATCCATAAACAGATGTATTAGAGAGAGACCAATCTGATAAGCTAATAAATACTGAATGTACCAGAATAAATCGAGCATTTGCGTGTAGATTTGTTGTAGTTTATGCACCATCCATCATCTCCAATCATGCTTCGATACAGCTGGATTAAGCATAAGATTATTAACGTCGAAAACATGATACATTAACAATTTGACACCGACTGAGGAATTTCGTCGAACAAGTAGTGGGTGAAAAACAAACAGACCTCCACATCATCAGGGTTGTCGAAGATTTCGTCAGGTGTTGCGAAAGCGAAGTCCTTTGCAATCTTACAGCAAGCTCCACAACCTTCGACGCACTTCCAAGTCAATTCCTTCGTTGTTCTGCCGGAAAAACCGCTCGTCGACGTCGTCGTTGGCCGCTTATTCTCCGGCTTGACTTTCTTAGCTTTAGGTTGTGAAACTTGGGACCGCCTCGTAGCAGAGATAATCGTCGTACTCATTGGTGCCGTCGATAACGCAAGCGAAATAACCATTTTTTTGGCGCAAATTAGAAGCAAGAAATGTTCTCAAGATAAGATTAAGAACCCAAATTGCGAAAGCCGGTTCAGTCGCAAATTGTGAAGTAGCATCCGATTCAGTCGCAAATTGCGAAGATGTATCCGGTTCAGTTAACTATATATTTCATCATAATAAACTGTTTTTTGGTTAAGAAATGTAGTTTTGCATGAGAAAATGTTTTATATTCCCTTTCAATCTTTCATGATGATGATGATTTAGGGAAATAATGAGTTAGTCTCAGAGAAATATTTAAAAGGAAAAAAAAACAAATCATGCCAATTTATTAAAATTATATTGAAGAATACTTATGATTGAATGAAAATTAAAATCAGAATAGAAAAAGTGCGTTTAATAGCATCTCTAACAGTAATGTCTTGAAGAATGTCTCAAGATTAAAAAAATAAAAAATAATAAAAAGGTAAGAGAGAGGGTAGACATAGTTTCTGGTAAAAATTTTGAGAAACTGTGTCTCCACTTGTCTTTATATTATTGGCCAAATTCTCTTTCTATAATTTATAATTTAAATAAATAATTTATTTTTTATAAAATAATTAAAATAATATTTTTGAGACATCCACATAGTATCTAATGGATGGAGCTGATCTTAGTTGGTCTACGTTAAATTCGGTTTTTAGTTTGATTAATTACTAGTTTTTTTCTCAGCGAACAAATAATATAATAATACTCTTTAAAAACCTCAATTTAGGATAAAATCAAAAGAGCAATTTAAAAAGAGACAACGCCATGAACAAAAGAGTTCGGAAACCCAAATGCCACGTGTCACTCTCTACGACGTGTAAGACCTTGGAGACCAAATATGCTAAGAGATTGACGTTACTAGGAATATAATGAACTAATGAAGCGTTTACCGAAGCAAGAGAATTGTGAGAAAATGAAGCATGAGGAATTGAAGATATTTGGATCTCTTCTATGCAAGCGATGTGAAAAGATTGACGTTCCCAGCATTTGATATACCTATGAGTTATTTTCTTCGACAAAAATTGGCAATGGGCCCTTGTGACTGGGCACTCTATATATATATGTTGAAATTATAAATCAGTTATTTTAGGACAAAGAGATCTTTCTCGTATTAGTGTATGACCAAACAAGAATCAACAATATTGATTAACAGTAAAATACAGATCACAAGCTATTGCTGCTTGTAAAATAGTAACATACACATCTTATTGCATCATCCTATTGCATCATCCGGTTCTTATTTTATATCCAATGAACACACCAGTTCGTACCGGATGCATCTTCACAATTAGCGATTGAACCGGATAAAGAAAGGTTTCCGTCTGAACCGGATGCATCTTTACTAAATTAAATATTAGTTGGATTACTGTTTATTGTTCAAAATTTAAATATCATCAACAAAAATTTATAATTATATCTTACACACCCGTGTATTTAGACGGACCTTATCTAGTGCAAAATAAAATATAGATTAATATAGCATATGATTTGATTTTTTTGACAAAAAGGTTACTCTTTCAAACATTTCATAACCCAATATATGTCTTATTACGTGTCATCTGTCATTGCGATTCCAATCCTCTCTTAAACGGTTTTTGTTGATTAGTTATTTAAGATGTCATATTCGGACTACAACCTCAACTTTATTTTCATATATGCATGCCTTAAATATTCGTAATTGGTTTAATGATGCAAATAATGTATTTATTTAATTTATTAATACAGTTTATTTGTGACAAAAAAAAATGTATGTTATACGAACAAAATAACAGTCATATAATTAAGAAGATGAGTAAATATCACATACACTAATGTCAAAGATAAGCAAATATTTGTTTTAAGATATGATAAATTTTCAATTTTCAGTGTAAAGCACATTAATTTAGATCGATGAAGCTCTCTTCAGCTCATCCTCAACTAAAAATGAGGTACCTTTAACCATTGGAGAGTGCAACCAACATATTGTATCATTCAAGTATGATGAGCCATTGGAAGTGCAAAAGAAGAACAATAATTGGTATCTTGATTCTATTGATTTCGAGTTTGAGAAATTTTCTGAAATATGAAAGGTAAGCTCCATCTTCATTTATATTAGCTAGGTAAACAAAAATGCATATTATATTAGACAAATCAATAAATTATTTTACCATCTTTTGGTTGAGCTTTTAGAAATTCGACCATATATGATTATGGTTATGAGTCATCTAAACATGTATGTTGGTCTTTTTCTATATTGCTAGTGTTTTTCTTTTTTTTACATGAAACGATTAGAAATGAAATAAGAACACATGCATTCTAAGAAAGAACAATGATACTAACAAAAGAAGAGTAGAAGACACACATTTGATCAAACAGTAGCAAAAGTCTGTTTTTCTTCATTCGGCTCCTTTTAACACAAATCTCTTGCTTCACGCAAAGCAGCAGCATATTCGCATACATGTAGTTTTTAAGCAAATTTGGCTTCCAAGATACAAACGGTAAACTGAACTGCTCGGAGTACGGCCACCCAAATCTCAAAATGGTTTGTGTCCACCAGTTTTGGAAACTCGAACCCGTCATCTTCTGGAAAGCAGTCCATTAACCATGTCAAAATAGCATCTCCATGTGGATAAACAGTGGCAATATGAATAGTGGGATCATAACATTTAATTTATCCTTCATTATCAAAATTAGTAACCTCCTATCCAAAAGCCGAAACGAGAAGTCACAATAAAAAATGAATTTGTGTATATCTTTTTAAAATACTAAAACAAACTAAGAATATTAAAACTATAAAAGTAATTTAATTTAATAGGTATATATCCTTTTTTAAGATAAACTAACATTTGTAAGTTTTTTTGCAATTCATTTTATCGAGTTAGAAGAATATGATTTATGATACAACAAAACCAAATATACCATTCATTCAGGCTACAAGATCTAGTTGATAATTATACTCATTCTATTTCAAAATATAAGATATTTTGCCTAAAAGCACAAAATTTAAGAAATTAATTAATTCTTTTAGATTAATAAATAGTTAAAGATAATTTAGCCAATAATATGATTTACTGCAGAATCTAAATAGTCACAAAATTATATAAATTTAATTTTTTTCAATAGAAATATGAATTGTTTTTCCAAAACATCATAAAACAAAATAAAATGTCTAAAACATCCTATAATATAAAACAAAGGGAGTATTAGTTTGTGTCAAACCAAAAAAAAAATGTCTAGACAATGAAAAAAATAAAAAAGTGTAATCCGTACCCAATACTTTTGTGTATTTTAGTTAAACATCCAAAACCACTTTGCCATGTTTAATTGTTTGTCAGTTGTACAAACTTAAATATTTATATCTGTATGAAGGAGGCGCCCCATACCATATACCGTGGGTCCGCCCTTGTTCATTAATTACAATTAATGACACCCTCCTTACCTTAATCATTTCTCCTTTAATTTCCACTTATCTTTTCTTCAAATTTAAGCTTCACTTATTCCTCCACGTTATTAAACCTTAAAATAAAATAAAAAAAATCCATATATATATTACACATATACGATACAGAATCACCGAGGGAAAAAATATTATCACAATTAAAAATATAAAACTTGAGGATGAACTCAGTGTGTATCTCTAGCTGCATCAACGATGCACATGATCCTCGCGTGCCGGTTCGTCCTGTTCGTGCCTCCTACGTGAATCTCTATAAGTGGCCGGAGTCCGACGCCGAGTTCGTCCGCTCCGTCCGTCGTGGAGGCGGCGTACCCGCGGCGCGTGTAGTTGATAGCATATCTTGTCGACAGATGTATCTTCGGAGCTACACTTTCTCTCGGGAAGACGATGAGAGTAAATCGGAGAAGGTGACAACGCAGACGTCGTGTCTAGGGAGGGTTAAGGAAACAGCGTCGTTTCGACGTAAGAGTAAGGAGGAAAATGGCATCATCGTAGAGAGTACAAAGCCGCGTCGTCGTGGTGAGAGGAGGAGGGTTAGTAGAAAGAAGAAACAAGAACAAGCTTGTTCTGTTATGTTCAGGTTTTTTCGAAGGTTATTGTCTTGTGCTGCTACAGTAGATGTTGTTGATCCAAACTAAATTACTTTTTTTTTTCTGTTCAAATTATAATTAATATTTGAAATTTTTGTTTCTTTGTTTTAATAGTTATCCTTAAATGCATGGTTTTTTAAATTATATCTACTTTTTTTTTTGGTTTTGTTTTGTATTTAAACTTGTAATATATAGAATTTTCATGGTATATTGTTTTTGTATGAAGATGTGTGATTATTTGTAGTTTAGATGATCTTTCGTACATGAGTAATTGTTTTTTGAAATAGTTAAGGATATCGGAAAATAAACAAATTCGCTGGTGTTGATTTAATCTTTAGCTGTTAAAAGTGTATATATATTGGGTACTTTAGTTATGTAGACAAACGTTATCTTTATAAAAAGAAAAAAACTCTTATATTGAAACTATGAGGCGGGCAATTCCAGCATCGGATGCCAACGGATTTACTAAAAAGGTTTAAAACAAAGTTGTTCAAAACTTGATAAAGAAGAGAGTAGCCAAAAACAATTTCTAATTTATTATATATATATCATATTAATTTTAACAAAAAAATCTTGAATCTCTCTCAAGATGATAAGGTACATCCATTCAATTAAAATTTGTCTCCCACTTTACGTGCATCGTCGTGTTTAGAATTGGAGGAGTCAACGCCGGTCGTTTTACAAACCGAATTACAAGATTTTAGCTAGCACAATCCTTTGACAAAAAAATGAAAAAGCTTGCACAATCAATAAATTATAATGATGGTCTGGTCGCATTAATAACAGACTAGATAACTAGTGATTCATGTAAAATTATTATAATTAAAATTATTATTGTCCGGGATCCAAGATCCGTTTGGGTAAACGAAACATGTAATACAAAACTTTTAATTTAAATTTAGAACTATTTCATATAAGAATACGTTTTACCCGTGAAATATTTGAACCTGGAATAAAGCTTCAACGTGATAAAAAAAGTATTGACGAAATGTTACCAATTATGGCAATATACATTTTTGTATGTTTTTAAGATGTCAAGATTTTGTAGTATAACAGGAAAATTTCTTTTTTATTTATTTAAGTATAAGAAATCCAAAAAATTAACAAAGATGAGATTTGATAGTTTCCAAGTTAAGATTTTGTAGTATTCTAAATCTAAGATTCTTAGATTATGAATGGATTATTTACGAAATGGTTATAATGTGGCCATATTTTGGTTTATATATAAATGTGGTTATAATATTTTTCTTCGAAAAGTTAGAATCCCTCTAAAAAAATCGGATTTTAAGTATTCGTAACATATAGAGAAAAGAGATTATCTTATTGATTTAAGTTCAATAGATATAAACAATTTATGAAAGATGTAGAGATTTTGTAGTTTTGAATTCTGGATTCTTAAACCAAATGTATATATATTATCATTCAAATACAAACATAAATATAAATAAAATATAAATATAAATAAAAAGATTGTTGACCCATCGGCAAGAGAAGATTTATATAAATATATATAAAGGAAAATATAAATATAAAGATTTATTAATATAAGATAAACATAAAGTGCATGTTTTTTAGTTATTAAAAATAGATTATTAATATATGTAAGAAAAGCTCTCGTGATTTGTTGTTAAATGTCAATATGAAGATTAGTTGCCTAATTATTTGCTTTTTAATTATAATTTTGTTATATATGTATGTATTAAGACTAATGACAAAATATGTAAATAGTCTAGTAAAATTTGGGTAATAATTTAAATGGGTGCAAAATCATTATGAAAACGATATGTCAGCATGGTAGTTTAGTTAATAACACGTCAATGTAAGATTTATTTTTTAAAGTGTTTCTCTATTAATATATAAGGGATATATGAAGAATGTTAATTGCGTGATAAACAGTTTAGTGGAACAATATTAGGATTAGAAAAACAAGGACTTACCAAACTTCATGTCACGCTCACGCATGTTATCATTAGTGGGGACTTATTAGTGAACCACACATAATCACGACTACAAAAGATAATAGATTAATATAGTTCACTTTTTCATGTGTCACGATATTTTATCTACAATACTATACGTGGAAGATACAATCATACAAACCTGAATTTATTTCGAAAAACTCGGAATACTTTAACGACTGAGTTAGTACATGAAGTTCCTGTTACTTCTATATAGTTGCTTCATTCATACAATTATACAAATTGTCAGAAATATTCAAAATTTCGATTATTAATTTCCGGATAAAATGTCGGATCAAAGATGGTAGCAAAAACAATTCTTGGATATAAGATTGAAAACAATAAATAAAAACCGTCATGCACCAAACAAGGCATGCTTTAATTCTGACGCTTAAGCTCCACGGCTCATCAAAGAGACAATTATGTCGGCCCATATTATTCAACTCTTTCTTCTTTGTTAATCTATTTCAGTATTTGCTTACAAATGTAATCATTATAATCATTGCATAAATTTCCACATACACTATAGTCCTTGATCACATTAAAAGAATTAGGCTACACAAAGTGTGAATATATATATCCCGAATTATGATGTTTTTTTTTCATTTTCATTTCTTTCAATGTTTTGGGGGGTCCATCATCATCAATAAGTTGTTTTTTTGTCAATCCATAGTGTTCGTCAGCACAAAGACAAGCTCGAAAATGTATAGTTTCAACTGAAAATTATGAGTTACACATATTCAGTTCCAAATGATAAACCAGCCTTCTTACTAACAAACAGGCCCATAAACTCTTTAGTACAAGTGTAGAACTTAATAAAACACACAAAGAAAAAACAGTTTGGTCTTAAATTGTTTCAGATCCCAAACTCTTGTTCCTTGAGGAAAGCTCTGCAGTTTCTTCTTCATTATCAACATCAAAATACTCACTCTTCTCCATTGGCCTAAACATATAAAACATCAAACTATAAAACGCAAGAGTTGCAATTTCCTCAGATGCATTGCTCAGCCACTGATACCTAAAATCTGTTAGAGGTTAATTGAGTTTGGTCGCTTGCTTTATTTAATTATGTTTGTTTGTTAAGTTTATACATTAAGAGGTGTGTCTTGTCTTAAGGGTAGTTATGTTAAGAGTTAGAAGTGAAGAGTCACAACCCTTGTTATTAGTGTTGTTTGGTCGTGTCTTTTGAATACTATAAGAACACGTTGTCTTTGTTTGTAACACAAATTCAGATTCTCAATTAATAAAGTTTCAGTTTTCCCAACTCTGTTTCTGCCTCTCTCGTCAAGTCTCTCTGTTTATTTATCAAAGTCCTTTGATAATCCAACATGGTATCAGAGCTCTATTGATTCGAGGGCCAATTCGAGTACAAAGACAAGAAAAATTCAGAAAAGAAGTTCTATCAAAAATCTGAGATCATGGAAGCAACAACGCTTCAAGTGATTCCCATATTTGATGGGAATAATTATGCTTTCTGGCGGATTAAGATGAAGACCATCTTAAGAACACGGAAGTTGTGGGAAGTGGTGGAGACTGGTGTTCCAACTATGCCGACGCAAGGAGATCACAGTCCAGAAGCCGTTCAATTGAAAACCAAATGGGAGAATTCATCATCAAAAGATCTGATGGCGTTGCAACTGTTGCAAACTGCTGTCACGGATCAGATTTTTCCTCGGATAGCACCAGCAGCCACATCAAAGGATGCTTGGGATGCATTGGTGTCAGAATTTGAAGGATCTCCACAAGTACGATTGATCAACTTGCAATCGTTGAGAAGGGAGTATGAAAACTTGAAGATGGATGAAGAAGACAACATCAAAGTTTTCACAGAAAAGTTAATTGATTTGGGAAATCAATTAAGGGTGCATGGAGAAGAGAAGACGGACTACCAAATTGTCCAGAAGATTCTCATATCTCTTCCCGCAAGGTTTGACAGCATAGTGGCTGTGATGGAGCAAACGAAGGATCTAACTTCGTTGCCGGTAACAGAGTTGATAGGTACTTTAAAAGCGCATGAGAAACGCGTAAATATCAGAGAAGACCGATCAACGGAAGGAGCATTCTATGGAGAAAAGTTTGTTTCAAAAGGAAGAAACAAACGTGGCGACAATAGTCAAAATAAGGCCGAGAAATGGTGTGACTTTTGTACGTGTGACAATCACAATGAGAGTGATTGTTGGAGAAAGCAACACAGGGATGTTAGCTTGCCTACGGGTGTAAGGTGCTTTGCGTGTAAGAAGCTAGGGCACGTGGTGAAGAACTGCAAGGTTAGGAAGGCCGAGAGAGCGTACCTAAGTCTAGAAGAAACAGACGAAGAGAGTGACAATGAAGGTCACATGCTGTTCAGTGCAGTTGAAGTAGCATCATCATCAAACGTGAATGATGAGAGAGGGTTTGAAGACTCAACGTATCAAGGGTTGAAGAACTGAGAAGCAAGTGTGGTGTGAGACCGAAACTCAATTAAGGGGGAGTGTTAGAGGTTAATTGAGTTTGGTCGCTTGCTTTATTTAATTATGTTTGTTTGTTAAGTTTATACATTAAGAGGTGTGTCTTGTCTTAAGGGTAGTTATGTTAAGAGTTAGAAGTGAAGAGTCACAACCCTTGTTATTAGTGTTGTTTGGTCGTGTCTTTTGAATACTATAAGAACACGTTGTCTTTGTTTGTAACACAAATTCAGATTCTCAATTAATAAAGTTTCAGTTTTCCCAACTCTGTTTCTGCCTCTCTCGTCAAGTCTCTCTGTTTATTTATCAAAGTCCTTTGATAATCCAACAAAATCTGCTTTCATCTTCACAACAACCACAACGATCCTTGTGAAGAACAAATATCCAATGACCAAAACGTAGAATTTCCTAAAAACTGGTAACTTGGCTAAGTTCTTCACCGCTTTCCCATCGGTTTTCGATGTCTCTCGTAGACAACACATCGACCAAACCATTGCGAATACAATCACAAAACAGCAAGTTATATCAGCAAGCAAGAAGATCTGGTTCCAAATCACCCAATCTTGAGTGTACGGTCCAGTTTCTCCAATCACAATCGAAGCAATGTTAGCTAAAACCTGAAGCGGAACAACAATCATCAACAACTTCTTCTCCTTACCATGTCGCTTCAGTTTCAAGAAAGACCAACCGTTTCCGATTAGAACAATCACCGTGAAAAGCAAAACGACACTAATGAATTGGAAAATGTAGAAAACAATGTTCCAGCCATGAGCTGTGCCTGTGACTTTCACGTAATGTTTATACACAGCAGCACAAATCAGAGTCAGAGATTTCACTAGAAGCAGAACCGTCATTAAAAGGTGAATCCTTTTAGCAATTTGCTTATTGTTCCAGCAGAAACAGAACCAGAAACAGAGGAAACTCAAGTAACAGAGAGAGAAGACGAGATACAAACCAGGTAACTGGGTTGACCCGGCTAGTAAGTAATCTTTTGAGTTTGACCCGTTTGGATCTAGATTGTGATAAATCTCTGCTCGGACCTTCATCGAAACCCTAGTTTCCGGTACGCAATTAGCGAAGAACAGAGAGTAATCGCTAGGAGACGTTATCAGATAAGATTTATTGAACTGAGAGCGAGGAGGAGGAGAGAGATCGATGAAGGTGAAGAAATGGAGTATGTAGTGTGAATCAAGAACGCAGAAGCTAAAGTTTTGCTGGAGCTCGAGGAGTACCTCAGGAAGAGATTCTTCTGATAGAACAAGGAACCCTAATTTCGACGAGTCTGGAACCGGAGAAGAAGAAGGAGACGATACTGAAACAGAGGAAACAGAGACGGTTACATGACCAATCTCAATAATACCGAATTTCTCCAAGAGAATTATTGGCCGAGAATCGTTGGAGATAGTCAGAGACTTAATCTCCGCCACCGTGAGACTAGAGAAGAACTGAAGGACGACGACGGCAGCGAAAAAGGGTAATATCGTCATTTTCAACGCCGGAGAAAGTTCAAGAGACAGTATTTCTCTACTCGTGCCTTGCTTGTTTTCTTTGTAGGGGAATCGTCGTTTTTGTGGACTCTAGTCATAGTCAACATTGATGATTCTAATCTTGAAAATTTGTAAAGACAAAAAATTGCAAAGTATAATGTCAAAGCTTATACAGATGATTTATACTATTTTCCATTTGTTACATATACAGAATCTATGAACACAAGAGATATCTCTTTTATTTCTGAATACAAAAATCTCTCTGTTCTTTAATGATATCTAAGTGCTCTGTTTTCACTTCAATCAAACCGCATAAAGTTTCCGGTTATGCTTGGAATCAGCTAACTCAGGATCTGACATCATTGACGCTGGAGATGATTTAGAGCCTTCAATTCGGTTAGCAATCACCCAATAACACATAGTACCAAGTGTTGAAACCATGATCAAAGCTCCAATGGCGGTTACACCAACCGCCAAAGGCATCTCTTTTTTTCCAACAACAACAAAAGACAGCGATACGAACGCTACTGAGATCATAATGCAAGCCATCCACATGAGTTTGTTGATTATAGCCATCATTTGCTTCTTTGCTCTCCTCTCTATAACTACCACTGATGTCTGAACCACAACCACGGCTAAAGAGATGAAAAGCGCGAAAGAATCAAACACGACGAAAATCAAGAACTCTGGTCTTGGAGCTGCTCTCGCTTCTCCGAGTGAATATCCTGGAGGAACTTGTTTCGGGTCATCCGTGTACTGGCCTGGAACGTTGAAAATCGCTGCGAAAGCAACGGTTGCTATGAGAATGGCAACTAGGGTAGTGGAGTTTATCGCGTTGTTGAGTCCTTCCGTGTGCATTTTGTTGACCCGTTTAGCGATTCCTTGGATCTCTCTTCTTGTTCTCCCGGTTTGTTCAAGCTGAGTATGCACCTCGTGGCCTATTTCGCTAACGGTTTCTTTCAATTTCTTTGAAGAGCCTGATGGTTTCACTTTTTCAGCTGGCTTGATGGATCTTGCGTTCTGCATACCGATCTTTTGCAGAAGCGGTACAATATCGTGCAGTCCAGTTTTCTCAGCGATATCAAGAGCTGTTTCTCCTGATTTATTAACCGCCACTCTACTGACTTCACAATACTTTAAAACTGTCTGAACAATCTGCAGAGAAGATAAGAAAGATTCTAACTTTAAACCAACACAATAAACTTTAAAAGATTGCAACCTGCAAGAAAACACAAGAAAAATTTGAAGTATGAAACAATAATAACTTAAAGATTGCAATCTCAAGTCAACAATCAATCAATTACCTCTACTCTGTTTTTTTGGACTGCGATATGCAAAGGAGTGTTTCCTTTATTATCCGCGGCATTGATCAACGAAGAATCCGCCTTCATCAACACATCCACAATCTCAGTGTTTTGTCCTTTAACCGCCATATGAAGCGCGGTTTGACCTTTCTTATCTACTCTTGTAACCATTCCAGCCTTCTTTTCAATCAACTCCTTCACAATCACCGTATGCCCATTCCTAGCCGCAGAGTGCAAAGCGGTCTTACCGTTGCTTCGCGCAATAGCAGCTAAGTCCACACCTTTATCCAACAAGAAACAAACAATCTCTCCATGGCCCTGTGAAGCCGCCGTGTGAAATGCCGTCGTTTTGGATGAATCAAATGTAAATGAGAGTTCTGGATTTGCCTCTATTAACACATCAAGAACCTCTACAACAAAAGCAAAATACAAATTCACATAAACATTTTCCTCTTTTGCTAGTCCATGATCTATAGGGATTTATGTGAATCTTTGTCAAGGAGCACACCAATAGCAATTTTCACATAATTAGAGAATGAAAGTGGATTATGTACTAGCAGATAATTAGCAATTTGCACACACAATTAGACTTAAAAGTGGATTTGATCTTCACCATAAATATGCAAAAAGGCTAATTCTTGAGCACAATGACTTTTGAGAACCAAGTCAACTCACGTAGATTCCCGTTTTTGGCGGCGATGTGAAAGGCATCGAAGCCGTTCTTGGCTTTGGTTCCGGCTAACACAGAGTCGGAGTGTTTCATCAGAATCCTAACCATGTCGGTGTGACCGGACTCCGCCGCAAGGTATAAAGCCGTTTCACCAGACTGGTTTTGCTCCGCCAACAACTCTTTAAGCTCCACGCCGTCGTGGTCTCCTATCATCTCCAAAAGAAGCTCCGTTTTGCCTTCTCTAACCGCCGTGTGTAACGGCGTGTCGTCACGTCTCGCCGTCATCTGCTTCGTCATCGTCTTCTTGATCTCTTTCATGATGATGATGATTCTGTTTAAAGAATCTTTGGAATTAAAAGATATTTGGTGGAAATTTAGATCGAGTTAGGGAGGTCTACATGAGTAGATTTGAGGAAGAAATTCGACAAGAGTAACATGAATTCTCTGGACAAGAAACAACAAAAAATATTATTACCTCGTGGTTTTGGCTTCTTGTGTTGTATGTTATTAATAGACATTATCTTAAATCATATCTTAATTATCTTATTACAAAACAAAATCAAACCTTAATGTCCACTCGAAGCATTATTTTGTGTTTTTTCTATTTCAAAACAAAATATCGTATTTAGGTCAACAAACAATAAAGGAGTATATTTGATTAATTAGAATTTATCATATGAATATCAGAACATTTTATCATAAGTCATATAACCAACAGAATCAACTTTAAATGTTCTCCGTGCCACTACTAATTCCACTAAATGAAATATTGGCGATGGAAAATGACATATGAAGAAAATAACAAATGAGCCTCCATTATTGGTGTTATCTGTGTGAACGTGGAAAAATATCCGACGATAATGATACCAATTACCAAACATTATGGAAATTTAACTCTTCAATTTCGGTTAAAACATGGAAAAGTGTTTTTTATTCATATTGTAAAATACTTTCCTCAATTCACAGCCAAAAAAGTGTAACAAATCCAACCAACCATGGAAAATAACTGCTCCAAAGTGAAAAAATGAAAAATAGATTTCACCACATTCACAAGCTCCTAATATGAAAAAGCTTCTAATAAGTTTTGAGACTCTCTGCCACGTCCTCACCGCATAGCGCAGTGGATTAGCGCGTTTGACTTCGGATCAAAATGTCGTGGGTTCGACACCCGCTGTGGTCGTTATTTAAGAACCTTAATTATACCTTCTTCCAGTTTTTTTCGTTGTGTAATGTTACGATTTTTTCATCATTTGCAACTGTCTCTTTTCCTGAATAAAGTTCAAAGATGACGCAAAGTTACGAAATACCAACTTTACAAATGCCAAATTGGATATCAAATTTTCGAAGATTCAAGATTTCGAAAGGACAGTTTACTAACTTATTACCGACCATATGATTTGATTTCATAGAATCTCGGTTTCTAATATGATACTACTACATCTGAGCATTTCTCTGTCTAAATAAACCATGTTCATTAACAATCCTTCAAATTAAATATTAACCCAACCAGACTTGATTTCATTCCATCTTAATCCTAAATTTTACCCAAGAGAAAACACAAAACCCAGAACTGGGTTCAATATATATATAAAATAATGGTTTGATAACAAAACTTCAGCAAAACTAAAATAGAAGGTTGGACAAAAAGAGAGGAGAATACATAAGCCGATGATAATCAAAAGCTGAATCATTTCTAGAAGCTAAAGGTGGTGAATGAAACTACACTTTGATAGCATACTTCCTCACTGGGAAATACATCTCCTTCTTCTTCTCACGCTCTGTCTTCAACGAAGCCTGTTACCACAAACAACCCATATACCAAAGTTACGATTACTATCCAACTGAAAAGAACATTATAAGATTCATCTACCAAGTGATAACTATGAAATTGGAAATGGTAATGCGGGTAAAGACCTGATGCTTGGTGAGACGTCTACGGATAGCACGTGTTTTCTTGGGACGGAGATCAAGAGGCAAGAACTTCTTGTTCTTGTATGCCTCTCTTAAAGCATATTTCTGCTTCTGGGAGATCACTGTCAACACCTGAGCAATGGATTTCCTCACAACCTTGCTGGATATCGAAAACACGCAACACTCAATCAATGACTTGCCAACCAAAATTCTAATAAAGAACACATACAAGTCCCGAATTCGATCGATTTACGAAACCAGTTCTAATCATAAGCATTGAGATATATATATATAAGCTTAATGCATATCTACACTACCCGTTGTATAACAGAAACAGACGTACATTTTAGAGAGCTTGTTAGGAGCACCTCCGGTGACTTTAGCGACACGGAGGAGAGCGAGCTCAGCCTTGAATTCCTTCAACTGATTCTGAAGATCAGTCTTTGATTTATCTCTAAGCTCATGAACCTTAATCCTCGCTAGACGACAAAATCAAACCAATATCATAACCCAATCAGAATCATGAAATTGAAAATCAAAAGAAACGAATACGAGCTAGATCAAGGATATTAAGGATCTGTTCTTCGTCATACCCATCGTGAGTGTTGAGAACTGATGTGCCGCTACTTGCTCGTTTCTGGCTCCAAACCCTAATTTTGATGAAGAAGATAATTTATACGATACCTTTGTGAAATAATCAATTGAGTTAGAAAACCCTCGAGATTCTTTTGGTAATTATAATGGGCCGTGTAATGGCCCAACAGTTATTTCATGAAACATGGGCTTTATTAATGGGTCGGAAGACGAAAAGAGAAAAAGGTGTGAATAGTGAAAGCAAAAGGAATAAATTCGTCAATAAAACCCAAAAGCATCAGATTCTGTTATTTTTTTTGAGTTTGGTGTTGTTTGTGAGAATTAGATTCGGAACTATCTTAAGATTTAAGGGTTGGCAAAAAGAATTGGCCTTCTATTTTCTTATCTTTAACCATTTTTTTCCCTTCCTTATGTTGTACAAAATTCAGAACATTTGACTCTATACATTTTTCTTATCGGAAACAAAAACATTAAACCAAAAATAAAAGAGTTGAAATATGCTTTTCTAACAAAATTATTTATTTTTTGCTATATATTTAAAACAGAGTTTAAAACCATACTGTATTTATTTGTAGATGGTCTACCTCACACACATTGGTTTGATAAGAATACGAATAAACTTACTTTTTATAAAGTCGATCCCATCAACCAAAAAAAATATCTTTAACAGGAACCTAAAAATATATACATTTTTTTAAGATTAATTTATATGTTACTACAGAAACCTCTCCACATTTTTATTGCAAAGACTATAGACATAAGCAAAAGAGATACAAAACATGTTGTGTGCTTCTCAAGCATCAACAACGACCCTTTGCTCAACCATGGACCAAACCTCACAACCTTCATCTTCCTCTTCATCCGCAATCCGGCTTGGTGGTCGAGCCATCGATCGTCATAACCCAATCATACGTGACGGACGGAGACTGACTCCTCCACCTTCTCCAAGCCTTAATCCATCTTCTTCGTCTTCTTCTACTTATCATACTCCTCTTATGACTAGATTAGGTCTTGAGAGTAGTGAGCAAAAACGTGTAGCGAAGAGGAAGAGCAAGAAAAGTGACAGTGACGTTGGTAAGTCACCGGTTATTTGTTTTAGCAGTGACACTCCTCAGGGTTCTTCAAGGTACTTATTGAGTAACCCGGTTTTCTTTGACGGGTTTGTGGATTCCGAACCGATTCCACTACCTATTGATGAACCGGGGATAACCAAAGCTGATGATTTGGATAATCTTCATGAAGAGCAACTGATTATAAACGCCTCAAAGTATCTATCAACTTCGGCGTCTTTCTTGGAGAAGAAGCAACCCGATTTCTTCGAGGGGTTCTTGGATTATGAACCGGTTCTGTCTCCGGATAATCCTTTCTCTGAACCCACAAAAGCTTCTCCTACAGCATCTCTGAGCTCTCTTGAAGATAAAGACGTTACATCCCCGGATTTCAAATTCTCTCCTCCTCCTCCACCACCTCCTTCTCCTCCTCCGTCTTCGCCGCCACCATCACCAGTGAAAAACTCGTCTTCCGATCAAGTAAGTTATCGAAGAAAACCATAATATTTAATCATGACTTAATGTTTTGAGGTCAAACTTAACAATCTTTCCTTCGTTACTTAAAAAGGTGGTTGTTTTGAGAGTGTCACTTCATTGCAAAGGCTGTGCAGGGAAAGTTAAGAAACATCTATCGAAATTGAAAGGTAACACTAACTACGAAAGTATTTATTTTCATGAATTTATATTCTTGATATACTTTCTGTAAATTAGAGATCATAATCTTGATTTGTAAAAAATACTCTGTTTTTGATCATTGTTGAATGCAGGAGTGACGTCGTATAACATAGACTTCGCAGCAAAGAAGGTTACCGTGACGGGAGACGTGACGCCGTTAACTGTGTTGGCGAGTATTTCCAAAGTTAAAAACGCACAGTTTTGGCCTGAGATTATTCAGAAGTAGTTCCTTTTTTTTTTCTCTGTTTTCTTCTATGTTCTTATCTTTACTTTGGAAGACAAAACTTGTGAAAATGTTACTTTCCTTTGTGCGTTTATTTGTGTTGGTTATGGCATGGGAATTTTTAAAAATTCTTAAGAAATTAGTATTGAGAAATGTTTCTATTGCTATTCAATGCATATGGATTTACACCATACCAAATATGTTTTTTTAATCCAAAAATATATTGTTATTCAATGCATATGGATTCACACCAAAAATATATTGTTATTCAATCCATATAGATTTACATCAAAGATTTATTTACACCAAAAATCTAATCTTATTCAATCCATATAGATGTACATCAAAGATTAAAATTTTATTTATTTATCTGTCCTCAAAAAAGGGGAAAAAATCAAAAGTTTGTTAATTATAGTATCTTGCATATCTTTATTCTTTGATGACAAGACAAATTTGTATCATGCATATCTAAAAATATATTCAAATGGATAAAATAAACCAATATATTACTTACAACAACAAAGAAAAAAACAAATTCCCTGCATCGTGGTTAAAAATTTGAATAGCTTTTATGGCATAAATTGGAACGTGTCTCCTCTGCTTGGTTCCTATGGCGAAATTGGAACGTTTTGGTGGAATTGGATCATTTCTAATTTTCTAGTCAACACAGCTTTTATGAACAAGAAAAATATAGAATCAAATTACGAAATAATTTTGTTCTACTACTAGAGAAAAATATTTATTGACAAGATAAAGATATCCAAAAGCTTATATAAACCCTCCAAACCATCTCAACTTGTGTAAGTGTATACAACAAAGTAATATTGTTATGGCAAAATCAACTTTTGTTCTTGTGGTAATTTCTTTTGGTCTCCTCTTCGCTTGTGTCATTGGAAACACTGAGAAGAACCTTCATCGTGAGACAAACAGTTTGCTCTGGTCTAGACCATCGGCTAGAGGACTGGATGATTCACCACCACAAGGTCCACATAAACCAACCATGTTCGGCTTAAAACCATGGTCACCATCACAACGCGTGGTTTTCAGAATGTTACCAAAAAACGTTCCGATCCCGCCATCCGGACCGAGCCGTAAAGAAACTCCTCCATCGCCTCCTAGATCCGTGTGATAATCGTTTCGTCTTGCATATCTAATAAGGATCGCTTATTTAAAATTCAATTCTACATGTTGTGAAATTTGGTATTGGAATCTGATGGAAAGCTTGTAAAATAGTAGTAGAACAATTTCGCAAGATTAGTAGTGATCAAAAATAAAAGTCCAAACACAAACACAAGATTTCTAAGCATATTCAAACAAAACTCAAAAACTCAAATTTTCACGTATTCTTAGCTCAAAGCTTGTTAGTATTGAGGACATTAGCATCAAAATAGTCTTTATAAGGATGATTCTCAGGAACCAATCTTCTAAACTCTTCAAATTGCTTCTCTGCTTCATCTTTCTTCTTCATCAATGTATATATCAAACCTTGACATAGATATGGTCTAAAATCTTTAGGCTCATCTTTCACCAGTTCTTGATAAACCCTAAGTGCTTCAATTGGATTACCTTTTATAACCCTAATCTGTGCAATCAACAACATGAAATCTCTGAAATCTTTCTTCTTGTTCTCCTTCTTGCATTTCTCTATCGCTTCGTTGATTCTACTCTCGATCTCTGATAACTTGGATTCGGATTCAGAGTAAGCCATTACTAATCCGTGATAAGCTTCGACACGAAACGGATCTTTAGCTAGAATCTCTTCGAATCCTTTCGTTGCTGATTCGAAATCGCCGCCGTAAGTTTGTACCTGAGCTTTTAAGATCCGCCATTCTTGTTCTCCGGGTTCGATTTCGATCAAACGGTTTAGAATCTCTAAAGCGTGGTCGAGGTTTTTGGTTTGGAATTTGATTTTCATTAGGGACTGAAGAGCTTCAACGTCGTTTGGATTGTTAGTGAGATGCTTCTCCAGCGCTGCTTCTTCTTCTTCTTCCTTTTGACGCGACGAGATTTGATCAGTGAGATCCGCCGTCGTGGATGGTGGAGGAGGAGGTGAGACGAGAGTTGCTGCGGTGGCGGGTTTGGTGGCGAGGTGGAGGGAAGCGGAGAATAAAGCGGCGGCTGTTGTTAGGGTTACGCAGGTGGTTTTGAAGAAAGATGGTTTAGGGTTTGATGATGATGATGATGATGAAGACGAAGAAGCTCTGAAGGCGCGAGATGGAGGAGGTTTTTGTAAGATTCGGTGTGAAACAGGCTTAGGCTGGGGTTTACGGTGAGTATCGAGTCGGAGGTGAAGTGTTTGGTCACAGTAGTGAAACTTGGTAAGAGACGCCATTGTTGAGAGAAAAAAAAAAAAAAAAAACCCTAACGCCGGCGATGAGATTTGAGATAGAAGAAGAAGAAGATACTTTGCAAATTGTAATTTTACAGAATCAAAACGTCGTCGTCTGGTATCTATTCGGGCTTAGAGGTTGTTTTGTAAGCTTAATGGGCTGGGCTCTTTGTATAATTTATCGCACAATTTATATTCAATAGTTGAAAAAGAAAACTCTTTAGAATTAAATAAAAGTTAACATCTTCCAGATGTTTCGGTTCGCTTTCTGGATCAGGTTTTAAAAACATTCGGTTAAATCCTAGTGCTAAATTAAAATGCAAATATCAAAACAAAAGAAATGCAGATGTTAGATGATTGTATTTGTTTTTGTACCTCATTTGATATTCATGAGTGATGCAATGTTCTACGTACATTTGTTGTGCTTACCAAATCTCGTGCTAGACACTTGAAAATATATGTTTCCTACTTATTTCGATATTTGACTATTTTAACCAATTAGTTTCGATTCTAAAACTCTTAATTGTCGCGACGTCTAAAAAGTTATTCCTCCTTGTGAATTACGAATTTACGATATCAGCATTTCTCAAATACAAAAGAAAATTCATTATTGATAAAACTAAAATACAAAACCCTTCCATCATTTGTTTTGTTGATTTGTTCATTGAAACTCTTCTTCGTCTTATACTCGTAAACTTGTGGCTACAAAATTTTGATTCCCTCTACACTAGTGAATACACTCTGATTGACCAAATTGAGATGTTAACGTTCTAAGACGTATATGCGAAGGTTACGCAAATAAACTAGACCGTCGAAACTCTTTTTTTTTTTTCCGTATAACAAACAAAAAATAATGTAATTGAAACGGAATGCCAAAGAGCTTGGAACTACATGCATGACACGACGTTTTCATTGGTATTTCCAGAGTACGTTGTCGTTTAGGCATTTCGTTTTCTTGTTTGCTATTTTTCATTCGTGTTGTTGATATTTATCTTCTTCTCTCTCTCTCTCTTTTTTTTTTTAACCTTATTGTTCGTTTTGCAACTTTGGGAATAAAAGAAACCACCAAATTCGAATCTTATATATTTTGAAGAAACAAGATTGATTGATTGACTTTCACATTTAAGTACTTTTGTCCTTGAATTTTGGCAAGCGGTATCAAAAACTTTTTGGCACTCCTTTAATTATTCCAAAGGTGTCTTGCAAAGCAGTTGTCCGAAATCAACAAATTGAACTAGAAATTCACAAAGTGGTTTCTGGATTCACTTTTAGTTAGAATTTTTATCTGTAAAATATAAAACAAGGTCTGGGCATAATACCCGAACCCGAAGAACCGAACCGAACCCGACCCGAAATATCCGAACCCGTTCTACTTCGGTTCCGCTTAATTACCCGATCGGGTTCTGTTTTCAAATAACTGTAGGTATCGGGTATTACCCGAACATATATACACATATGAGGACATATATGCACTAATAACTTGAATTTGTGACTTGTTTAATGATTTAAGTTATGAAAAAAAACTCAAAACAAGGTTTACTTCTTGTTTTATATTATTGTCATAAGGAACAACTTGTTATAATTTCAGATTTTTCGGGTTTTATGGGTATGTTTGGATATATTTGGACAAAGTTTGGGTAAGTAATACTCAAACCCAAAATAATTTTGGTTATTTATGGGTTCTTTAACCAATACCCGAATTACTCGGACCCGAAGTAAACCCGAACCGAACCCGACCCAAAATTGTACATATAACCTAACGGGTCCAAAATTTCTAAATCCGAAAAACCCGAACCCGAAAAACCCGACCCGAACCCGACCCGAATACCACATGTCCAGGCCTATATAAAACTAAGTAAAAGTTTGATTATGATAGAATTAATTAAATTCTAGTAAAAGTCATAACTATTAATCATGCATTCTAGTCAATGGTTTTTAATACTTTTTAAGTTTTAAGAGTACAAGATCATCTTTAAGACTCTAACTAAGAATTAAATAACCACTATATACATCCTATAAACAAATGGACCAGTCAGGTCGGTCCAATCAAGAACCGAAAATGAGGTACTAAAGAAGAAGAGTGTCTTCACCAAACAGACCAAACACCAAACTTTGGCTTCAATACTGACCAAAAAAATCGAAAGAGATAAGAAAACAAAAATAGCCACCAGAGTTTAGGGGTCATCACCAAATCATAACACGCAATCCTATGTAGTGACCCAACATTCCCACGTGCTTCCACGTGCCTTCCACGTGGCGTCTTCACCATTCGATCTCTGTCCTGCAATTTCTGTTTTCCAGCATTTTTTTTTTATTAAACACGAGTCAAACTGATTAACAATGAGGTACGACAAAATTAAAGATGTTATCGCAAATGATCTACCGCTAATCTTAATGACCATTAATTGTTGATGAATTATATACATTTTAATATTTTACGTGTTTAAGATTCTAAGGGTTTTAACTATATGAATGTCATGTACTCTGTATGTATACAGAGAGATATAGAGAACCAAGTTCGAACTTAATTATATGTTTTAATTTGTTTATCCCTATTTTCTAATTTGGATACTAAAGTTAGCTTCTAAAGACAAATTATATTAATCATTTTTGGCTACATTTCAGACTTTCATTTAAAGAGCAAAATTTAAAAAGACAACAGAAATATTTATTCAGTTATATGAGTTAAGAGTTATGAATACATAAAACCATAAACGCAAAGACAAGTATATTATGTTCCACTAATATTTTTTAGACATTAAAAATGGTTAAGATCTAATTGGTAATACGCAAATAAATCATACCGTAAAGAAAAGAGGTGCAAAAAGATTTTAAATTAAGCTGAAAACGAAAAGATTTTCTCAAAGGTGAATTATTCATTTCCTAATGAAGGTTATAATACATATTGTCTAATTAAAGAGTATATATAGAATCGGATCATACATATACACACTCACACATGCCTATAATAATATAGATGAGTGTATGTATATGTAAGTAAAAGTAGGTGTCATGATCTTAGATTGTAGTTCGTGAAAGCAAATCTCGGATTCTTCGAGCTGTCTCTTTCTCGGTCGGTATTTCTTCTCGTCTTCTCTCGTATGCCTCGAAGAACTCTTTGTTCTCTTTCTCTAGCTCCTTCCACACTGCAAAATTAATCAATTCTTCAATCCTTATCTTACATATATACTATTATACCTTATATATATGTATATCTATAATATGTGTACCTGTGGAAGTGACGATGGGCTTGATATTAGCATGCTTGAACAGAGCATCCATACACTCTTCTTTGCCCATGTTGAATACTATACATTCTTCTATCAAATGATGCACCTGCAGCCAATATATACACATGATGATGACAGGAACAACATCAGTTAAGTGACAAAAATATCGATCAAGATCAGAGATTGATTTGACAAGAAACACAACAAAAAAGAAAAAAAATTGATTGAATCGTGTACCAAATGGATGTAAGATGCTTGTGAGCTATTATGATCACCCATATGAAAATGATTAAAGAGTATCGAGAGAAATTAGAGAGAGATGATGATGGATGGGAGAAGAGAGGCAGGTGAAAATATATATAAAACGCTACACCGAAAAATAAAAGGAGTATTAAAATATTAATAAGAAAAAAAATATCTTAGAAGAAAAACAAGGAAATTATATTTTCATTGAATTATATGTAGATACACTATAGTCACGGAATGACCTAAAATGGACAGGGTTTGTTTTATTTGTGTAGTTGATTACAGAATAATTCAAAAAATCGAATCAATTTGCGAATGTTACTTTTTGCTGAGACTGATGTCGGTAGTAGTGGACAGGGTCACGGGCTCATCGGACAGAATGTCATGGAGTGAGTGCTCAGATAGGATGTTTACGGTGAGGTCAGCTTACCAAATGTTAACACGAGATGAGGAAGAGGGACCCGATATGGAGAAGTTTTTTACAAGAGTGTGGAGACTCTTGGTACCGGAACGAGTTCGGGTGTTCCTTTGGTTAGTGACACATCAAGTCCTAATGACGAATGTAGAGAGAAGAAGACGTCACTTATCTGATTCGAGTTTGTGTCAAGTTTGTAAGAGTGGTGAGGAGACAATACTTCATATTCTCCGGGATTGTCCGGCTATGGAAGGGATATGGAGGCGCTTGGTACCGCGGGGGAGACTACAATCTTTCTTTGCAAAATCTCTACTAGAGTGGTTACACCACAATATGGGAGATGAGAGAGTGATTGGTGGTAATCCGTGGGCTACGGTGTTTGGTTTGGCTACATGGTGGGGTTGGAAGTGGCGATGCAGTAATGTTTTCGGAGCGAATGGAAAGTGCAGGGATCGAGTGCGGTTCATAAAAGAGTTGGCAACCGAAGTGTCTCAAGCGTTTTCGGTGGTGAGAGGAGCGCCGACTGGTGTGGCAAGGGTGGAGAGGCAGATAGCTTGGTCACCACCAAGTGAGGGATGGATCAAGCTAAATACGGATGGTGCTTCACGCGGTAATCCGGGTCTAGCATCGGCTGGAGGGGTGTTGAGGGATGGCTCCGGTGTTTGGCGGGGAGGGTTCGCGTTGAATATCGGCATTTGTTCGGCTCCACTAGCGGAATTATGGGGTGTGTATTATGGTTTGTATATAGCTTGGGAGCAAGGCATCACGCGACTAGAGCTAGAAGTGGACTCCGAGATTGTGGTAGGGTTTCTTCAGACAGGGATAAGTGACACGCACCCTCTGTCGTTCCTGGTACGATTGTGCCATGGCTTCATATCAAGGGACTGGATAGTCCGTATTGCTCACGTGTATAGGGAGGCTAACCGTCTTGCGGATGGGTTAGCTAACTATGCGTTTATATTACCTTTAGGTTTTCATTTGTTTCCGACTCGGGTTGACGAGTTGAGTTTAATTCTGTTAGAGGATGCTAATGGGACTGCGCGCCCAAGACGTGTTCGTGTTTAGTTTTCTTTTTCTTTCGTTTTAATAAATGGTGGGAGGCATTGTTTCCCGCTCGCCTACCAAAAAAAAAAAAAATGTTACTTTTTGCTTTTTGTTAAAATTGACATTGTTTCTGTATTCAAAGGAACCGCCTAATTGTGCTAATCCCTTGAGAGTTGATATTTAGAAGAAGAGAAAAGGGAAAACTAAATTGAAGTGCAGATATGTTTTTATTTTTTTTAGAAAAAACAAGTAATATATTAAACCAATATGATAAATTTATAAATATTTTAAATTAAAATATGTTATCCTTAATCTAAACGGCGTGCTGCTGGTATCAGTTTTGCTGACTTGTAACATTGGGCTCGTGATAGGGCCCATAATCCCACGTGGGCATATGCTTATGATTGGCTGAGAGGAGATTGCAATAGATTTTACGAAACGGAAACGCATCCTTCGACTGCTTACGTGGCGATTGGCCCGTTTACCACGTGAAGTAGGACCCACCTACATAGTTAAAATCTGTATAGTAACGGTATGAGTCATACCGTATGACCCATAAATAATCATTATCGTTTAGCATCTCTTAATACAGTAATGCTAACTTTTGAATATTTAATCAATTTATTTGTATATTGCCTTGTATGCCATTGCCACCTAATCCCACCTACCAAGAATTGACCTGTATATGCTGTAATAGTTTTATTTACAAAATAAATATTGACAATAATGTCAAAAACTCAAAATAAATAAAACATTTGTGACAGTTTATCTACAAGAGTAAGTAACAACTAACAACTGTGATTTTATATACTCCTTCTGTTTCAGTTTAATTGTCGTTTTAGAATTTAAATTTTATTTCATAATAGTTATCGTTTTAAGTTTTCAATGCAAATATTTGGTAAAAATTCTAGTTTTATCCATACTATTTTAATGTTTTAGCCAATGAAATTTTTTGTAAAATATATTAATAAAGAGTAAAACAGAAAATTAAATGTTTTTCTTAATTTGTGTGAAAAAACCTTAAACGACAACTAAAACGAAACGGAGAGAGTACCATATTAATCGCAGTAACTACATGATTGTAATAACCATCCCCATTTCAAAACGTTTAGGTTGGTTTGTTGTGCTCATGTTTTACGAAAACGCAAGCAAGCAATGAATTCATGGCCTGATTTTTTAATAATTACACAATAGATTCACTTAAACCGCAATGAATTAATAAACATTACATATCTTTTCCAGTGGTGTTGGGCTAGATAGCCTAGATTTAATAATGTATTATCATCAATGATTTCGAGATTATAATAACATTATCAAAATCAAAAGCCACCCTTAACTTTTCCAAACAATAATTAAGTGAGGACACATGCATGGGAGATGGAGCACTTATGCATATGAGTGAGTATGGGTATGTCGAATATTTCAGCCCTATGGTAATGTAACCAAAGCAGGTCTTAAGAGGTTTTCTACTTTTTTCGACTGAATATTTATGTATCAAATAATTGCAGTATTAGGCTATTCGTATACATATGAATGCATATTGTTGTGTATAATTTTGTACATTTTCATCTAACAGCTAAGTCTGGAATTCCTTTGAAAATATAGCCGTAGAAATAGTAATTAAAATTAAAATAAAGCTTAAAACTATACAAACTTTAGTGTCATGTTTTTAAATGATTATCCAACATTCAATTCAGATCAATATTTCTAGCTAAAATATTTAAAGTCTCTAAATGCAATCAATATTGTAGCATTTAGAATCATTATTTATGAAAAAACGAAATAAATCAGTATTTAAAATTGGAATAAAAATATATTGCTAGATACAAGTGATTGTGCATTATTTCGGATGTAACTGCCATCTCAAACTCGCGTTGAAAATATATTATAATTACGGTTATGCAGACAGTTGCATCAATGAGATTCGTGCTACTTAAATGATATGCAAATTATATTATGTCCACTCATTTAATATACCTTATCTAGCGTTAAACGCTTAATGGCATCCATGCCAAATGGAAGAGAGAAAAAACTCTTTCGAACGACGTTTAAACAGAAAACCCGTCATACAAAGATTATGCTCGAATAGTTTATCCACGTAGCGTGAATCGAATCGCAAATATCTAAAAATGATTTCTTTCTCGAAACCTGTTGTTCCATTCTAGCAATATATACCCTACTGTTCTTTGCATTAGTACATAACCAATCAGAATAAGTAAATCAAAACCAGCCAATATGTGTTCAACAACATTTAACATTTTGATATACTTTGTAAGGTAGGAATGAGTTCGATGTACTTTGGTCTTTGGAGTTTCCCCACATCCTTGGGAAGGCTTTGGTTGGATTCCCGAACACTTTTAGGGACCACCAAGTTTGGTAACTGTATATGTCGAAAGAAGTGTTTCTTGGAAACACATTAGCTGGTACAAAGTTTACATCATCAAAAGTTCATAAAATCACTTATACTATAGTGTCAAGTATATATTATACTTCTTACGAACTCATCCATCAGCTGGTACCACTTTCACCATATCTTTTGCATGTGAATAAAGTTCTCTAAGTTTAAAATATTTGATTTAGAGAAGATATCTTCTCTCAAATGCAATTTTGGTTAACGTAAAGATATAGTACTGATCCTCTATTTTTATATTATTATTATTTTGACACATTGGTGTTCATGCAGATATAAAATACCTCACTGAAATTTATTTGCTAAGTGATCATAGGATTTGATTGGTAATCTTGTCAAACATAATATTCAAACGGCTACTAGCTAGTAGAAATCCCTAAAAAAGGAGAATCACAAAAGAAAACTTTTTATCTGACCACAAAAAAAAAGTGAATAATAAATAATAGGAAAAGAAGACTACTGGAATTTCGGAAAATGTGAAATATTATTTGATTTTCAAATGTTCCAAACGCACAAATTAATTAAACTCCGAAAAACAAATTCACGTGGCGACTTTCTCAACGGGCCTAAACTATTTTCACATATAAATATATTAGTCAAGGCCCAATAAAGCCCACATAAACCGCCGACTCCAGCGCTAACCGTTGATTAGTATGACACAATTCCTCATCTTAAAAAGACACGTCAGCGATCCATGCCATATTTCAGGATCCAATTATATATCATTCAACGAAACGTATAAATTCAAAACCGAAACCCTCAAAAATCATCATCATCATCATCATCTTTCATTGCCCAGAGAAGTATCAATCACAATCGATCAATCTCCGATTAATGGCACCGAAGGCAGAGAAGAAACCGGCGGAGAAAGCACCAGCACCAAAGGCGGAGAAGAAGATCGCGAAAGAAGGAGGAACGAGCGAGAGTATAAAGAAGAAGAAGAAGACGAAGAAGAGCACGGAGACGTACAAGATCTACATTTTCAAGGTATTGAAACAGGTTCATCCAGATATTGGAATCTCTGGTAAAGCAATGGGAATCATGAACAGTTTCATCAACGACATCTTCGAGAAACTCGCTCAGGAATCGTCTCGTCTCGCTCGGTACAATAAGAAACCGACGATCACGTCTCGTGAAATCCAAACCGCTGTGAGACTTGTTTTGCCTGGTGAATTGGCTAAGCATGCTGTCTCTGAAGGAACCAAAGCCGTCACCAAATTCACAAGCTCTTAAAGATTAGATCTAATTTTATTTATCGAAATTATAGATTATTGTTCTGTCTTTTGATCAAATCTTCGATCTTTTATGATGATACCTGAATAATAATCCATTGTTCATATGAATTCTTTTTCGATTAAAGCTTCGATTTTTCTGATTCTGTAGACCTATTTCATTGCTATTCGTAAGATTGATATAAGATTAGAATCTATATGAAACGTTGCATTTCTTATTTCTGAACATGACACATTGTTTACAAGTTAGAGATGTTATGTTCTGTCTTTACTGAGAGATAGAAACATTAGAGAGATTTCAGTTTATACAGAGGAAGAAGAACTATGGCTTCTTAGGAGATTTGGTAGCCTTTGATGGTGACTTGGGACTGCTTTGTAGCTGCTTTTTCAGACTTCTTTGGGAGGAGAATTGGGTTTTTGTTTGGTAAAACACCACTGTGTGCGATGGTTACGCCTTTGAGAAGCGTCCCTAGCTCCTCGTCGTTACTCACTGCTACGGTTCTTTTTGTTAACTCTTGCAGCGTACCCGCAAGCTCAAGAACCTAAATCAACAACATATATAAAGGATCAGGCTTGGAAACATAAAGATAGTAGCATTCGTCGAAAAGATTAGTCTGCAAGATTTTGAACATCCTAGAGATTACTGTGAGAAGTCAATTCAAAAGATGGGTTCTGGACATTTGTTGATCTGTAACATGCACATCAATCCAAGTTATTTGCAATGTAACACATCGATTCTGAGAACGGTGATACATGTTTCTCAAGGTACCTCAATGAAGTACTTGCAGATGATTTATTTAGGTGTTCAATTTTACAGCCTCACGTGATTATCAATGGAAGAATCAAGAATTGAGAAACCGTTTTAAATCTATTTGCTTCCCGAGAAAATCCTAAGGAAGAACATTCTTATCTTTGCTTTTTTCTAGGTAAATTAAGTTAACGGCTAGATTATCAACGATTCTAAAGCAAAAGGTCAAGATGATTTATTTAGGTGTTCAATTTTACAGCCTCACGTGATTATCAATGGAAGAATCAAGAATTGAGAAACCGTTTTAAATCTATTTGCTTCCCGAGAAAATCCTAAGGAAGAACATTCTTATCTTTGCTTTTTTCTAGATAAATTAAGTTAACGGCTAGATTATCAACGATTCTAAAGCAAAAGGTCAAAAAAGAAAAAAAACAACTCAATTAACGGCTAGATTATCACCGACCTAAGCTCTAAACTTTCACAAACCTAAATGAAAAAAGGAAACAACGCACAAGCGTAAAAAAAAATGGAAACTTGGAATCCCAAAACACACAGTCTACCCTATAAATATAGTATCGCGTCTCCTCTTTTTCTCTATCTAATCGTTTTAGTATAATCAAAAACCAGAGAAACACAGAGAGAGAGAGAGTTATAAAGTGAGAATGACTGCAATTTCATGCTTTGATTTTGTAGCATTATCTTCTTCGCTCGATTCTTGCTTGCGTTGCTTATATTTCATCTTTGGCTCCAACGCTTATTATTTGTTGTGGGTTTTTTCGTTGCTCTTTGACGGATGAGGATGATTCATCTTCGTTTACAAATCACTCCCATCTCTTATGTGGTGTCGAGACATCGCAGTCTCTCTCTCTCTCTAACCAGCACAAAGTCAAAGAAACTCTACGAAGAATACTACTCTGAGCGTGATGGATGCTCTGCTTCTCCGTCTACGGAGATGGCGACGGTGATTCGTTTGCCGGTGAGTGGTGATCCTATAAAGCCCAACAACAACAATTCCAGCCCACTAAAACAGGTCAATTTTTCCAGCCCTTCTCTTTTTCTCTTTTTTTTAATGTTTTTTTTTAAATTGTTTTTTTTTTTAAAAAAAACTTAATAACTAAAAATAAAACTAAGTTAAAACAAAATTAACACATAAAATTTAAGAAAATAATACTTTTAACCAAAACCACGTTAATTTCACTATTACTTTCTAAAAATTAGTTCAAGTGTTAAATTTTAAAAACGTCGAAACTAACCGCGCCTAGGCATCCTGTCCTTAGTTGGTCCGTAAGCTTTGGTGTTCGAAGTTCGGCATGTTTTCACGTAATATAGATTTAACACTTAAACTCATTTTAAAAAATTAATAATAATTTTCATTAAAATTTAAAACAAATTTAACATTTAAACTTTAAGAAAATAATGTTTTTTAACCAAAACCATGTTAATTTTACTATTACTTTTTAAAAATTAGTTTAAGTGTGAAATTTTAAAAACGTCGAAAACTACCTGCGCCTAGGCATCATGTCCTTAGTTGGTCCGTAAGCTTTGGTGTTCGAAGTTCGGCATGTTTTCACGTAATATAGATTTAACACTTAAACTCATTTTTAAAACTTAATAATAATTTTCATTAAAATTTTAAACAAATTTAACACTTAAACTTTAAGAAAATAATGCTTTCAACCAAAACCATGTTAATTTCACTATTACTTTTAAAAATTAGTTTAAGTGTAAAATTTTAAAAACGTCGAAAACTATCCGCGCTTAGGCATCCTGTCCTTAGTTGATCCGTAAGCTTTGGTGATCGAAGTTCGGCATGTTTTCACGTAATATAAATTTAACACTTTAACTCATTTTTAAAAATTAATAATGATTTTCACTAAAATTGTAAAAAAATTTAACACTTCAACTTTTAAAAAATAATGCTTTCAACCAAAACAATGTTAATTTCACTATTACTTTAAGTGTTAAATTTTAAAAACGTCGATAACTAACCGCGCCTAGGCATCTTGTCCTTAGTTTGTCCGTAAGCTTTGGTGTTCGAAGTTCGGCATGTTTTCACGTAATATAGATTTAACACTTTAACTCATTTTTAAAAATTAATAATGATTTTCACTAAATTTTAAAAAAATTTAACACTTAAACTTTTTAAAAATAATGCTTTCAACCAAAACAATGTTAATTTCACTATTACTTTAAGTGTTAAATTTTAAAAACGTCGATAACTAACAGCGCCTAGGCATCCTGTCCTTAGTTGGTCTGTATAAGCTTTGGTGTTCGAAGTTCGGCATGTTTTCACGTAATATAAATTTAACACTTAAACTCATTTTTAAAAATTAATAATGATTTTCACTAAAAAAAATTAAAAATTAAACACTTAAACTTTTAAAAAAGAATGCTTTCAACCAAACATTAATAATGATTAAACACTTAAACTCATTTTAAAAAATTAATAATGATTTTCACTATTACTTTTTAAAAATTAGTTTAAGTGTTAAATTTTAAAAACATCGAAAACCATCCGCGCCTAGGCATCATGTCCTTAGTTGGTCCGTAAGCTTTGGTATTCGAAGTTCGGCATTTTCACGTAATATAGATTTAACACTTAAATTCATTTTTAAAAATCAATAATAATTTTCACTAAAATTTTTTAAAAAATTAACACTTAAACTTTTTAAAAATAATGCATTCAACCAAAACCATGTTTATTTCACTATTACTTTTTAAAAATTAGTTCAAGTGTTAAATTTTAAAAACGTCGAAAACTAACCGCGTCTAGGCATCATGTCCTTAGTTAGTCCGTAAGCTTTGGTGTTCGAAGTTCGGTATGTTTTCACGTAATATAGATTTAACACTAAAACTCATTTTTAAAAATTAATAATGATTTTTACTAAAATTTAAAACAAATTTAACAATTAAACTTTATGAAAATAATGTTTTTAACCTAATCCATGTTAATTTCACTATTACTTTTTAAAATTAGTTCAAGTGTTAAATTTCAAAAACATCGAAAACTAACTGCGCCTAAACATCCTGCCCTTAATTGATCTGTAAGCTTTTGGTGTTCGAAGTTCGGCATGTTTTCACGTAATATAAATTTAACACTTAATTCATTTAATTAATAATGATTTTCACTAAAATTTTAAACAAATTAAACACTTAAATTTTAAAAATATAAAGCTTCGAGTAAAAATCGATGAAATTGTGATAATTCCGACGGAATCAAAAGTTGATATGAATCAGGAATTTGATACCTCAGCTGCAAGATACTCGAGGACGGCGACGAGATAGACCGGAGCTCCGGTACCAACACGCTCAAATAACGACCTTTCTTAAGATACCGACCGATCCTACCGACAGAAAACTATAGACCGGATTTAACCGACTATGAAACCGGTTTCCGGTTTCTTCTTATGACCTCCACCACTTCTTCTTCTAGCGGCTCCTTTCTTCACTTTGGTTCCGGAATCCATGGCTTGCCTTACTCTGATACGGCGAGAAATTTGATTTGATTCTGATTTTGATCTGACCGGAGAATATGCAAACAGAGGAAGAAAGAGAGCTTTGGCGTAAGATAGCAAAAGAGGTTGGTTGGTTGGTTGGTTTTGTCAGTTGATGAATGTTAGCTTTTGGATTGAAAGTGAATCAACGGCTATGATTGCTGATTTGGCAATCTTGGTTTCAATGATTTTTTCACATTAAAAGAATTAATAGATATAATATTTATGAAAAGTTTTAAGCATTGAATAATATTTTCTAAATTATTCTGAACCTATTTTTAATTTTTTAATAATTCTTCTCAATTTATATATGTGAAATTTTGGAGAAAAACAATGGTAGAATTTTTTGAAACAAGATACTAAATGCTACTTTAGAAATTATTGAAAATTATACTTATACATTATGTATTGCTTGGATGTTTGTATATATTGGACACTAAATCAGTGTCACTGATTTACTGGACACTGATGATCTATCGAATTTACTAACTAGATATCGAACGAATTTCCATATTATGTATCCACGTGTATATGTAAGTATCAATGTCCATAACTCTTCATGTGATATATCTATACCTCTTTATTTGTGGGCTTCACAATGTATTCACCAACCATATCCCACGAATTTATCATTTGTAATAGCATATTAACATTTCACAACTCAACCAAAACATATTTCGTACTCTTCACCTTACATTTCACAAAGAGAATCCATATCATACAATCGTTCACATGTATTACTCTTTGTTATTGTTCAATAAGCAAAAACTTGTAATCTTTAAAGAGTTGATGTTGGAAAACAAAACTAAAAAAAATGATATTTCATATATTTTAGATATTTCTTTTGACCAAAAAGAATATGTACCAACAATCACTAATTATATCTACTATTTTTATAACAAATATCAGCAATATACGTCTTGTAAAATCACCATCTTTTTGTCTCATTCCGATCTATCTTATCAACTAGAAATTTCAGACACGGAAAATTAAATATATGTTTGCATTCGTGTCGTATGCATGGCTCTATGGAACGTATAGTAAGTATAACAACATTAAATTCCAACGAGACTGACATCTCCTCACATGGGGGAGAAATGTTTGTCCTCTAGACAAGAAAAGTAAAAGAAAATACAATAATTTGGGTTCTTAATTTATTTCTGTTGACAAAGCTTATCGGAAATTTAAAATATTTTTTAAAAAATAAAAATAATAAGATCTGTCAGACCAATTATATATATGAATTCTCATCAAATGCAATGAACAATTTTGTTTCCACTAAATGCAATGAACCATGATGGTTCTTGGAGAGGTTTTACATTTAATTGCAATTAACTTTTTCAACATTATGAGATTGCTGAAGTAAAGACTATTCAAATACAATTAATGGTGCTTATTAAATTCTGTATCTCCCTCACCACATGGAATCATGTATGTGATGGATACATTGTAGTAACTTATTTTACCTAGAAAAATAATACTTAAAATACAAAATTTTGGTCAATCTTAATTATAGTTTACCAAACAAAAGGTAAACTTTTAAGGAACTGGTGTAAATATACTTTTTTTTTCCTTGTTAAAAAAAGTATAATTCATAATTTTATATCTGAACCATTTGACCATGCTCAGAACATTTACTGAACCATTTGACCATGCATTGAGATATTATTCTTACTACTTAGGAAAGAGTTTACAGCGCACATAATTAAAAAAAAAAATTGATAAGAAGATTTGATCTTCCTAGTTTATATATTAAAACACAGTAAGAGATGACATAATATTTATGAACGATATAGTGGTAAAAAAATAAACAGTACAAAATAGATGGTAATAATGCTTATTTGATTGATATAAAATATTCAAGCGGTTGATTGTAAAAGGTTTATAATCAAAGTTATAAACGAACACGAAATCCACATTGTGTAAAATCTATTGTACTAAATGAGCTTTTATTTTGCTACATGATTTTTCTAAAACATAAAGTCTATGCTAATTTCTTCAAATTATATGACATCCAAAATCATGTTTCATTTACTTTTTTTTTTTTTTCATGTTAGTAAAACTAACTTTCCATTCTTTTAATATACTAGGATTTACCAATACATGCTCTCAATTCGGATAATCACTGTCTACCTAAGACATTTGTTTTTTCACCCTCTTTATATAAACAGTCCCTCTCTATCTCCCGATCTCATCACTCACACAACAATCTCTCTATCTCTCTCTCTCTCTCTCCTCTTATCTCTCTTTTCCCAATCCTTTTTGTCTGAATCTGTAGCTAACCATGTCGGAGAGACCAAGCCGTCACCAGAGAAGACCTTCTCAGAGCGTTTTTCCGATCTCCCTTGACGATCTCTCCGATATCTCTCTCGCAGCAAATCCTCCCTCCTCCGTTCCTACTAACCCGCCGCGCCACCAGATCCCTCTGCCGTCTCCGGCAGCTCCTCCGGTAAACCGTAGCAGCAATGACGACAATGCTAGCAAGGATCACAAAGGGAACGCCTCTTCTAATTAATTAATATTGCTTTTTTCTTTGTTTTTTAATATAAGTTTCAGCCTTTTAATTATCGCATAAGCCTCTTTTCTCTTAATAATCAGATTTTGTCTTTCTTTACTCGTGTATGATAAATGAATCAATCGTAATTTCGTATTTCGGGTTTATGGTATTGACTATTGAATGAAGAATAACATTATTTCGTAACGAAATCTTAATTAAACTTAAACAACTGTTTGGTTATGACAACAAAATTACTGAACAAAAACTGAAATTTAGAATTAATTTTTTTCATGTAACTGTTAAGAAAATACAAGTATCGATTTATTTCTTAGAATCTAATATGTTACGGATGGACCTTATGGTTGACGTTGACCGCGAGATCCGTGGGTCTTCTATATTGAAAGATGGAAAAGGCTTTGAAGTACTACAACAATAATATTAAAATAAAAATAGACGCAAACATCAACAAGATTGATAATATATATAGATATTTAAAATTACTCAACAGTCAAATATTTTAAATTACTTTTTAAACACTTAATTACTAATTTCTTATGTGTAAAATGATGATATTTTTCAAAATTTCAGTTGCATATTCAAACTATATATTTTATTGATTTGACTAATTAGTCAACATAAGTTTTGGTTTCAAAGCTGACAATATAATATTTTTGACAAATATTAATATTCGAGTTTCTACATATAATAGATAAGCGATAAAAATATGTTGGAAAAAGAAGAAATATAGTTGATGTCTCCATTGAGTTATATGCATATACCTAAAGATCTTTTTATTTTGTCTTTTAAATGCCAAACGAGAATAGTACATAATTTAATTTAGAATGATTTAACCAAACGAAGCGTATAAGGGTTAGCCAAACTTAAAATCTAGTTTTTATTCAATAAAATGCCCAAATGCGCAGAATGTCTTTACATTTTTCTGTTTCCTATTTTTCCATGGCCTTGTAAACAGTAACCAGAAAATTTGACTTTAGTTTAGTTCATTGTTCAATGAATTTAAATACAAAATATATCAATATGATTTGTAGACAACTCATTCGAATTTTAGAAAAAGTGTGAACTAATTTTCGAGGATAGTTTAGTTGAGAGATGTCTTATCCTATAAAGGTATTATTGAGTAAACAATTATATAAATGTATATATAACGAAATTATAAGATCAAAAAGATGACATTGAATTAGAATTATTGACTTCATATGGCCAGTGGTTTTGGTCGCTATAAAGATTCATTATTTGCTGAAAAAATGAAAATTGTAATCTTTCGTCTGAATAATAAATAATGTTGCTAGTTTGTTTTTTTTTTTTTTTTTTTTTTTTTGGCAAATGTTGCTTTATTGTTTTATACTTCCTCTGTTTCATAAAAAGTATATATCGTTCTGGAATTATTTCTCTGTTTCAAAAAATTTATCGTTTTGTTATAAACCATATGGATGGACTCCATAACCGGCCCAATGCCCATTAGATTTTATCTCCTTCTATGTGTTTTCGTGTAAACTCATATATATACTCACTTATGTGTTAATAAAATTACACAGTTTATAACACGTTTTATATTTTTAATGCAATTTTTATAACTAATTTCTAAATTTGGCATTTATCCAAAACTAAAATCTTTTATATTTAAATTATTAAGATTATATTAAATACATATATGTTTATATATTTAATTCATTTTTGAATATGTGTGAAAAGTGTCAAAATGACACTTTTTGTAAAACTGAGGGAATACTATCCTCTTTTGACGGAAATTTATTAGACGGAAAAAAATATTTATAAAATGATTAAAATGGATCCATTTACCAGAAAAAAAAAAAAAAAAAAAAGTGGATCCAATTTTAGCGGGAGAAGAGTGGCTAATGCAACGGACAAGATTCCGTCGGTGCTCCCAAAGGCAAATTAAACAAAAAAAAGTCGTGAAAAAGTAAATTAAAGAAGTAAATACATCCAAATTTTTTTTTTCTGACATAAATATTATTGCCATCGATCTGACGTTTTGTCTGTCTCCGATGAGTCTGTTTCTTTTTATCCACAAAATATGTTTTAAGACCATTATTACGATTGACTGAAAAAGTAACTGAAATCATAATAAACAATTAAACATCTCTTTATATCCCCCAATGAGTCAATAAAGGTAAAAGTCCAAAGGACAAAAAAAGGTGAAAAGACCCAGTTACCGAAGCCACAAACTCATTAATAAATTCAGTTATTTTGTTTAATTAGCATGGGGTTTTGTCAATAACATGCAATCTGTTGGATTTAATTATGGATTACCACACAATACTACTTCAAAGTAAAAACCTATATCAAGTTTTTTTGCATAAAACAAAAGTTTTTGGGTACATGTATATATCATTTATACTCCCTCCGTTTCAGTTTAGTTGTCGTTTTAGGATTTAAATTTTGTTTCATAATAGTTGTCGTTTTAGGTTTTCAATGCAAATGTTTGGTGAAAATTCCAGTTTTATCCCTACTGTTTTAATGTTTTGGCCAATGAATTTTTTTATAAAATATACTAATAAAGGGTAAAACAGAAAATTTAATGTTTTTCTTAATTTGTGTGAAAAAACCTTAAACGACAACTAAAACGAAACGGAAGGAGTAATAACTTAACTCAATGGAGACATCAATTATCATTTTTTAAAACATATTTTTCTGGCTTTCTTATTAAATGTAGAAATTTGAATATTATATTTGGTAGTCGTGACTCAGCCAATTTCTCAATCTCCACTAAAGATGTGTTTCGAAATAGTACATCTTTCAAAATAAATACATTTTTGTATAGAAAAATAATATATATGCTTATACAACTTCCGAAAAAGATCATATTTGCATATTTCATTCCAAAAAAATAAGATCATATTTGCATATATATATATATATATATATAGTATTAGTTTTTCAAATCTGTCCCAATTTCCCAAATAAAAAACAGGAAAGAAAAAAGTATGGAAACGTGTGACCACGTGGTGAATCACGTTGTAATGGGCCCGGCCCAACATAATACCGTTATACGGTTATAGTATGTCGTTAAATTTCCTGTTTTTTTTTCTTTTATTAAATAAAAGATGAAATTCCTGACCAGAATATTTTAGTTCGTACTTTCATTATAAACCGGAACAAACCGAAATTCAAACTGCACGGAGGCAAAATGAAACCGAATTAACCCATCTGAATGTCTGTTTTCACCAAATCTTCTTCCTTGTACTGGCTCTTTAATGCTACTTAATTAAGATAATGAATGCTTAACTACTTAATTGAGTATATTCTTGATGTTTTTAAATATCTCTCTCTGATTGCATCTTAGTCAAAACTCTGTTTCTTGACCTCCCATGGTCCATGGAGGCTATTTAAGGCATTGGTGATGGAGAACTAGACTCTCAAGTCATCTAATCTTCAACTATGACACAATATATTGCCAACAAACATTTCCGATATCGGTTACTTAAACACACACAAACAAATTTACTCTTCTCTTTCTTGTTTTTAGCTCTTAGGTTAGAGACACTGATTATCTATGGAAAAATCAAGTGATGGACAACACTTTTTTTTTTTTTTTTTTGTATTGTCCATACTATGAAATGATTGACGCGGTTACATATTCACTCGATAAAATATTTAAGCATATAACAATGCCTCTAGTTACCATATGATAAGGTGGAAAGAAACATCACACTCTCTACTTCTTCTGACATTACTTTTGTTTTCACTCTTAGGTAGGTAACAAACAACAAGAACACCTTAGAGATTTAAGTGGTGTCACCGAAACCGAGGTAGTTCTTTTTAGAAACCGAGTTAATGAGCTTAACACTGAAATCCCAGAGTTTCTGCGCCAAAGTTTCATCTCTAGCAAGTTTGCTTGGAGTGACTTCGTTGCAATCAGCAAAGTACTTTCCTGTTACGCCCTTCACACTTGGATGCAGAGCAACATAACATGTTGTAGCTGCTCCCTGTCAACATCACATGGACCATCAAAATATTGTTCTTATATTCATTTTTATTCAGTAACATAGTCATAGAGTTAGATCTTGAATTTGGCTTAGTCTTAGGATTCTTTCTACTAGTTTAGTACCTGAGGTATATTTTTCCACAAGTAGAAGCTGAAAAACTTCAAGAACCCTGTGAAGAAAGGGAACTAAAATAAATACTAGCGAAAATAAAAAGGAATAATTTGAAGAGAAACAGAGAAATTAAGAAAATAATGTGAAATCTTACTCATTAAAAGAGCAGTGTGTTGGAAGAGATTGGTGAGAATGAGACCAGGGTGAACTGAATTTGCTGTTATGTTTACTCCTTCTTCCTACCAAACAATGTCCCCAAAAATATTTTGAGTTTTTATTTTCTTAAGTGTATATGAATTTGAGATAGTACCAAACACGTTGATATATGTGTTTGTGTGTGTGTGAAGGCGACCTGAAGTTGACGGGAGAGCTCATTAGCATGCAATATATTGGCTAGTTTCGATTGTCCGTAAGCTCGTTTATCCGAGTAACTGAGAGAAAAAAGAAGAAGATGGTTATAAGATGCAATGGGATTTCGGAACAAGTCAACAACTATAGAATTTTTTACCTGCAAATGTCATTGATGCTGTCGAATTGGATTCCTTCTTGGTAAGTATAGATATGAGCCACAGATGATACATTCAAAATCCTTCCTTCAACACCACTGCTTTTAGATGTGTTCTTCATTGTGTCCAAGAGCAAGTTTGTCAACAGAAAATGACCTATATAGTATATAATTCAATACTTAAAATTTCAATATTTCGGGTTTAGTTTCTGAAACTAAATGTCTTAACTTGTGTTTAAATTTAAATATATGAATTACCAATGTGATTTGTAGCAAACTGCAATTCGATTCCATCTTCAGAGAGTTGGTATGGACAGAACATTACTCCTGCATTGTTTCTGCAAACACCATTTTTGTACAAATGTTATAGATATACATAACTCTGTTACAGTTTTAAATAAATAATATGCACCTTTTTCTTACCAAAAAAAAATTAAAAACAGAAAACATTTTTTCTTGCTATAAGTAGTTAATAGATCTCCGTGTATTTGGTATTAATCCTTGTTCAAAAAGTCGGTCTCCGCGGCCGAGAAATCGCCGGAAAACCGCTCGGCGGCACCCAGCCGCCGCGATTTTAGTAAACTCGGCCAAAAAATCGGATCTGTAAAAAGCTCACTTTTTTTTGTTAAATTTAAGTTGAAAATCGATTATTTATGATTGGATCTATAATCTTGAGTATAAATATACTGCAAAACCGTTCAAAAAATTGTTAAAAACGCAAAAAAAAAATCAGGTTAGCGTTTTAGGGTTGTGGCTGCGCAGCCAAAGGAAGAAGAAGAAGTGAAAATACCTATTTTACCCTCTAAAGTGAATAGATCAAAAAATAGATGCAAAGTTTCGAACCCATGGCATGTGACACGTTTAACAGGGCTTTAACCACTACACCACCGGCACTTTCAACAATTTATCTGCTGATACTATGTATAAATACAATATTATTAGATATAAGACCTAAAACTAATCCCCGATTAATCCCCGTGTAATCTCCGATTAATTGATTAATCGCTAGGCCTACCTTCACCGCCCGACTAGCGCCTAGCGATTTTTAAAACATGGGTATTAATAAATGGTACCACATTGTAAAGTAACATTGATGTTGTCAAAACAAGAAAGCAGAAAGTAAAATGTTTGGCGCGAAAATAATGTCTTTTACTCTTTTTCACAGCATTAAACATCAAAAAAGAAAAGTTGGATAAATAATTATTGGATGTCGTTGTTTATTACCTAACTTAACTAACGTAAATAATAGTACTACAATAACAGAGGAATGGTAACAAAAACAGTGTTAATTAACGTTGTTAATGTGGAAACCATTCAAAGACTGTTATTGTCATAAAAATCAATAATTCAAACGCTAAAAAAAGGCGGTCCAAACGCTTAAAACTGAAAGAGAGGGAGAGAGTGTGTGTGTACATGAGGAGATTGAGAGGAAGATGGAGGGCATGAAATTCACGAACAAAGGCTTTGATGGATTTGAAGGAAGAGAGATCTAAGTGAAGAAGAGTGACACGTGCGTTTGCGTTTTGTTTGAGAATCTCAGTTTTGGCGTTTTCTGCAGCTCCCATGTTTCGGGCACCGATCACCACATGAACACCTCTCTTCGACAGCACTCTCGCTGTCTCCATACCTATTCCTCCTGTCCCTCCTTTTTACAATAATAATCAATCACATATATAATTACATTAGCAATGAATAATAAAAAGGAAAAAAGATCTTTAATCAAGAAAAAAAAATGAATGATAAAAACATAGCAGTGTAAATGCATATGTGTATATATGAACCTGTGATGATTGCAGTGAGATTAGTTGCATCAATCCCTAGAGTAACCTCTTCAGCTGTTGAAGCTGAACCAAATCCACTTGGTCCTCTTCTTCCTGTGATTAGTGAATATAATCCCATTTTTATTAGATTAACCTTTCTTTTTTTAATGGTTTTAATAGATGTAGCCCTCAAGAACCAATGTGGAAGAGAGATAGAGAGAGAGAGACAAAAGAAGAAGAAGAGAGGTTTAGGAGAATAATATGGTACGTACCATGAAAGAATCATATTTATAAGTGGCAAAGAGTCATTAATGCATTTTTTGGTACCTTCTAGTTTCGTAGACCTTATTGTGTGAATCTATCCATGAATTATAAATACACATTAAACCCATCCCCACCAATATTGAATATAGATATGTACAGTAATATTATTGTATATTTTAGTTTTTTGTGGCGGTCCATAGTGCATGCACTCGAAATCTAATTAAGAAGAGTTCGTATTTCTCTTTCGATCGAGAGAAAAAAAACTCGCTATTCTCAACTTAAGCATGTCTATTTCTCAATAAGTTGTTGTTAAGGTCTCTAAACTTTTTAGTCATTTTTCTCTTGAAAACCCTGCTATTGGTTCTAAATTGCCGACAATGGCGATTGTTTTCCCTCTCTTATTATTCGAAAATGTTACTTTACCATATAAGTTTATTAATCTTTACATCATTTACACATTTTGTATGTTTTTTTTTTTTTTTTTTTTTTAAATCGTTTGCTATCAAACACGTTAATGTACGTTGGTAGTAGTGTCCCTTCCTTTTTTGGGGGTAATTAATGTCCTCTCGTTTTTCGAAGATTACAACAAAAGAATATCATTTGTGTGTATAGAAAAATGAACATAATCTAAGTAAACATTACATTTGGGGATTGATGATTAATCCCAATTTTTGGTATTTAAAAAAAAAACTGGAGTGTATTAAGGTGACTAAGCTATTGAAAAACTAAATGTTGAATCAAAATATAGGGTTGACCAACTTATTAATGAATGGTTGGTGAGAAGCCGTTGGTTACTATACTGAGTTTTCAGCTACTTGACATCCTCCTTTCTTCACATGTTTCCAGTGAATGTATTACCACTTACCCAAATCCCTCCTAATATATAGGCGAATTTCATTTAATTAACCATCTAATTAGTTTTCAATTTTTCTTCAACACTTAGGGAGGTTATGCAACTAAAGCAATGACTTTAGTCTAAACCAACAAACTCAAAGTGGTTTGGGTTGGTTTCTTTCATGTAGAGAATGCTATAAAACTAAGTAGTTGGTCTCTTTCTAAATCGAGAAAAATGTTCGAATTCAAATGATGCGAGATAGAAACTTATTTCGAGCAGCCAAAACAAATTACATTGGAGTTCTAGATAGTTCAACGAAGTTTCTACTTAAACTATAAATCATTAAAAATTATAGCCAAGAGCTAGCAAAAAATTTATATGTAACAATCTTATGTCATGAAAGAAAAGGCTGTCTTTTATAAAGATTTTTTTTGACAAGAAAAAGATATTTCTTTATTGCAAACATAAAGCGTACTTTTCAATTAAACAATACTATGAGGAACACAAGTATGGTTAAACCGAGATTCGAACATGTAGTACATTTGTTTGTGTTAGTTTAGTCGTTTTTTTTTTTTTTTTGAATAAAATGTAAAATTTATTCGAAAAAAACGTTTTTACATCAAGTGCAACGTTTGGTTAAAAGGTTCATATACAACGTTTGGTTAGTTTAGTCGTTGCGTAATCATCCATATTCAAACTTGATAGAAAATGAAGAAGATAAATCTAACATAACAATTGTCGTACAAATTCTAAATAAATGAGAGCATTAATCTTATAAAGAAAATCATTAAAACGTAACTCTCTACTCAAGAATCCTTCATCAGTCGTTTACAAAGTTTTTGACCGGCAGTTAAAGAAAGCTTTATTTGGATAAAGAAACAATACAGAATGTATTAAATTAATTCATAGCCCGTGCTCATAGATATCGATGTTCCTTTCACATCCCGTTTCCAAGTTCAGAGAATCCAACTACGAGATTTGGATCTTTCTTTTTTTTGCCTTGCAAAATTGATTGCTGAGAGAGCCTCATAATGATATAGTTAGGTGGTAGATTTACACAAAGGTACTCACACACCACTATCGAGATTAATGCCATATTTATTATTGTTATTATTGTTTCAACATACTAATTCGTGATTTAACAATCAAAAGCTATAATTCTATCATTTTTCACACAAATTAAGAAAAGTAAACAAATTTCATTTATACCCCTTATTAATACACTAAATAATACCTTATTTCTAATTAATAAGCTAAAATAGTAGGAATAAAAAGGAGAATTATTCTTTAAAACTGCATTGAAAACACAAAACGACATTCTTTGTAAAATGAGATTAAAACCTTAAAACGACATTCTTTGTAAAATGGAGGGAGTATGATGTAAAACTGATAGTTGAACAACTTGTCGTACGTGGTAGCTGAGAGTATTTTTTTCAAAGTTGAAGTTAATTTAGCGATTAATGTAAGAGGTATCACATATTCAAGAATCAATCCAAAAACAACTTGTTAAGAACACAATGAACAACGAGTGAAATTGGTTTATCACACTTGTCATGCAAATTTTTGTTTGGCATGCAACGAAACAAATCTAATAGAATAGACCAACTACATTTATAACTACTTGAGTAAAAAGAAAAAAAGAAAGAAAAAACAGAAGTGGTTATAACGCTAGATCTAATACCTATTAGGATAGTCGAATTATATAAATAGAATAATGAAGGCATTTACTATGATCTATGGTTTTAGCGGCGGGAGTGGCTCATTGTGTGGGGAAGTGATGCGACCATGTGATCAGCCCGCTAACGTCTAACGATATTGACTATTTATTTCCTTATATCAAAGTAAAAAACTAATAATATTATTGACACAAAAGGCACTAATATTATTATTAATATGTAACGGTTATTATTCCATGGATCTATATATGAAACATTTTCTGTTAACCACATTGTATTTTCATTGATATTTTAGTGGTTTATACTAGTAGTGTTGATGTGTCACATTCGAATTAAAATCCGTATATTATATACCAAAAAAAAGTTCACTTAACGATTACAAATTTTATTCTTTGTCTGTCTTAATAGGTCCATGAAACAAGTATTTTTGTTAAATAGCGACGCAAAATGTCTTTGCCATATTTGAGTTATAACAAACAAAAATAAATTGACTTACTAATATTATAAATATGTGAATGTACGTAGTGATAATACATACACTCACATACTACTACATACAGTGCCCATACAGGTAATGCGTGTGCTTCACATGTACTTGGCCACAGCTTTGATTATGACATTGGCCGGAGAAAAATAACGGAAATTAAAGAAAATATAATATATACGCCGGAAAATTAGTGGATAATGCCACTGAATATTTATGACTTCAAGAGGCCCATTAGCTAAAAGTAAGCGTGGCATTTGCCGTAATTCTTCCCAACAAAATGGTTTATTAGTCTCAACATAAAAAGAGAGGAGAGAAACTTGGTGGGTTTTGTTGGGAATTGTTTGGGCCGTAAATATTTATGATTCCAATTGGCCCATTAAGAACGGAAGGTCTATTTAGTAAAAAGTAAGAGTTTAGGGCAACAAAACAATATTTACTAAAATTGAGGTGTTTATCGTAATTCTCCGAGAAGATAATACTCGTAGCTCTCTCTCTCTATCTCGCGGTGCGTTGTTGTGAATTTTCCTCTTTTCAAATCTCACAGCAACAAAACCCTAGATACTTGCTCTACTTGATATCGGAGAAGAAGATCCGGCGAAGATGTCAGGTGGCTTGGATATGTCACTTGATGATATCATCAAATCTAATCGAAAACCTACTGGATCTCGCGGCCGAGGAGGCATTGGTGGTGGTAATAACACCGGTGGTCGCGGTGGTTCCGGTTCCAATTCCGGTCCGTCTCGTCGATTTGCTAACCGCGTAGGAGCCAGAACGGCGCCGTATTCAAGGGTCAGCCATTGATTTTTTATCTCCCTTTACCTTCTTCCTTCAAGAATCAGAGAATTCCTTTTAGGGTTTTTATGAAAAAAAAATTCAAAAAAAAGTTGAGATCTTTTTTCGTTTCTTCTTTGACGAACAAAACAGCCGATTCAACAACAAGCTCATGATGCGATGTGGCAAAACGATGTCTTTGCGACTGATGCGTCTGTGGCGGCGGCTTTTGGGCATCATCAGACTGCTGTTGTTGGTGGTGGCTCGTCCATCGAGACTGGAACTAAGCTCTACATTTCCAACTTAGATTATGGTGTCTCCAACGAAGATATCAAGGTTTGTGCTTTACAAGTTTATTATAGTTCCAGTCTTAATTAGCAGAAAGATTGTGGCCCTTTCCTGATCTTGAGCTGGATTTGTTTGTAGGAGCTTTTTTCTGAGGTTGGTGACCTTAAGCGGTATGGGATTCACTATGATAGGAGTGGAAGATCGAAGGTACTTGATAAGCTTTATAGTGCTTCAGTGATTTGTTTATCGAATCGCCTTGTCATGTTCAAACCTAAAAACGATGCTTTCAGGGTACTGCTGAAGTTGTTTTTTCGAGGCGCGGTGATGCCTTGGCAGCTGTCAAGCGTTACAACAATGTTCAATTGGATGGAAAACTGATGAAGATAGAGATTGTTGGGACTAATCTTTCAGCTCCTACTCTTCCCCTTCCTGCTCCAGCTCAGTTTTCTTTTCCTACTAATGGGATACTTGGGAACTTTAATGAGAACTTTAACGGCAATTTCAATGGGAACTTCAATGGAAACTTCAGGTTTGTCTTGTTTCCTGTCTTGTTCACCATGGAATCTTCATAATATCAATAATATCATTAGCTAGGGTCTATTAATCAATTGCAAAGTCAAGTTTTTTTACTTTCAATTTTCATTGAAATGGCTTATGTTTTGGTCTTGAGTTAGAATCTTGATAAAATATTTTTTTGGTTAGGCTGGCGTTAGCTAAGTGGATTCTGATAGGTTGATTACACGGACCCTTGTATTAAATATTTTGGATAACCTGTTATGCAACAGGGGCAGAGGAAGAGGTGGTTTTATGGGGCGACCTCGTGGTGGTTTTGGCGGTGGTAATTTCCGAGGAGGTAGGGGAGCTAGAGGACGTGGTGGTCGTGGCAGTGGTGGAAGAGGACGTGATGAAAACGTATCTGCAGAGGATCTTGATGCTGAATTGGACAAGTACCACAAAGAGGCAATGGAAACAAGTTAGAAAGGGGAGACTAATCCTATTGCATGCCTACATGTATTCCTTCCCTTAGTGCACGATATGCTTTTGTATTAGTATGATCTTTAGATTGATGTCAATGGGTCTGACCTTATCAGAGGTTTAGCTATTTTTTTCTTCTCTATGTGAGCTTTTTAGCTTTTGCAGTTGAGTTCAGAGAAACAGCATTGTGTGTACCGTGGAACTCAAACTCCTCTAAAGTGTTTATTCGAAACATCATTCCATCTACTGTCTGTTGCTATAGTGTTTTAAGGCTTTAAGCAGATGGTGAAGCTGGGAACGTTCTGATGGCAGAGCACAGTGAATTCACAGCATTGTTGGCTTATTTTTTGGGCAGCCTATGAGGTCTTCAGAGATTTTGGTTGAACAATGTTAATGTGGTAGTGTATGGTTTTAAATGAAGATAAATCTCATATTATTTCATCCACAGAACAAAATTTATCCAGATTCTGTAATCATTATAAGCTTTGGCATTAAGTTGTAGTTCCAAATTTTTGAGTTTGGTCGTTGAATAAATTCATAGATATTATTAAACAATAGAAAAAGCAAAATAAATATTACTAAGCTAGAAATACTAAGAGAGTTTCACGACCCAACAAATTGATTACAGGGTCAGAGACCATAACACCTAATTAATTACCAAAGTTTGATATAGTTTATGTGATTTTCAACTTCTTGGCTTTTGAGAATTCGATCCTTTTCCTATCAAGAAGAAGACAGAAAAAATTTGTATTATATAGTGAAGCCCCTTTGCATCAAAAACAGCTTTATAGAACGAACCTTTAGATGGAGTGGAGTTAGTCTCACTCCCATCCTTTACTTGGATAAGGTTCCGATCCTGCAAAACCAGACAATGTTAAGACTTTGTTCCCATGGTTGATGTAGTGTTCAAGTATCCAATCACAAACCATATCATAAACAGGAATTTGGTTGCGCCAAAACTCTAGTGATGATACAAGCACCCTTCCTGCATAACATTAAACAAAAACCCTTTTAACTAAATGCTTTCAGCAGAGCCCTTTGGAAGTGAAGAAGTTCTACTCTCTAATTAACCTGATCTTGACCGTTTCTGTCCCACTGAATCAGTAGACGCCGCATTGGTCTTCTGCTTCTTCACTTCTTTTTCCGGTGTTACCTTTGAATTACATAACAACAAGAGCATCAAGTACTATTAACAAAAACATGAAAATCAGAGGATTATTGGTTGAAAAGTATCATTATGATTCATATTTGAATTGATGATAACCAGAATGTAAGAGGTGACAAAAGGGGAAGTGGTTACCTCCACATCAAAGTCGATTTTCCTCTTTATTTTTTCCCATGACAAGTTTTCTTCAGCTTCTTCAACTTGAGACCTCGACTGATTCATAGGCTCTACCACATTGCTGTCACTTTGAAGGGTCTTCTCACTTTTCCTTGATTTTCCTTTCTTTCCAGGCTTGCTACTATTAATTAAGTCCTTCGACAGGGGATCTTGAGATGCCTTTGTTACCTTCACTCTACCTTTTCGCTGTTCTGACGGCAGTGATTCTTTAGTAGCATTCTTACTTTTCTTCGATATTCCTTTCTTTTCAGATTTGCTACTCTTGTCTAAATCTTTAAGCAGGCATTGTGGAGATGCTGTCGTTCCCAGTACACCTTTTCGCTGTTCTGGAGTCAGTGATTCTCCAGTAGCACTCGCACTTGTTACTTTATCAACATTATCTGCACCGGTATACTTAATACCACATCCAACCGCTGGCGATATCACATTATTATCGATAACTTCGCACTCATCTTTTTCTACATCACTGCTCTTAGCCTTAATTAAACGTTCACTACCATGAACTCCATCATTAGTACAATTCTGGAGCTCACTGCCATCGAGTTTCCATTCGTTGTCTTCATTATTGATAGCCACACATCCATCTTTTTCTACATCACCGCTCTTAGTAGTGTTCTGGACATTACTCGATTCAAGTTTCCTTTCCTCCTCTTCACTTAGATGAAGAGACTTTCTCCTTGCAGTTTTTTTAGCTCTTGCTCTCGAACCATCTTTATCATTAATCTCTGTGATATCCGTCTCAGTCACACTGCTTTTATCTCTGCTCTCAGATGGATAATCCTCTACATTCCCGTTCGAGTACTTACATGGTGATAAAATGGGAGGACAAGCTGCAAAAGAAATCATAAAAGAACAATATTTCAAACACAGATGCATCACAAAAACACACACATAAAGACGTTGCTTCAAGTCCTAACCTTTATCGATTGTCGAAGGGACAGTATTAATATCAGTGCCACAAGAGTCTCCAAGAAAGCAACTGTTACAAAATCGTTCCCAACAAGGAGGAAATCCGAAGATGAATTCACGAGAAATCTATTCCCAAGACCAGACCACAGAACAAAAGAGAAAGAACAAATCAATACACATTTGTATTATTAGCTCTTTAATAGCTCAAGTTCCAACAAGTAAGCTATGTTTAGATTACCTCAGGGGTAAATCCATTATTAACAACGCGTTCTTTGTTAAGAAAACCACGGAGAGTTATATAGATTCCATCAGATGCTAAGAGTGTGAAAACATCCAAAGCTCTGATGATTGGGGAAGATTTAAACACACGCATTGCTCGAGTCCTATTAAGCCAAAATCGAAAAATTCAAAAACTAATCTCATACAGAAATTAAAATCGAAAAAGTCCAAGTCTCTTCTTACTCGACGGAATCTTCGAATCCAGCAACACCAAATCGTTTGCCGTCGAATTCCTTTGGACATTTAACCAACCACCAATCTCTCAGCACCACCTTTTTCATAAACCCAGATGAAAAAGAGGTTTTTAGAACACTGATTGAATCAAACACGAGGAAATTAAGTAAAAAGCTCACTCACCGTTTTCTGGAAATACGACTTCGAACCATCGTCGTCGGGATTTGGTTCCGCCATGGAGCTGGAAACTATCTCAATTGAGAAATAATCGGAACCCTAGGAGATTGTGGAGAAGAGTTCGTGAGATTTTTAGTGAGCAAATCGGAAAAGTTTTTAGGGTTTTTAACTGTTTGGAACAATGGGAATGAAAATTGCTTTGGCGGGGAAAACTTGATCCGGTTTAGATTACCAGTTTGGTTTAAAGCTTCTGCTGTGTGTATTTTTGTCCTCGATTCCTAGGTTCTAGATACGCCGGTTTAAATAACCGGTTTGGTTTAATCCTTGTGCAGTTTCTTCGGTTTTAATCCAATTTATTTTTGACGTATTAAAAATTAGCATTTTGATTTTTTAAAAACAAAATATTTGTTATTATTAAACTTAGTAAAATGAAATAACCTTATTTGAAATTAGTTTTTAGTCCAATTTATTTTTGACGTATTAAAAATTAGCATTTTGATTTTTTAAAAACAAAAATATTTTTTATTATTAAACTTAGTAAAATGAAATAACTTTATTTGAAATTAGTTTAAAATCAGAAAAAAGTCAAAAAAAAAATTAACTTGAAAAAACTTTGAAATGAAAACACATTTTGTATAGGCAAAAATATAGTTAAACAAATAGTTAACATAATAAAAATATTTGCAAAAAACTATAAAAATTAGTTTAAGTGTACATTACATGAAAATCGATTGAACTAAATAACATCTCTTACAGACCCGTACGATGAGACGAGATGCTTATCACGGTTTATTTTCTATGTATTAAAATTTAACACTTAGATTTTAAAAACAAATGTATTTTTACATACTGAAAACTTTAGTTGAAATAAAAAACTATTTGGAAAAAGAGTAAACAAAAAACCTTTGAAATGAAATCATTTTGTATAGTCAAAAGATTGTTCAAAAATAGTTTACATTATAAAAATATTTGCAAAAAACCATAAAAATAGTATAGGTGTTAAAAATTTACATTACATGAAAATCGGTTGAACTAGTAACATCTCTTACGGACTAGTAGAATGGGACGGGATGCTTAGTCCGTTTTATTTTCAATGTAATAAAATTTAACACTTAGATTTTAAAAACAAATATACTTAATATAATAAAAACTTTAGTCAGAATAAAAAATATTTGGAAAAAAAAGAGTAAAATTTTTAACTTGAAAAAACCTTTGAAATGAAAACATTTTGTAAAGTCAAAAATACTGTTCAAAAATTTTTACATCTACTATACATTTTTGCAGCAGTTTTTGGCGTACCCAAATCGGGTCAAATTTGTTTAATTTTGACCCGGAAATCTTCAATCGGATCTTTCCTTAAATTTTGGCAAAATTAAAAAACGAAAATAATTAATAAAATCTAAAATATATATACTTTCTCAACTAATTACTATATTTAAACGCTTTATTTATGGTATATTCTCTACGATTTTTATAGATAAAGAAATCAAATATGATGATTTAATGCTAATATAACAAATTTGCACTAATTTCCTAAAACCTCTCTACCTAATTTAAACATAAATATATGATTCTTATTTCACTTTTATTTGATCTTATATTTATATTATTTTAAATTATTATAAAATATGTAAATAGTTAGTAAATTTTAGTTTTTTTTTTTCTGCATATGTTACAATTCAAATTTTTTAAAACGGACATATATTACTCAATCGATGAATAAAAATATGTGTGTAATCTATATTAACATTTTTAAGAACAAATTGAGCATTTAATCATGTCGTTATTTTATTCAGACCCGAAATTGAGTCATTCGGATCTTTCTTTAATTTTTACAATTATCTAAAATGGGACAGTATATCACCGGTGAAATCCTAATTAGTATTTTAAGATACAATTATAAATTGTTTTTACGGGTTGGTCCAAAAACACACACTAATTTAAAAATATACATGGAAACTATTTGAAAGCAACTTTCAAATTAACTCGAATTATATGACATTTAAATAAAAGTGTTATTAAAAAAATAACAAAATGATGTTTAATTTCATTTTAGATTATATGGTTGGATGGGTTTGGGTCAATATTAATACGAGACAATATACCACAGGTGAAATCCTATAAATAACAAATCAAAATACAATTATACAATCTTAAACACTAAACAAAACAAATACAACTTAAATTTTTTTATTTTAGATACAACGCATGTGACCCGCGTTATACAACAAAAAATATTATATACAATAAATTCATCAATTTATAAAAATAAAAAAATCAAATAATTAACCCGCGGTGTACCGCGGGTCATATCGTAGTAATAAAAATATTTGTAAAAACCATAAAATTAGTCCAAGTTTTAAATTTACATTACATGAAAATCGGTTGAACTAATAACACCTCTTACGGACCCGTAGGATAGGACGGGATGCCTAGTCCGATTTGTTTTCAATGTAGTAAAATTTAACACTTAGATTTTGAAAACAAATATATTTATATAATAAAAACTTTAGTTAAAATAAATAATATATGCAAAAAAACGGTAAAACATATTTTTTTTTACTTAAAAAACCTTTGAAATGAAAACATTTTGTATAATCAAAAATATTGTTCAAAAAAATAGTTTACATAATAAAAATATTTGTTAAAAACTATAAAAATTAGTCTAAATGTTAAATTTACTTTACATGAAAATCGGTTGAACTAGTCACACCTCTTACGGACCCGTAGGATGGGACGGGATGCTTAGCTCGATTTATTTTCAAACACTTAGATTTTAAAAACAAATATATTTTAAAATCTATATATATATATTTTATACAATAAAAATTTTAGTTATAAATAAAAACATTTGAAAAAAAAAGCAAAACGTGAAAAATAATTTTACGAAAAAACCAGTGAGAAAAAGAAACTAGGGCCTAACCCATAAAGCGGGCGGCCAACTCGACCCGCGGGAATACATAGGCCGACTTATTTAGAAATTCATTTAAAATTCGGGAATACAGAATGGGCCGTGGCTATAAGCCCAGTTAATATCATGATTGGGAAGCGGATGCATTAATTTATAGTACATGTTCGAAGGACCTCTTCCTCCCACTAAACGGTGTGGGACTTATTGTTAGGCCGACTTATTTTTTATTTTTCAATAAGTCCAGTTTCCTTTTCTATTTTTCATGGATCGGGCCGTTGGGGTCCAAGAATACATACAATCGGCCCAATTCGGTACATTTGAAACTGTTGAATTCTAATGTTTTCGATGTGGGACGAAGTGAAAGTGTAATAACTAATCGAAACTACGAAAGTGTAATAACTAATACGAAACTACGAAAGTGTTTTTTGTCCCACATCCTAGAATTCGGAAATAAATATCTCTAATTATGATGGAGAATCTGAAGGATGCTTTACGTTTTATCTGCTCATGTTATTTCTGGAGGATGGCTTTGTTTTGGAACATTGCCCTCTTTCAATTGCTTAAAAAGAGTATCTTTGGCTCAGAAAAACATTTTGTATATAATATTTCAAATTCAACATTGGTCCACACACAAACACTAGGCAGTAACTTTCATCTATGAAACTAAACATTAATTATAAATAGATCTCCAACGTGCTCACAAACAGTTTCAGAAGAAGTCAGTACTTAGAAGACTTGGAAACTTCTTCTGAAGCTATAGAGAGATTCATGAGTCGCTCTGTTATACATAAGATTATGTAGTAAACAGTCATATAGTTTTAGTAGACGTCTGGAGGCAAATTCTCTGAGAAAGAAGTCTGTTGTTGTTGTTGTGACCGTTGAAGATGGAGTTTCATGGCGTAGTTGCTAAGCTGATGAATGATATTCACAAACGAAAACGAAGGGAAAATCAGTAAGATTGATGTTCAAGAGTTTCTAATTGCGTTAGGCAATTTAGTTACCTCTAGCTTATGAACTTGGTCTTGGTATTGCCCCACCACGCCTTTCAAATGCTGTACTTGTTTGGCCTTCTCTTCGTTTTCAGAGCTACGCTGGTGTTGATTCGCAATGACCCGCTTCAAGATTTGGTTATCATTGATCAAACTCTGTAGACTCTCCTTCAACGACGCATATTCAAGCTGCAATGAATTGGGAGAACTCTTTATTTGCTATCATCTAGACCCAAGAAAACCTGAGCATTATCAATGTCATCATTTTATACCTTGTTCGAGGCATTGGTGTTCTTTTTTATGATTATCTCTAAAGCTTCTAAGATCACTGCAACACGTCGCCTCATATCATCAACGTTTATCGCTTTTGCCATCTCGGATACAAGTCTATCAACCCATTTAGCTCCATCGATCATATCCTCATCCTTCCAACTTCCCACAGATCCATCAAATGAGCCAGCTTCTGTTCTGTCTGAATCCCCATTGAACAAAATTGAGCTTAAACTCTCTTTTGCCTCTTCAAACACGTAATTCTTGTTGCTCAGAACCTCTCTGACAAACTAATTCAAAATCCCACCAAAAACAAAGACTACATTAGCAACTAACTCCAAAAGATTTTTGTATCAAAACATAACCAGCAAGTTCCATTTTCACAACACAAAGTAACAAAGACTAATGTTGAATCAAGTTTCTCTGCAATGCAGGGATTTGGTTATTACAATGTTAATCTATAGTTCTCCTTTAGATTCAATAGTTGAAGACATATCAATCGATGGCTACACAAAACTGTCACCTAGGAACAATTCAATAGTATATGAAAAGAACAATTAGGAAAAATATTCATCAGTTAAAAATGGAAACTTTACTACGCAAATATTTAATGAACCTCAGGATCCATGGAAGGGAACATATGGATCAAAGATGCAAACGGGTCATCGGATCCAGACCCGACTTCAGATGAACGGATCGGCGATCCAAAGCTTGACCATTTGGATCTCTTATTCGTCGGGGATGATGAAGACCCGAAGAAATCGTCGTACCCGACCCGTTTACCGCAAACTCTTGTAGACATTTGTAACACCGAGCAATTATCCTAAAACCCCCAAAAGATTTTGACTTTTAACAAAAGAGGAAAACCCAAGAACGATCTGGGATAATTATCGATAAAACTTGTTTAAATCGATTCGGAAAGTTTTGTGATTTATATAAAAGGAGAAGATTTGCGTTAAGATGAATAGACAAGAGTGTAGACGTTCTGTGATGCGGTAATGTTCCCGACCGTCGTTAAAAGTATTGCAGTGAAGAAGAAAGACGACAACGACGAACAATACAATTATGAATAATCGTTATTTTGATTAAGGTTGTCAATCAACCAACAAAGTGGCTGTAGTTTAGTGGTAAGAATTCCACGTTGTGGCCGTGGAGACCTGGGCTCGAATCCCAGCAGCCACACTTTCTTTTTTCTTTTTTTCTAGAATTGAAACGTCATCGTTTACCATCTAATGAAACGACTTTGTTTTGAGTCAACCACCTCCTTAACCAGAGACTTTCTTCTTCTTCTTCTTCTTCACTTGCGATCTGCTTCGTAGAGTCGATAGAGGGAAGAAGCAAGTCTGTATTTTTTGAGCTCTCGAAGGTAAACACTCAGAGAATTAATTTGTTTTTGGGTCTTTTCCTTAGAAATGTCGTTTTCCAGATGGTGGTGAATTTGCGGATCTTAGGCTTGAATCTATTGCCTAGGATAGATTACGTAGAGATCTGATGATTCAATCAATTTCGTTTGATTGTTGGTGTCTTTGATTTTATACTCATATCTGGATTTCGAATCGTATTGTCAAAGTTATTTACTTTTTAATGCTGCATCTTGATTTCAGTATAAAAACTTGTTTTGGATTTATCCTGACGTATGAACTTAATTCTGTTGGACTATTTGCTCCATCTTTGATTTGGTGTTGAGATAGGAAATGGATGTTAAAAGTGTAGATTCGTTGTGATTTTAACAAGTTTTGTTTTAAGCCTAATACCAAGCTTCTCATACTGTTAATTTCTGTTGGTGTTACAGATGTTTGATGACCAAGACCTCGGCTTCTTTGCCAATTTTCTGGGGATTTTCATCTTCGTAATGGTCATTGCATACCATTTCGTGGTGGCGGAGCCAAAATTCGAATGAAAATGAGGTTTCATCTTTGTTGATTTCTAAAAAAACACTTATAAATGTGTCAGAATCAACATGTCTTAAGCATTCCATAGGCTGTGATGTTTCGCCAATAGATGAGTAATCAATGTATTTTGACAATGTGGTTTTGGTTTGGATGGATAAAGAGTTACAGACATCTTTTTCCTAGTGGTTCAATCGTTCATGTTTTAGTATGCAAGTTTTGTGTTTAGAGCATATTGCATACATGGGCAAATATCGGCTACCCGGATTTCCCCAGTTGTTCAGGTCTTCTCTGTAGCTCTGTTACTTGTATCACAGTCTTGACAGGTTCTCGAAATCAGGTATTTGAGAAAACAGACTTAGCTTTATAAATTGTTAAAGCTAAAAAGCTAAAATGAGGTTCTTCATATAATCATGGTTTACTTGTTTCACGTTAGCTTAATGTGCATCCAAAGTTTAGTCCATTATCTTTATCTCATCTGCGGTACAGTTACTATGTTTATACAGTCTCTGATTCACTGGACTACCTGCGATTATGTTGAGTACATTCACATTCATCCTTTGGTAGCTCTCAAGATCAGGTTGTTTGAATTTGCACCTCTGTTGTGATACTTATTGTCTATTGCATCAATCTCTTTAATGCACCACCCTAGAGTACATATTGAAAGAATGTTCATTCTTAAACCTCGTTGCTTCTCCGTGCTCCATGTTTAGGTAAATGTTCATACTTTAATGTCATCACCTGTCTTTCTCTTCTATAGCTATGTAGTCTTGCTAGATAGTTCTATTTCTATAGCTCTCTTTTTGTAGTCTCGCTAGAGAGTTAGTTGAGAGATTACCTCTTCAAACTATCCTTGAACGCTTTCCGGTTATGACCAATTTGTTGTAGCTCCTTGAGGACGTAGAACTTGGGATAGGTTTTGGGAGTCATCATAAAGAGAGTGACATAGAGCCCAATATCAAAGATTGTAGGCTCTGTCTCGGCTACTGTGACGAAACTCTCTGTAGCTCTGAGTTTTGTTGTTCAGAACAAAGAACCAGAGATGGGATGATTTGTCCTTCGAAACTGGACCTAACAACAGTCAAGAAGAGAAGTGCTGGCTTGAACTAAGCCACAACAATGCCTATTTGAACCGTCCATTTCATTTATCCGTTTTAAACCTCCCATTACAATTGTCCCATTGATAACCAAAAAAAGCGGTTCAATCAGATTATGTTTTACCAATTAAATTATGTTTTTCCTTTTTACAACAACAACAAGAAATTGCTTTTTTCTTTTTTTACAAATCAAGAAAAAAACTGTAACTTTCTATTTTGTCAAGAATAAGCAAGAGAAAATTATGTAAACAAAGAAAAAAAGGAAAATTTTGTTACCATCTTCAAATAAGGTAAATTTTGTTTTTCCTTTTTACAACAAGAACAAGAAATAACTTTTTACTTTGTCAAAACTGAAAAAGGAAGAGGAAATTCTGTTAACAAAGAAAAAAAGGAAATAATATCTGACCGAACTCTCCTAATTACCATCTTCATATAAGGAAAATTAATTATGATCCGCATATTTTGGAAGATCAATGTATAAACCAACTTGCACGTGGTAGAGAGAGACTATACGCTCCACACAACTTGCCCTCATTGCACCTCACAAACCAATCAAAACACACCAAAACGCCAACGTGTACAAATTAGGGTTTTACCTCACAGCAATCGAACATTCTCGAAACTTTTTAAACAGCCTGGCGCCATAGATCTAAACTCTCATTAACCAATTTTTGACCGTCCGATCAAACTCTAGCCTCAACCCAAAACTCTATATAAAGAAATCTTCTTCTTCATTAATGCTTACCAAATACAAACCCTAGCCGCCCTATTCGTCTTCTTCGTTCTCTATTCTTTTTTCTCAGTCTCTGTTCTTAGATCTCTTGTAGCTCCAAATCTTCCGATAAAAAATGTCGGGTAAAGGAGAAGGACCAGCTATCGGTATCGATCTTGGTACTACTTACTCTTGCGTCGGAGTATGGCAACACGACCGTGTTGAGATCATTGCTAATGATCAAGGAAACAGAACCACGCCGTCTTACGTCGCTTTCACCGACTCCGAGAGGTTGATCGGTGATGCCGCTAAGAACCAGGTCGCCATGAACCCTGTTAACACCGTTTTCGGTACGTATCTCGTTTTCATAGCTCTCTTATACTTGAAATCTAGATCTAGTTCATCGTATATAGATCTATAGTCGTGTTGTAGTTAGATCTATGATCTGGAAAACAATTGAATATGTTGGATTTAGGGTTTCATCAATAGATCTAATTGGTTAGATCCTGTTTATATTGATTCAACTATGCTTATTTTAGTAAGTTCTTGCTTGGACTAGTAATAGCTGTTGATTTTTTTGAATTGGTAAGTCGTGTCAGATATTTATTACTATTTTTGTTGATTATGCTTCAGATCTTTATTGCTTGTTTAATTATTATCAGGTTACTTAATTTGTTCATTTTTTTTGGTTGTTGCAGATGCTAAGAGGTTGATCGGTCGTCGTTTCTCTGACAGCTCTGTCCAGAGTGACATGAAATTGTGGCCATTCAAGATTCAACCAGGACCCGCCGACAAGCCAATGATCTACGTCGAATACAAGGGTGAAGAGAAGATGTTCGCTGCTGAGGAGATCTCTTCCATGGTTCTCATTAAGATGCGTGAGATTGCTGAGGCTTACCTTGGTGTCTCTATCAAGAACGCTGTTGTCACCGTTCCTGCTTACTTCAACGACTCTCAGCGCCAAGCTACAAAGGATGCTGGAGTTATTGCTGGTTTGAACGTTATGCGAATCATCAACGAGCCGACAGCTGCCGCTATTGCCTATGGTCTTGACAAGAAGGCTACCAGCGTTGGAGAGAAGAATGTTCTTATCTTCGACCTTGGTGGTGGTACTTTTGATGTCTCTCTTCTTACTATTGAAGAGGGTATCTTTGAGGTCAAGGCAACTGCTGGAGACACCCATCTTGGTGGGGAAGATTTTGACAATAGAATGGTTAACCACTTCGTTCAAGAGTTCAAGAGGAAGAGCAAGAAGGATATCACTGGTAACCCAAGAGCTCTTAGGAGGTTGAGAACTGCCTGTGAGAGAGCGAAGAGGACCCTTTCCTCCACTGCTCAGACCACCATCGAGATTGACTCTCTATACGAGGGTATTGACTTCTACTCCACCATCACCCGTGCTAGATTCGAGGAGCTCAACATGGATCTCTTCAGGAAGTGTATGGAGCCAGTTGAGAAGTGTCTCCGTGATGCTAAGATGGACAAGAGCACTGTTCACGATGTTGTCCTTGTTGGTGGTTCCACCCGTATCCCTAAGGTTCAGCAATTGCTTCAGGACTTCTTCAACGGCAAGGAGCTTTGCAAGTCTATCAACCCTGATGAGGCTGTTGCCTACGGTGCTGCCGTCCAGGGAGCTATTCTCAGTGGTGAAGGAAACGAGAAGGTCCAAGATCTTCTATTGCTCGATGTTACTCCTCTCTCCCTTGGTTTGGAAACTGCCGGTGGTGTCATGACCACTTTGATCCCAAGAAACACAACCATCCCAACCAAGAAGGAACAGGTCTTCTCCACCTACTCAGACAACCAACCCGGTGTGTTGATCCAGGTGTACGAAGGAGAGAGAGCCAGAACCAAGGACAACAACCTTCTCGGTAAATTCGAGCTCTCCGGAATCCCTCCGGCTCCTCGTGGTGTCCCTCAGATCACAGTCTGCTTTGACATTGATGCCAATGGTATCCTCAATGTCTCTGCTGAGGACAAGACCACTGGACAGAAGAACAAGATCACCATCACCAATGACAAGGGTCGTCTCTCGAAGGATGAGATTGAGAAGATGGTTCAAGAGGCTGAGAAGTACAAGTCCGAAGATGAGGAGCACAAGAAGAAGGTTGAAGCCAAGAATGCTCTTGAGAACTACGCTTACAACATGAGGAACACCATTCAAGACGAGAAGATTGGTGAGAAGCTTCCCGCAGCAGACAAGAAGAAGATCGAGGACTCTATTGAGCAGGCGATTCAATGGCTGGAGGGTAACCAGTTGGCTGAGGCTGATGAGTTTGAAGACAAGATGAAGGAATTGGAGAGCATCTGCAACCCAATCATTGCCAAGATGTATCAAGGAGCTGGTGGTGAAGCCGGTCCAGGTGCCTCTGGTATGGACGATGATGCTCCTCCTGCTTCAGGCGGTGCTGGACCTAAGATCGAGGAGGTCGACTAATCTGTTGGATCGTGACCTCTCTCTTTCTCCTATCTCTATCTTTTTACTTGCTTATTTTGGATCTCTTAAGACTTTTTATGTTGGGCTTTTTTAATGGAGCCCATTTTGTGGTGTTTTTTGGTTAGTACTTTTTTGAACAATGGCTGGTTTGATCCCAGCACAGCTACGATGACGGATAAAATTAAAAGTTTCTATATTCCCTCTCTGAATTTCTTTATGGTTTTAGTGTACCCCTCCAAGTCTCGTACGTGGTACATGTTTTGTTGTTTGAGTATTTTCCCATACGTGGTAAGGCTTTTATAAGTTTTAAGAAGGTCAAAAACATCAAAATGTAAACCAATATCTTGACCTCAACCCAAAAGTAAAAATATCATAAGAACACTCATTTTTATTGTTCGTTTACTCACAAAACTATATCCAATAAGAAATTCAAAAGTTCACGGATTAATGTTGTTGCAATTTTTAATATTTTCTCCAACAATTTCAAGTTCGTATTCCATAAAATATCATGAAATCTGTCATTGTAAAAGTTCCATAAACCATGTTTTGTCATTGTAAAAGTTGTATGCTTCTCTATTTTAATATTTTTATCAAGTAAAAAATTGCAAAATCAAACATACATGTTTCTTAATTTGCAAGTAACGTATAGCGAAAGTTTTGTTTTCACTCAAAGACAAATTAAAATGAGTAGCTTCTCTTCTAAGTTCTATCTATGCCCAATCAATTAAAAGAAAGTCCTCACCACGGCCCACAGCCAATGACCGGCCTTTATTATTTCTTAATTCTTACTAGGCCCATTACCACTGCCAAGAAATCTTACGTGTCAATTAATAAGCCGACCCCACATATGAACGTTAGAGCAGTTTTCCAATTTTCAACACGCGCTTTTCCGTTTTGGGACAATATCACTTTTTTCCTTGTTTTTTTCCTGGAACAAATTTGCCTAGGATTTGGAAAAGGAATCTATCACTTAAACACCGTCAGATCAATCTCAAACATAATCAACGGTTAAAAATACAATCCCGGAACATTCTGGAACCATTAGTCTCAGCCTTATAAAAACCAAGACTTGGACGCTCTTTCTTCACAAACCTAAAAACCTAGCTCTAAACTTTCGCTTCGCTGCCCTAAAACTTTTTTCAAGCTTTTTCTCTGTTAGTGTGATAATGGCTGGTAAAGGAGAAGGTCCTGCGATCGGTATCGATCTTGGTACGACGTACTCTTGCGTCGGAGTATGGCAACACGACCGTGTTGAGATCATCGCTAATGATCAAGGAAACAGAACTACTCCGTCGTACGTTGCTTTCACCGACTCTGAGAGGTTGATCGGTGATGCTGCTAAGAACCAGGTCGCTATGAACCCGGTTAACACTGTTTTCGGTATGTATATCTCATCTTATACTCTGGTTGGTTGGTATTATGAGTTAAAGTACGATTTTTAGGGTTTATAGGACGATCTTAGACGTTTTTGAATCACTTGTTTGCGTTATACGGTACCCTTAAGCTGATTATGAACTGTTCATGTGAGTTTGTTGGATTTAGGGTTTTTAATTAGTTTGAACAAAGAATTTTAGATGAAGTTGATGTTTTGGTCTGGAATTGTTTTGTTGACTAAACTCTGTTTTATTTTTTGCTAATTGTGACAGATGCAAAGAGGTTGATTGGTCGTAGATACAGTGACGCATCGGTCCAAAGTGACAGACAGTTATGGCCTTTCAAGATCATCTCCGGAACTGCAGAGAAACCAATGATTGTCGTCGAATACAAGGGAGAAGAGAAACAATTCGCTGCTGAAGAAATCTCTTCCATGGTTCTTATTAAGATGCGTGAGATCGCTGAAGCTTTCCTTGGCACTACGGTCAAGAACGCTGTGGTTACTGTCCCTGCTTACTTCAATGACTCTCAACGTCAAGCCACAAAGGATGCTGGTGTGATTGCTGGTTTGAATGTTTTGCGTATTATCAACGAGCCCACCGCTGCTGCTATTGCTTATGGTCTTGACAAAAAGGCCACAAGTGTTGGAGAGAAGAATGTCTTGATCTTTGATCTTGGTGGTGGTACTTTTGATGTCTCTCTTCTTACCATTGAAGAAGGTATCTTTGAGGTCAAGGCAACAGCTGGTGATACTCATCTTGGTGGTGAAGATTTTGACAACAGAATGGTTAACCACTTTGTGCAAGAGTTTAAGAGGAAGAACAAGAAGGACATCACCGGTAACCCGAGAGCTCTCAGGAGATTGAGAACAGCTTGTGAGAGAGCAAAGAGGACTCTTTCTTCCACCGCGCAGACGACCATTGAGATTGACTCTTTGTTTGATGGAGCTGACTTCTATTCTCCAATCACCCGTGCTAGATTCGAAGAGATGAACATGGATCTCTTTAGGAAGTGTATGGAGCCTGTTGAGAAGTGTCTTCGTGATGCTAAGATGGACAAGAGCACTGTTCACGATATTGTCCTTGTTGGTGGATCCACCCGTATCCCTAAGGTTCAGCAATTGCTTCAGGACTTCTTCAACGGCAAAGAGCTTTGCAAGTCTATCAACCCTGATGAGGCTGTAGCTTACGGTGCAGCTGTTCAGGCTGCGATCCTAAGTGGTGAAGGAAACGAGAAGGTCCAAGATCTTCTATTGCTCGATGTCACTCCTCTCTCCCTTGGTCTTGAAACTGCTGGTGGTGTCATGACCACTTTGATTCAAAGAAACACAACAATTCCAACCAAGAAGGAACAGGTCTTCTCAACTTATTCAGACAACCAGCCTGGCGTTTTGATCCAAGTTTTTGAAGGTGAGAGGGCTAGAACCAAGGACAACAACCTCCTCGGCAAATTCGAGCTTTCTGGAATCCCTCCTGCCCCACGAGGTGTCCCTCAGATCACTGTCTGCTTTGACATTGACGCCAATGGTATCCTTAATGTCTCTGCTGAGGACAAGACCACTGGAAAAAAGAACAAGATCACTATCACTAATGACAAGGGTCGTTTGTCTAAAGAGGATATTGAGAAGATGGTCCAAGAAGCTGAGAAGTACAAGTCTGAGGATGAGGAGCACAAGAAGAAGGTTGAGGCCAAGAACGCTCTTGAGAACTACGCTTACAACATGAGGAACACAATCCGTGACGAGAAGATCGGTGAGAAGCTTCCGGCGGCAGACAAGAAGAAGGTTGAGGACTCGATTGAGGAAGCAATTCAATGGCTAGATGGTAACCAATTGGCTGAAGCTGACGAGTTTGAAGACAAGATGAAGGAGTTGGAGAGTGTTTGCAATCCGATCATCGCTAAGATGTATCAAGGAGGAGCTGGTGGTGAAGCTGGTGGTCCTGGAGCTGCTGGAATGGACGAAGATGATGCTCCTCCTGCCTCAGGTGGGGCTGGTCCCAAGATCGAGGAAGTCGACTAAGTGTTCTCTTTGTTATTGTTTTTTTTATTTGAACTCTCTATTTAGTGTTGGATTTTATGTTCTACTTTTTCTCTGATCTAAGTACTTTCTCTCTACTAGTTGGTCATTGGTGACCCTTTCTCTTAAAAACTTGGTAGAAAGCTCTCTTTATGAAAATTTCTTTACATGTCAGATTCACATAAGTGTGTTGAATTTTTCACAAAGCTTCGAAGAAATGGGATTAAACTACCAAAAAATGAGAGACGATAAAAAAAGTAAAACTACATCATGTTTGATGATCATAACATATGTTTTACTTTATTTACATAGGAAAACCTTTGTATAATAATATTTTTAGTTGTAGGCAATTTAGCCTTTTTATAAATAAAATAGTGTTACTAATCAAATAAAATTATGGTTAAATACAACTTGCTCAGAAGAAAAAAAACTAAAGTGAAAAAAGTTATTACTTAAAAAACAGCACTTCTGCTTTTGCTTATTTTTCCCATTGTACACAACAAAATGCTTCTACAAACACTTAAAACATGGTTGCATCTTTTATCCGAGGTGGTGTGACCGTAGACAAACTCTAACCTCGTGTTCTTCCTCCACTCCTCCTCTCAATTTTGGAACCACAATCTCTAAAACTGGTTCAGTCCCATCAAAATATGCTTCGATGTTTGCTTCTTCCGGAATCCGATTTGGCAACTGTATCTCCCTCATGAATTCCCCTGGAGGACAATGCTCAGCCGTCTGATCAACCAGCTTGAAAGTCCGGTCCCGTCTCTTCACAAACGAAACTCTAGAAGTGCTCATTCCCGTGACCTTCACGATTCCATTTGTGATATTGTTCCTCCATGAAACCTTCACGGTGTTCAAATCAACAAATGGTAGAGTAATTACGACTAGATAAGCTTCTTCGTCCTCGTAGACGGTTTTTGCTGCAGTTACGGGTCCGCAGCTGTTCTTCATCACTCCAGTGAAGTCGTTTACCCAACTGGGCGGGTCCTTGGCGTGGTGGGTCTCGATGTTGTTAACAGTTAAACAACATTCTTCTTCGCTGCTTCCCGGAGATAGGAACTCTTTTCTCTTCTTGTTGTTGATAACTCCTCCTGGAGATTGATCTGACGAGTCCCCATTGCTACTGAAAGACGCATTGCTTGTCAAATGTAAGCCCGAGCCGCTGAGAATCTTCTTGGTGTTATTCTGTGCCGGTTTTGTAACATGAGCTGGTCTCTCTAGCTCGATATCTGTGTTGGGAAGATTTCTCCATGAACCGAAATCACTAGCATCAGGAGGAATAGTGAACTTCAAATCCCGACCCGTCAGCTCCATCCATCTCTTCTTATCTTCTTCACTGACACCAAACAAACTCGGCGAAGCCACAAACTCAATCCCGTGAAGACACTGAGGATTAGAGAGTCCCCTGTAATGCTTCCTCTGCATTCTGTGAGACCGAACAAACCCTTTCTCGGCGCTAAACGGAAAGGGACGCTCACCTTGACGAGAATGCCCATTCATATAACTTCTCAACTGCATTTTACCAAGCGCATTCTCAGGTTTATCCTTAAAAGCCCACATATACATGTTCTCCATATCATGCTGAACAAGAAAAACATCGAGCTTGAGATCAGATTTATCAAACCCAGTAAAACATCCTCCTCCTCCATTACTAGTTTCCCTAATGACCTTAGAATTCGATTTCTCATTCAACGCCGGTTTGAAGTAGAAGCTAAAGAAAAACCAAGCTCCCCACATACTATCCCCTCGTTTCAAGCATTTCTTAGCTACTTTACTCGGAACCACATTGAGAAACGTCTCGGTCTCATAGACATGAGAGCTAAGACCAACATCCAAAATGTTATCACAAGAATCCAAGTTCCATGAAGGAGAGCTTCGTCCAACAGACAAAGGCAGATTGATGTCTGGTGGATTGTAAAGTGTGATTTGCCTATTACCATTGTTCATCTCCAGATCAAGTTCTTCATGAGATGAACCACTAGAATCCATTGATAAAAGCGTTGAAGGATGATGATTCTCCATTGACAAAACGGTGAGAATTGAACCTTTCATCTCACAAAAAAAAAAAAAAGACTTCACCTTTCACTTCTTCTCCATTCTTAAATCTATGAGCTTTACTTCAATTATCTTCAATCCTCCACAAGATCTCCCAAATCCCAGATCTCCCAATTAACCCACATATCGATTAAGATCCAAAACCTCGAATCCAGGAACGCAAAAGAAACCTCTTTCAATCTCAGGAAAGGAGAGAGATGAAGAGATTTAAAAGTGGGAAGACTGCTAGAGAAACACAATATCCAACCCTAACCCTAGAATTTCCCGAAATCCCCCAAACAGCGGCGGGAAACTCCGACTCAAACCCATCCGAGAAATATACATATCGAAATTAAAAAATCTTCCTTTTTTGCAATTACATCCAAAGTATCAGACCCCAATTAAAAAAAAAACAGACTTTTAAGAAGAACCCTAAGAATCTGAACCCAGAAAGTACCTTTTGAGATAAGCAACAATGAATCGAGACGAAGAGATTGGTGAATTCAATGGTAGACAACACAAAAGCTCCCCCATTTTCACAATATTATCAACTAAATCTCTTTTCTTCCTCAAAAGATTGGACCAAGTTTGTGTTTTTTCTGTGTTTTTGTGAAAGCTTTCTCTTTTTGGAAACGGTGGGAATGAGAGGTGTTTATGTAAGAAGAAGAAGATTGGTTAATGGGAAGGTTCGTGGGTGAGTGAATGAGAAAAGAGAACGAGCCTGAACTAGATACCACCTGATCCCCACTATTTCTCTATCTAATTATTAATTAATAGGGTTCATCTACATACAAATTAAACAATTTTTATATGTGTGCTTATCGTGGTGTTCCATGTGCTTATCAACACAACAATTCCCAAAAATAAATATAAGCTTTTAAAACATTTTCAAATGGCAATAAATCATTGAGGGGAGAATAAACTTTTTTCTTTTTTTTTCTAGACTCGGTCGTTTTGTTAACTTTTGTGTATTTAATTGATCTTACCGTTAATCTTCTTGTAATAAATAATTTAGTGTTTTAGTTAGCACTGTATTATATTATATATATATATAGATATAAACGTATAGTATGGTGAAAAAATGTTTATCAGAAATAAATCGTATGTTTTTTTTGTATGTATCACATTCACATCTAGCTTTGTGCTAGGGGACGTTGTCAAAAAATACATTGTTGGTGATTAGTTGAGTGATATGATTACTAAGTTATATATTAATATTTTAAATCAATTGTAGTGACAAATTGCATTATTGTGCCCCTAGTGAGTGTAACAAATTAATTTTTTATATATAATTATTTATCCACTAGAATAGGATTATGCGCATCATCAGTGTTAGTATCCAACGGCCTACGAATTTAATTAATTAATCCAGCTTTGTTGACTACCTAAGTGCATTATAAATTCTAAAACAATCGAATCAAAGGGTTCGAGGATAACTACGAGGACAACATATTTGAACTTTTTTCAAAAACATATTTTAACTTTTTTTAAAACACATTTCGGGTCAATTTTAAAATATATTTCGAGTCAATTTTTTTTTTTAACAGTTTATAATTTAAATACGAACTATATAAGAAAATGCTATAGTGTGATATGTAGGATTTTGCTAGTTTATATGCATCGATGTGTTGTTTTTAGTGTATATGCATCGATGTGTTGTTATCCAGATTTAAATCCATGCAATACATGTTATTGATAACAAATATATATTTAGTTCAAATCGCTCATCTTGAATATAATAGATGAACAATTTCTTATGAATTTTCAAAGTGCCGTGTTTCATTTAAAATGGTGAAATATTAGAAGAATGCATAATTTCATTATATTTTATTACTCTAATTGTATAACTATTTGCACCCAATCTTATTTATAAAACTTAAATAATGTTCCTAACTTCGATTAAAGTAGGCAACTTACATAACTCTTTTTATATTTGACACATATTGCACCTTATAAAAACTACCGGACATATTTAAGAAAAAAGACTAGTGGACTAAATACGCAAATCATATTACACGGTAATATTATTTTGTTTACCGCATGTTCGGGTTCTCAAGGGACACCTTGAACATTGTATAATAGACTATATTTACTTGTATTTGATTTGATATGAAACGAAGTTGACAAAAAAAAAAAAAAAATTTAAATATGAACCCAAAAAGAGAAGAAGAAAGTATCAAAGATGACTTTAAAAACTCAAATAATTGAGATCTGAGAGGACATTGAAGATGACCCCAAAAAGATATTGGGAGTTGCCACCTCTCATCTCCAAAACAACGACAGATAAACAAACAGCAAATAAACATTTAAATAACTGACACTACTATTAGTATTTTTTTTTTAAATAATGGCTTCAAATTTATTTATATTTGTATGCCTCACAACACACAGTAAAATCAAAGTAAACAAATCAAATTTTGAAGTTTACAATGTTATAAAATCTTCTGATAGTACAAAGGTATGAATAAAGATCATTACGATGGATTGATAAATCCAGAGCCCCGACCGGTCTGATTAATGTATGGTAGATTTCGTGGTCTTCATTCCTAGTTTTGAGGAGTTTAGATTTAGATTGGTTCAGAACTAATGCAATTCAATTTACGGTTAATCGTCAGTTATAAAATGAAAAAAAAATGTTTTAATGTGCTTGATCTAGTTTTGATCGGGTCCCAGTGGGCCAATTATCTTTCGCTGGGCCAACTTTTGAAAGACCATTACTTTACAAAACAAACTAAACGATTTGTATTCGCCTTTTGATTTTCAATTTATAGAGTAATTTTAATTTATCATTCTCGCGAAATTTTCACCAGTCACCAGAAGATTGCAAGAAGCTTTTCTCTCCATCGTTCAGATCCTTTCGCATCAAATATTAATCAATTGAAATTTACGCAGGTTCCAAAAAATCTCGAGAAGCTAAAAAATGATGAAAAAGTTTGGAGCCTTATTTGAATCAGTAAGTTTACTAGTAAAGATGATGAGAAATTTAACCAGTAATGAGTATTACAATTTGATCATTGCGTGAGTTTTTCTTCCTCTCGTTTTTTCATTTTTTTCTCTTCACCATGATTTATCTCACACTTTAACATTTCTCTTGTTCAAAAAATGCACTCATCTCAAAATCTACAAAATTAACCGAGATGGAATTGAGGTACTCTTTATTTTTTTTCCTTCCATCATTTACAAATGCTATTAGTTTTTTTTTGTAATAAACATTTTTATAACTGACACTACTATTAGTTTTTTTTTGTAATAATGACTTAAAATTTATTTATATTTGTGTGCCTGACAACACATAGTAAAATCAAAGTAAACAAATCAAATTTGAAGTTATATTGTTATAAACTCTTCTAATAGTATAAAGGTATGAATAGAGATCATTATGATGGATTGATTAATCCAGAGTCCAGACCGGTCTGATTAATGTATGGTAGGTTTTGTGGTCTTCACTCCTGGTTTTGAGGAGTTTAGATTTAGATTGGCAGCATTGATGCTACTCAGAAGCATAACGTACTCACTATTCCCCTTGGAGAGTATGCTTCTTGTATCTGCCATCAGGCGCAGACATGTACATATGGTATCTGCACTGGTACACATTCTGGGACGCATTTTGTCCGTCTGTTAGAAGACCAAACTTTCAACGTTTTATCAGCTTATACCTTGGATCCCTATGAACGTGGTTTATCCATAGTGAGCTGTTTGTTTACCGCTGATAGTAATGAATACTATTGCGTTGGGACCGAATATGTCTTCCCCGAGGAAGAAGATACTGAACATGTCTCGTGAATATATTATTTTGCGTTCACATACCTCACACCAGCCTGAATGATCACTTGCTTCTTTCACTTTGCAAATATGAGGAGATGATTGTCGTGCTTATATCGTGCCTTGTATGGTAAGATTGCGCACTTGAAACATATAATAAAATCGCATTCGATGCAATTCAGTTTTCGGCAATGAAAATCTCCTCCATTTTGCCGATCTTTCTACTTTTGGCTTTAAAGCTAGAAAAGGATGCTCATGGCCTTAATATTCAAACGGTTTGAACTGATTTTATTAAGGCCCTTTGGTCATTTACAAATTCCTTATTCTCCAACACATACAAGCCTTCACGACAAGGCCCTTTGGTCACTACTTTCTGAGTTTGTAGATCAATCACATACACAACATTAGCATCAAAAAAACACACCACAAGGGTAGTCATCACACAGTTTTGAAACCGAGAGTAAAGACTTCTGCATTGATGGACAAACAAGCTGTTATGAAATGGTATAGCTCTGATACCACTTCTTGGAGGATCTTTTTCTTTTGCTTGAAGAACTTAGAACAACTAGCTACTAAAGAAACAACACACTTGCGAGATTTGATCCGAGTTCACGGATAATATCCGCTACCTCTCGGGTGGGAACCCTCTCCCACAACCTTCACTATAACTTTAGTGATTACATACAAACACACCCTAATACCGCTAACACTTTGTGATGTTTCCCTTTGTGTTTGTAGGTACCATACAAAGAGTTGGTACCAAAGAGATAATGAGAGTTACAAACCCTACTCTCACCACTCCAACCCCCATGAAGCAAAAGCTTAGAGTATACAACCATGAAGAAGAGACTATAACCCCACACGTTGAAGTCTTTCTACCAATGTCTCGTACTCTCTGTTGTCCCCTCTATCATACCAAGAAGGGCTCTTTCTTTTCAGAAAACCCATACTCTCTTGTCTTTACTATGTCCTCTCCTTCTTGTCCTTTACATGTCTACACCATAAACATGTTGTAAATGCACAAAACATATGGTATATCCCTTTGGGTGGCCCATGTAGGCCCAAAGACAAGTGTTTTTTGTCAAATCCACTGCACATCTAATAAAGGAAGACTACCTGTAGCTGTAGTGAGTGTTGGTGAAATTGTGTTTAATATATAATAAATAATTTTTTAGTTTTTAAAAAATAGAAAACTAAATAATTAATTTCTTAATCTATGTGTAAAAAGTTTCAACATCTTTTATTTTTATACGAATATAGTATTTTTTAATAGGATTAATGCATAAATTGTTTTAAAAATTGCTTTGTTTGTGTTACAATAGCTATAAGTATTACTCCCTCTGCTTCAGTATATTAGTTGTTTAAGGTTTTTGCACACACATTAAGGAATCACTTAGTTTTATTTATTTTTAAATTAAAATATTACTTATTATCTATCTAAATATGATTCAACCAATGATAAAACAATCTGTAGAATATTAATAATCAAAACCAATAAAAACTAATTAATTTTGCATTGAGAATTGAAAACAACATATAATTTGAAACAAAAAAAAATATTCTAAAACTGCTTAGAAAAAGGAACAGAGGGAGTATTGTGGAAGTCGGATTCACACACTCAAGTATTTTGTTAAATGGGAAAGATTATTCTTGAGGGACAAAAATGAATACGTAAGAACTTGTAAATTGATACGAAAATTGCTATATTATTTCTCTCTTTTTTTTAGATGGTCCCCCCTTTACATGGCCACTGGCCTCTATATTTATACATAGCTAAACGACATTTAAAATGAGTAATTAAGTACAATTATTCCTTCTTAAATGTGTCCGTTTTGATTCTTCGGCTTTAATGCTCAACGTTTGAATTTGAGTTGACTCTGATCTTCACGGGCCTCGCCTCTTCTGGCCCAAATGTCTTCGAACCGACTTACCCGTGTCTTCTACACCGAACTCGCGTCATAGTGCAGTCACTTCGGGTTATCTAAATGGTGACAACCACTTCGTCCATCCTTTCGGCTCGCGGGTCCAATGGGCTTCATCCTTTATGGGCCATTATCCTGATTACGTGGCAATCTTTGGTTGGTCTCGTACTTCTGGTGCGGGATCCGACACCAACAATTAGCCCCCCAAGTTCTTCGAAGTGTTTATTCCAGTTCGGAGGACTTTAAATGCTCAAGTGGCCAAAGATTGCGCTCGAGAATCTTTCTGATTTCCCGCCGAAAGTCCCATCACTCCTTTAATTTTGGCACTATCCTTTTTAAACCGAGTGACATCTGTCATCATTATGACCGTATATTGATTAATTTACTATTAAAACGGGAAAAAACCTTCCCACTTCCCACACAACTTCCGAGGCGGTTTCATCATTAGCTTGAGGTAACTTCTTTTCACCATTACTCTCTTCTTTTACTTTTGTACTTTAATCAAAACCTCTCTCTTCGTTCCTTCACAAAACCCTTCCTCGCCGGATCTTGAATTTTTCTTTCCAATGACTTCTGATTCCGATAGACCCGAGTCTCCGTCTTTCGACGAGAGGCGTTCTAGTAACGATGAGTGCACCCGCCCTGGTGACATTGCCGGTCCGCACTATAGGTCCACTTGTACTCTTCAATCCCTAGAGCGGTTGAAAGAGCTTTGCCGGATTCCGCCGGAAATCATGGTTGAAGCACAAATAGCTTCCCCCACAGAATCTCCAGAGAACCATCGCAATAGTTACTTCTGTGTGTATGAGATTTATTTCAAGGGTTGCGGGCTTACCTTTCCTCTTCCCGAAGCCCTAATTTTATACCTAGCGGCTCTTGAAATCGCTCTTCCTCAATTAACCCCCAATCTTCTCCGCACAATTCTCGGCATTATAACAATCGCGGCGGAGGCCAGTTACGTTATCGGAGTTGCCGAATTAAATGAGCTTCTAAGCGTGAGAAGTTCGTCGAAGAAAACGGGGTATTTCTCAGCATATCCTAACGCCAACAGGAACATCATTTCGCATCTTCCAAACAAGGATGAAAATTGGCATCATCCTTGGTTCTTGATTAAGAAAACTCCCGCTTCGGTTGGAAATCTTGCAGATTTCCTCCCTTCGAAGTGGTCGGCGAAACCTGGTAGAGATTAGGTCGCCCGTATCTTTCCCGGTTGTTTCTCTATCTTTATTAACTAACATCGTTGTTTCATTTCGCAGCTTTCATCGCTTCCAATCTCCCATCTGAAGAGTTCATCGAATTCTTCAAAATAATTCTTGAAGGGGAAACCCTTTGGAATTCCTTCACTCTCGAACGATTCATAGAGGCTAACCACAGACTCAGGATGAGTCCGCCTGGTCATCTTCACCAAATTCCTCCCCCTCCCTCAACTCAGGGAATGTCATCTCGGGCCCTTGCGGCCAAGCGAAAGTTGCTTTCCAAGCCGATGGCTGAAGCTTGCGAAGAGAAGAAAAAGTTTCTCGCGACTTCTATTGACAAGAAGGACTATAGTAGGACCTTGCTGGTCGATGATGGCAGTACTGAGGGAGCTCGATCTGTTGCTTCCTTCAGATTAACTCCTCGTCGAGATCGTCGCGACTCACGTTCTCCTCGGAGGGATCGATCTCCTCGCCGTGATTCACCTCGTCCTTCCCGGGATGATTTTAGTAACGAGCCAATTAAGAACTTGGTTCGCCGAAAGAGAGACAGGTCCTCTCGTAGTGATCTTTCCCCGCAGAGGGAAAAGTCAAGGACCCGGACTGACCGCTCACCTCGGTCATCCCCTCCTTCTGAACCAATGGGTCCTCCACGACCGGTTGACATGTCTTCTTCTTCCCAGCCTGATAGTGGAAAGACCGCCCGGAGCGCGTCTCCGAAAAAAGGAGATTCTGAATCTCGAGATGCTCCCTCGAGGCTGAAGCCTGCTCTTGTACCTCAAGTCAAATCGCTTTCAGGTTTGGTGATTTACACACACTTAAACCTTCGTCTTTATTAAAATTCCAATTTTTACAATTCTTCCTTCTTCGCAGCTATGGAGACAGAAGGCAGCGTCTTCCGATGCTTCAAGACCCGTTCTGGTTCGATCTTGCCAGATTTCAACAAATGGCGCCCCGCGATTCGTGAACGTTATTTGCTTCACGCGCATCACTCATCTCGGGTTAGTCCCGCTTTCTTTTATGTATATTTTTTATTGTATTGCCATTCTGCGAACTGACTTATCATCCCGGGTTCATGTATAACGCCAGGCTCAAAGCAAATTTAACGACATGATCGAACATTACGAAGGGTTGGTCATTGGCCGGGAGAAGGAGATTGACATGTTGACGAAGAAACTCTCCGCCCTTGAGGCCGAACTCAGTTCTTCTGCCGGCTCCAAGCATGATCTGGAGGACAAAGTCGACAATTTAACATCCGAGCTTGCGCAAATAAAGGGGGAGCTGCAGGGTCAGTACGACCAGAACTTCAAACTCCAGGAAGAGTTTTCTGGTATTCAAGGTAGGCTGCAAGAGTCTGAATCAAACGCTGATTCCCTGAACAACCAACTCATCGAGCTCAACGCGAAGTACAAGGCGATCGCCAAATTGCGTGACTCCGAGTTGGCGAAGTCGGCGTCAAAAGCCAGAAAAGAGGTCAAGGGACGCGGGATGGAGTTGATCCAAGGGGCCATCCGATTCATGCAGACTGAGAAGGCTAGGTCTGACCTGGAATCTGACATCAAGGAGCACGAGAGCAACCTGATCCTGCTGGATCAAATCCATGATGCGGATTTCTCCGAGGATCAAGAGAGAACTGAACTATCGGCTAATCTTTCTGAAAAGCGAAGTCGCTTGGCAGCTCTTCCTACTTCGACCTTCAACCCTCAGGACTTCGAGGAATTCTTCACCGAATCGCCTCCTATAAGCGAATCAGGTCTAGACTGGGCAGGTAATGCTTGGCTCCTGACATTTATTACCTTTCCTTTTCTTGCACCTTTGGTTGACTGGAATTATTATTCCTAGGCTCAAGTGGGGCGGAGGACGTTGTCCCGCCCGTAGCTCCTATGGTGTCGGAGGTCACTCCGGAGGTTGGTTGTACCGTGGAGGGTGGTCAGGAAACTTCATCTGATCAAGCAGCTGCCAAGGACGTGAATGAAGCTTCGACTGTTGAGCCGGACTCCGAGGTAGCTGCTGCTCCGTAGTGGCTGTGTCCACTTTGACTTGGGGATTGTCCCTTTATTTTTAAGACTTAATTTCACAATTATTTTTGCCTAAGGAGGCTTTATTATTATTCTCTTTTGAACAAGATATTTGCCTGAGGAGGCTTTTAAACCTTTCTAGGTTGTGACCCAAGGGGGCTTGGTTAAAATTAAATGCGGGTTTGCAAAGTCCGCTTTTAACCTTTTGTGGCCTTGTGGCAATGCTTTCGAGATTTTTATAGGCTGATCAGACCTTTCTCTTTAGAATGCGAGAACTGAGCTCGGCTTAAAGCGAGTTCCCCACTTCGGGTTTAGTCAACTCGGTAAACTTGTTAGGCTTGGGCCTTAGAAACTTTTGCAGTTGATGCGACGGTTGCTTTTTCCCTTCTTAAAGAGAACGGCGCGTCTTTTAATGTAATAATTGCCTTTTCTCGATTTTCCAAAAATGGTTTAAACCACTTGGGCACGCTATCATTAATGAATTTATGTTTCCAAGACAAACCCTAAATCATTATAAGTAAAGGCTTACCTACCTCTAGGCTTTATTAAACATGACTATAGAATCTCACTTGAGAAATATTCTAAGGATGGAAAACGAAGAAGTAGCCCCCATCGCTCCCGGCAGTCCCCTCTTCTTATCCGGCGACGGCTTTGAACCGGCCGGCGTTCTCTTTCCTCACGCCGTCTTTCACTTCCCTTCAAAGGAGAAGAAAGAGGCTTGCGACTTCATCGATAAGGTAAATATTTAAAGTTTTTGGCTTAAAAACTTTTTGCTTCATATTATTCACTCTTTTATGTTAGGTCGCCGACAAGCACCGCCGGCTATGTGAAGAGAGGCAGCGGCTGGGCCTCAAAAGGCAAACACTCGAGGCTCGCATCGCTCGAGTGGAGAGGAAGATACGGGCCTTGGAAAGCGACCCCTTTCAATGGGAGTGGCGGAACTTCGACTCCGTTGCTGAGATCCCGAAGATGCTTCGGATGTATCTCCGCGCTAGAGGGATCCCGGGCCCTGCGAACGCCCCCGTCTTCGTCACTCCATCCGACGATGAAGAGGAAGAGGACTTGGAGGAGGAGGCCAGCGACTGCCGGAAACGCCTTCGGGATCGTTCCGAAGTGGATGCCAAAAACAAGGCGTCCACTTCGAGGACTAAACCGGCGATGAAGGAGCCTGTTCCTGAGCCTCTCCCATAAATGTTCTCCAATTTCTTCGCTTCTCTCTTCTCTTTTTTTTTTTAAAACAAAAACTCGTAATGGGCTTCGGCCCTTTTTTATTTATGGAAATATTTGCTACTTTCCTTCTTTTCCAAATACTCTTCGAGATGCATCTTTTAATGCAGGATCCGTTCGAGGGCATAAATCTCTCCGCGAATCATTCCATTACTTGGATAGAATCCGTAGCTTGCTAGGGATATGGGGTTCCTATAAATTATAGGTTCAACCCCCCTTTATTCCTCACCATTTTTTTATTTTAGCAGGCATGGAGTTCAATCTACGCTGTTCAGAATCTATGCCCGACTTCTCCAGAATCGGAATGATGAATGAAGATGTTCCAAGTGAGCCCAACAGGCAGCCTCCTCCACTTCGCGGCTTCTCGAGATCTCAGATCCGAGCCCCCTGTGCTTTGATCAGGAATCTCTCAGTCAGAGACCAAGGAACAGCGACGGCGTTCATAGAAACACTTGAACTTCAACACCGGAAGCTTACGTCGGAAAAGAGGAGACTCCGGAAGAGGATTAACCGGATGCAACGCAGACTTACTACGGTGTCAAGAAATCTTTACATTCTTGAATCTCACCCCGGAGAGTGGATTGAGCTTGGAATCTCCGACTTTGCTCGAATTCCGGACTGCATGATGTCAATCCTCGATCTTGCTGGTCAAGGAATTGAAGTGTTCTGCTCGTCAACGAGGATTTCGTAGTTCGAAGTGTACGATGAGGGACACTTCGCCTCCCTTTTTTTTTTGTAAACGCTTTATTTCCAATCTCTTGTATGTTCGCATAGCCGAACCTTCTTCCTTTAATAAAGAAATAAAACAAAAAAAAATTTATTAATAGCTGAACTCGTTTTCGAGCTGCCTACGTACCCATTTCGGGATCAAGCCAAATCGTAGTTCATGTACATAAACAATGCATGTAGCTTTTAAACATAAAACTTTTTTAAGTTGATCACATTCCAAGGTCGCTTGACTGGATTGTCTTCTAGGTCTTTTAACCTATAAACACCGTTCCGAACCACTTCGGTAATAACGTAAGGTCCTTCCCAATTAATACCGAGTTTACCGGCGCCTTCTTCTTTTCTGTTGTCAAATACACGCCTTAATACATAGTCTCCCACGAAGAACGGCCTACTTTTGACCTTAGAATTGTAATACCGGGCTGCTGCCTGTTGGTAATTCTGGATCCGAATTAGAGCTTGATCACGCCTTTCATTTATGGTATCCAGTGAATCGTTAAGCATCGCTGAATTTTCTTCCTCATTTAACGGTGATTCCGTTCGACGAAGTCCGGGCACGTTGAGTTCAGCTGGTACTACCGCTTCCATGCCATAAACCAAAGAGAATGGAGTTTCTCCTGTAGGTCGCCTAGGGGTTGTACGATAAGCCCACAGGACGGGTTGGAGTTCTTCATACCATCCTCCCTTTAGATGACTTAAGCGTTTCTTGAGATTGCTTAATATCGTCTTGTTCGCGGCTTCGGCTTGACCGTTTCCTTGCGGATATCTTGGAGTAGAATAACTAACTTTAATTCCCCAGTCCGCACAAAAGGCATCAAACTCGTGTGAAATGAATTGCGGTCCATTATCAGTGACTATTTCGTACGGAACTCCATGTCGACATATAATGTTTTTCCAAATAAAAGTCTTTACCGCCGAATCCTTGATACCGACATACGCCTCAGCTTCAATCCATTTCGAAAAGTAGTCCGTGAGGACTAAAAGGTACTGTACACCTCGAGTTGATTTGTGCAATGGTCCAATGATGTCCATCGACCACCTCATAAACGGGTATGGGGCGGAAATGGAAGAGAATAACTCCGACGGTTGATGGATTAATGGCGCATGGAGTTGGCAGCGCTTGCATCTTTGGGCGAACTTAACGCAATCTGTGATCATAGTGGGCCAAAAGTACCCCATTCTTTTAACTTTAAAAGCCATAGCTCTTCCTGATGAATGACTTCCACATAATCCCTCATGCACTTCGCTCATGACGATTTCGACTTCGGGCCCAAAAATGCATAGTAGGTAAGGGTCACTAACACCTCGCCTATATAACGCATCTTTTGATAGGCAAAATTTCGCGCTAACGACTTTCATTTTCCTGGCCTGCCATTTATTCTTTGGGAGCTCGCCTGTCGTGATGTAGTGCTTTATTGGCTCCCTCCAGTCAGCCCCCCAGTCTTTAGCCGGAATTTGGTCAACTTTGTGAAATATCCGCGGCTCTGGTTCGGGATGTTCGTTTGGTTCAAGAATATTTTCCTCGAGTAATGGCTCGGTTTCTATCATCGTTTCTGGAATCATTTCTTCAGCTAAGACAACAGGTTCCTTGTTAGATGTATTTGATCCTTTTGACTTCCTGCGTTTGTTGGGTGGCGGTTCGATCTCTGGTTCACCATGGTCACGTGCCGCTGCTCGAGACCTTGTAACGACGAGGGTTTCCTTGCTGTCTTGAATGCTTCGCTCCGAGATGCACTCTACCGGAATAACTCTCTTTAACTCAGGATCTGATGTTGACGCCAACGCGGCGAGTGCATCTGCAGTTGTATTCTCTCCGCGAGGTATGCGGATTAACTCGAATTTCGAGAAATTTTTAGATAAATCCTTCACCACTTCGAGGTAAGCTTCCATTCTTGAATCTTTGGCTTCATAGTCTCCATTAAACTGGTTAGCTACTAATTGCGAATCGCAATAAGCCAATATTTCCTTAGCTCCAACTCCTTGTGCTAGCCGAAGTCCGGCAATAAGGGCTTCGTATTCTGCCTCATTGTTAGAGGCATTGAATAACAATCGGAACGATTGTTCTAGAATTTCTGATGTCGGAGATTCCAACCTAATTCCCACTCCGGATCCTTGCTTTGTTGAAGACCCATCTACGTGTAATTTCCAAGTTTGGTTCTCCGGTTGATCTATCGTTCCAGGTATTGGTAGTTCGGTCAGGAAATCTGCTAAGACTTGAGCTTTCATACTGATCCGGCTTTTAAACTCTATGTCGTACTCGCTTAATTCCACCGCCCATTTCGCCAAACGTCCGGATTGACTTGGACTATGAAGTATTGTTCTGAGTGGTTGGTTAGTTAATACTTCAACCGGATGGGACTGAAAATATGGACGCAACTTCCGAGCCGAAGTTACCACCGCGAGTGCAAGTTTTTCCATCATTGTGTATCTGGTTTCCGGATCCGTCATTGACTTGCTCACATAGTAAATTGGTTTCTGCTCCCCACGGTCTTCCCGAACCAAGACTCCACTAACCGCGTGGTTTGAAACTGAAACGTATAAGTAGAGTTTTTCATCCACTTCCGGTTTGGACAGTATAGGTGGAGTGGTTAAGTATGCCTTAAGCTGCCCAAAAGCTTCTTCACACTTCTCATCCCAAAGAAATACTTTGTTCCCTTTTAGAATTTGGTAGAAAGGCAACGACTTATCTGTAGATCTCGAGATAAAACGATTCAAGGCCGCGATTCGCCCAGTCAACCGTTGTACTTCTTTGAAGTTTCTCGGAGATGGCATGTCTAGAAAGGCGTTAATTTGATTTGGATTGGCTTCAATCCCTCTTT